>NC_065448.1:19941419-21143806 GCF_917563875.1 Diabrotica virgifera virgifera
TTATGAAAATAATTAACAAAACGTGCTGTTGAAAGTGGCTCTATGAATTTCTTGTCCAAATCTTGGTTTGTACTTATAATTAAAAATTGTGTTTGATGTCAGCCTGTAGCCAACTAAATTTGCCATCTGTTGAATGTATTAATTAGCTGTTTAATCTAAAGTGCACTCTTGTTTCATCAATAATCCACTTTTGTGTGTTTAAAAATTTGACAACAAAAAATTGAGCAAAAACCACTAACATCTGGTCACTAATTGTTCCTTTTTTGTGATTCCTGAAAATAAACAGTCCAGTCAATATAGGTTCAGAAACATTTTTAATTGTATCAAGATCAATTTAAAATGAATTGCCTTAAATGTGGTAAAACTGATAATGAGGATGATCCGTTGGTTTTGTGTGATTATTGCTCGCACAAATTATGTAAAGAGTGTGCTGAGTTGACTTCAACCGTGGCTTGTAGCTTTAAATAAGAGGAGCCTCTCAATTACCTATAAATGTCATGGCTGTCTCTCTGGTGCAGATTCAGGTGCTAATGTTAAATATGTTATTGATAATTTGTTTAAAAAATATCTTGGAAGACTAAAAGATAAGATTGATTCTTCTCTTAAAGCTGAAATATCCTCTCTGAATACTTCATTTCTTGCTGATCATGCAAAGAAACTGGATGATCTAGAGAGTAAGTGTAACTCGCTGGGTGATGAGTTGATTTTGTTGAGAGAAAGCAATATTCAACTGGTTCATATGCTTGCTAATTTTCCTCATAATGTGGGTGGGACTTCTGATGTCATTGGTAGTTTGCCAACCAATTGTGATAGTAACAGGGCCAAAACTGCTAACAGGATTTTACCAACTGTGAATGTTCATAAGGATAGGCTGCCTATTTCTAATCTTACAGCAACTTCTGCAGCTACTGCGGGGGGCAACATCATGCCAACCGCTCCTGCTTCTTCTTTTAGACTGCCTAATGGAACACCTGTGAGCACCAATAATGCTGATACTCGTCACACTAGGAAATCGCCTAGATTTAGGTACTAAGGGAAAGATTGACATGGTTGGTTCTGATGCAAATTCTGAATTTAGTGGAGTAGAAAGGATGAGATTTTTGCATGTTAACAACGTTTCTCCCAGTGTAACTCCCGAAGATGTTAAAGCCTATATACTTAAGAAAAATAGTCTCAAAGGGCTGGATGTATTGGTAAAGCAACTGACTGCCAATGATTACTATAGCTCCTTTAGGGTTGGTGTTTGTGAAAGCATGTTTGATGCTATGTTGAGTTCGTCATCTTGGCCTAGCATGGTCAGGGTTAGGGAATTTACCGGCAATCCCCCACGTCGATCCAGAAACACTAAGAACCACCTAGAAAATAAAAGTGGAGACAATTTTTTTATAAAATCCAGGAAACAACTCTCTGTATATTACCAGAATGTGCGAGGGCTTAGGACTTAACTAAATCTATTGTGTAATAATGCTGCTTCTAACGCATACGATATTATCATTTTGGTGGAAACGTGGCTGTGCCAGGAAATTGTTGACGCTGAACTTGGCCTTAATGGTTTTTCCATATTTAGAAAGGACTGCTTAGAGACTTTGCTGCTACTGGTAAAACACGTGGTGGGGGATTGTAATTGCGGTGAGGAGCTGCTTTCACTCATCACTGATTGACATTCCTGATACCGCTGTTTACTGTGAACAACTGTGGGTGACTACATAATCAATTTTGCATTGGAAGCGTTTACATTCCTCCTGGCTCTGGGACTTAGGTATATGAAGCTCATTGTTTATCACTGGAATATGTACGTGACACATTTCCTGATAATATTATATACTGTGTGGGTGACTACTGCAAGCGCCAGTTAACTTGGCGAGACGCATTGCACAGTGGCTTATGGGATGATCATCAGTCTCAGTGTCATTGTGCGTATTCGCTGTCGCCAAGTTAACTGGCGCTTGCAGTACAACTTGCCTGGCATTTCCTGGACTGATGAGATTGATGGAGTGACCATTGTTGGTGGTGGTTCATCAGCCAATGTTATTGTTGAGTATTTTTCACTATTTAATTTTTACCAATTAAACACAATACCGAATTTTTATAATGAAATGTTAGACTTAGTTTTCAGCAGAACTGGGTAGTATCCGGATACTTCTGTATCTGGATACAATATCCGGATACTTTTTATGTATCCGAAAGCTGTATCCGGATACTTTTTAAATTTTGTATCCGGTATCCGTATCCGTATCCTTAATCAAATTTTAAAGTATCTGGCATCCGGATACTTTTTTTGATATTCGGATACTTTTAAATATTTATCGCCCGCCGATAATGCACCTAACGTATATAGGCACAACACTGCCATTCCTTCAATCCAGATGTGTCGAATATGTTAAATCCCATTTTGCGTACTCGTCACCGTTATAATATATTATTATATAGCCAATGGAGCTTTGTTTTTACCTAATCAGTTATAAATTTTCATAAGTACGTTGTTTAATTAATTACCTACATTTATTTTTTATATTTTCTATATCTCTCTCTTCAAGAACCTCTTTTTGTACCCTGTAAACAATTTTTTGAGTACTTTCTGATTTTTTCTCCATCATTTAGCAATAAACAATTAGCATTTAGCATCATCAGCAATAAACAATTTTTTGAGTACTTTCTGATTTCTTTCTCCATCATTTGATATATTTTTATTATTATACAGGGTGTCCCGAAAAGATTGGTCATAAATTATACCACACATTTTGGGGTCAAAAATAGTTCGACTGAACCTAACTTACCTTAGTACAAATGTGCTCATAAAAAAAGTTACAGCCCTTTGAAGTTACAAAATGAAAATCGATTTTTTTTATTTATTTATTTACGGGTCTCCCCAATTTAAAAAAAAATATACATATATAAACAATAAGTAGAAGTAAAAGTAGTATTGGTAAAGTCCAGTAAAACAGTAAAAAAACTAAAAATAAAATAAAATGAATTAAATGAAAGTGTGACAGCATAAAACTGTAGTAAGTACATTACAATAAAACTAAATTTAACATACACACAATCCACGTTATACAGTGACAATACATAATAATATAATATAAACTGACATTAATCAACTAACTACAGACAATAAAAAAATTAACAAATTACATAATACAAAAGCATTATCCATGGCAAAAATTAACAAATCCACTGAAAATATAATATTAAATATTAAATATTAAACATAAGTGCTGACCGGAAAAACTGATTTTAGTTGGTTTTTAAATACTCGACTGGAAGAAGAGAATAAATCGATGTCCAAATCATTCAGGCGACTTAAAGTTCTATCTATTGGTGAGTTAAGACCATAGTTAGTTGAATGATGAGGTACATGGAACAAGTTATTATTTCTCAGATTATGGTTTGGAATATTAAAGTTTATTAATTTTAATAAATCAGGACAATTGATTTCACTATTTAATAGTTTATAAATAAAAGCTAGATCATTTATAATTCTACGGTCTTTTAAGGAGTGCAAATTGAGATCACTACGGATGATGGTATAGTTGTGGTTTAGTTCAATAACATTATATCCCAATCTGTATGCTGCAAATCTTAAAAACTTATTTTGAACTCTCTCGAGACAAACAACATGAACATTATAAAATGGTGACCAGATAATAGAGGAGAATTCTAATATAGATATAACCAATGATGAGTAAACAGCCTTTATTGTATTAAGGGAAAGATCAGCACAACTGCGAAGTATATAACCCAGTACTTTTGAAGCATTTGCTGTCACATAGTTAATGTGATCCACAAACGTTAAGTTTTCATCGAATATTACTCCTAAATCCTTTACTGCTCTAACATAAGAGAGCGCTTTACTGTCGATGACATATGATGATTGATATTTTTTTGCAACTTTGTGGAAGCTAATGAAATGACATTTATTAATGTTTAAAAAGAGTCTGTTTTTGTTACACCACTCAACTAAATTATTGAGATCGTTTTGAAGGAGACTACAATCTTCATGATCTTTGATAGATCTGTAAATCTTCAAATCATCAGCAAATAGCAAGTACTTAGAGTGATTAAAACATTCACCTATGTCGTTAATAAACAGATTGAACAGAAGGGGCGAGCAATGAGCACCTTGTGGAACTCCAGATTTTATTTGTATTGTATCTGACATAAATGAACCCAGTTTGACTTTTTGTGTGCGACCTATTAAATAGCTATCAAACCACTTTAAAAGCTGATCGCTGAAACCATATGCCTTAAGTTTATGTAGCAGTAAGTAGTGGTCAATCCTATCAAAGGCTTTTGAAAAGTCTGTGTATACACAATCTACCTGACATTTTCTTTCCAGATCTCTGATAATAGATGTTTCATAAGATAGTAAGTTTGTAGTTGTGGATTTCTTGTGCATAAAGCCATGTTGATAATTATTTATTAATTGTTGACAAGTAAAACTAATATGGTTATAAATCAACTTATCAAGTAGTTTAGGAATGGTCGATTGTTTAGATATACCTCTGTAATTTTCTATATTTTCTCTTTCGCCAGATTTAAAAATTGGAATTAAATGGTTAGTTTTCCATTTATCAGGAAGAATGCCTAATTTCAATGATAAGTTATATAGAACAAACAATGGTTGAGTTAGACTGTAAGCACAGTTTTTCAAGAAAAAATCGGGAAGACCATCCGGTCCAGCTGTTACATTATTAGAAAGTTTTGACAAACCATGGAAAATAACTTCCGCTGTCAAAGAATCACACTTTATAGATGAATAATTATTAAATGTGTCATGATAACTTACATCCAGGGAAGAAACATAAACTTCAGAGAAGTAAACAGCAAAAAGTTCACTTATCTGATCACCATTCACAGCTTTTTTATCAGCTAGATACATATTATTAGGAACATCATATAGATTATTTTTTCGGCTAAAAAATCTCCAAAATGACCTGGGATCGGTATTAAAATTATTTTCAAGGTCTTTTTTGTAATTCACAAAACATTCTTTAGATAAAATATTACATTGACTACGTAACTTTGAAAATTCTATGTAATAACAGCGATTGCCAGTATTCTTGTAATTTTTGTGAGCTATTTTCTTTTGGATGATTAAATTTCTCAACTCAGCATTGAACCACTTTGGGAAAGTTGATACCTTACTTTTCTTTTTGGGCACAAAAAGATTTAATGCCATACTCATAATATGATAGAAATTGTGTACTGCAGTATTTATGTCATTTAAATTTAAATACTTGTGCCAATTGATAGGTCCCAAATAATTCTGTAAGCTAATATAATCAGCGTTTCTGAAATCATAGTAAAATTCTTGGCACAGTAAATTATTTGTAATGCCCGATATAGGTAAATCAAAGGAGTATGGTTTGTGATGGGTAGATTCAGAAAAAATAGGATCTATTGCAGATGAAACTAGAATACTATCCACATTCGAAAATAGTAGATCTAAAAACTTATTATTAGAGTTAGGAATAGTAATATGCTGTTTAAAATCAAGAAAAGCATAACATTGTGCTACACTAGAAATGTTTTCATTCATCTGAGATGGTGATATATTATTTAAATCGGAAGTTATATTAGGCAAGTTAAAATCACCAAAAATATAAAAGTTGCATTTATTATACTGAATTCTCAAATCTTCAATCGTTTCAACATGTGATAGATAACAATTATTTGGACTGTTAGGAGGAATATACACGCCACCAATGATAAAATTAAAATTTGAAACAGAACAAGATATAAATAACTGTTCCACTGAATTGTTTATGAGGCTCATTCTAAAAGCTTTTATTTTTCTATGAATAAGTATCAAAATCCCTCCACCTCTACTTTTAGTACTTGAAAGATTAGATCTATCACATCTGAATATCTGATAATTAACCAAATAAAGTTCCTTATCTAGGAAATCATCATCATTTTTAATATATCTATCGAAAACTATTAGAGATTTTTTATTGAAAATGGACAAGTATCATTCTTATGGAAGGTACATCTTAAAACAAAATTACAGTGAAATTCGTCCACCCTATAAAAATTTTATGGGGGTTTTGTTCCCTTAAACCCCCCAAACTTTTGTGTATGTTCCTATTAATTCATTATTGTGGTACCATTAGTTAATCACAACGTTTTTAAATTTTTTGTGCCTCTTACTATTTTTTTGATAAGCCAGGTTTTATCGAGATGCCGCTTTTTTTTAATATATTTACATAAAAATTGTATGGGGGTTTTGTTCTTTAAATCCCCCGAATGTTTGTGTTCGTTCCAATTAAACTATTATTGTGATATCATTAGTTAAACACAGTGTTTTTAAAACTTTTTGCCTCTTAGTCTTTTTTTGATAAGTCACCTTTTATCGAGATGTGGCTTCTTTTTCAAAATATACCTAACAATGTAAATTGTAAATAAATTTTCAGATTATAAACAGGTCTCTATAATCGCACTTAACCATATACAAATATGTGGTGGATTCGACAAATATTCAAAATATCTCGATAAACACTGGCTTATCGAAAAAGTACCTAGAGGCAAAAAAGTTTTAAAAACATTGTGTTTAACTAATGGTGCCACAAAAATAATTTAATTGGAACGTACACAAAAGTTTGGGGGGTTTACGGGAACAAAACCCCCATAAAATTTTTATGGGGTGCACAAATTTCACGTTAATTTTTTTTAAAGATGGTGCTTCTATAAGAATGCCACATGTCCATTTTAAATAAAAAATCTCTAAGAGTTTTCGATATAAGAAAAAAAATCTCTTAGTACTTTTCCGAAAAGTCAGTTTTTATCGAGATATTTTGAATATTTTTTTTTTTTTTTATTTATTTATTTATTTACGGGATTACCCCCATTACAACACATACAGTATAAAATCAATCTCTGTAATATCTACTAAACTAGAGTAAAATAAATCTTAATTACATACTTATTAAACAAAAACGAAATATTAATAGTTATCGATTACACATATTACATCTATTACACAAATCAGTTCAAATAAACAAAAAGTACCTGTCAAGCTCTTTTAATCCGATTCTTAAAACCAGCCAAGGAGACACCAAACATTTCCAAGTTATTCTCGTTTATAATTTTTAGTGTTCGCTCAATGGGCGAATGCATACCATAGTTTGTCCGATGAAAAGGTATATAAAACAAATCAACATGTCTGAGACTTCTGGAGGGAACATATAAATTAATAGATTGGAGAAGTTCAGAACAACAAATTAAACCATTTATTAATTTAAACACAAATACCAAATCAGAGTTATCTCGTCGAGTTTTTAATAAATTCATATTGAGTGTTTTTAAAATATAGGTATAATCATGATTAGTAATGCGTATGTTTAATTTGTATGCACAATATCTCAAAAATTTATTCTGCAATCTCTCCAACGTAGTAGAATGAGCTTGGTATTGTGGAGACCATACAATAGATGCATATTCCACTTTAGATACAACCAAAGCATAATATACCGTTCTTAAAGCCCCTACAGATAGTCTCAGACAGTTGTGAATGATAAATAAAATGAATGATATTTGTCAAATCCACCACATATTTGTATATGGCTAAGTAGGATTATGGAGACTTGGTAATAATATGAAAATTTATTTATGATTTACATTTTTAGGTATATTTTGAACCATATTAAAAAAGAAGTAATATCTCGATAAAAAGTGCCTTCTCGAAAAAATACAAAGAGGCAAAAAAGTTTTAAAAACACTGTGTTTAACTAATGGTACCGCAGTAAAAGCTTAATTGGAACATACACAAACATTTGGGGGGTTTAAAGGAACAAAACCCCCATAAAATTTTTATGTAAACATATTAAAAAAGAAGCCGCAACTCGATAAAAACTGCCCTATCGAAAAAATACTAAGAGGCAAAAAAGTTTTAAAAATATTGAATTTAACTAATGGTACCACAATAATAATTTAATTGGAACGTACACAAAAGTTTGGTGGGGTTTAAGGGAACAAAACCCCCATAAAATTTTTATGGGGTGCACAAATTTCACTTAAATTTTTTTTAAAGACGGTGCTGCTATAAGAATGCCACATGTCCATTTTAAATAAAAAATCTCTAAGAGTTTTCGATATATGAAAAAAAATCGATCTTCACTTTGTAACTTCAAAGGGCTGTAACTTTTTTGTGTGAACTATTGTATATAGGTGAGTGAGGTTAAATCAACCTATTTTTGACCCCAGAATATGTGGTATAATTTATGACCAATCTTTTCGGGACACCCTGTATATTACATTAAAAATACACGCACATCACATAGTTCTAATACTAATAATTTATGTCCTTAAAAAAAGTATCCTTCAAAGTATCCTAGGAAGTATCCGAAAAAAATATCCGGATACTTGTATCCGAATACATTTTTAAATGAAAGTATTCGTACTTTTTTAAACAGTATCCGGATACATTTTGAGTATCCGTATCCGGTAACCGGATTCTTTTTTTCAGTATCCGACCCAACTCTGGTTTTCAGTAATAACTTTATTTATTATGTTAAAGTTGCGGATGATGTTCTGGTTTCATGTGATCACTCTCATCCTGCACTTACTATAGAGATGTCTCTGGATGCACCTGATTGCATGAGTGGGAGTGAGGTGAGATACGATTTGTTTCATGCAGAGTACAGGAGTTTAAACAGCGTGTTTCTATATAAACAGGGGTTTTCCCTGATTGCTGAAAACGTAGTTACGTAAAACCTATATTTAAATCTGGTTCATAGTCAAATGTTGAAAACTACAGAGCAGTTTGTACTTTATCAGCAATTCCAAAATTATTAGATTATTTAGTTACTAAGCAGCTTACTTGTGAACTCAGTTTTGTGACTCAGTTTGTCACGGTTTTGTGCAGGGTAAATCTACAGTAACTAATTTAATTCTTTATCTTTATCAGAATGACATTGTTATTGCTTTGGAAAACAAGTTACAAGTAGATTCCATCTATACTGACTTTTCTAAAGCATTCGATAAGGTCAATCATAATATCTTACTTGCGAAACTTACAGCATATGGTATTTCTGGAAGTCTAGTTTCTTGGATGCAAAGTTACCTGACTAATTGAAGTGTAAGTGTAAAAATAGGATGTTTTCTTTCTAATGTTTTTACAGCTACATCTGGAGTACCGCAAGGTTCCCACTGTGGCCCTCTTCTATTTAATTTGTTCTTGAATGATGTTCACTCTATTTTTAAGGATGTTAAATTTTTAATGTTTGCTGATGATGTTAAAATATATAAGACTGTCAATAATGAGGATAACATTTTTCAGCTTCAGTCATAAGTAAATGATTTTTATGAGTGGTGTGGTAGAAATGATATGGAACTTAATATTAATAAATGCTTTTTAATAACTTTTGCTAGATCCCATTCACCTATTCACCATCAATATTTTATTAATAATACTCCTGTCACACGTGTGAACGAAATTCGGGATTTAGATATAATATTTGATTGTAAATTAACATTTTACTCTCACATTGACCATACTGTTTCGAAGGCATTTAAGATGTTGGGTTTTGTATTACATTCATCAAAAGATTTGTCAATTCGCACAATAAAAATCTTATATTGCAGTATCGTGAGATCAATTATTGAATATGGTTCTATTGTCTGGTCACCTAGTTATGCATATATCAAATTCTAAATATTGAAAAGGTTCAAAACAAATTTTTACGTTTTGCAGCTTTTAAGATGGGTTTAACAGTTGGAAATTATACTTATGACATTATATTAATGAGATTAAATTTACAAACTCTGGAACGCAGAAGAGTCATGTTGGATATTTGTTATCTTTGCAAAATTATCTCTGGTGTTATTAACTCCGAAGAATTGTTAAGTCTTGTATAATTTAATATACCTGCTAGATTGACACGAAATCCACAAATATTCAAGGAACAACGGCATGCTACAAATTATGGTCAATATGCACCAATTAGTAGATTGACCCTGTATGGAAACAAGTTTAGTCATCTAATAGATCTGTTTGGTTCTTCAGTTTCCTCTATTAAACAAGAACTCGGACGTCTTGAATTTTGAATAAAAAAAAAAATTAAATATATTTAACTGTTATAATTGATTCAGTTGTTTTCATCATTTAAAAATATTTTATATTCTTTTTATTTTTTATGTTTGTGTTTTATACTTAGTTGTAGTTTTACATGTATCTTAATTTTATATTTTCATTATTACGACGAAAGCTCTGCTTTATTGTATTTTGTATGTATTGGGTTTATCCCGTTAATAAATAAATAAATAAAAACTTCGATTACTTATTTTCGAACTTGAATGCGGAAGAATGCGTAGATGCCTTGTATCATGTTATGTATGGTTGTATAATCCAGTATGTTCCTTTAATCACTGTCAGGAATAGCACATTCCCTATATGGTTTGATGGCGAATTGAAGCATCTTGTCTCATTGAAAAAATCCTATCACGCCAGATTTAAAAAGAGAGGTTGTTGTGATGATTATGACGATTTCTGTACTCTGAGAGCATTGTGTAAGCAGATAAGTAGAGATTCTTATGAGGAGTTTGTTGAAAATACTGAGGAATTACTTAATGAAAATATAAAACCGTTTTGGAAGTTGGTTAATTCTATGCGGAGTAATTTTGATATTCCTGGTTGTATGAAGTTGAATGATTCTGTCTATGGTGAGCCTCAGTCAATTGTTGACGCTTTCGCCACCTTCTTCAGCACTGTCTATAATACTTTCACATCTTACCCTGATGACTGGGTTGATCCATCTGATAGCAATCGCTGCGTTATTCACTCTTTTACTGTTAAAATAACTCAAGTTTTGGACTGCTTGGATAATCTTGATACTAGTAAAGGCCCTGGCCCTGATATGATATCGAACTTGTTTTTAAGGAATTGTTCATTTTCTTTGTGTAGACCATTATGGCTTATTTTTAACAGATCCCTGGCAGAGGGTCATTTTCCATCACAGTTTAAGAAAGCCTATGTGAAAACCATACACAAATCTGGTGATAAGTCATTTGTTTGTAATTATCGTTCCATAACAATTCTTTCTGCCATTCCTAAGGTTTTTGAAGCCCTGGTAACTGAGTTCTTGACGGATAATTTGAAAAATCAACTACATACTGCTCAACATGGTTCTCTGCCTGGCCGTTCTATTTTGACCAACCTTCTTCTTTACACGGATCATATTGTAAATGCTTTCGTGGATGGTTTACAGGTGGATTCCATTTATACTGATCTGTCCAAAGCGTTCGATAATGTAGATCATTGCCTTTTATTGCATAAATTGGAATGTTTTGGTGTGAGTGGTAAACTTCTTTGCTGGTTGAAAACCTACTTACGGGACAGGTCTTTATGTGTCAAACTATGGTTTTACTTCTAATGAATATTTTCCACTCTCAGGAGTGCCTCAGGGGTCCCACTTGGGACCTTTATTGTTTGCAGTTTTTATTGACGATGCTGTTAAATCATTGACTGACTGCGAAGTATTGGCATATGCCGATGACATAAAGTTGTTTTGTTCTGTTCGGGATTACTCTGATTGTGCTAGGCTACAGAAATCTCCCGACTTATTATCGAATTGGTGTGATAATAACAGATTAGTCATTAATCGTGACAAGTGTCAGGTTATCCAGTTTCATCGATCAGTGGAAATGGTAGATTTTGATTACAATTTGGATGGTTTTTTGATTGAGAGAGTCACTAGCGTCAAAGATCTTGGTCTCATTTTTCAGAGAGACTTATCCTTTAATTTGCATATTGATTTTATTTGTAATACGGCTCTTAGGCAGCTAGGGTTTATTAAGAGGCATACAAGGGATTTTCATAACATTTCTTCACTGAGAATTTTATACTGTTCTCTGGTCTGATCTCAACTTGAAAATTCCACTATAATCTGGTCTCCCTTTGTCCAATACTCTGTTCAAAAGTTGGAGAGAGTGCAAAGACGGTTCTTTATGCACTGTGCCTTTAAACTACACAGACCTTATTCATATTCTGATATGATGAGATACTTAGAACTTGATCCTCTGTCTACTAGAAGAGTTAATTTCGATCTCATCTTCATTTTTAAATTGGTTAACGGTATACATTCACCTGAACTGCTTCATTTAGTTTCTTTCCACATTCCTTCCCGTGTCCTTCGTAAGAATAACTATTACATATTCTTTTTCGTCGAACTAATTATTCTGGGAATATAGGTCTGGTCAGACTTCTTGTTCATGCTAATCGGTTGCCTCATGAGACATATTTTTTTAACTTGTCCTTAAGTGCCTTTAAACAATCTCTGAAACTTTAATTTTAATTGTAATTCTATATACGTATTTATTTTATGACTTTGTATTTTATTTAGTATTTGTTTGTAATGTTTATAAATGTTGCTTAATTGTATATTTTTTGTCAATGGGCTTGCCCCGTTTACTAACAATAACAATAATTATTATTTTTATTGTATATCGTCGGCCTAATGTGAAAAGTGCATAAGTCCAAAATATCTGATTTTACAGGAGGTACAAAAAACTAACTGTGCATAACTCCACTTGTACTCAACTACTATAAATTTACAATCAAGATGCAGTAGAAATAAACAAACCAAGACACGTTAAATGCTACAAGGAGCACTCCCGAATCATAATTTACAGTGTATATACATTTTAAATCCCAAATCATGATTTCCAAAGTTTAGACATTGTAAATTATCATTCGGGAGTGCTCCTAGTAGTATTTAACGTGTCTTGGTTTGTTTATTTCCACTGCATCTTGATTGTAAATTTAGTATAGATATAATATGAAAATTGCACAAGTCCGTTTTAGTAATCAATTTGTTTAATTATCAAACATGTGTCATTAACACTACGAGCTTAAAAATATTCATAAATTTACAAGACTAGGACCAAGAAAAACTGAAAAATCAATAATAATTGACTACATATTAATAGAACGCAATAATAGAAGAGGACCCGAAATTAGCAGCAACCACTATTTATTGGAAGCCAAAATATAGGATAGAACACTAACGAGAGCAACAGAAAATATGAAAAAGATTGAGTTCGAAACAATTAAAACTCGAGACAAACAAGTAGCTCAAAAATATGAAGAACTGACAAACTTAAAAATAACAAACTTGATGAGACCAATATATAGGAAAGCAATCTGGAACAAAAATGGCAACTATGTATGTACTAAAAAATATATTAACTGAAGCAGCAGCAAAAGAAACGCGCGGGGTATACATGAAAAACAACAAAACTAAACAAACAAGCTGGTGGAATGAAGAAATCAAATGTTAAAATGAAGAAGAAACTGTGGAAAAATTATTTAGGGAACAAAACCAAGGAAAATTATGATACATACAAAGAAGAAAGGAAGAAAGTAAGAGACGTGATAAAAATAGAAAAGAAAAGACCTGATAAAAACTGCAATGATATTGAAAATGTTTATTTCTAATTTATATATTTACTCTATTTGGAGTACTAAGGGAGTTATTCTCGCTGAAAATTTACTGCCTGAGCAGATAGGATGGGAATTGTAAATTGTAAAATTCCCTCATCTTCCTATAGTTCTCAAAATCCGCATGGCTTGCATTTTTAGAAGCCTCGGATGGTGTTACCAGAGAAGGTTTTCCATTGTTTTCAATCTGGTAGAATATAAAATGTTATCATTTATGTGCTATCAGATTAAAAACAACTTTTTTTTTAATTTGTATTTGTCAGTGTGTGCAGGCATATCCACGTTATGTTGTCATTATAGTTAATGCTACTGTTGGCTGTTTCTATATTTAAATAAATTGAATTTTTGATTTGTTCCAGAAAAAAGATAATTCTGAAATCCAACCACAGCAAACAAAAAGCGGAAAAGTAAGCGAAGGATTTTCAACAGAAGAAGATAAAAGAGACTCAGAAGTTGAGTTCAAGAAGAAACGTAGGAGGAAGAGGAAAAGTAAGACAAAGTCTGGGGCCCAATCTTCTTCGGAAATAAGTTCAAATGAGAATGAAGTTCCACAAGCACCAACTGACTTATTTTCCAATAACAAAGGTGATATCCTCGATGAAATCAAAGTTCCAGAAGGCAAAGTGTTGAGTGTAAGAAAAAGTAATAGGATTAGTCAAGGTTTGCCGAAAATTACACTTACAGAAGAATATGACAGTCCACAAAAGATAGATCATACACTTAATAAACAACTTAAAGAACATGGAAACAAAGCAAATAATTGTTTTGTTTTACAAAGAGGTGCGACATTTATTCAGGATACACCTAGCAAAAGTCTTGTTACTAAAACTCCAAAAAAGACAGTTGGAATGTCTAAAATTTCTAATTCTGTTACTGTCATTGATAAATCATTAAAGAGGAAAAGCTCAATTGCACGAAAAAGCGATAAATTTTCTGAGAAACAACCTCAAGAAGACATTGAAGAATACTTTAGAAACATTAACAACGGGTTGAGTTTAAGTGAACATTCTAGTGAAAATATTGACGAGAATATACCAACACAGAACAATTTCACACACATTTCGAAGAACATTATAGTTACTCACCCCACCCCTAACAAAGGGAAAACTGCCTATAAAACTCCTTTAAAATTAAATGATGCACCTAGTAATCTTCAGTCTGTTAATAATAGTGATCGGAGAAGCTCTGTTTTCAGAAAAAGTGTCCACCAAAGTCCTCTTATGAGGAAGAAAGAAGAAAAACCAATGCTTGACGATACATTTAACATTCATGACTCTGTATTGCAAAATTTGAGATCTAGTTCTAAGAAAAGTATCAGATTGAGTCGCAACACACCAAATCTTGCTAAAAAGCAGGAAAGACTCACTTTTGATAAAAAAGATAATGATGAAGATATTGAGCCAATAAACACGAGTCCACTTGTCAAAACAAGCACCCGTTTAAGTCATGTTACACCCAAAAATGCTAAGCAGGAGGAACAACAATATATAAATGAGCTTGATATTATAGTTGATAATGAACTAACAGCCTCTAGATCGGCTTTAAAGAAAAATAACAGACCCAATGGTGAAAATATTGAGTCACCAAACACAACTGCAGTTGGCAAAAGAAGTAGTCGTCTTCTTCATGCTATACCGAAGGTTACTAGACAGGAAGAACAGGTTATAATTGAACCATATGTTATGGATGAAACTAAAATGACAGCTTCTACATCAACTTTAAAGAAACGTAACCGAACAAACACTGAAAATATCGAGTCAACAAATAGGAGTGCTCTTGGCAAAAGAAGCATCCGTTTTAGTCAAGAAACATCAAAGAATATAAAACAGGAAGAGGAGCAATTAAACGAGCCTTATATTAAGGATGATAATGAATTGCCAGCTTCTAGGTCATCTGTAAAGAAAAGTAACAGAACTAAGATACATGACAACATAAATGATATTGATAAAAGCAGTAGGAATGGTTCTATTTTAAAAAGAAAGAGCAGCAGTAGAGGTACGGAAGGTATAGCTCTAACTCCAATAAGTTCTGAGTATCTATCGGATGACGTGTTTACAAGTCGTGAAAATTTGAGCGAAACTGTGGATATCGGGATACTAGAAAATGCAGAAAACGACGGAGATACGTTTGAGTTGGAAAATAGCATTTTCGTGCTTTCTGAGCTACCTGTTGTGAACAATGCCAGTTCTGAACAAGCCAGAAGATCAAAATCTTTGTGTGGTCCTTCCAAAAGCAAATCAGTAAGCTTCATGACTCCTAATTTGAGGTCAAAACGTAAAACCAGTGAGGTTCAGCCATCGTCCAGTGAATCTATGAATGTAACTCCTCCAAATGGGGAAGCCCTTGGTCCATCGTTGTGGTATGCTCAGGAAGGTTCGAAAATATACCCTAAATCACCACATTCGTCGAAAGTTTCTTCCAGTTCTTTCTATAAGAGTACCGGGAGTCTTTCTGAAACTGGAAGTTCAAAATCAGTAGATGAAAGTAGTAGTTTACATCGTCCTCCTAGTGAGTATGTATGTAAAAAACGGAAAACATGGAATAGATCTTTGGGAGTGTCTATTCTAGATGATTCAGGTATATTGCACTCTGTATCCCCTCCTTGGGAAGACACAGCACTACTAGATAGTTCAGGTAGCTTTGAGCCTCAAGCACATACATCAAAAACTAGTCTGAGTCCTATAAAACACATAGACTCTCCAAAAGAGTCCTTCATAAATTCAACTAAAAAATCAAATTCTACTAAGAAAGTACCAAGGACCGATCGACAGTCAAGTCCAAGAAAATCAACAGTACTATTTACCGAAACTATTAGTCCGATAAAACAAGACACCCAAAAACATCTTAGATTCGACGAGACAGCCGAAACAAATAAACAAAACAAAAGTGGACTAAGGAGGATAAAACTACCCAACTTTGCAAGAATCCATCAAAAAGCGTATGATAAATTGGAAAATCTGAAAGAAATGAGTGAAAGAAAGGCACTGAGGGCGCAACAGTTACTGTCTGGAAAGAAACCGAAGCCAGAAACAAGTTTAACAGTTTCATCGTCAAATTTGAAAATCAAGTCACCTACGCTGAAAATAAAATCTCCCAAGAGCAGGAAATTGTTGAGGTAAGCAAACATGTATATTTTTTTATTCGGTAAAGTACTTTGCAACACTCCTTATAGTTCAGAGAAATAAGGAAAAAAAAATATCGTGTTGGTGACACATCCCCCTCCAGGCTGAAACCAAATTTTTCGAGTAATATGGTTATCTATAATAATAACCTATATGTTTCCTGCAGCCGATTTTGATGATATACATAATTATAAACAAATGAAGATCAAAAAACGGTAAATTTTCGCTTTTTTCGTCTATTACTAAAAAATTGGGCATTTTAAACAAATTTGAGAGTAATAAACTCATAAACCGTATAAAAAACTTCAATATGGCGTTCGCTGAATATGTCTATCCTTATTGGTTACTTAGAAAATTGCCAAATAAATCATAAATTTTGAGTTTTTATAAATATTCATAACTTATGTAAAAATCAACTTAGAACCTTCTTATTACACGGAATGCTGAGACTTATGGTGCTTAAATTATACCCTAAATTTCAAAGTAATTGGTGAAATAGTTTAAAAGTTATTTAATTTGTTTATCCAAAATAAATTTTTTTTGCAACACTGTAAGTCAGAAAATGATGAAGTTACAGTAATATTTTGGATAGTTTATAAAAGAAGAAAATTTACAGTATTAATTTAATTTAAAAAAAATGACAAAAAATAATTATAAATATTGCAAAATAATTTTGCAAAAACATGTGAATTAAAAAAATGGGGGGGCTAACTTTGTCCCTAAATCTCCTAGAACAGTTGTTTTTCTTTCTAAATGTGTATAAAAATTCAGTCTTTCTAAATATGAAAAAATAATTTTTCTACGGGTAACGGTTAAAAAGTTATTCTAATTGTTTATAAGTAAGCAAAAAATCGACATGTTTTTGCAAAATAATTTTACACTGTTTAAAATTATTTTTTGTCATTTATTTTTAATTAAGGTAATAGTATAAATGTTCTTCTTTCATAAACTGTCCAAAGTATTATTGTAACCTCATAATTTTCTGACTTATAGTGTTGCAAAAAAAAATTAATTTTTGAAAAACAAATTAAATAACTTTTAAACTATTTGACCAATTGCTTTGAAATTTAAAATATAATTTAAGTACAAGAAGTCTCGGCATTCCGTGTAATAAGAAGATTCTAAGTTAATTTTTACCTAAGTTATGAATATTTATAAAAACTCAATATTTATGATTTATTTTGCAATTTTCTAAGCAACCAATAAGGATGGACATATTCAGCGAATGCCATATTGAAGTTTTTTATACGATTTATGAGTTTCTTACTCTCAAACTTGTTTAAAGTGCTTAACTTTTTGGTAATAGACGAAAAAAGCGATAATTTACCGTTTTTCGATGTTCATTTGTTTATAACTATGTATATCATCAAAATCGGCTGCAGGAAACATATGGGTTAATAATATACATGTCCATACTACTCAAAAAATTTGGTTTCGGCCTGGAGGGGGAAGTGTCACGAGAAAAACCTTATTTCTCTGGACTATTATGCTTATGGAAAACCAGTCCGTCAAATGTAAGTTCGGTCTTAAGGTTCGGTTCTGTATATAAGATTCTTACGTGAAATCGATGATTTTTCACAGATATACTAAGATAAGTGTAGGACTGCTCTTGAAGAGATTTTTAGTGAATATTTTGTCTTATAGTCCATTGAAATGTTGCATTTAGGGTTGCATTTCTTAGAGGAGTCAATTTTATTTTTTTAATGTGTAGGGGGTGCAGTAGAAGCTTGAGTTTAAGTTTTTTGGGGTCGCTGCCCAAGGTCCCTATACCATAGGTTGTATGGTAACTTTGACATTGACAAATGAAATATTGTCATCGTGACGTCACCCAGACGATCAATTTTACGAATTGTTTGTAAACATAATAGGATACCTGGTTTGGAGGCTATATTTTGTTATTAAATATCGTTAGTGTTTTAATTTGTGTTTATATCTTGAGATTTAATGTATCTATAGATATCATTAAGTGTTTTTAGTATAATAACTTAAACCCAAAACTCTTTTACAAGTGTTAAGATACATTTTAATGTGGTTGTATAAGTACCTACTTACTTACTGGATTTTCTTTCTGCTGTATTGTATAATAAAGGACATTCTTCATTCTTGTATAGAGACATTACAGTTCTGTAATGTCTCTTGCGGTTCTTCACATTAAGTTTACATCATCTGTATAGGTTACAATCTGCTTAGACTTATTGAACAATATATCTAATTAATTCTATAGATAATAGATCTATTATATGTAATTGTTTCATATAAAATTATAACCAATATTGCAGCCATCTGAAGATCGTTTGAATAAACAATTATAAACTAAATGAATATATAAAATGGGGAAAATTCCCTTTATTGCACTGAAATTGTATTTTTTTATAATTTACTGTTAATGTAAAACTTCACAGGTACCTATTGAATGGAATCATAATGTTTTAATAGTTTTAGATGGTTTTAGATATTATGATCCAGTACCTAACGTAATCAGATGCTCTTATGTTAAACTTAAGGGAAAACTACTAATTTTGATACATAAATCTTTACTTGAATTTCTTTTTCACCATGGTTTACATGTTAGGAGGAATTTATAATAATGTACTACATGCATTATCCGAAATTCAAAATTATTATATACCTACTCAAAATCATTTAAAAAAGTAAATTGTATTCAACCCATTATTAATATACCTAGGATATTTGAATGATTTAGTCCCATATATACACAAGAAAGAATCTCCTTCTGCTTTAATTAAGTAGTAATGCTATTCTACTGCATATATTTAATTGCAATTATATTCTATGATTTTTGTAACTTTACAGGTATCTACCACATTTTTTAAAGAATATATGAAATAAATAGTCATTAAAAATCAAAACATATTTTTTTAAATATACACATTTTCAATACATTCCTACTTTCCGAGTTCATTTCAATGAGTGAAGTGAATGAATTTAAATGCAGCATTCTGGGTGACGTCACTCCCGCCATTAGATTCTTGATGCTGATTGGTGGAAAGTTACCATGCAACCTGTCTATTTATGAACCTTGGTCGCTGCCCTTGTCCCCCGGTCGCCATCTTGGAAAAAGTTGTGTAAAGGACTTTTTCGCGCTGTATCTCCTAAACTAGCAACAATACAGAAAATTTAATTACACATAAAATGTAGCAAATTAAATTTTCTACAATTTTGTATCTATTACTTTTTATCGTCAAGTGACCAACAAAAAAGTTATAAACAAAAATAAGAGACAATTTTGTAAGAAGTTTTCTTTTGGAGGTTATAACTTTTTTCCGTTCATTTTGCAATAAAATAACATCATAGCGATTTTATAGAGGATTTTTCAACGAACAATTTCCACTATAAATTTGTTTAATTTTATGTATTTATCTAGTGCTCTGTCTAGTTTTACAGCGCTGAAAACTTGACCAGATTCTCGAATTCTCATTGGAATACAATAAAAACAAAACCAATATATTTATTTGTTATGATTTTAGCATTCCTATGCTATTATTAAGCTATTTTTGATCCTTTTCCCGGCCACCTATGAGGTAGAGTCTATAGGCCTAATCCACGGACAATTTCTAGACAAAATGATATTATTTATTATTATATGTTAAAAAATATCTATCATAGTTATTATTTTTTTATTTCTTGCTAGGTCCAGGCTGCGAGTCAAGATCTGAGTCAGTATCCGAGGTGAATTTTTGTGGTATAATTAGAGTCATTGTCGGTAATTCATCTACCAATTCATTTTCTTCAATAATTAATGTTAATATGTCCACGCTGTTGCTGCAACTTCAGCACCACAATAGAGGCACACTGCTGAACATTTGAGGTCTGCTTTTTGGCAACCACATGCACTTCCAATTTCCATTGCATCTGCTAAAGATGAATTTCATAAGCTCGGGGGTACTGGAGGCTTAGAAGTTTGGATTGGTATCCTAAATGTTCCATGCTTTTTCCAGCCCCAATTTTTTGGATCACAATGTATACCGAGCCATGACTGAATCTGGTGATACACTCGGAGTCTGTGGAAACGGGCTGCATCTTGTGTTGAAGTGAGGAAGTGAGAAGAGATTAAATGCATTTTTTGTCGCTGTTTTAGCGAATCGTTTGTATCTCAGGGTTTCCAGAGAATCGTCTTTATTTCCGCCATATAAAGAGACGAAAAACGTTTGCTGACAACAGTGAGTAAAGATGGCTCGATTTTCTCACTGACAAATAATTTTCCCTAGAGGTTTCTTACAAATAAAATAACCACCACTCATGATGCGCTCTTACAAAAAACACAAAATGCTTATCTAATCACAAAAATATAAATTTTACCCACAAGACTCTCAATAGTATTATCTATAAAACTCAAAATACTTTTTCACAATTTTTAATACGACTGCACGTGACCAAATAGCCAAAAAGCACAACTGTAAGAATAAGTTAAGTAGAGGGGTACCGACTGCTGTGCCACCTAGGATAAATTATAATAATAAAAGTAATATCACACAGATATTCAGTCTGGTACGGAAGAAAAATGACGTAACTGTTAATTTTGCCAATTCCTGTTTATTGCGCAATTAACTTCTAAAATACTATGTAAAGATGATACAAAAAGACCGAACTGTAAAAATGTGCTGAGCCACTAGTTGCGTCGTTACTGAAATACGCGCTATGATAGACCTTGTTTCAGATGCATAATGACGCAACTGTAGATAGGGTTGAAAAAGGGGGGATTAAATTAAGATAATGAAATTCGAGCCAATATCGATGAAAATAAAAGCCATCGTTGTCAAAAAACAAACGCCATACCGATGCTCCTGGACGATTACTCTTCATTTAATTCCATTTTAAATGTTTAAAAATAGTTTTTTTGCTCTTCTGAAGAATTTTGCATTTTGCGGTTGCGTCATTCTTCTTCTGAAGCGGCGAATTTGTCCTCAAACAACTTCTTGGGCCTTTTCTATATAATATGCTTAGGGTTCTAAGTTTTATAGTAAGGAGAAAGGTCAAAAATAGATTACTAGTAGCATAGGAATGTTAAAATCATAATAAATTGTATGAATAAAAAAATATTAAGAGGATCGGTACGTATTTTCGGCTGCAATGCTATTCAAATGGGGATTCATTTTTTTCGAATCCTGAGAAAACTAATAAGTATTTTTGAAAAATTAAAACGCAGAATAAAAGATTACGTTATTAGCGAGGGCCGAAAGTCCCTGAGAACTTCTATAATGTTTATTTTAATAAGTTACAGGGCTGAAAAACTAAGAGAAAATGTGGTGTGATATTTAATTTCAAATATCTCATTCGAAAGAAACTTCTTATATATTCTAAGGGACTTTCGGCCCTCGATAATAATTTAGTCTTTCATTTTGTGTTTAAATTTTTTAAAAATATTTATTAGTTTTTGCAGGATTCGAAAAAAATGGACACCATGTCCGTGGAAATAGAACATTCGCTATCTTTGTCATACAATGCACTCATTCGAATAAAATGTTATGACAAATCTCAAGACAGTGACAAGTAGAGATGTGTCCGACCCGCTTAACTTGATATAGCAGTTCATTCTGCTACTGCTTTTTAACGCTTTTACGATGATAATAAAATCAATCAAAGAGTTGTTTATTAAATAGTATTTATAGTGTATTTGAAAAATAATAATGGCTTTAAGGCGTACAATTAATAAAAAGTTATTTATTGTTTATATATTATTTATGGAAAATCCAAGTATTTCAAGTCGTTCAAATAAAAGTATTATTTTATAAGAGTTTGTCCCGATAACCGTAAATAGGTACGAGTTTAGCTATAAAGTAAAGTGCCCATGGTGGCATAAAATGTAGTAAATGCTAATGCTTTAAGTACGTACTACATTTTTGAAGATTTCACTACACTTAAAAAGCATTTGCTTTTCTCCGTAGTATTTGCTACTACTTACCAGCCTACATAGAAGAATGTACTACGCTTTTGAAGTATGTGCTTGTTTAGTAGTATTTTGCTTCAGTTTAAGTGAAGTTGGTGGGTGGACGTCTTCGGCGTAGGTATTTTTTTGTTACAATATGGCAGCATTTATGAATGCGTGTCATAGAAAAATTTACAAACTAAGAAGAAGATTCCTAATTTTTGGGGTCATTATTTTATCAAATAAAATTTAATAATTGTGAAGAAGATTAACAAATAACAATTGTTCATTTTTATCCTCGCGTAACTCTTTTATCGCTTCGGATCTGAGTCACTCACTTTTACTCATGTACAATTCTAATAATTTGGTACGTAAAAATGTGAATTTACAAATCACAAGCACATGGAAAACTAATTCCATCACGATTGGTGTAATGCAGACACGGCTGGCGCTACGCTTTGTAGTGATCATAGTAATAAATCATTTGATGTGATCATTTGATATGACCACAAACATATCTACAATCGGCAAAAACTTCCAACAATCCAACATATAGTTTACTCCTTTAAACGAGAATAAAATTTAATGCGAAAATTATTGGTTTACCGATAGATTTTATAGATCATATTTTCACTCTACTCTAAATTTAAAATTAATTTGAAAAATACAAAAGTAATTAATTTGATTTATGTAAAAAAGTACTTACTTCAATTGAGCTAACCGTCTATTTCTTCGCTTTTCAGTAACACATTTCTTGTAACAACGTCCCATGTTTTAATTTGCGCAAATAAAGAAATAAAGAAATAAATAAAGTCTTTATAAATTAATTGAGTAATACTACATTTATACAACAACGCAGTTCTTCACATGTTCAAACCTTATCTAAGCTTTCCATGGTAACAGGACATTATTAAAATAAGTTTACAACTTTTTTTCTTTTTCGATTATTTGTATAGTATATAAATAATGGTAACCAATGAATACATAATTAGTGAAAAAATAATCCTATCATTTATACAAGTAAAGGTTATCCAAGAACATTCAAAAACTGAACGAAACCGAAATAGCCATCTCTACCTTTCTAATGACAATGTCACTGTCAACCTAATGTTTACATCTGCAGTTTCCATACCAATGAGAATTTTACTACACGTAATTTGCTGTGTAAAGACAGAAAAAGTACGGATAGCCGTAAAATATTTGCGAATTATGTACCCATAGCCTTAAGATAGAAAAGTAAGCCTAACGTTTTGTTTTTATTGTATCCCTATGAGCATTCGAGAATCTGGTCAAGTTTGGAGCGCTGTAAAACCTAGATAAATAAATATAATTAAACACCTCTATAGTGGAAATTGTTAGCTTAAAACCCCTCTACAAAATGGCTATAATGTTATTTTATTGTAAAATGAACTTAAAAAAAATTATAACTTCCAAGAGGAAACTTGTTAAAAAATTTTTACTTATTTTTGTTTATATCTTTTTTGTTGGTCACTTGACGATAAAAACTAATAGAAACACAATTGTAGAAAATTTAATTTGCTACATATTATGTGTAATTAAATTTTCTGTAGGGTTGGTAGTTTACGAGATACAGCGCGAAACCCCTTTGCACCCCTTTTCCAAGATGGCGGCTGGGGGACAAGGGTGGCGACCCCAAAAACTTGAATTTAAGCTTCTACTGATCCCCCCTACATATAAAAAAAAATAAAATTGACTCCTCTAACAAATGCAAGGTAAGGCATAAAAAATGTAACATTTCAACTATTTTTTGACATCAAAATCAATAAACTTTTTAATATTTTATTCGTTGTCTCTTGTCTTATAAATTGTAAAAGTAAGAGATTAAGGATGTTACCAGGAAGGGGTTCCAATAAGAAAAGTTTCAGATTTAAATAATTATTTAATATTATTTTAATAATGAATTTTGTATCTGGGACTTGTCGCTACAGCGTCTTAAAGTGGATTTTAAGCTATTTTTGAAATGTCACTTAAGAGGATCGGTACGTATTTTCGGCTGCAATGCTATTCAAATGGGGATTCATTTTTTTCGAATCCTGAGAAAACTAATAAGTATTTTTGAAAAATTTAAACGCGGAATGAAAAATTACGTTATTAGCGAGGGCCGAAAGTCCCTGAGAACTTCTATAATGTTTATTTTAATAAGTTACAGGGGTGAAAAACTAAGAGAAAATTTAGTGTGATTTTTAATTTCAAATATCTCATTCAAAATAAAATTTTTATTTATTCTAAAGGATTTTCGGCCCTCGGTAATAATTTAGTCTTTCATTCTGCGTTTAAATTTTTCAAAAATATTTATTGGTTTTTTCAGGATTCGAAAAAAATGAACACAATGCCGTGGTAATATTTTCCAAATCTATCTCTGTCTTACAACGCACTCAGCCGAATATAATATTGTCAGCATATATTGTCAGTCAGACACTGACAATCAGTGACAATCACGACAATTTTAAATATTTGACATTGCATCGGGAATATTTTAAGTTATTGATTAAATATTATTGATATATAGTGTATTTGATAAATAATTGATTTAATACGTTAACTTAATAAAAAGTTATTTATTGTGCATTATTTGTGGAAGATCCAAGCAGAGAATACGTCAGGATAATAATATATTCTGTGATCCAAGTATTTTGTTGTTAAAGATGTTCAAAATTGTAAGCGTTCCATAACAATATATTATTAAAAAATCACTTTAGCACTTTTCCTCTTTTCTCGATTGAGTATTAGTTTTTGTTGTACAAATAAATTATTACAGTAAATTAAAGTAAATTATTGTACAAATAAATTACTCACCAAGAAGAAACAGAGAATGACAACATCACCCAAGAAGAAGTAAACGAAGCAATCAAAAGATCAAAAAATAGAAAATCACCAGGTCCGGATAATATACCAAATGAATTAATTAAATACGGAGGTACAAAAATAATAGAAGAGATAACAACATTATTCCAAAAAATTGTAAACAACATGACAGTACCAGAGGAATGGAGAGAGTATAACAATACCAATCTACAAGAAAGGCGTAAAGACAGATCCTACGAACTACCGAGGAATTACACTACTCAATTCTACATCAAAACTATTGACAAAAATTCTATCCCAAAAAATATATAAGAAAGCCGGTGTATCGGAAGAACAACAGGGTTTTCGCCCAAACAGATCTACAATAGACGCTATTTTCATAATGCGACAATTAGTTGAGAAATCAATAGAATTCGACAAGCCCATGTTCACATGCTTTGTAGATCTGAAACAAGCATTCGACAGAGTACGATTAAAGGACGTGCTCAGTATCCTTGAAAAGAAAAACATAGGTCAGAGGTATAGAAACATAATCAAAGAGCTCAATAGATCCAACAAAACACGAATTAAAACCACACACGGGCTCACGGAAGAAATCAAAATCAATGCAGGCATTAGACAAGGGGACAGCCTCAGTCCATGCCTATTTAATTTAATAATGGATGAAGTTATAGGTAGTGTTAACATAATGAATCAGGGATACAAAATGGGTAACCGAACCATGAGAATACTTTGCTACGCAGATGATGCAATCTTAATAGCCGAGAACGAAGATGACTTACAACGCCTACTACAAAAATTCAAAATAACCGCCGAAAAGTATAACCTGACACTATCCAAAGAGAAAACCCAATCGATGGTAATATCCAGGAACCCAATTAGATGTAAGTTAGTAGTGGACGACCATATAATCGAACAGGTAATAGATTGCAGATACTTAGGTGTGGAAATATCTAGCGACAGGCATCTGTGACAAGAATCAAAACAGCAGGCAATGAAAGCAGCGAGAATATCTAGTTTCCTGAGGGATATAATCTGGCGGAATAAATATATGAGCACCGAAAGCAAAGTCATAAGACATGTGTTAGACCCGTACTGACATACGCAGCTGAGACAAGGGCCGAGACAACAAAGACCAAACAGATAATGAGAACAACAGAGATGAAAACCCTAAGATCCATAAGAGGTATCACACTCAGAGATAGAGTACGAAACGAAGACACATTGAGAGAGCTAGGCGTTCAGGACGTAGTGAGATGGACAAGAGCGCGACGACGCATGTGGAGGGACCACGTAGATCGGATGGACCCTGAACGTATGGCGCATTGGGCGAAAACACAGAAGCCCAACACCAAGCGACCCATAGGAAGACCCAAAAAACGATGGTACGAGAGTTGGAGCTCCGGATCGCAGCAAAGACTGTAACAGAAGAAACAGGACATAGTCCTATTACAAGAAGAAGAAGAAGAAGAAATAAATTATTACAATCACTGAATACATAGTTAGTGAAAAAATTATCACATTTTTTAACTGAATTAATAATTTGCAATTATAAAAATAACAGTTATCCAAAAACATTCAAAAGCCATTTCTTTAAATTAATGATGACATTTTCAAGTAGAATGACATTCTAGTAATGTTTACATATCCATACCAGTGTGAATTTTACTACACGTAATTTGCCGTGTAAAGGCAGATAAAGTAGGGATACACGTAAAATATTTGCGAATTATGTACCCATAGCCTTAAATAGACAGTTTGGTATCGTTTTGATTCTGAGATGTGCACGCAGCTCCACTGAGGACGTCTTAAGATAGAAACAGCTGTCTGGAGATTGTGTATCGTCTCTGAATCAAAGGTAAACATAAATTGTCTTTCATTTTCATTTTTAATATTTATATTATTGATATATACCTATATTCTCTTATGTTATTAGGTACAGTCCCAAAAAGAGTCCCCTTCAAAAACCAAAGAAACTGGAACAGATGACCTCAAACATGTTGATCAGCAAGACCAAAACAAAAGTCACCCCATCCAAGTCGAGCGTTAGGATTGTAAAACCCGTAGAAAAGAAAGTAGTCGTATCCAAAATTCCCAAAGCTGTAATGGCCGAAAAGAAAGGCTTATCCAGGTTGGGATTCAAAGCTGGTCCTGCGGGTAATACAAAGGGCTCAAGAGTAGAACAGATAAAAGCAGCAGCGAGCAAAGCGCAGCCGAAGAGGAATTCTTTGGAAAATAGAAGGGAGGTTGTTCAGAAAGTTAGAACCAACAGGAGGTTTGAATTATTAATGAAGATGAGGAATGCTAATGGGTAATCATTAGCTTCTATATTCATTTTACTGTATATATAGTCTAAGATCCGAATCTAGGTCGACCTTCACCCATCTGCTTTGGGGCCGTCCATTAATCACGTGATGTTTTTTTTGGCATTTTTTAACCCCCCTCCCCATTGGTGATACATGGTGAGGTTTAAGACCTACCCCCCTACCCCCTATATCACGTGTATTTTTTAGGATCTACAGGATCTACTAGGTAGATAAGTATCATCTATTTTTTTTTATAAAAAATTAAAGACTACAATAATAACGTTTAGAGGTAGACAGAAAGGTTGCAGGCTGTTTTTGACTGACAAAAATAATGAAAAAAATGCGAAAAACATTTTTGTACTAAATTAGTATTAAATAAAATACTAAATGTATTATACATAAACATTATTTAATGTACGGTATCCTCGGATCACTAATGAGCAAGACTTTTTTAACACCAATAACTGGATAAGCATCTAGCAAGTCAGTTGTTGGCACAGTGCTTTGTGTTGAAGATTAACATCAGTTTCATCAAGCTACTCGGCGTCATTATTTTCGCGCACTACGCAGAGAATCTCTCGATCTACCGTTCGATCGTCGCGTGAGGATGCAGGAAGGACGAACATTGTGCATCTCTAGAGTGTTATTGCTCGGATTCAGTTGCTTGTGACAAGTATTCACATGCGCTTTAGCTATTTTCTTTGTACAGAAGTCCAGTGCACACCGCTGGCATGTCCTTTCAAAAATATCTGATGATCCTTCTGCAGGCTAGGGCAATACAGGTCATAAATCAATTTGCCGAAGCCTTCATTCTTCTTCTTCAAGTCCGTCTCCTATCGGAGGTTGGAAATCATCACAGCTATTCTTATTTTACTGGCGGCTGCCCTAAATAGGTCGATGGAACTGCAGCCGAACCATTCCCTTAGATTTCTTAACCAAGATATTCTGCGCCTACCGATACTTCTCTTACCCCTGATTTTACCCTGAATGATCAGTCTCAGCAGCGAGTATTTGTCACCTCTCATAACATGGCCAAAGTATTCAAGCTTTCTTCTTTTAACAGTAAGTACAACTTCACATCCTTTTCCGATCCGACGTAAAATTTCGGCATTCGTCACGTGGTCCACCCACGATACATGGAGCATTCTACGTTAACACCACATCTCAAAAGCTTCAATGTTTTTAATGCTGCCCATCTTGATGGTCCATGACTCAACTCCGTATAATAAAGTGGAGAAGATATAACACCGCAGCATACGCACTCTCAGATCAAGATTTATGTCACGACTACAGAGAAATACTTTCATCTTGAAGCCTTCATACGTTGGAGTAATTTCGAGAGACCGTCGCAGAAGAAATGGAGCATAATGGATCTTGTCATCATGCTCTTGAGGCTCTGGAATATATAAGCCACCGGACGACTGCAAAATCGGGTAAGGAGGTATAACGAAGCGTTCCGAAAGAATGAATCGTATAGAACTCCGCATATTATATACCTAAAGCAAATATTGACTTTCTCACACACGCTCGCTATACCACTGCTGGGAAGACAGATCTGGAATAAAACTTTCAACAATGTTAGCTGGCTTGACATACTCTGCTACGACGCCATGGCTGTCAATAACCATATTACTCCATACTTCTGAGAGAACTTCACCAACCTTATAAAAATTCTTTTTTTCAAGGTCATGATCTTTTGTTCTCCCTTGTTCATCCAAATGAGTTCCATAAGAATCATGCGAAAGTGTAAGTCCAGATAATTCCCGGCTGAAAGGCGCCATTCTTCTCTCAACGCGATTGAACGCGCTTATACCAGGTGCATTTGTAAAGATAAATATTGCTCTAGATCATGCTTGACAAAGTTGTGTAGGGCATGGGCAATACTTTTGAAGTATTAATACATGAGCTAAAATATTTTTTTTTTTTTTTTTTTTTTTTTTTTTTTTTCGAGGTGGGAATCTTCTTAAGACCGTCTGGGAAGGTGTCCCAGGTGTGTCGGATTTGACCCGCCCTCTCTGTATCACGAGCCGCCTACCGACTAAACCCACCTCCTCTTTCTCCAGCCGACGGGTCTGGAACCGCTCTTAGCGAGCATATCTGATCCGTCGACCTTACTCATAGCTCCCCTCCGGCACTTCTAGCGTGCATTCCATGGATTGGTTGGCCGCTCGGCCGCCCTCCGCACACGCTCCGCACCAGACAGGCCGGTGAAGCGACCGCCTAGCTCAACCCGTGCGCGGATAGGTCGACCGGGGTGTCCCCAGCCCAGGATGGAACGAACCAGAGAATGTCAGTTGGCAGTTACGAGCAACTCCAGTCATTCATACTTTCATCTATCCACGCTGTCTCATCCACCTATTCATACTTTCTTTCATTTAACCCCAAACATTCCT
This sequence comes from Diabrotica virgifera virgifera, assembly GCF_917563875.1. Classification (NCBI taxonomy): domain Eukaryota; kingdom Metazoa; phylum Arthropoda; class Insecta; order Coleoptera; family Chrysomelidae; genus Diabrotica; species Diabrotica virgifera. The sequence continues at coordinate 19,971,392 of NC_065448.1, forward strand.
TACTTTCATCTATGCACACTTACTCGTCCACCCATTCATTCTGACATTTAGATGGGACAGTCTGTGTAGGTTGGATGTAAAAGGTCCTTCCCCACTGACTGTCCCAAAACGATACAAAACATGGTATAACATACAAAGAAAGAACTAGAGTAAAAGGAGATGAAAAGAGAAAGTGGAGATAGAATTAGAGAAGAGAGAAGAAAGAGAAAAGAAAGAATAGGAAAGAAGCAAAAGAGAAAGGAAAAGTAAAGATAGAGAACATAAACAGGGAATAGAAAGATAAAATTGATCAAAAGACGAAAAAGAAAGAATAGGAAAGAAGCAAAAGAGAAAGGAAAAGTAAAGATAGAGAACATAAACAGGGAATAGAAAGATAAAATTGATCAAAAGACGATTACTTGTATAGATAAAATTAAGTAAATAAATAAATAAACTACAATAAAATAAATAAATAAATAAATAAATAAAACCGTGTAAGAATAAAAATAGACAGTCAGTGTGGTTTGGATGTAAAGGGTCCTCCCCCCTCTGACTGCCCGCCACGACACAAACACATTTTTTAAATAAATAAATATAGTGGTCATCCCGTCTGCAGACGCCTCTCCTTCTCTTCCTTGTGTTTCATTGTCTTGGTGACAAAAGCAATGACCAGGTCGAAGTCTCTCTTGCTATTAATGGCTTTGTCCATTAGCTCGTGTGGCTCACCTAGAGGGGATCCCAGACCCAGCCGCAGCTCGGCACGCCCCGCATGGTACGCAGGGCACACGAACACGACATGCCGCGCGTCATCAACCACCCCACACTCGGGACACAGATCGTCAGCGGTCTTCCCTATACGGTGGGTATATTTTCTGAACGATCCATGCCCCGTCAAAAACTGTGTGAAGTAGTAGTTGACGCGCCGATGCCGACACCCGCACCACCTCACCACATCCGGGATCAAGGATCTCGTCCAGACCGCCTTCTCGACTTCGGCTGCCCATTCCCTCTGCCAAAACTCTATACTTCTCTTTCTTTCTAATGGTCCTGAACCTATTGCCCCGGTGCCCCGTTGGTACATTCGGACTCTCTCTCCAGCCAGGATGTGCACCGGCACAGAACCAGCCACCACCTGTAACGCAATGGTTGATACGGTTCTGTACGCGCTGCACACCCTGATCAGAGGTTTCCTTTGTGCCCTGAGAAGCATGTCTTTATATTTTTTCATCCGGAGGACCTCGTACCATACCGGGGCCCCGTATAATAGTATCGATAGAATGGATTGTAACATAACTGTTCTTTTCTGTGATCCTGGGCCCCCTATGTTTGGCATTAACTTGTTTAGTACCGAGGTCCTTTTTTCAGCCTTTCGACATGCTTCCTGAACGTGTTGTCCGAATGCTAGTCTATCGTCTAACGTGATGCCTAAGTATTTCACGGTCTTTTGGGGTCTTATTTCGGAGCCATTGTACTCGAATATTATGTTGTTTCTGTATCTCGGTCCCCTCAAGATTATCGCTTCAGTTTTCTCTACTGCAAGTTTTAAATCGTTTTCTTCTATCCATTCCTCGGTTCTCTTTATTGCTTGGTTTACTTTTTCTATTATGCCCCAATCGCCTTCGACTAGTAAGGCCAGATCGTCCGCGTATGCAATCGCTTTTACTCCTCTCTCTTTGTTTATTTCTAGTACCCCGTTATATAATATATTCCATAGTGAGGGTCCCAGGACTGACCCCTGGGGTACTCCCGCGGTCATTTTCATCTTCTTTTTCTTTGATATGCATACGGTTCTTTCAAATAGGTAGTCCTTTATTATGTTGGACAAATATTCCGGAGCTCCACATTCGACTATTCTGTCTACAATGAGGCCCCAGTTTGCTGAGTTAAAAGCGTTTTTTATGTCCAACAGAACAAGGACTACCCACCTTTTCTTGCTTGCCTTTGCCGAGTCCTTTATCCAGGTTGCGGCATCTACTGTCGATCTGCCTTTCCGGAATCCGTACTGTTGATTAGATAACGCTCTCTCATCTTCCAACACGCCCTCCAGTCTCCCCTTGATAAGTCTTTCGTAGAACTTACCAAGGCAGTCCAGGAGGCATATTGGCCGATAAGAGGCTGCCGAATCGGGGGGCTTCCCAGGCTTCAGGAGTAGAACTAAGTTCGCTTCCTTTAAGTCCCTGGGAAACTCTTGCTTCTGCAGTAGGTCATTACATATTCTTCTGATCAAACCTGGTTTCTCTGTTGCTATTATCTTGATTGCCTCTGGAGGCAGCCCGTCGGGGCCGGGAGCTTTCCCCTTCTTCATCTCCTGACCAGCGGTTTTAATTTCATCTTCCGTGAACTCCTCTACCATTGTTGGAAAAATCTTGACAAAGTTTTGGACTGTCTTCGTGGGGAAGAGGAGTTCAGCTGATTCCATCCGCTGGTCCTCGTCAAGTTTATATGGGGCCATTATTTTCAAGGACTTCATGGTAATTTTATATGCGTCGCCCCATATATCCTCATCTAAAGCTTTAATCAGGGTCTGCCACTTTTCTTTTTTACTTTGTTTTATTGTTTTGTTTAATTTTTTCTTCTGTTCTTTGTATATTTCATTGAGCTCGAGGTTGCCCTGGCTTCTCGTGTAATTCCTTCGAGCTCTGAGGCATTTCTCCCGTAGATCTTCAATTTCATCCGTCCACCAGTAGGGAGTTTTTTGGTTGTTTTTCCTTTTCACGGTGGCCAACTTTACTGCGCTCTTGAGTACTCCTCTCAGTTGGCCAAGGTCAGAAATCTCTTCCTCATTTATTTTTCTGACCTCCGATAGGTACGTATTTGTGTTAAAATATGTTTTAGTGTGTCCTATCGGCCGCCTTATTCCCCCTTTAACCTTTATTTCATATTTGATGTATCGGTGGTAGGTAAATAACTGATCGTCGAGAACATCCCAATCGTGGACTCTTCTTGATAGCCCCTCGCTTGCAAAAGTAACGTCAATATGTGTTTGACTGGCCCCCCTTACGAACGTAGGTTTATTATTATTTAGAACTTGGAGGCCAGTCTGGGCTATCCACTCATTCCAGAGTTCCCCCTTTTTGTCGTTTATGGGGGAACCCCACAACCTAGATTTTGCATTGATGTCCCCGGCGATCATAATTTCTTTTTCGTTCGCGGCGGTACTCATTATCTCATCTACTATGTCTTTGTATCTAGGTAGAGGGATGTTCGGAGACACGTAACATGCCAGGAGGCTGAAGTCCCTAAGTCTGATGAGGACATGATTTTCCCCCCTGACAATGGCACGAACTCCCACATCCCCATTCCTAATGAGCACCGCCACGTTTTGCTGGCTATCTTGTACCCACCCACCGACCGATGTAATTTTCTTATTTGGTTCGGGGACGATGAGCAGATCTATTTCTAGCTTGTAGGCTTTTGCGTGGACAAGATCGTGCGATCTGCGCGCTCTGCCCACGTTCACCTGCAGTATCCTTATACCAGGTTGATCCTTGAGGTCCGTTTAGGTTCAGTTCCCTGAGGTCTCGTCTGCAGCGGATTCGCATCCTATTATTAGGTTAAAATGTCTAAAAACTAAAGTGAATAAATAAACAGGTATAGATAAAATAAATAAATAAATAAAAGAAATAAAATGTATATAGATAAAATGTATATAAATAGAAATTTTCAATAAATAGTATATATAGATGAATAAATAAAATAAATAAAATTCAATAATTAAGTTAAATAAATAGAGTGTATAAATAAATTTTATTAAATTGAAATAGTGGTAAGCATAAGGTGTTTTCCGTGAAAGTTTGTGAGAGGTGGCCTCCTGTTTCGCAGGTGGGCTGTATAGGGGTCCATTTCTGTTCTCCAGGAAACCATCTCTCACCTTCTTACTTTTATTTTTTTCTTTATGCACCCTTTGGGGGTTCCCTTTCCCTTCCCCTACCATACACCCACGCCCGATAGGCTGGGCATTGCATGCGGTCCATGCGATGACCTTCTTCATTACAAGTGAGACAGAATGCAGTGTTACCACACTGCACTGCCGTATGCCCTGTTTTCATGCAGTTGTAGCAACACGCTACCCTGCTCTCCCCTTTACATTCAAATGTGCTATGCCCGTAATGGAGACATTTGTAGCACCTCATCGGGGTGTACCTCTCCATAATGGGACAGAACACCCAGCCTATCGCTATCGTAGTGTATCGTCTCAATTCCTCCGCTTTCGTAGGGCGCACGGCTATGGTTGCCACTTGTTCTCCGTGCTGGTTTGTTCGTAGCATTTTTATGTCTACCTCGTCCTGTGATATTCCGGTGTATGCTTGTATGGCTTCATGCAGGATTTTCACCGTGACCCCTGGGTCCAGACCAGTTATTGTGAAATAATTCTCTTTGCGCCTTACTGCCATACTAATACCGGACATCTTCGTGTCCATCTCCCTTTTTAGCTTTTCTGCAGCCCCCCTTCCTTTAAGCTTCACGAGGATGTCCCCCCCTTCGGTTTTTTTAAGTCTATCAACCTTCACTCCTATTTTTCCTATATTTATTTTCGCATTCATCTCCTTTAAGACGTCTGTATATGACTTGCTCCCGGTTTTAATTAGGAGGGCTTCCTCTTGCTCGTTTTTAACTTCTTTATCCATTTCTTTGCCTCGTATAATTATCTCCCACGTTATTTTTTCCCTCCTACCCACGAATTCCAGGGCCTTTCGTACCTTCTCTTTGTTTATTTCGTTATTAATTGCTACCCGTATTATTTCGGGCGGCTCCTTCCTCTCTTTAATTTGTTTTAGGGCCTTCTCCGCCACTTCATATATACCTTGATCCTTAATTTTTGCGACATAGGTATACCATTCTCTCCTTACAGTTGCCATGGAGCTTCTGTTCCCATTTTCTATGTACTCTACGTTTCCCTCTTGACAACCCTCTATGATTTCATGCACTTCTTCTCTGATAGTGCGTATTACGCTTTCTATTCCACCCTCTTTTATTTCATTTTTTGTTACTATCAGGCATTCTTTCTTAGCTATTGTTTCTTGCAAGCCCCCTTGTTCCCATTTTGTTTTTTCGTAGACTGTTTCCTCCCACCTCTTTTCATATATTTGGTTGAAGTCATTTATGTCCCCCCCTTTGTTTAATACTTCAATTATCTTCTCAGTCTCCTTTCTTTGCTTTTCTCGCTCTATTTTTATTTTGCATTGTTCGCATCTAATGCTCTCCTCCTCCGCTTGTGTCTTCTTACTTTGGTTTAGGCTAGTTTTGTTCTGATTATATATTTCCCCAATCAGATTTCTAGCTATTATTTTGTGTTCCCCCTGTATGGGACCTTTATTGTTTAATATTTCCAATACTTGTTTTAGCTTTCTCAGGATCCTTTCATTTTCTGTCTCCTCGGGGTATTCGGCGGTCTCTTCCCTCTTCTCTTTTTTGAATCTCTCATTTTCCTCTAGGCTATCCCCTTTTCTTTTTTTGGACTGTTGTATTGCTTCGTAATCCTCGTCGTCAAACAATAAGGCTTGAAGAATGCTATCTCCAGTTTTTTGCCAGTGTGTCTCCGTTTGCTCTTCTCTTTTATTTTCCTCTCCTTCAACTTCTATTGCTTCCGCCGAGGGTTCCCTCTCCTCTGCATCTTCTTCTTTCTCTTCCTCTTCTCTATTAGTTTCTTCTAGCATGTTGTCCAATAATGTCGAGTGTGTTATGGGACCCGACCTATTTATTTTTGGCTGATTCTGATGCCTCTTTAACATTTCTTCCTCAAACTTCTTTCGCTCCTCTATTTCTTCCGTTTTTTTGCCGTCGTGCGACAGTTCTTCCCCATTCTCGTTTTTGTTAGTCTTAGCTTCGTCCTGTTTCTTTTGCCTGTAGTCGTCCTCTTTTTTTTCCTGTTCCTTTGGTTTTTTTAATGGTTCCATACAAATCCCACGAGTTGGGACGTACTATACGTCAGACGCGGCAGTGCGCCCTTACCGCGTTAAGGCTGTGTTACTTCGGGAGGTCGCCAGGTATCCCGAAGGGCTAAAGAGCCCAGAGCTAAAATATTGAGTTTGTTAATAGAATATGTAGTATAATATTTTGATCACCCTGCACAAAATTTTGTAACAATAAACATATGTTTGAATATGTCAAATACTCTATTGTCAAGATCCAAGCAGAAATGTGCCTCCGATTCTTACATAGATTCGTAGATATTCAGTGCCAAAACAACAGAATAAATCCCACCACTTTACCAATTTATCAGATAGTAGGTATAATACATATTTATGTTAAGACTAAAAGCCCATATCGAAGACGGCAGTACGGCAGAGTCCTGACCAGTATTCCTAAGTGGAAACATCTGGAGGTGCATTCAAAACAAAAGAATTCGTAAGAGTCATGTCTTATCTTAGGCACTTAAAATAATTACCATGTAAAGTATCCCGTGTCGCTACAGAAATTTGGGAGGAACCAAAGAAAATTAATGTGTTTTTGGTTTATGAACGAATGAGAAATGAGAAATTTTTGTCAGTCACACCAATGCCACTTTCGATTTTTGTGTGCATTTGACGAAAAAATAAATACATGTAACGCCACTTTTCAGTTGAGTTTCGGGCATTTTCCTTAAAAAATAAATACACGTGATATTATTACTAGACCCCCCTCCCCCTTGTGATGTTTCGTGATTTTTTATGGAACCCTCCCCCCCTCGAGCCTCACGTGATTAATGGACAGCCCCTTTCCGGGTGAAACATTTTTTTTAAGTTAAAGGACACCGCACACATCTTATGGAAAATATAATGTCACTCAAATTCAATAAAATTTACATGACTAGATTCGTCTCGAAATTACGCTTTTTTTTATCATTGCGCCAACTCTGTATTTTGCTTAATTAATGCGTTAATTGCAATTAAAGTTTAGTGAAATTACATTTTTGGAGTCCATAAAAGTGTCATTCATAAATAATATTAGTCTGATGGCTATTCACAAGGGGTTACCCTGAGTGAGTTAAGAGGATTAGAGGAACTGATACTTTTGTACGCCTGGTCAAATTATACCTACTTTATTATCTATAATCCTAATTTATATAGTGGCGATTCCGAAAATCTTTTTTCTCTCTTTGACTCATTTAAATTCCCATTTGATTTTAGATTTATTTATATCAATTTACGTCCTAATTAAGCAAAATACAGAGTTTGCAATGATAAAAAATGCGCGTAATTTCGAGACCGATCTATTTATGTACATTTTATTTCATTTGAGTGACATTATATTTTCCATAAGATGTGTGCGGTGTCCTTTCATACACAGACAAATATTACTTGCATGGGTTGCCTATCAAAATCTTGTCATAGCTATCCTTGAGGGAGGGGCGTAGGGTTTGAAATCAACACTCTATATGTATGGTATAATTATTTTATTTTAAAATTAAATAAGCACATTTAGTACAATTCATATAATATTTTAAAAAAATTCAAGAAAAAATATTGAAAAATAAGCCAACGGTAGCAAATTTTGAAAGACACCTCAAAAACAATGGATTTTGCTGTAGACATTCGAACTAATCATTGAATCATGTTTAACAAAAAAATTTAAAAATACTTTATTGGCTTATGAGTTTCTCGAGGTAACCCTATCGAGTTTTTTTTAGTTTTAATTATTTTTGACTTTCGTATCACTCAGAAGTCAAAACAACGAATTTTTTGGGTTGGATAAATCTGTTTCTTTGTAGTCATATTTATCCCAGAAAAGTGTAGTCGGTGCACCCGATTGTCTTTTACCATATAATCTGGAAATCGTTGTGGGTCAGTTTTCACCTCTTCTAATTTCTTCTTGTACCAAACATCTTGTAGTTCTCCGAATGTAATGGTACTAATTGAGTCTACTGGTTCCCGAGAGAGGGCATCTGCTAGGTGATTTTGTGCTCCTTTGCGGTAAATTACGTCGAAATCGAACTGTTGTAATGCCATAGCCCATCTGACTAATCTTCCTGACGGATTTTCTATGGTTTGTAGGTATTTTAGACTTTGATGATCGGTTACGACTGAAAATTGATACCCTTCCAAGTATGGTCGCATTTTCTCTATTCCGTATACGATAGCTAATAGGTCTTTTTCTGTTACACTGTAGTTTTTCTCCGCATTTGACAAAGACCTGCTGGCGTAAGCTATGACTCGATCGTGTCCTTGTTCGTCTTTCTGGATTAGAGTTACTCCGAGACCGTAGTCTGATGCGTCTGTTTGGAGAAAGAATCTTTTGCTGAAATCTGGGCAAATTAGAACGGGAGCCTGTGTCAGTAGTTTCTTAATTTTCTCGAAAGCGATTGTTCTGTACCCCAAATCCACTTTTGTTTCTTTTTTAATAATTGCGTTAGTGGTGCTATGTTCGTAGAATAATCGTGAATAAAACGTTTGTACCAAGATGTGGTTCCTAGGAATTTCCTTAGTTGCTTGATAGATTTTGGGGCTGGGTAGTCGATGATGGCCTTAATCTTGCTTTCGTCAGTTTTGATGCCTTGAATATTGACTACATGACCGAGGTATACGATCTCGTCTTTGCAGAACTCGCATTAATTCTTAGCTTTGCATCTTGTAATCGTTTAAATACTTGTTTTAAGTTCTGCATGTGTTCTTGAAACGTTTCTCCTAGAACTATGATATCGTCTAGGTATGCGAATGCATAAGGTTCCATTTCGGGTCCTATAACCGAATCCAATAGGCGTTGGAACGTGGCTGAAGAACTCTGAATTGAAATAATCCTTTGCCCGGTGCTATGAACGCTGTCAAAGGCTTTCTTTCTTCTGCCAGTGGTATTTGCCAATAACCGTTTTTTAGATCCAATGTTGAAATGTATTTTGCTGCGTTTAATTTGTCTAGTATGTGATTGATGTACGGAAGTGGATAGGCGTCTTTTTCGAAAATTTCATTGATACTTCTGAAATCTATGCAAAATCGGCAATTACCGTTTTTCTTCTTTACTAAGACAATTGGCGAGCTGTAGGGGCTGTTAGATTCTTCTATTACTCCTTCTTTCAACATGGTGTCTATCTCGTCGTTTATGATATTTTGCATGGCGGGGTTTCTCGGTCTATATCTTTGTTTTATTGGAGTGTTGTGTGTCAGTTTAATCGTGTGTTTGATTAATGGGGTTACTCCTGTGATCTTATCAAATCTGGTCACTTCTGTTTGTAAGAAATGTTTCAATTTGTTTTATTGTTCTTGCGTTAAAGTGGGCTTAATGTTGAATTTGCTTTTTGCCACACCGTCGTTGTAAGTACTTTCTGTGAAGTCACTTGTATCTCTTTCCTGTATTGCGGGATCCAATTCATCGACTTGTGTTGCAAATTCGGTGTTGACGTCTGTATTGTCTTTACTGTCGTTGGAGTTTTCCGAAAAATCAATGCAGAATCCACATTTCCGTATGTCATCGATGCCTAGTATCGCTTGTGAGGAGATATTTGGCATGTAATAAAACTTAATTTGACGCCATTCATCATTGATTAGGCATATGGTATGATAGCTGTGTCTTATTTCTTGAGTGCTACCGTCTGCAAGCCTAATATCTGTTCTTTCCTCTTTTTCGGTTATGTCATCTTCTAACAGTGTCTTCCGAGCTGTTTCCCCGATGAAAGATTTCTGTGATCCAGTATCTAACAGTGCTTGAAACGTTTCTCCGTTTATGAACGTCAGTGAACAATGCGGTCTGTTGTCAAAATTGGTTGTCTGGTTACGGCAAGATGTGACAGAGGACCTTAATTCTGGTTTGGGTTCGAGATGCCTCTGGGTGTCTCGACCCTTGTGTCGTTTCCCGGATTGGGGCAACTGCAATCTCTGTGTGAGATATTTAATGTTCCGCATCTACTGCAAAAAAGTATCGGCGTTGAACGGCATGTATTACGGTTGTGGCCCCTCTTTCCACATTTCCAGCAGCATGTTCGTCTATCGAAGTTGAATAGTTTGTTTTTTGATGTTTCCTGGGCCGTTATATTAAAACGGGAGCTTCTTTTTTGTGAACTGTTGTCTACCTCTATTTTACTTATGCTACTTTGATTCGTTTCGTATTCTTCAGTCTGGCGTATAAGGTCTTTGACGGACGTGACATCTTTTTCCTTGATGTATAATTTGTAATTTGGGTGCATGTTTTTGTAAATTCTTTTTAATTGTTGTGTTTTGTCCATTTTGCCGTACCTTCTGATTAGCGTTTGAAGCTCTAATAGAAAATCTTTAAACCGTTCGTTTGTTTTCTGCGTTCTCGTTCTGATTTGGTCTTCCAAATGGTCTAACCAGTTTGCTGATTTAAAAGCCAAGTTAAAATCCTCCGTAAAATTGTTCCAGTTTTCCCAGGAGTCGACGTTGTTTCGGAACCATAGTATCGCTTTTCCCCTAGATACTTCTGGTAGTGCTTTCAATAAAGCATCGTCTCGAATCCGGTAACAGCTTTTTAGTTAGTATAGCCTCTCCAAAAATTCTGTGGGGTCTTTGAATCGTAAAAATGTAAGCCCCATTTTCTAACTGTGTCCATTATTTGACTGTGTTCATTTTCCGTTTGTGTATCATCTGTTTTAGGATCCTCAGTTTCGATATTGGTAACTGTGCCGGTCTTTTTTGAGTGTAAGTGTAAGACCATTCTTGATCGAAGATCGTCTAATTTACCTGTCGTATCTAAGTTAAATTCTGCCATAACGTTGCTTAATTCCTCTTTAGGTAATTTATATACCCAGCCTACCGTCTCATCCTCTATTTCCAAGCCTAACGTACCTTCTGATTCCGCCATATTTATAATATATTTGTTTAAATGTCTTAAACCCTGTTAAAATAAATGCTCGGGCGCCAATGTAACGCGGTCGTTGCGTTGTTGCTACAGGTAACTAAATCAGTCGAAGAAAAGAGTTCACTTTTTAAGACATTTTATTTGGAATCACAATCCAATTACTCGTTAATTTCGTTAATAAAATATATTTATAATCTACGCATCGAGCTTTCTGTTCGGGCCGATGTGACGATATTTTGTACATGAATGAATGCTTTTGACGATCGCGTGAAATAGGAATTGCTTTTATTAATACGACATGAATGTATAAGGAAAGGGAAGAAAGGGAATCTCGCTCAGCTCGCCAGATGAAAAGACATATTAGAGATATACGATCACCGCTCGTATAAGGATAGGTAAGAGAAAAACTGTCGGATTCGCTCAGCTCACCAACACGACAGCGGAAAAGGGTCGGGAACTACTACCTACATAAACTCACCTCTTGTACCTCGCTGTTGTTTATTATTCTTCGATCAACGCTCCAAGAATAATAATCAACTAGACTTGTCGATCCGACTTTTATATCGTCCAAGACGGCACAAAAACACGTTTTACTAAATTCATTGGCGTACTCTAGATGATAAAATTATATTATCGTCACAGGGTGAAAACCAACATATTTATTATTGTTAAACAAAAAATAAGCGAAGAAAAAAATATCTCGACAGCGTAGGCTCACGGAATGTCTAAAGCAAATATATACAAACTTCCAGGTGGTCAAGTAGTTTTTGAGTTACAATGTCTAACGCGTATAAAGTTTTGTCAACTTTTATATTCAATTTATTTTTTGTCTGTCAAATCGTAAAATGATGCACACCGGAATAGGTTTTTGAATCGCGGAATAATTTACAAAAAATAATGGGAACGGCTGTTGAACGTTTCTCACTACGCTCAAACTCGCTGGCTCGAACCTGCTGCAATGCGAGTCGAAGATAGGGAGATAGTGTTGAATATCCCTACATTCGGCTCGCTTTGCAGCAGGTTCGCGCCAGCGCACTTGGACGTAGTGAACAACGGTCAACAGCTGTTCCCATTTTCTTTTGCAAATTACTTCGCGAATCAAAGACATATTCCGGTGTGCATCACTTTACGAATTGATAGACAAAAAAGAAATTGAAAATAAAAGTTGATAATACATACTTTAAACCCGTTTTTCTCAAAACTGCTTTTTGCAAAGGCGGTAAACATTGTAACTCAAAAACTACTTAACCGATCCACCTGGAATTTTGTATATAATATTTGCTTTAGACATTTCTTGAGGCAACGCTGGCGAGATATTTTTTGTTTCGTTCTTATTTTTTGTTTAGCAAAAATAAATAATATTGTAATATTCAAACGAGCGTTCGGATTTATATACGACTTTATTAATTTATTTATACAAGTTTTCTTTACAAATCTCTAGCTTAAACTAAAACTCAAATAAAAGCGCGCTCCGCTTAAATAGCAAATAACGTTATTCTCGATCATTCCAGACTTCGCCACCTCTAGCTATTGTGTGACCTTCCACATACCGCACGTCTTTCTCCACCGATTCCACGTATATCGTGCTTTCGCCAGAATGTTCTGGAGATGGAACCGTTTGGAGCTGCTTCTTGCGGCTGGTGATTTATTCTTTTGCTACAATATGTTGATTTTAACCCTTTTTGCAAAACAATCATTGTTTTGACTTCTGAGTGGTACCAAAAATCGATAAAACTAAAAAAACTCGACAGCGTTACCTCGAGAAAGTCATAAGCCAATAAAGTCTTTTTGAATTTTTTCTTTATGATCCAATGATGAGTTCTGATGTCCACAGCAAAATGCATTGTTTTTTGAAGTGTCTTTAAAAATTTGCCACTGTTGACTTATTTTTCAATATTATTCCTTGAATGTTTTTTTTAAATAATTTATGAATTGTACCTACTAAATATGCTTATTTAATTAAAAAATAAAATAATTTTACCATACTTTCAAAAGAAATTCACAAACATATGCTTGAAATCTTGATTTCAAACCCTACGCCCCCCTTAAGGATAGCTATGACAAAATTTTGATAGGCAACCCATGCAAGTAATATTTGTCTATGTGTGAAATTTAATAAAAAATATATTTCATCCGGAAAACAGATGGGTGGAGCTCGACCTAAACTCGGATCCCGTAAAGTAGAGGACCCGATATAAGGTCGAATTGTACCAATACGGTTAATGGATAAACACTATTATATTTGTAATTTAGTATGTTAACAATTATAAAAAACAAGGACTGCCCGATCTAATTTTGTTCTCACTATAATTAATTAATACAGTAGAGCGTCGATAATCCGAACTAATTGGTACAGGGGTAGTTCGGATTATCAAATTGTTCGGATTATCGAACATATTATGTTCAAAATATATACAAAGCTCATAAACATAGTACATATGTACATACATTTTAGTTACAAGGAATAAAACACCTCCATAATAAACAAATATATTGTACTCGTATGTATTTCTGCATAAACAAAACAAAAATCCGCGGTCATATTTTGCCCATATTGTCATATTAAATCCAAAAATTCGGTCCGCGATCATATTTTTTAATTTTATAATTTTTTTTTAGTTCGGATTAGCGAACGTTCGGATTACCAGGGTTCGGATTATCGACGCTCTACTGTAATTAAATAATGACTTTTTATAAATTAAAAAAAATAATTCGACCCGGGCAGATATTATTTTAGATTTTTTGGAACATTCCAAACAATGTCGCAGAGTTGGGTCGGATACTGAAAAAAAGTGTCCGGATACCGGATACGGATACTCAAAATGTATCCGGATACTTTTTAAAAATGTACGAATACTTTCATTTAAAAATGTATTCGGATACAAGTATCCGGATATTTTTTTCGGATACTTCCTAGGATACTTTGAAGGATACTTTTTTAAGGACATAAATTGTTAGTAATAGAACTATGTGATGTGCATGTATTTTTAATGTAATATATAATAACAAAAATACATTAAATGATGGAGAAAGAAATCAGAAAGTACTCAAAAAATTGTTTATTGCTTATGATTATGAATAATACAACTAGAACAAAAACTTATAAGGAAACATTAAATTAAAATAAAAACCTACTAATACAGAAAGTATTCCAATTGCTGACGAAGTCAGAAGTGAAGTGCCTTTGAATTTGCCTTTGTAAGTACCAATACCTCAAAGTGTTCATCGCTTAAAGCTTTTCTTTTAGACGTATCAATCATAGTTGCAAAAGAGAAAAGTCTTTCAACTGGTGCTGACGAAGGTAAGCATGTGTTGTACTTTATTGACACTCTTTTTAAGATTGGGTATTCATTTAAGATGTTCAAATTGGTTCTTTTGTCCTCAAAATATCTTAGCAACTCCAACTGTACTTTTGAAGTTTTATTATTGATGCTGGAACCCTGTTCATTCTGTGTATAATTAATAGTACAGCTGTTGTCCACTTGCTGGTCTCGAAAATTGCTAAAATAAAAAAAGTCATCCAAATTTTGATCTCCACTTTCATCTGATTCATTGCAATTTTCCAATTCCATTTTTGTTTTGGCGACAGTTATAATGCATTTTTTAGGTTATAATGCATGATTAGGTAAAAACAAAGCTCCATTAGCTATATAATAATATATTATAACGGTGACGAGTACGAAAAATGGGATTTAACATATTAGACACATCTGGATTGAAGGAATGGCAGTGTTGTGCCACGTTAGGTGCCTTATCGGCGGGCGATAAATATTTAAAAGTATCCGAATATCAAAAAAAAGTATCCGGATGCCGGATACTTTAAAATTTGATCACGGATACGGATACCGGATACAAAATTTAAAAAGTATCCGGATACAGCTTTCGGATACATAAAAAGTATCCGGATACTACCCAGCTCTGCAATGTCGTTTGTAATTTTTCATTGAAGTTGGTGGTTTTCTAGTAATGAACAATTTAAAACTGAAAAAAAAAACGAAAGATGACGATTTTCAAGGGCCAAAAACAAAAGTAAAAAAATATTATTTTTGTAATCGTCAAGTACCGAAATTCAAGTTCAAACCTTCTTCAATCAGGTCCCGTTAAGAATTTTTGCCATGTTTTATTTTGTTGTTCTGAAGCTATTTTAAAATATATTTTTTTAATTGTTAATGAGGAAGGTTCCTAGTGGGAAGACGGGCGATCGGGCTGCATTAACAACTAAAAAACCATGTTTTAAAATGAAACCAGTCCAAAATAAGAACTGATAGACTAAGGTTTGAACTTGAATTTAAGCAAATTATGAATGTTCTTTGGAAAAACACTTTTTTAAAAAACTAAACTTCACAATTAAAACTTTTATTTCGACAAACAAAGATTTTAGATACAACTCAATAATTTAAAATCAGACTTTACTTTAACATTTATATTAGACTTTTATTTAGAGATTTTAATCAGACTGAAAAATATTGATTTTTACATGGTGTTTTATAATTTTATAATTGCTGATCTTGCTGTCCAATACGTCGCAATTAGGTCCAGAATGTTCAACGCTGCGACGCGGCGTAGCCTCGTGTTGATTCCACGTGGTAGAATACACTGGATGGTAGCGGTCGTTGTACTATAACTAGCACTTCGGAATTTCAAAAATGATATTTTTTTCTTTTGTTATTGAGCCTTGAAATCACTCATTTTTCGTCTTTTTTTTTCAGTTTTAAATTGTTTATACATCGAAAAAGATAAACTTACAAACGAAAGACCTTTTTTGTTTAGAATTATCCAAAAAATCTAATATAATATGTGCATCGGCTGATTTTTTTAATTTATAAAAAAATTAATTTTTTAATTAATTAATTATAGTCAGAACAAAATTAGATCGGGCACCCCTTGTTTTCTATAATGGTGAACATACTAAATTACATATCCAATAAATTTTAGTTATTAAACAAATCGGTGCAGATCGACCCTATATCGTATAACTCGACTAATAAGACTTAGTTTGAAACAAGTCAACTTTTGAAAAAATTCGTTTATCGAAATCATACAGTTTTATGAGATAAATTGCATAAACTGATATTTTTTAATATATTTTACTTTATATGACATGTATGTTTCATAATTTAGGCGATAAAAAATGTTGTATCGTTTTTATACAATAGATGAATTAAATGTTTTTATCTTTTTTACTTAGGAGAAAATTTACATAGGAGTCTATTTGTTTCCTGGAATTCCTTCAAGATGTGTCAATAATCACGATATGCACCAGTCGAAAACCTTGTGCTTAATTTTTTATTCAACAAAATCTGAAAAAAATTGATAATTTTTTGCTTTTTGCTCCCATAATGTGATTATTAATACAAGGTCCTAAAGTGATTCCAGCAAAAATATAGACTCCTATAGAAAATATGTATATATAAATGAATATATACACACCGGCAAAATTAACCGAACACCTTAAAAATGGGACATGTATGATGTCTCGAATTTCCTAAACCTGTTATCCGATTTTTGTGATTTTTTTAGTATGTTATAGCCATATTGTTTAAGAATATCGGTGTAATAATATTGTTGCTAGACAGGTAAATCTCATTTTATACCGGGTGTAACAATCATACTGTGTTTTTTTTTCTTAAAGTTCGGAACACCCTGTGGAATATTCTAGCCTACATAAAATATTGAACTTAAAACTCAGTTATATATAGCCTTAGGCTTTCTTATTTTCTTTTTTGATTTATTTGCTTACGTTGAAAAATAAAAAAGTTATGGGCTTTAACAACTAGCCATGTTTTTCATCAATAAAACCTCGTAGTAGGGGAGGAAAGTATGCTAAATTTGCAGTTACTCGAGCGTTATGGGGACCTATTGGATTGTGAAGAGTGGGTGCTAAAACCAAAAAAAATTAAGTTAAGTTTTCCATAAACTGTGGGACTCTCCATATTTTAATTTAATTTTCCATTTCCACCAATCGTTTTTTCCGATTATAGCGCCATCTATCCATAATTGAAAACATGTTGCGAATAAAAGTTGCTTATTTTTACGTCAAGAAACCAAATCTGCAATAAAAATTGGGGGCTCCTACTTAAGATTTTAAAGTAACCCCCCACCCCATCTCCGCGGGGGTCGTGTTTGGTGCCATTCGATAGATTTTTGAAAAATATTGAATACGTGTATTTTGCAGTTTTACGATCTGATGTTCATTTCGCGAAATATCGTATTTAAAATTTTTAATTTACCCCCCACCCCTCTCCGTGTGGTAACGTGTTTAGTATTATTCGATTGATTCTTGAAAAATATTGAACAAGTATTTTTTAGTTTTTCGATCTGACGTTTATTTCGCGAAATATTCACTTTTTTTGTGACTCGCCCATTTTCTTACGCCCCGCTCAAATCGTCAGATTTTTGAAATACATATACACTATTTTGCATGTACTTAACTTACCTTATCTTAACATGACGATTTCGAGTTTTTCTAAGAATAGATTTGTTTTCGGTCCCCCCTTAATGAATTCCCCGGTGTTAAGAACCAGTAGCGGCTGGTCATAGGAGGCAAGGGAGGCTTAGCCTCCCCATAAATTTTTTACACATACTACACTGTTTTGTTTACTTTGTTATTTTGCTTCGCGTTAAAGATATCGGAAAAAGTTATTTGAACAAGTTGTTCCAAATAATGTTCTCTAACCCCACATACCAAATTTCATCACAAAATTCGCACTTTTAAGTTTTTCATTATTTGTAGTCAGGATCCTAAAACTGGAGCGGGCCGGAAAATCTCACTTGCTAATGGTCTGCGCAGCCCAGCAGCGTTTACGGAGACCCGGTCTCCTTAGAGCTGCATTATAGTTTAACGCACACGCTGCCCGGAGATTGGGCAAGGGCGGCTGATCGGCCAGCAGCCTCCTCTGCAATTTTAGGATCCCTGACTACAAATAATGAAAAAACTAAAAGTGCGAATTTTGTGATGAAATTTGGTATGTGGGGTTAAAATAATATTTGGAACAACTTGTTCAAATAACTTTTTCCGATATCTGCAATGCAAAACAAAATATCGGTAATTTACCATGCTTGTGGATTCGCAGTAGGCCGCTTTTAGAATTAAAAAAAATCAGTTGAGTATCTTAAAAAATGTGAACCTGCAACCTGTATGGACTGCAAAAGTTCAAATCTGTATTTATTTTGATATGCATATCTAGTTACAGAGATAGAATTGTTAACAAATAAACGACACAAACTTTGGTAATACACTTTTACAATTTGACTAACTATTTTTAAAATGATATGATATTATGAATTATGATGATATTATAAAATGTAAATGAAAAATGCTCAAAAAAATGGGGCCTTAAATTAGATTTTTTTGGCGGATTTTTTTTGCTAGTGCCAATTTGTCTAGATATTTTACAGTTAGGTATAGCCTCCCCTATTGTAAAATTCACGAGCCTCCACTGTTAAGAACCAATATATATGGTATAGGTACATTTTTAGGGTACAAGGTTTCTCCCCATGTGATAATCTGACGCGCTCGAGTAACTGCAAAAATCTCCGCTTGGGCTCCCCTACCATCATTATCTGCTTAGTTTAATAAACAAGCCTAAAGTAATTCAATAGTTGTATTAAATAAATAAATTATTAAGCGATGTCACAATGACGACCTCCCGTGGATTTCAGCTGAACTAGCTTCGAGGGGGGTTTTAATGTCAAACGCTGAGCGCACATGCATTTGAATCAAGTATGTAATATTCAGTATTTATTTTTGCATGTTTTTTTACAAATTGTATATACAATATCGGCGAAAAATGAACATCAGATCGAAAAACTGCAAAATACACGTACCTATTCAATATTTTGGAAAAATCTATCGAATGGCACCAAACACGAGCCCCCACGGAGGTGGGGTGGGGATTTAATTTAAAATCTTAAATAGGATCCCCCAATTTTTATTGCTGATTTGGATTCTTTACTTAAAAATAAGCAACTTTTATTCGCCACATTTTTTCGAATTATGGATAGATCGCGCTATAATCGAAAAAAAAAAACGATTGTTTCAAAGGGAAAATTAAATTAAAAAATGAAAAGTCCCCCACTATACGGAAAACTTAACTTAACCTTTTTCTGGTTTTAGCACATACTCTTCACAATCCCATAGGTCCCCATAACGCTCGAATAACTGCAAATTTAGCATACTTTCCTCCCCTACTATGAAGATTTATTGATGAAAAACATGGATAGTTGTTAACGCATATAACTTTTTTATTATCCCACATAATTAAATGAATCGAAAAGGAAAATGTTAAGAAAGCCTAACTCTACAATCAATTTTTAATTTTAATATTTTACATATGCTAGAATATTCCACAGGGTGTTCCAAACATTAAGAAAAAAACAGTATGATTGGTACACCCGGTATAAAATGATATTTACCTGTATAGCAACAATATTATCACAACGATATTCTTAAATAATAAGGCTTCTTCTTCTTCATGTACCATCTCCCTCTAAGAAGGTTGGCAACCATCACGGCAATTCGCACTATCGATACCGCTGCTCTAAAGAGATCAGCAGAAGTGCAATTAAACCAAGCTCTCAAATTGTTTAACCAGGAGATGCGTCTTCTTCCGCGACTCCTTCTACCCTGTATTCTTCCTTGCATTATTAATTGTAACAAGTTATAACGCTCGCCCCTCATAGCATGTCCCAGATATTGTAGTTTTCTGACTTTAACTGTATTTAAAACCTCTTTATCTTTTCCCATTCTTCTCAACACCTCGATGTTCGTGACTCTATCCACCCAACTTATTCTTAATATTCTTCTGTAGGCCCATAACTCGAAGGCTTCTAATCTGTCCGAAACATCCTTCTTTAATGTCCAAGCCTCCAACCCATAGAATAATACGGAGAACACGTAGCATCTCAGAAGTCTTATCTTTAAAGAAATTGTAATGTCCCTGCTACAGAGTACTTTTTTCAGTTTGTTGAAAGCATTTCTTGCCTGTCCTATTCTTGCTTTAATCTCTTCTGTGTACTCATTAGTTTCATTAATTATTGTACCCAAATATTTATATTTTTCAACCTTTTTAATTTGTTCTCCATGTATTGTTATGCTTTCTTGGCGCTGTTGAGCTTTTGTGATTACCATAAATTGTGTCTTTTTTGTGTTTAGGGACAATCCGTTTTCTTGGCTGACTTCTACCACTCTGTCAACCATTTGTTGTAAATCTTCAAGACATTCGGCTAATAAAATAGTGTCGTCGGCAAACCGTATATTATTGATTGGTCGGCCATTTACTTTTATTCCCGTGGTTAGGTCTTCTAGTGCTTCCTGGATTATTTCCTCTGAATACCAATTGAACAAAGTAGGAGACAGGACACAGCCCTGTCTGACGCCCCTCTCAATCTGTATTTCATTTGAAAAGGCGTTGTTCTCTTTTACCACAGCGATCTGATTATAATAGATAGCACTAATGATCCTGATGTCCCTCATATCTAAGTTTTTCTTTTCAAGTAATTCGATAAGGCGGTTATGTCTGACCTTATCGAAGGCTTTGTTGTAATCCAAGAAACACATATATACTGGCTGATTAAGTAAATACATATATACAGCAAACAGGGCTTCCCTCGTTCCCATTGCATTTCTAAATCCAAATTGCGTGTCGCTTATGTCCTGCTCAAGTTTGTTATGTATTCTCCGGTGTATAATTTTTAAAAATATTTTGAGTGTATGACTCATTAAACTTATTATCCGGTGGTCTTGGCATTCTTTTGCGTTTGGTTTTTTTGGCAGTGTTATGAACGTTGACAGCAGCCAATCTCTGGGAATGATTCCTGTACTGTATATTGTATTAAATAAGTCGACCAATATTCCAATTATAGGCTATAAAAATAAAGCTATAACATACTAAAAGAATCATTCAAATCGGACCACTGGTTTAGGAAATTCGAGACATCAAACATATCCCATTTTTAAGGTGTTCGGCTAATTTTGCCGGTGTGTGTATTATAAAAAATGGATATAGTCCTCTGGACTATATTCATTTTACAATATAAGATTTTAGGTCCTGGGCCCACCCTTAAAAAAATTTTTACCTCCCTCATGAGAGTTTTTTATTCAGTTATTCATGTCGAGTCGGGCCACTTTTCCATTTCGGTAAATTTTCGGGAGGGGACGTTTCTTAAACATAGAGGTTTCTAAACATTAGGACGTCCGACAACTGGAGTACCTTTAAAAATTTGTCGGACAATATTACCAGTTAATTGTAAATATTTTTATCAAACAATTCTGCAAAAATCAGCTGTGAGGGTATAATTATGACTCTTATCTTTATGATGCGTGCGTCCCCCATATGAAGTGATAAGTGATTATTTTTTTGCAGGATTGTTTGATATTTATTTATTGAGCGTATGGCCATATCACAGTTTTTGTATACAAATAAAGATAACAATACATTATAAAATAATAAAAAAAATTTTATAAACGAAAATTTAGTTGGGAAATATATTCAATTGACTCATTGGTCGCCACTAAAAAATCTGACCGATTGCCACTGTACGATCTGATGGGGCATTCCTCCACCAAATGCTTAATCGTTTGTCTCTCAGCACCGCAATCGCAATTTGGAGAAGGTATTTTTCCCCATCAAAAAAGTGAATCAGATCACCTACCACAGTTGGTTCTAATTCTGTTAAGTGTCGCCCAGATCCGTCTTGATTGATTGAAACCCTCTGGCTTGCTTGTAATACATGGCATATTCCGGATGTCAGGTGGAGCATTGGTCTCCTAATCTTCTTGCCAACGGTCGGTTATTTCGAAATTCCTTTCAATTAGTATCCTCGCAGAATCGGGTTTTTTCTTGAGCGAAGCCTACTTATGTCTCTGTCGTTAATACCAACGTGAGAGCGGAGCACAGGATCGGCGTTCATTTTTCTATACCCCCTGACAAGGGCATGTTCTCGACGGATGTGTGAGGGGGCTATGTGGCTTAGTGCTGGTAGCCAATGCGTTGGCGTGGCTTTGATTGTACCTGATATAATACGCAAAGCCTGGTTTAGTTGGGCATCAACACGTTTGGTGTGTGTGCTGTTGAGCCATACCGGTGCACAATACTCTGCAACGGGATACACGAGTCCCAGCGCTGTCGACCTAAGCGTAGTCGCTGAGGAACTCCATGTGGTACCGCATAACTTTTGTAGAATATTGTTGCGTGTTCTAAGTTTTGCAGTCGTCTTTGTAAGATGTTCTTTAAAGCTTAGCGTTCTATCGAGTGTCACACTAGATATTTTGGGTATTTAGTATGATTGAGGAGTCTGTCTTCAAAGTGGATTTTTAATTGATAATTAGCCAATCTGTTGTTTAAATGAAAGCATGATACTTTCGTCTTGGAGGTATTGGGCTGTAATCTCCAGTGACGGAAATATCTCCCGAGGGTAACCAGGTCGTTTGTTAATATTTTCTCAGTAGTTTCCAATTCTTCATGGCTCGTAGCAAGTGCCCAGTCATCTGCATACCCGAACTTCTTTGATGTGGTTTCAGGCATGTCTGCTATACAAAAGCTAAAGAGTAAAGGGGCCAGCACCGATCCTTGCGGGAGACCGTTGTTCAGTTTCATTTGGGTACTGGTCTTATCGCCCATGATGACTTGAAAACTTCTATTGCATAGCATTGTATTAACCCAGATACTCTTGAAACTTTTGACTTCAAATTTTTTAATAAATTCTGCTATGAATGGATTTCCACGTCAATTATAAAAAAGTTTTACAAATAAATTTTTTTATTTTGGTTAGCCGTTTTTGAGTTATCAGGTGTATGTTATAACCAACAGTAGGAATCCAAGGTGCTTAAGGATCAATGATTTATATATATCGGGTGTTCTACAGCATTCGCCGTTTCCCGCATCCTATTCGCCATGCTTTTCGGTCACGAATATCTTCCTCGTTGAGTTGTCTACTGTTCATTGCTTTCTCTACATCTTGTATCCATGTTCTCTTCGGTCTGCCTCTTTTTCTTCTCTCGGGTGGTACATACTGGATCATTTTCTTGGGCCATCTTGTTGGTCCCATTCTCTGGACATGCCCGTACCATATTAATCTTTTTTGTTCTATTCTGTCTATAATATCCTTTTCTACTTCCATTCTTTCTTTTATTTCTTCGTTTGGGATATGCTGCAGTTTAGATATTCTGCAGCTTCTTCTAAGCGCGTCCATTTCTAAAGCTTGAAGTCTTTTATTTTGTCGGTCTTTTACTTCCCACACTTCCGAGTTGTACAGGACAATTCCTTCCACGATAGTTTGGTAGATTTTTTTCTTTGTCTGATTCTGCAGTCCTGTACTCCACCAAATGCCATTTAGCTGTTTTATAGCTTTTCTTCCTTGGCTTATTCGATATTCTATATCTTGATCGCATGTGGAGTTTTTGTCAAAAATTGAACCTAGATATTTAAATTCATCACATCCTTTTATGTATTCCCCTTCTAATTCTAAGTCTTCAGTATCACCTCCGACTACAAGGTATTCAGTTTTCTCCATGCTCATTTCCAAACCCCATTTTTGGTACTCCTCTTTCAATTTTCTAATCATGTAACTGGCGTCATCTTTATCAGCAGCAATCACAACTTGGTCGTCAGCAAATAGCAACGTATACAAATAAGAATCTCCTACTGGTATCCCCATTGTTTGGCATTTCCTAGTCCAATATTTTAACACATGTGTAAGGTAAATTTTAAATAAAGTGGGCGACAGACAGCATCCCTGCAAAAGGCCTTTCGAAGTTTCAAAGGTATTTGAAAGTTTCGTTCCAATTTTAATTGCTGTTGTTGCATTAGCATAGAGATCTTTTATTGTTTGGATGTATTTTCTATTTAAAGTGGTTTGTTGTAATACCTCAAACATTTTTTTTCTCTGGGAACGGTATCGTATGCTTTTTTTAAGTCTACAAATACCATGTGAGTTACTAGATTTCTAGCAGAACGTTTTTCTAGTAATTGCCTTATGCAGAAAATGTTATCTGTGCATGATCTACCTGCCCTAAATCCACTGGATCAATGATTTCATTATATAATAAATGAAACTAAGTATACAAATTAAAGTTATTCTTTATTATTTTAACTAAAAAAACATGATTTAGGGTTAGTTATTCTTTATTATGATAACTAAAAAAACATGATTTAGGGTGAAGTGCAACATCGCACTTGTTACATCTGAACGCTGCTTGCTTATGACACACACCACACCTTGTTTGTTTTTCTTGATAAATGATGATATGGTCTAATCTATCGTACCTTGACTCAAAATGTGTAAGTTGACTTTTTTTTGACGGTCCGCGTTTAGTAGTTTTCTTATACATTTCCAGTAATCCTGACGCTATGCATCTTCTGAAAGCTAGATGATCCATTTTCCCACCAGTATTTTTATGCAATTGCCAGGCATTATGCTCTGCCATATCAAGGCAATGCGAAAATAAACTAAAGTACCATTTCTTGCCTCTGATACCTATTCTGTATAAGCTTATGTTTTGGTCTGCACGGTCTACTCCTCCCATATGTTCATTATATTTTTTTATCATAAATGGCTGTGGGATGAGTATACTTTTCTTTTCTTTCTGTGAATATCTTTTCACCTGTAGGCTTGGCAGTGGTGAAGTAGCATTTGATGCATAATATGATAATATTGTCGTCTTCTACGAGTGAGTATTCAAATACACCCCTCCGATCTTTTTTAAAAGCTTGGAATTTTTTAGAGGACAACCCGGCACTCGATTTTCTCGAATTGTTCCAGTGCATTTTAAATTTCTTGCTGTTAGCTCATTTGTTAATGGAAGTGAGGTAAAAAAATTATCACAGAATAAGTGGAACGGCGTACCTGGGTTATCAGACTGCAATTTATCGGCAAATGACAATACGACACTGGCTCCTAATCCTAATTCCTTGTATGTATCAGAAAGTGGAGTGGTGGCCCCTTGATAAGGTTCAAACCACTCGACATATCCCTGTTTTGTGGTTCCGACCCACAGTTTATAGCCCCATCTAATGGGTTTGCCTCGGATGAACTGTTTTGATCCATGCTGCCCATAGTAAGGGACCATCGCTTCATCAACACTGTGATGTTCTTCAAATGGACGAAACATATGAAATTTTTTATTGATTATGTCAAATAGCGGACGCATTTTAGAAAATTTATCGCCTTTTTGTAATTGGGTATTATCAGCGACATGTATATTTTGCATAATAAAATTGAATCTATCTCGCGATATAGCTGAATACACCAACTTACACCCTGCGTCGTCGCTGTTTTCCCAGTACATAGACCTTCGAGAAAATGAGTGATATCCACTTAAAAGTAATATCCCAATGAAACACCTAATTTCATTTTGATTGATATCTCCAAAGCGATTGTGTTGAGATGCAAATAGATTACTAAAATGTGTAATTAGGTCCACAACTTCATCATCAATGAAAAGGGAAGATAACTGTAAAGGCGTGAGAAAATTTTTTGGTTCACTTACTGGCTTCCAGTCGGGAAAACTGGGATCAATATTTTGTTGTTTCCAGGAATACTCTCTTTTTTTCTTCGACTTGTGAGGTTGTTGACTTACAACAAAGCGAGACGCACGCACAAACAACGGGAGGTTATCTTCACTATCAGAATCTTCAATTGCAATATCTTCTGAATCCGAAGTAATAATTTCACTTTGTCCTTCATCCTCCAACGGTTCATTATCAAAAACAACTTCAGCTTGTACTCTTAATTGACTACCTGGGAGGTTATTTATATCAATGTGGTTTTCATCCCCGGAATCTTCGTCGGTATCATATTTATCAGATGGAGGGAAGACAATAATACCATCAGGTAATGAAACAGGATCATCCAGGTGTTCAATATCATCTAATAACTCATTGAGAGTCAATGGTTTGGTCCAATAACTAAAAAGTTACAAAGTGTTATGACTGAGTAGCATATTATCCTACCGTATGTTATAACATACAGTCGTTTTTGGGCATTATTTTTCCAATAAAAAAGAATAAATATTGATAACAGTAATAACTATAGTAAAATATAATCAAAAACGAAAGTAAATGTTAAAACTTTCTGAGAAAATAAGCTCACAGTATCCTCAAAATACTTACTTCCCTTTATTCATCTTGTATTCACCACGTGCGGTAATATTTATTGCAAACTTT
Organism: Diabrotica virgifera virgifera; assembly: GCF_917563875.1. NCBI lineage: Eukaryota > Metazoa > Arthropoda > Insecta > Coleoptera > Chrysomelidae > Diabrotica > Diabrotica virgifera. The sequence continues at coordinate 19,997,263 of NC_065448.1, forward strand.
CGACACCTTACTTTGGCTAACCGTCGACTGCAGATAATGCAAACAACTACTGATGTATATTTAAAAAGCAGGTTACATGGTGACATCTAGTGAATAATAGTAAAAGTCGAATAATACAGGAATTTGTAAAGCGTATGTTTTAACGGACAGTAGGAGTATCTGGGTTAATGACATCAGTAATCTTTCTGCATGGAATCGCTCGCATTAATTTATATATTACACCTTGTCTCCACACGGTACCGTACGCTGCTGATAAATCAATGAAAACAGTAGATATTTTTAGTTGTTTTTGAAAACCTGTTTCTATATAGTTAGTTAGCGCTAGGACTTGGTCTATTGTTTGATAAAAATACTATTACATAATTTAATTGTCGGACAAATTTTTAAGGGTGCTCCAGTTTCGGACGCACCAAAGTTTAGAAACCTCTATATTTTATATTTACGAAACATTCCCCTTCCGATAAATAGAAAAGTTTTCCGACTCAACATGAATAACTGAATAAAAACATTCTCACGAGGGAGGTAATTTTTTTTAAGGTGTGGGCCCAAGGTCTACTAAGTTTGAAGCAAGTCAACTTTTGAAATGGATTGTTTCGTGTAATTGGTGTTTTATAAATCTTTATAAGATAAATTGTAGCCAGTGATATTTTTTAATATATTTTAATTTTTATGATTCAAAACAAAACGTAAAAAATTGAACTGGTTCCATAGATAATCATTTCTATAGGAAATAATTTAAGCAATAAATTTTGTATCGTTTTTATACAATAGATGGATGAAATGTTTTTTTTTACTTAACCTTTTCCAAGTCCATGAATAATCTTCGATGGAATTTGGCAACAGTTATGTGATATTCTTCTTGATTTTGCAACAAACGTATTGTCTTGGAGTCTCATCATTTCTTATGTGAAATAAAACATACTTCAAATTACTCGTGTTTTTTATTTTGCCTGCCACGATCACTGGTTTTTTAATAATAGAATCGTTTAAACTTTTGCACTTCTCTTTTATTATTGCTATATTCTTCGCTCTTCTGAAACTGAACCTAAGATTATTATTGTCATCATTAACCTGTACGCTTCATACACATTATTATTTGTTTCTTGTGTAGTCTTACGCTAGCCTTGGCATTTTGGTAGATATATTTGATTATGTTAATGTAGCGATGGTCTATTCGGCATTCTGTCGATGCTTGTAACATTTTTTGCTGGCTCATGGTATCGAATGCTTTCTCGTAGTCAACGAATATCAGTGCCAATAGTTTGTTTTATTCTGCAGATTTCTCTATAGGGTTCTTCTCACTAGACAATGTCACTAGTAAGTGGTCGTTAGTGCTATATCCCGATCTAAATCCAGTTTGTTCTCTAGGCTGATAGAAATCTAACTTAGCCTCTAGTCTTTTTTTGATAATTTTTTTGAAAAGTTTATATATTACTAGCTGACCCGGTGAACTTCGTTGCACCTTAGATAATGTGTCATAATTAGATAATGTGGCATAATTTTAATTCTAGATCAATTGGTCGAACGCAATTGCTAGAGATCAATATCTCAAAATCAACTGCTCGAAAATGAATTGCTCGATATAAAAATTGATCGAAATACAAATTGCTCGAATAAAAAAGAAAATTATATGTCCAAATATTTATTCACAATAATATAAAATTTGTAGGTATATAATGCCTGGTTGCACCAACAGATCTTAAGTTCCAGATTAGCTAAGCTCTACTTATAAATAGGGCCTCCTTGAGTATCACTTACGTTGCACCATAATTTTAGATTCTTACCTTATTATCAATTATATTTATTATTATATTATGGTATTCTTATTGTAATATATTATAATTATATTATATTAATTCTTATGATATTCTCGACTTAAGATTAAGATCTGTTGGTGCAACCGGGCATTAGAGAGGTACATTTAATAGGACAAATTATGTAATATTTCACGTATATAATCACAGATATTAATTTGTGGTTCATAATAATTGTTTATTAAACGCAATAACCTTTCAACACTATCTCTATATCTTCTATGACCATTTTGAGGTTGTTTGCCACTTATGGATACTCGTTCTCAGAGGCATCTTTCAGTGCATTACAGTTTTTCGATTTCTTTCTAACGCATTAAGTTGGAAGTGATAGAAAAAAGGTACGTCCGTGATCACAGTTTGTTATAACATTTATTCTAATTGTTTATAGATGTTATAATCGAACAAAAAATGATTTACGAATTATATATACGACTATAATCTGTACAATTTATAAGACTATACAAATCAAAGAAAATACCATTTTATAAATGCAATAAACACAATTGATTTGTTTTTATACCAAATTGCAAATTCAAGGGTTAAACTGCAATACCCTTTTCATATTTGGCTGATTACGATTCTGACAATTGTCACGTTTAACTTAAATGTCAGATTATAATAAATGTTATAAATGTGTATTATCACGGACTTACCTTTTTTGCGGTCACTTGTGACATACTGAAAAATGCCTCTGAGAAGGACTACACTGTTCAATTTTTAGTTCATTTAAACTTTGCTCTTGTTCTAGAGCGGAAATAAATTTCCGCCGTTATTTTTCTTATATTTCAAAGCTCAAACATATTTAGGATTTATAATAAAGATGTTTTCAGCATAAATTAATATACGATTATATACGTGGAATATCATATAATTTGTCCTATTATACTATCTTTCTTATGTCTATATTTTGTATTATTGTGAATAAATATTTTAGATATACAATTTTCTTTTTTATTCGAGCAATTGACTTCGAGTAAATGTGGCCTTTCGGCAGTTGCTTTTCTCTGGAATAATTGTATAAACTCTAAAAAAACGTAGGTGTTCTACAAAATATTTTATAGAAAAATTTTTTGATTAACAATAGCCTTTGATTTTATGCTTCTGTATTTTGGTAAAATTTTAAAAGCATTAAAAAGAGTAAACTGACGGACGGACCTATTGAGACAGAGAGCGAAGTGTTCTTGCGCCAGTTTTTTGCGAAAAATTTGATTATTATACCAGAGACATGGTCATTCGGCAAAATTTTTGAATGTTTTTTGTACATTAAAAATAGTAATCGTAAAGTTAAAAATTTCATTTTTTCACGGATTTTAGTACAATTTTCGCTCGTTCTTCTCGTGTGCTTAATGTCGTCTCTCGTGTTGTCCTACGGTCTCGTTTTGTTATCTCGGAAACTAAGAGCTAGAGAGACGATTTATATACCGTTGGATAGCGAATTCAGCAAGGAGTCTAACTGCCAAATTTCATGAAAATCGGTCAAGCAGTTTCGGAGGAGTACGGTAACAAATCCTGCGAAAGAGAATTTTATATAATATATACATAGATGTAAAATATTTAAATGGCTATTAAAAAATAACGGTTAAAGATAAAAAAGTGAAAATTTAGGATTCTATGTATATTTTGGTTTTACATCGTACAAAATTAAGAAAAAAGAGTTTGTTCAAAAAATTTGTAAAAAATTTCGAGGGGGCAAGCCCCCTTCTCACTTAGGTAGATCGTACCACTTCAGAAACCATCCCGGGTTCATGCACAACAACTTTGGTTAAGGTCATTTTACGATCAAATGTATTGTTTGTGAGTCTATAGGGTACATACATACATACAAACATTCATTTTTATTTATATAGATGTGAGCAAACTACTAGAACGGTAGTTTTTAGGTCTGTTATGTCACCTTTCTTGTGCAATAAAACAAGGACTGCATTGTTCCATTGAGCAGAGGTTTTTCCCTGGTAGATAAATTCGGTGAAAAGTTTGGCCAAATTCTGGATAATTTTATTTTCACCTTGTTTGAACGCCTCGATCATTACTCCGTCATCGTCAGGGGATTTGTTATTTTTCATTTCTAAAAGTGTCATTTTGACGTCGTATGGTGATATTTCTGGCATTAATTCTGATCCTTGGTTTGGGGTTTTGGGCAGGGGCTGATCTTGCCTTTCGTTGGTGCTCTCATACATTTCGCGATAAAAGGATTAGAAAATCTCGAGCATTTTGGTTCTATCCGTAGTATTGTTTCCATCTTTATTTCTAATTCTGGCGTATGCTTTTTAAATTTTTGTTTTCTTGAATTATGTGTGAGTTAGTAGAATGTCAAGTGATATGAATTCATATCCTAGGTTTCTATATGCATATATTTCGAAGATAAGTCTGCGCTTTTAAGAGTATACATAGTTCCATCGGTAAAGATCCAAATGACCCGAGAACAGGGTCTCTTAAGTGACTCAGACCTGTTGATCCGATTCTTCAAAAAACCCCTATTTTCCATAACTAGTAGATGTATCATCAGATTATTTTCCTTTCCTCAGTCGTTTCCTCATTGCCGAGTGTCGTGATTCCCTATAATACGAGCAACTATCTCTTTCCATCGGCTTCTGTCCTGAGCTTCCCTCATGGATTCAGAGAATGTTTTTCCACTGGCTTTCTGTACTTGATCCGTCCATCGAGTAGGTGAGCGACCTCTACTTCTGCGCCCTTCAACGTTTCCCGAAATTATAAGTCTCTCAAGATTATCATCACTTCTTCTTGCAATATGACCGAAAAATTTTAAGACGGTGGAGAGGCAAATAGAGGAAAGTCGAGTCTGAATATTAAGCTCTTGGAGGATTGAGTGATTTGTTCTGTGTTCCGTCCATGAGTTCCGAAGCATTCTTCTCCAGCACCACATTTCAAAGGCGTCAATCCTTTTTCTGTCGTCCGATTGCATTGTCCATGTTTCGGATCCGTAATTAAATGGGGGAAAAATTAAGGCACGTACTAATCTTATTTTGGTGTTCTTCGACAAGGAGCGATCTTTCCAGATTTTCGATAATCGACTCATAGCGTTTTTGGCCATGCCTATTCTCCTACGTATTTCTGTTTCACAAGATCCTGTATTACTGATGTAGGATCCTAGATAATTGAACTCGTTAACCACTTCAAACTGGTCTAAGGCTCCTGTTGTCTGAAGTGAATTTGAATAATCTACTATCATAATTTTTGTTTATTGATCTTGAGACCACATCTATTGCTTTCTTCTTCGACTAGCTGCAGCAGGCTGGACATTTCTTCTTCGGATGCAGTTATTAATGTTGTATCATCTGCATATCTGAGATTTGAGATCTTCTTTCCTGCGAAAGAAATACCGCCATTCCATTTGTCGAGTGCTTTTCTTATTATATATTCCCCATAGAAATTAAAAAGACTTGGAGGTAGAATACATCCTTGTCGGACTCCTCTACCTATTTTAAAAGGATCGGACTTATGGTTTTCAATTCTTATTCTGGTTTCACTGTTCTCATATAGGCTTTTCACCAGAGCTGACAGATGATCAGGAACCCCCATCTCATGTAGAACTTTCCATAAAACTATCGAGTCTACACAGTCAAATGCCTTCTGATAATCCAGAAAGCAGATGATCATCGGAATTTTGAATTCTCGTGCTTTCTCAATGAGTTGTCGCATATTAAGAATTTGTTCCCTTGTGCCTTTACCCTTCACGAAGCCTGCCTGTTCTTGTGGTATTTGTCTATCAAGGTATGTCGGCATGCGACACTTGATGATTCTCAACAGAATTTTACTTGGCTGTGAAATTAGTGAGATGGTTCGGTAGTTACTACATTTTGTGGTTACGCCTTTCTTATGAATGGGAGTAAATAGTGCGGTACACCAATCACTGGGCCATTTGCCGATTCTCCATACATGATTGCACAGACTCCACATTAATTGGAGACCATGTTCTGTAAAAGTTCTGCCGTGATGTCATCGCAACCAGGTGATTTATTTCTTTTGAGGTGTTTTATGGCTTCATCGACTTCAGACCTTAGAATATCTGGTTTTAGGGTTGTTGTTGAGACTTGCAGTGCTGTTATATGATTAATGTTAGAAGTTTCAGCTTTATAGAGTTCTGTGCAGTATTTCTTCCAAGTTTCTACATCAGATTATATAGGGTCTTAAATAAAACAAGCTTTGACACAAGAAACATATTTTAATACTGTGTACTTTATATATTTTATAATAAATTAAGTAAGTGGACATGTGTAGGGTGTTTAGAGAATTGTGGTAAAAGCAGAAAAATTTTCTTTCAAAATAATATTAGACTTTATTGGAAGTTTTAATTTGGTGATCTTCGTAACTTTATGTGTCAGTTCAGTCTATTCGTTAGAATCATCTATTATTAACTACGAAACTTTTACTTAAGAAATACATATTTATTTAAGTGACAAATATACAATAAGAGTTTCACTAATGAAATTTACATCGAGATGTTTATTGTGAAACATCTTTGTAATAGCTCAAATTAGATACTATGAAAAAAGTAAAAACTATGGGAAACTGATGTCCAATATGATTGTCTATCACGATAGAAAAAAATAATACGTGAAATTTGGTTATGCCAACTTTAATCTATTAACAGTGAAAAATTTGCGAAGGGCCACGAACAACGATTTCTTCAACACGTCAATGTTGAGGCCATCCAGCTCCTTATAGGAAGAAACCCTTCGAGTTAGTTAAGTGATAACCAGAGTATAGTGCAACTGATGGTACAGGTTAAGATTCTGAATGTTTATTGTTCAAAGTATATATGACTAAAAAGAAAATAAATTATTTTTCACTCATTTTATATGACTAAGTTATTAGTTTCTTGGTCTTATTTTTGTTAATCTTTAGTCGCAGTTTGGACACAAGTGTGGGCAAAGTCTGCTCACGCTAAAAATGTCGACGTGGCTCTAAATGAAACGGTTTGTATAATATCGGGTTGCCTGAAACCGACATCTATCGAAGAGGTCTATCCTCTGGTTGGAATACCACCTACCAGGAGACAAATCACGTCAGAGGTAGAACGAAAAAAGCAGGAGACAGATAGAAGACATTCCTTGTATAGTATTCATTTGGCTTTCGACAAATAAACATCACATCGTATCGTTAGCAAATGAATTAAGCCATAATTACAGTAATTAAGGTGATAATTAAAAACCGATTGTTATTAAAGTTAGAAAGTTTTTATTTGCAAAATTAAAATTCGACTGTGATAAGATACAAAAGTTTTATCTGCACAAATAAATAGTTACACTGTTAAATATTTCATGGAATATATGGCCTGGAATAGTCCAGGCAATCTCGGGCCATAGTGTGAGATGGGTGTACTGAAAAATGAAAAAAGACAATATGGTTTCCCTACCGACAACATCAAGTGAAACATTACTTTTTCAACAAAATCAAGTGCTCTTTACTGAGAATCAAGCCAGAAGTCAAAATGAGCAGATGTTCTACAACGCCTGGATACAGGAAAAACAAGAAAGAGAAAATCTACATATCGTCATACAACAAATGAAAATCCAAATAGATACCCTACAAAAGAAGATAGGCGAAGAAAAACAACAGCACAATGAAGATATAGAATATCGCACAGACGACGAAGAACTGAGTAAAGAAACGGAATGGATTCGAGTCCAAAATTCAAAAAAAAGGAAGATAAGCAACTCCCCAAAGGAAGTACAGCCCCACTCCCACCAACAGAGAAGTAAACCAGATGAGACACAAACGGCACGTAAACCACCACCAGTCATTATAAACAAATTGGAAAAATACGACACCCTAGTCAGCCACTTATCAGGTAAGCAAATATCTTATCAAACTAGCATGCTTGCAGGTGGAAATATAAAAATTAATGTCAAAGACGAAAATAGCTACAGAAACCTAACCAAGACTCTAAATGACACAAATCTCGAATGGTATTCGTTTGAAGATAAACAAAATAGACCTCTAAAAGTGGTTGCAAGAAAACTGCATCAAACTTGCCAAGTTAAGAACATAACGGAAGACCTAAAAAATAAGGGATATAAAATAGAAAACGTAACCCAATTACTAAGAGGAAAGGACAAATCGCCACTGCCACTTTTTGCACTTACTTTTAGTAAAGAGGAAAATACAAAAAAAGTGTATGAAATTACCGAAATTTTAAACATGAAAGTGACGATAGAAGCTTTCAGAAAACCGAATTTGATTCCACAATGTAAACGGTGTCAAGAGTACGGACATACACAAAATTATTGCAGAAGAGAACCGAGATGCGTAAAATGCATCGGAAAACATTTAACAAAAGATTGTAAGAAGCCACAAGATAAAGAACCCAAATGCATACACTGTGGTGGTGCCCACCCAGCTAGTTATAGAGGTTGCACCACTGCTATATCTCTTCAAAAATTACGAAACAAACAGAGACCTACAACCAAACTACAAAACAAGGCAGCAGACATGGAGAATCCTACGCAAATCCATCCAAGAGAGGTTAACCAAAATCAAACATATGCCCAAATAGCCTCTAACCAGCCAAAACAACCAGTAGAGAATGATCTCAATTCGATATCAAACATGCTACACATACTAATAGAACGCATGAACAATCAAGAAGAATTCAATAAAAAAATCCTAGAAAGATTAAATAGCATAGAAACTAGTAGACGATAAAATGGCGGAAGAGTTAAGAATTTTACATTGGAACGCAAACGGCCTCTTGCAACATCAGCAGGAGATGCTGTTTACCTTAAATAACCAAAAAATCGATATATGTTTAATATCAGAGACACACTTCACTAAACAAACATATATTAAACTGAGAGGATATCAAATATATCAAGCTCTTCACCCTAGAAACACAGCTAGTGGAGGAGCAGCAATAATCGTTAAGAGTAATCTAATTCACCTCGAAAGAGAAAATATAGAGACTGAAGCCATCCAGGCAGCTAGTATAAGTGTCAAAACAAAAAAATATGAAGTAACAATAGCAGCTGCATATTTTCCACCCAAACACAATCTAAAAAAAGAAAATTATGTCCATTTGCTTAACACGCTTGGAGAAAAATTTATTATTGGTGCAGACTTTAATGCTAAAAACACTGTATGGGGTTCAAGGTTAACCAATACAAAGGGTAGAGAACTACATGCAGCAAAAGAAAAGATAAACGGTAAATGGCACTCAACTGGAAAACCAACATATTGGCCCACTGATCAAAATAAAATACCAGACTTAATTGACTTTTTCATTTCAAGAAAAGTTGCAACAAATTTTATGAAAATAGAAGAAGTTGATGGTCCCAGTTCTGATCACTCTCTAATACTACTCACAATCAGTGAGCATATAATACTAAGAGAAAATAACCCAACATTAACCAATAAGAGAACGGACTGGTCTAGCTTTAGACAGGAGTTAAGTGACAGAATTGAGCTTAATGTACCAATCAAAACTAATGAACAACTTGATGAAGAAACAGAGACACTAACCATAAATATACAACAAGCAGCTTGGAATAATACCAAACAAATTATAAGAAAAACCAAAGGACAAAATTATCCCAAAGAAATTCGAGAACTGGTGCAAAGAAAAAGAAAAGCCAGGAAGACATGGCAAAAAAGCAGAACTGCAGAAAATAAAAATATATTAAACAACCTCACCCAACAGTTAAGAAGGGAAATAGATTTAATTAAAAATGAATCAGTAAACCAATACCTAAATGATCTGACAGATGACCAAACCACTGACTACTCGTTGTGGAAATGTACAAAAAGAATAAATAGACCAACGCAACAGATTCCGCCGATTAGAAAAGAAAATGGAACATGGGCAAGAGATGGAAAACAAAAAGCAAATCTTTTCGCTTTATACTTGGAAAATGTATTCCAAAATAACGAAATGGGAAATAATCATCAAGCCGAAAACGAAGATGATCAAAGCACTGAAATTGATTTGAACAATACTGATCAAGACGTAATAAAGCCTACTACTCCTAAAGAGGTTACCAACGTAATCAAAAACAATATCAATCCCAAAAAGGCTCCAGGATTTGACTTAATAACAGGAGAAATACTACAACAATTACCTAGAAAGGCCATCGTAAAAGTCACAAACCTTATAAATGCAGTATTCAGGTTGCAATATGTACCAATAACGTGGAAAACATCTGAATTAATCATGATTCCCAAACCAGGGAAACCAACCAACAAGGTAGAATCATACAGACCAATATCTCTGCTACCAATTTTATCCAAACTATTTGAGAGGATATTGCTAGCACGAATGCAACCTATACTCGACCACAGGGAAATTGTTCCTTCCCACCAATTTGGATTTCGCAATAAACATTCAACAATAGACCAAATTCATCGAATAACAGATATTATAGAGAGATCTCTGGAGGAGAATAAAATATGCTCAGCTATTTTTCTAGACATAGCAAAAGCATTTGACAAAGTGTGGCACAAAGGCTTGTTACTAAAATTAAAAAGATATCTTCCCATCCAATTTGTACATCTAATACAATCATATTTGGAAGATAGAACTTTTAGAGTTAAACAGGAAGGCGAATATTCAGAATTACGGCCAATTAACGCAGGAATCCCACAGGGCAGTGTTCTGGGACCCATACTATATTTATTATATACTTGTGACATACCTGTTACAGAAAATATTAAACTGGCAACATTTGCAGACGACACTGCAATACTAGCAGTCGGTGAAACATTCGAAGAAACAACTAGACACCTGCAAAATGCAGTAAACAAAATAAACACCTGGAATAATAAATGGCGCATAAAAATCAATGAAGGGAAATCTGCCCATATCGATTTCACCTACAAAAGAATAAATAGTCACCCAGTTAGAATAAACAATAAAATCGTTCCGTACAAGAAAACAGTTAAATATCTAGGGCTACATTTGGATAGCAAATTAAAGTGGCAGGAACATATCAGAAAGAAAACCGAAGAACTAAAACTGAAGTACAAGAAGTTATATTGGTTATTAGGTAGAAGCTCACAACTTACAATCAAAAACAAAGTATTAGTTTACAAACAAATGCTCCAACCAGTATGGTCCTATGGTCTACAGTTATGGGGCTGTACTAGTGAGAGTAACTATGCTTGCCTTCAAAGAGTCCAAAACCGAATACTAAGAAACATAGTCAACGCTCCATGGTATATCCGCAACAAAGACCTACATCGGGAACTTCGTATAGCAACAATCAAAGAAGAAATAAAGAAGATTGCCAAGGGTCACGAAAAACGACTCCACAACCATACAAACAGGGAAGTGTTAGAACTTTTAGATAATCAAAACCTAGTCCGCAGGCTCAAACGCACCAAACCTTTTGAACTTGTGTGATAGTGATAAATCTATAAAAATGTCAGTGTCAGTTTAAATTCGGACAGTGAACCTAGCCACAACAGTGATGTGTGCAACAATAATTATTAATTTCTAAGGTGAACCGTTGGGAATACCTAGGACAGTACAGTAGTAGATTAAGTTAAATGTAAAATGCTGGTTAGTCTTAAGATTAGGTGCATTGTTAATTTAATAAATAATAAAAAAAAATTCCTTGTATGACTATTAGTATTATACCTACCTACTACCAGCCAAGTAGACTAAGATCTCAATTTACTTTATTTAACATGGACAGCACTAAACAGACTAAGAACCGGCGTTTCACGTTGTGCTAGTAACCTGAAAAAAAATGGGGATACCAGGAGAACGATACCTGCGACTGTGGCGCGGTCAAGAATAGTCACAATCTGCTATCATGCACAGAGATGATAAAGACCTGCACAAAAGAAGACCTAATTTTAGCAAATGACAGGGCCATCAGTGTGACCAACCATCGGAAGTACAGAATTTAAAGTTGATGGTGTTCCGGACACGAAAAGTAAGTTTTTTTTAATAGTGTACTGGTCATTTGTGAACACATGTTAAGTTTCTGGTAGATCTATTATTTCTTTATAGCTATTTAAAGTTAACGTGTCATTGTTAGCATGAGATTTATACATTAAAATGAGTTTCAGTTTTTATTTTCTGTGGTGTTCTTGCTTTTTACATCAATTCCCGAAGAACCCTACAACATTATGTCATTATATACAAAATCGACTATCTTAAATCGTCTACGACACCATCAAAGAATAGGGATTATAAAACATTTTATAAATTTTTTCGCAAACAATTTATCACTAGTTAGTCGTTAATATCAGTGCAGAGTCTTTTAAAACTAAGTGGGCGAGTGTATTTTATCTACCAGCCAATTTATATTATTAAATAATATTAAAAGGTGGATGGAGTGGAGAGCCATTAAAAGTGGCTGAAGCAGTGGAGAAAATAGCAACACTGAAATGGAACTGAGCAGGTCATATAGCTCGAATGACAGATTACAGATGGTTAACTCAGATACTGGAATGGAGACCAAGACAATGATGCCTACCGAAGCAGAGGTCATCCACCAACAGGTACTGATGATGAGACGTTGTCCTAGGAATTGGATGCAAGAGCCACGAGATTGAAACAGATGGAAAATTATGAGGGAGATCTTATGTCCAGTAGACAAACGAAGGTTGAATGATGATTAAAAGGAAATAGAAAAAAATAGACAGATGTGATGACAAAAAAGAACATAATGAAATTAATGACCAGACATATAAATGTGTAGGGGAGAGGCTTGTACCTTGAACCGGATTTTTCTAAGCTCAATTATTTTTAAGTTTTCAAATTTCAAGGAAACATTTTTGGACTAACTTGTAGTTTACACACCATAGTATATATACTATATTAAAAGGCCATTTAAATAATACAAAACCAAACACATTTTTTAAAATTTTATTAATTATAGCTAATTTGGTCCAAGGTACAAACCAGTACTGTACCTTGAAACACGTAGTCTTGTACGTTGAACCACCCTTAAACCTTTAAAAATATACATAAAAAATTGTGTTATTTAACAATGAACCTCTCAAAATCTAAGTCAAACACATGTACTCCTTTTTGCCTTTCAGACAACCCAGCCTGACTTGGTGGTTTAAGTTTCAATCTTCAAGTTACTCTTCAATGTCAATGTCAAATTGTTCACCACTTGGGCCAGAAAATTTGTAGCTGTTCAGAATTCTCTTCAGATACTGGACCGTTAAATGGGGACTTACAGCAGTTACTTGTGCAACATAAAAATGTGTCTTCTTTTTTCCCATTAATGTTTTACGGTCCAATACAAGCCGTTATAGCGGGTCAAGGTAAAAGACTCGGCCAAAAAGAAAATAAATGTGAATTTAACCTTATAAAACAGTTTTGTTATATTTCTCACTATGTTGTTTAACTACCTGTTAGTATAGGCATACACACCATTTGATTTAATTTACGATATCTGTTAACACAAAAATTAATCTATCCTATAAATAGTTACTTTTCACGAAATAAAACACTATATTTTTACGATAGTCGCAAATGATTTCTAATCACGTTCAACAACTAACCACAGAATGACCACGATTGTAGAAGAACTTGAGATAAGAAACACAGACAGTTCGCGAGCAAATTAAAAGAAACATGGGGTGGCCCAAGGTACAAGCCCCTCCCCTACATAGATACATTTATAGACACACAGATATAAGAGACACATCTGTATAAACAAATAAAGATATAAAAGCAATAATGTAAGACACCTCGATACCTATAAGATAATGGAGAACTGAAAGTTTACACAACAGTTTCTAGAAGAAAATGCATAAGAATACCGAAATTTACAAATTTTTCTTATGGGAAGAACTGAAATCAGATGTAGTAGTAAATAGTAAAAAACCGAACTCAACACTTACTAATTCTTTGTCTTAAAGATTTTCATTTGGACCTTGAATTACTATTTAAATTTGTGCTATCATATTTTAGCATCAATAGGTACAACATAAACTATCGTAATTAATACAATAATTATTCTGTACTACATTTAAAGAAAGATAGAAAAAAAATTCTGCCATCAAGTAAGTAAAATAAATAATAGAAAAAGTTCATAAGCAGATTCCAACAAAAAAGAAAGGAAATAAAAATGTATACCATTTTTATTCAGTTACAATGCGAAGCCAAAACTGCCTTAATTTTCACTTAGTTCAGAGAGCGCAAACCAGCACTCTAATCGACGATTTCGCCTCTTAGAGGCTCATCAGAGAGGCATAGGTTGCTATCTCTGACCCAAGTTAAAATCTTCAGTCAGCTAGTCCCCGCATTGCAACTAACGTGATGGTAGTAGGTGCCTAGCGGCATCTGCTAAATAAAAGTCAAAGTTTTCAACCTAATAAAATATTTAAACACCTCCACGGCTTCTAAAAATTGCAAACCAGATGGATGCTGCAAAGAAGACAAGAGGGAATTATAAAATTTGCAATTCACAACCCCGTCTTCTCATCGTGGTAAATTCCAACGGAAAATGGACCTAGTTAAAAAAGAAAGACATTAAAATGAGCTATAACAAAAATCAAATCAAGCAATAAACTAACAGACAGTACGGTTTCGGATGTTTGTTCAAATCGATAAAAATGCCAAGTTGCTCAGTTTTAAGCACATGGTTTTAAGCGCGTTCAGACGATTCGATCGTATTATCGCGTTCGAAAATTTTACCCGATACGTCCAAATTTACATTCGATTTTGTCACTGCAAATGAAAAACTCGAATCGAACGTCAGTGGCGCTTGTATCTAGATGAGCTTCTCTACACGATTCGAATTTTGTTGGTCTAGTTGAACAGGAAAAAACGTAGGTAGGGAGTTTTTAAATTAGTTCGATTCGATTAAAATATCGTTTCGAATAAATTATCGTATTGTGCTTGTCTTTTGAAAGTAAAGTCAGAACGAAACTTCTGAGTACCAGAAAGTTAAGTACAAATATTATGTGTTCTACTGTTCTATTTACAAAATTGGCTGATAAATAAAATTGTGCTGGTGTTTTAGGAGTCAAGAAAATTTCAAGTTTAAAAAGTAATAATTATATGGACATTCTAATAGTAAATATTTTGTACAAATACGATTAAGTTAAAAGTATAGAAAATTAGATACTCAATATATTAACAAAAATAAGAAATAACCTAAATAGTTACACGTAAGAACTTATTATAATATGAAGTATTTATATAAACAGGTTGCACAGCAAAATTTTTGCGATTTATTTGGTTTTATTCTCAAATTAATTTTGACCTGCTAAATAAACTTAATTTATTTAAGGGCATAGGCGCAAATTTTCGGCTCCAGTGCTTTTTAAATGCATTCATTTTTTTTCGAATCCTGAAAAAACTAATAAATTTTTCTGAAAAATTTAAACGCAGAATGAAAGACTCCCTTAGAATAAACAAAAAGTTTCTTTTGAATGAAGTATTTGAAATTAAAATCAAACTAAATTTTCTTTTTTTTACCCCTGTAACTTGTTAAAATAACATAGAAGTGTTCAGGGATTTTCGGCCCTCGGTAATATCGTAATCTTTCATTCTGCGTTTTAATTTTTCAAATTATCTCAGGATTCGAAAAAAATGAATGCATTTAAAAAGCAATGGAGCCGAAATTTTTCGCCTGCCCTTTTAGAATATAACGTGTGATCCAAAATTATTGTCACCATAGGTGGCTCTGAATGACAGAGATAGCTATACAATGCATGTCTATTATTAATTCAGATATACTTTCCAGTTTACGTCAACGTTGACAGATACTTGTCACTGTACGTACGCCAACTTAAAAAACACTATAATTGAACATAAAAAATAGCAGGGGAAGCAAAATTTTAACTTTATACGAATTAAAAGGTCTTGAGATTGGGTATCTTTTCAACGTGTTTTCAATATTTATTCTTTGTTTGGAACAGTGATCATAACAATACTGAATATAGCCGCAGTTGGCCGTGACGTCACACTCCGGCGGTCTTTCTGATTAAAACAAGACATCGTAATTTTTTGCACGGATAGCTTTGATCCCAATAATTGTGGATCGCTCGTTATTTTATTATGGTATTATCATATGGTATTATCCGTAAGTTTTTACCTTCCATTTTATATTTTATCTCTCCTTTTGGTTCTTATGATTTATAATTCTGTTTTTCGCCTTTCTCAACACTTTTCGTTTTTCATTTTCCCAATTTATTCTATTTATAATAGATTTTTCGTTAATACATTTGAGTTCTTCTTCAATGAATGTCAATATTAGCTAAGTTACATTTTTCATGTTTTTTTTTTCGATTGTTATCTTACTGTTAGCTTTTTCTGAATAGTCCCAATTATAATCTTGTCCCCACATTGAAAGGTAATGAGCAATCAAATGATAGTGTTGAAAAATTTTAATTAATAAAATAAAAACTATTTTTATGTACAGCTGGTTCCTAAAAAACTGATACGACTCAGTAAGATTTGATTATTTTGAGTAGGTATTATTTGATTGGTATGACATTATTATATTTATTATGACAAACTGTCAAAGTCAGTTAAAATAAACAAACAAACAATAATTGATTACATAAAAAGCGAGGGTCTGGAAGACCAAAACTATACTAAATTTAGGCATGCAAAAATAAAATTAATATTTTTTAATATCTCCATCAGCAGTGATAACAGCTTGTAGTCTTCGGTCCATATGCGTGAAAGGAACTATGAAATTGTCTTTTTCAGAGAGCTCTTCCCAAACCTTGCTTTCCTTCGAGAGTTTCTTGTTCTCTACATCTTTTATTAATATTAAAAACGGTTGTTCTGCTTATGTTAAAATGGTTCGCTACGGCAGATAGTGACCAACCATCTTCTATAATTTCGTTACAATTCTTGATTTTAGTTCTTTGCCAGCATGTGGAGCCATTTTTTGAGGTTGAACAGAATAAGTTATCTGACAAATTTTAAGATTTGGCAGTGACAGTGACAGTATGTAAATAAGTATTTATCCTTCAAAATACACTGCTCAATTTTCTACAAAATACACTTTAAGAGTCGTATCAGTTTTTTTTTGGAACCAGCTGTACCTAAGTATAAAAATCTCTTTTTCGCTGGTCAACCTGAATATTTCAACTTAACCTACAAGCGTCAATTTACAAATTCTGTATCCACATAGGTACTATTTTATACACTTAAAGATACTGTTAATCCTATGACAATTATAAGAACTTATAAAACGTGGATTTATATATGTACAAATAAATCAATTACATTCGAGGAAGATTTCTTGTATAAACGACTTCTTGTATAAACGATTTAGTATACGACTATGTGAATTTATTATAAATTTAACGTTTTATGACCAAAACAACAAAATGGAAGTCAGAATAGATGGACAACTTACAGAACCTATAGATATAGGCAGCGAAATAAGACAGGGAACCTCAGTGAGGCATGTGCTCTTCAATTTAATCATGGACGTCAACGTCATCAAAAACGTCAACAAAGGAAGAGGATATAGAATGGGAAACAAAGAAGTAAAAATACTCTGCTACGCAGACGACGCAATATTGATAGCCCAAGATGAAGATAGTCTGCAAAGATTAGTCCACAGATTTAACAAAAGAACAAAAGACTTCAATATGTCAATTTTATCTCAGAAAACTAAAGCAATAGTAACCAGTAAAGAACCAATTAGATACAAAAAAAAATTTGAAAAAGTAATGGAAATAAAATACCTTGGAATTGCAGTTTCCAGCTACGGAAACCTGGTCAAGGAAGCGACAAATCAAGTACAAAAAGCTAACAGGATGCCTTAATAATACCATATGACGAAACCGACATATTAACACTGAGATGAAGCAAAGAATTTATAAAGCCAGTGCAAGACCAATAATAATGATACATGCATCAGAAACAAGACCCGATACAGATACAGCCACAACACAAAGACTACTGGAAACAGCGGTGATGAGAGTACTACGAATAATTACAGGGAATTCTCTGAGAGATCGAAAGAGGAGCGAAGACAGAAGAAAATATAACGTACAGTGTATAAACGAATGGACACCAAATAGAAAAAAGAATAAAAAAATACAAGATTCTTTGTAAAAGGTATATTTAAAATACCCCAATAAGGGTTACATCACAAAACAAAACGTTTTCGGATTAATAGGTAATCCATCATCAGTGTTAAGCCGCGTCCGTACGCATTTAATATTTTATTAATATGCATAGCTCGACAGCTGGATTCAGGGCCGGATTTAAGGGGGAGGCTGGGCAGCTGCCAGGGGCCCCCACATTCCGGGGGCCCCACAAAACGTCAAACGTAAAAAATCAGCACATTATTCACATAGAAAAATTTTTAATAACCAATTAACTATGATATTTCTCAAATTTTTCCCAAATCACGGTTATAGAGCAGAAGATATATTATTTAATTATCTAATGACATTCTTGCAAGAACATGACATCGATTTGAAAAACTGCAGGGGACAGTCCTACGACAACGCGTCAGTTATGGAAAATAAAATGGTGTTCGGGCTAAAATTAGAGAACATAATATCTTGGCGTTGTGGATTCCGTGTGCCGCCCACTCTCTAAATTTAGTTGCAAAAGCTGCAGCTGAGTGTTGTCCTGCTGCCATAGCATTCTTTGATTTATTAGAAGAACAATATGTATTTTTCACTTCCTCTACATATACATAGATACAACTTGTTAATCGAATGTTTAAAAGTTGGGTCTCGAGAGCAACGCCGACCGTGGCAGAAATATTATTGCTCCTAAAAGAGTAAATACTACTAGATGGTCATCTAGAAGTGATGCAGCGAAAGCGCTAGTTAAAGGTAATAATCAGATTAAAGGAGCATTATCCAAAATTTCAGTACACGATGAGCAACAATTTAAAACTCGTAGCGATTTTGGAATGAAATCTTGGATAGGACAAACAGCAAAAGTCGTATTCTCCAAAATCCAAATATTGCCCTTAATTCAGGTATGGCGGCACTTAGATCACTTAAAGAATTTATATTCTTTTAAGGAATATTCGACTGACTCCACTGGATTCTGGAACATCTCCAGATACTGAAATGGCAACATCAGAGAAATTTAGGACTTAAAATTTTATCACTATTATAGATCACTTCATTTCCTATTTAAGTCAGAGACTTCTGTATATGAATCCATTCATTCCAATTATGGATTTTTACATCATTTGTAAAATTTAACTCCCAATGAAATTGAAGCTCTCTCACTGAAGCTTACCGACATTTACAGCTATGATTTAGATGAATACCTAGGTGTCGAACTGGTACAATTTGTAGAATTTTTAAATTCATTTAAAGAGGAAATCGGCTCATCAAATAAGTAAAGAACGTCAAATGTACCCACTGCTAAAAGAAAATAATGTGAATGATGCGTTTCCAGACGTTGAGGTGACACTTCGTTTATATTTAGTTCTGATGCTAACTAACTGCAGTGGAGAGAGATCATTCTCAAAACTTAAGTTACCTAATTAAAAATCGACTTCGGTCTACGATGGGCCAAGAGCGTTTGAATCATCTATCTATAATGAGCATTGAACACGATATGTTAAAGCAACTAGACATGTCCGACATACATCTTACTATGTTTATTTTTAATATGTTACTGTAACAAGATACAGCTCTTGTATTTTTTATTATTTAAAAATGTATTTTTACAAAAGTAAATCAACATTTTTTTTTATTTCTAAAAGGGAAAACCCTGTAGTAGGCTATATAACACAGATTATTTTTAATGGTAGGAGGTAGGGCCCCACACCAATTCTGCCCAGGGGCTCCCACTGCCTTAAATCCGGCTCTGGCTGGATTCAGTTCGCTTCGGGATACACAACAGGCGGCTCTGAAGATGCTGAAAAGCAGAAACCTTGGTCAGCCGATGGTGGTGGCTCCGAATCGAATTTAATCTAAATCTTTCTTTCCTTCCTCCTTTCTTTACAAAGCATCGTTTATTATTATTGGTTTATTATATTTATTGAAACGACTGAGGCGCCTCGAGCTAGAAAAGCGTATGAAAACCACAAAGAATTTAATATATTTAAAACTGCTTTTGTAACAAAAGATCTCATAGTCGTATACTTCTTGAAGACAACTTACAAATAATGTATCTACGTTAGGAATATATAAAAGTGCAGAGTTTACATTGCAGTTCGTCATTCGAAGAAGCTGGTTACATCGTATAAATAGGAAAGAACGTCACACATACTAAAATATCTACATGATTATTGGCAATATACTTTGGCACATATCTGTACATGAACATTCATACACTATTCACATATGCATACATTCGATACATACAAAATGTAATCTGTCGGGGAAAGCAGTCAAGTTGAAAGGTTTAGTGAAAAACTTTGACGATTTATGCAGTAATCATTTTGTTTCCATAAATTGGTAATTCTAGGCTAAAATTTACTATTACTATTTGATTGTGTGCACCTTATAAAGGTGATGCTATGGACCCAGTAGATAAAGAGAAGATCACCACAAGATCTGTATTGTGGCAATTCAACGTTATGCCATTTGGACTCTATAATGCTCCTGTAACATTTGAAAGGCTTATGAAAAATGTGTAAGTGTTATCTTGGAAAACAAGTCTAGTGTATTTAGACGATATAATCGTCTTGGGGGAGACTTTTGAAAACCATCTGCAGAATTTAGAAGACGTTTTTAATCGACTTAGCTACCTAATTGATGTTAACCACAAAGAAGTGCCAGCTATTTTAAAGTAAAGTCAATATTATATAGGTCATATAGTCAACAAAGAAGGAGTGACCGTGGATAAGAGAAAAATCGATTCAATTAAGGAATGCCCAGAGCCGACTGACAAACATCAAGTGAGAAGTTTTCTGGGGCTATGTAGTTACTATCGGAGGTTGATTAGGAATTTTGCAGATATCGCTAAGCCATTAACGCGACTTACAGAGGAAGCAAGAGATTACTGCTGGGATGGAGACTGCCAAGCTGCCTTTGAAACCTGAAGAAGCATTTAATCACAGCACCAAAATTAGAGCATCCACTGCCAGAAGAAGAGTTTATTTTAGATACGGATGAAAGTTACCTGCGGATTAGAGGAGTGCTATAGAATATAGAGGAATCCTGCCGGATATAGAGGATGGATGCTTATAAAAAATTGTTATGGATAAAATAAGGTTCATTTTACTTCATGAATGTTTCAAAGCTGCATAATTTAATTTTTACCTAGGGTAACGTATCTGTTGCATATATGCAACACATAAAATTATGGATAATAACTCTATATCATTGAACGTGAATGTAAGTCAACGTTGTATTTGTTGGCCTGTGTATAATATTCATTGCCTTAAAAAAATGGAAGACTAGATCATATTTCTCACCTTCTAAATTATACGAAGATGAGACTGAGGTGTATATATATTCTGATTGGAAACCTTGAGCCCTTTATAAAATGTGAAAAGCTGTGTTGGTGAATGTTTCAATAATACTATAAACTATCTCAGGCATTGCTGTAAATCTTCTGTAAAATATCAAAAGAGCAACGTTAGGAAAAAGAGGGAAAGAGTATATCGTAAGCTAGTCCTAAACTATACAAAATGAAAAAATATGAAACTAAGGAAACCCTGAAAATTTTAATGCTTAAATCGTCAACATTTCACTAACATTTACGCTATTGTTTATCATCAGTCAAAAATCAAATATACACAAATTTCAGATTAGATCTAGTTGCATACGTGCTCTTCCCGTTTCGACCTACAAATATCACATACAACGTTGCAGCACCAGACGAACCTGCAGTTGCATTTTTCTTCCACCTCCCTTACTCTAGTTTGGTAGCCTCTTCCGCAGCACAGAAGACGACAACCGTCCATTCCATGGCTCGTTCGATTGCAGATCCTTCCGTGAGTACCGAGGATATTTAATCTGCAAATATTTAAAATCAGTTAATATCACAGCTTTAATGTAAAAAGTAGAATAACTTTATATAAAGCTTTAGTTATGTAAAATATTCAAAAGCTTTTTAAAATAGATCTCAAAGTCTTGAAACTTAATGTTAGCTTAATATCATTGCCTAAAAAGACAGGTAAAAAGACAACCAAAACCATGAAGTGCTCATGGCGGAGGTGGATCACCGGTAACGATATAAAACGAGCTTCGCCACAACAGAAGGAGAGTTCTGCCGGAGTGTTGATCTGGTAACAACTCCACTGGCCCATGGATATTGACTGAAGGCTAACCACTTCTGCTAAAGTGTTGATGTAGTAACAGCTCCAAAACCCGATCTTAAAGTGTTGAGTTAAGGCCAAACCATCCTAGCGCTGCGACCAAGTATTGATTGTTCCGTATCAGATCGAGTATTGATCGATCCGTTCATCTCTAGCCCAGAACAAGTACTAATTGTTGTTTCTCCTTGGCGTGCATGTATATACTGATACCTTTCGTTTCAACTCCATTAACACCTGTGATAGCTTTGTACGTCAACTGATGTACAGTGTCATTGGTCTACGATCATGTCATATACATGTTTTCCAAAAGCTACCTTCTATCAATAAAAAAAAAAACAAAACGTGATAATCTATAGAGTTATAAAGATTTACTTACGTCTCATTTTTTTCACAATAATCCGGTGAGTCGTCCAAATAAACCAGATCAGTCCTGATGGGCTTCTTCAAATCCGGACTTACTGCCTTCAATTTTTTCCTACGCCTCTCGACAAATTTAACATGCGAGGCGCCCTCGTACCTTTGGAAGAGGCCCTCGGCGACTTTTCTGAAAGGAGGTAGTCGTCTCCAGCAGATCTGCATGCTGCAGGACCCGGAGACTCCGTGACATTTGCAGGTACGCTGCATTCTGGAGCGGACACTCTAGAAAGATTTAAAGTTTTGTTAAATAAATTTGTATGCTTTATTTAATAATGTAAATCATGATAATTTCTTTAGGTCGGGAAGATCATGCACCGACGCTATATTTATAATGAGACAGGTTCAAGAAAAGTCATTAGAATACACCGATAAAGCATATTTATGTTTCGTGGACATTAAGAAAGCATTTGACAGGGTCAAATTTAGTGTTGCCCAAATGCAAGACCAAGACGAGACTTAGACAGTCTTGGTCTTGGTCTTGCGGCAGTACACCTGGTCTTGGTCTTGGTCTTGGTATTGCGCTCCCAGTCTTGGTCTTGGTCTTGCAGCAAGAGTCTTGCAAGTCTCGCAGTTGCCCACTAGCCTATTGCATATCTTAGAACAACGTAACAGAGAGGTACATTTTAAGCTTGAATATCATAGCCATAGTAAAGACTAGCCAAATTAATAAATATCTAAACAACTGACACCGGGTGGGGTTTGAACCCACGATCTAAAGTGATCGCTGTTATGTTCTAACTAACTAAAGTTAAAACTACCTCTTAAAACCCACAAAATTTCATTTGCGTATTTCAGCCGATTTTAGAGCAATAAATAAATCGTCAGTTTGTAAGAAAAATTTCAACCCCTCCCTATTTGGTAAACAAAGCATTTATAAAGTAAACGTTTATGAAGTAAACTGTCATTAGTTTTTCGTGCAGAATTACCCATTAAAGTTTGCCATACTTATGTCGGTTCCCTAAACTCAGACGCAACTGGCTAGATATTTTAGTCGATAATTTTTTTGTTTTTTGCCAATTTTGCAAAAATTTGCAAAATTACTAACTATTTAGTAATTATTAACTATTTAGTAATTATTTTTTGTTAATTTTACTAAAATTTTCAAAATTACCGACTAAAATATCTAGAAAGTTGCGTCTGAGTTTAGCGAACAGACTATATTTAAAAACATTCTGTATTGATGAAAAACATGGATAGTTAAAAAAGTACATAACTATTTTATTATCCAATATAAGTGAATGAATAAAAAAACGTAATGTTACGAAAATATGAGGCTTTAGTTGGGCTTTAATTTCAGTATGCTATTATTGCATGCTAGAATAATAAGTTAGCATAATGCTAGAATATTCCACAGAGTGAGAAAAAACACAGTTTGATTGGTACACCCGGTATACACTGACAAAATTGACCTGTCTAGCAACAATATCTATTATTACTGCGATATTTATAAAGAATAGAATAAGACCAAATATTAAAAAAAATCACTTAAATTTAAATAACAACAGGTTTAGGAAATTTGAGACATTAAAAATGACTCATTTTTAAGGTGGTGCCATGGACGTATAAATAAAGATGGGTGGTGCGTTAATTTCTTGGAGAAGTGTACCTATATCGTTAAAATAATATTTCGGTATTATGTCTACACGATATCCGGAATATTATACCGGACCTTGGCGCTGCATGTCGAAACAAAACTTCCATTGAAAAAATTGAACAAAATATTCTACAATTTCCCTAATAAAACGCTTTGAAACAGTGTATTGTTTGGATGTCGACCTTTTCGTATAATGGAGTCTTTATCTATAATATTGTATTGTAAATCATAATATGTATATTGTATATCCATTTGCCGCCTTATTCCATAACAACAAAGAAGCTTTATTTTTGTTTTCAAGTTAGGTACTTTTCATGGTTCATAGGTTTCATAGGCTTTGGAACTAGAAATGAAGCTGGAGATGACATGCTAGAATTAGCAACAGCATTGGATATGGCGATTGTTAACACATTCTTTAAAAAGAGAGAAACTCAACTTATTACCTACAAAAGTGGACAACATCAATCCCAAATAGACTACTTCATGATAAGGAAAGAAGACATACGTGAATGCAAGGACTGCAAGGTAATAGTTAGTGAGACAGTAAGCCAACAACATAAGCTGCTTGTTCTGGACATCGAAGTAAAAAGCGAAACTAAACAAAAATATCGGAGAGGACCACAAAAAATCAAGTGGTGGATGCTAAAAGATGAGAAGGAAGGTCTATTCAGGAAAAGAATAGTAGAAAAAATATGTTGGAATATGAAAGGAAGCCCTAACACAATTTGGAGAAAAATGGCCAATATTATTAGAGAGACGGCTATTGAAATACTTGGGAAAACGTCAGGAAAGAAGTTTGAAGATAAAGAGACTTGGTGGTGGTCAAATGAAGTACAAGGAAAAATAAAAGAGAAGAGAAAATTATATAAAAAGTGGCAAGAAACCAGATCGTACATAGATCTTCAAAACTATATGGTCGCCAAAAAGGAAGCGAAAGTAGCAGTAGCAAAAGCTAAAGCAGAAGCGTATTCAAACCTATACGATCAACTTGATACCAGGGAAGGCGAAACGAAGATATATAAAATAGCCAAACAGAGAGCAAAGAAAGCAAAAGATTTTAATCAGATTAGATGTATCCGAGATGAAAATAATAAAATACTAGTTCACGAAAGGGATGTCAAAAAGAGATGGAGAAAGTACTTTGACAACTTATTAAATGAAGAATTTGACAGACAGCCTGTAGAGTCAACGGAGACAGTAGCAGCAATGGTCACCAAAATAACCAACGAGGAAGTGGCTCAAGCGCTTCAAAAAATAAAGAAAGGAAAAGCGGTAGGACCAGATGATATTCCTGGGGAAGTATGGAGAGCATTGGGAGAGACAGGAACAAGGTGGCTAGCAGGTCTATTTAATAGAATTATGGAAGTTGGACAAATGCCAGACGAATGGAGAAGCAGTATACTGGTACCTGTTTACAAAAACAAGGGAGATATACAACAATGTACAAACTACAGGGCTATAAAACTGCTTAGCCACACCATGAAAATATGGGAAAGAGTAATTGATAGACGGATACGTGAAGAGACCGAAATATCCGAGAATCAATTTGGCTTTATGCAGGGTAGATCAACAACAGATGCAATTTTCATTATAAGACAGTTGATGGAAAAATACAGGAGTAAAGAAACAAACGCTCATATGGTATTCATTGATCTTGAGAAAGCATATGATAGAGTTCCTCGAGAGATTCTTTGGTGGGCACTCAATAAGAAAGGAGTCCCTGGTGAATATGTAAAGATTGTGAGGGATATGTATGAGGGAGTAACGACTAGTGTTAGGACAGGTGTGGGAGAGACTGATAAATTTCATGTGAAAGTAGGATTGCATCAAGGTTCTGTGCTTAGTCCGTATTTATTCTCATTAGTTTTGGACCAAATAACAGCGAAAATACAGGGTAACATTCCATGGTGCTTAATGTATGCTGATGATGTCGTGTTAGTAGGAAATAGTGAAAGAGACTTAGAACAAAAACTGGAACAGTGGAGACAAGCTCTGGAGGAAAAAGGTTTAAAACTTAGTAGGACAAAAACAGAGTATTTGGAATGTTCATTTAAAGATGGAGCTACTACAAATAAAATGGTATCTTTGGATGGTGAAATGATTGTAAAAAGCAATAGTTTTAAGTACCTAGGATCGGTATTACAGAGTAATGGAGAAATAGATGGAGATGCATGCAGTAGAATTAGGGCTGGATGGATGAAGTGGAAAGAAGCGAGTGGTGTGTTGTGTGACAGAAAAATTCCAATGAAGCTGAAGGGAAAATTCTATAAAACAGCCATAAGACCAGCTATGATGTACGGAACTGAATGTTGGGCAGTGAAAAAGAAAGAGGAACAGCGAATGCATGTGGCGGAAATGAGAATGCTTAGATGGATGAGTGGAGTGACAAAGAAGGATAAAATTAGAAATGAGTATATTAGGGGAAGTCTAGGTGTGGCACCAATTGATGCCAAAATGAGA
This sequence comes from Diabrotica virgifera virgifera, assembly GCF_917563875.1. Lineage (NCBI taxonomy): Eukaryota > Metazoa > Arthropoda > Insecta > Coleoptera > Chrysomelidae > Diabrotica > Diabrotica virgifera. The sequence continues at coordinate 20,023,683 of NC_065448.1, forward strand.
GAGCATAGGTTAAGATGGTTTGGTCATGTTCAACGTCGAGACGTTAACCACCCAATACGAAGAATAGTTGAAGTGCAGATTCCTGGAAGGAGTAGGAGAGGAAGACCAAAGAAGACCTGGGGGGAGACGATAAGGCAGGACATGCTGGTAAAGGGGATTAACATTGATATGGCCCAAGATAGAATTGTGTGGAGAAATGCAATTAAGGAAGCCGACCCCGCATAGGGATAAGGCAAAGAGAATGATGATGATTTGTACTTTTCATGGTTCATTTACCGTTGGCGGTGACACACTGTAAAATGGCCAAATTGCAATTTTTGTTATCGCTTAATCCTTGACGATTTGGAACAGTGTGTATATGTATTGTTTTGGGTATATTTGCGTGTACTTAATCTATTTATTGTTTAGCCTTAGCCCATTTTTTCATTGTCCAGTCACCCTTGGCTTATATAACAAGTGTTGTTGAAAAAACTGAATCTGTTTTCAAATCTATTTTTTGAGTTTGGTTTATTAGAGTTTATTAGGTTTATTAGGTTCAATTTGTGCAGTCGATTCAGAAAGTTTAAATTTTAAATTCTGAAAATATTGTGAAGTGAAAAAAATTAGTGAAATAAAAAGAGTGTAGCTGAGTGGAGCGATGAAAAGAAAAATTAAACAAAAAAAGGAAGAAGTTTTGAAGAAGATAATACCCAAAATTTCTTCATTTTTTCATCAACCAGATTCTCAAAGTGATTTAGATTGCAATGGTAAGTACTAGATCTAGATCTCTATCTACTAATGAAACAATAATTAATTCTTATCTAATTGTCGTCTGTAACAGGGGTGGCCAAGGTCCTTGATATTCTTTGATAGAAATTTGAAATTTTTTAGAAGCCGTCATTAAATGCGTTTTAAAAAGTTATGCCGTTATGCAAAAGAGGTGTTAAAATTTTTTTTACAGAATTTTGTACAGAATATTTGTTGAACACGTGTAAATAAAAGTACAATCTACTTGTACTAAATTTAAATATTATAAATTTATTTTACTTCTTTTGATAATTCTTTAAACCTTAGTGAATAAATGGTGACAACACTTCTTAGTAATTCTTTTAGATGCTGGTTAGTTGGTACTGATGAGTAACTGAATTTCAGGAATTTTAAAGTGGAATAAAATCATTCACACATGTCTTCTTCTTCATGTGCCGTGCTCGATTATCGAGTGTTGGCTATCAAATTGGCTATAGTAATTTTGTTGGCGGCAGCTCGGAAAATGGAAGCTGGAGTTTCTCAAACCACTCTGTTAAGTTTCTAAGCCATGGCGTCTTTCTTCGACCTGACCCTTTTCTTCCGTCTCCTTTGCCTTTTATTATTAAATGGAGTATATTATAATTCTCTGGGTGGCGCATTCTTCTCTAGGTGCCGTCTCCGCTTCGAAGGTTGGCAATTATCAAAGCGATTTTTACTTTTGAGAGTGCGGCTCTAAATAATTCGTTGTTACTACATCCAAACTATGCCCTAAGATTCTTCAGCCATGAGTTAAGGTGATACAGTAGCGATCAACAGGTAGCCAAAACGCGTTCCAAGATTGCGGCTGTAATTTTGAATATTTTTTCGAGATATTTGGCACACGTATTTGTAATATAATAAAGAATGGTGGTACAGAGCCCAATTTGAAAAATATATTAATATGTGGAAATTACTCTGTAATTAAATGCAATATTAAAAAAAAACGAGCCTGTACCGCCACTAAGAAGAACAAAAAAATACACTTTCTTCAAATAAACTTTTTTATCACATGCCTAGATTTTGTGTCATTTTGGAACTACTAATGAAATAAAAAATTTTAGTAGTTTGTAAAAATATTGTATTTAATTACAGAGTAATTTCCACATATTAATATATTTTTCAAATTGGGCTCTATACCGCTATTCTTTATTATATTACGAATACGTGTGCCAAATATCTCGAAAAAATATTCAAAATTACAGCCGTAATCTTGGAACGCGTTTTCGCTACCTGTTGATCGCTACTGTTTCCTCTTAAACCAGCTATCAGCTTCCTATAAATCTTTTTCCTGGATTTTACTTACATAATGAAGTGGAGTATTAGATATTTATCTCCTCTCATCACATGTCCCATATATCTCAGTTTTCTTCTCTTAATTGTTAGAAGTACTTCTCTTTCCTTATGCATACGTCTGTCTCATTACCTCTACGTTGGTTATTCTATTTACCCATGAGATCTTTAGCACTCTTCGGTACACCCACATCTCGAATGTCTCCGGTCTTCTCACGTCAATTTTCTTCAGTGTCCACGCTTCCATCCCGTAGTATAATCCGGATAGCACATATCACCTCATAGCATGGCCAAAAAAATATTCAAGTTTGCGAGTTTTTACTGTTCTGATGACTTCCCGTAATTTTTCCCCTCCAATGTATAACAACTTCGTTACGAACTCTATCCACCCAACTTATTCGTAGGATCCTCCGATACACAGGTTTCAAAGGCTTCCAGGTTTTTGAGAAGGGTATCCGTTAAAGTCTAACCTTAGACACCATACAAAAGAGTACACATTCACATAAGTACGGTGTTCCATCGAACATTTTCTAGCACTACCTTATATCAGTTCTTGAAAAGGGCCCCGCGAAAATCTTTGATACGGGGCCCCTGTGGGGCTAGCTACGCCACTGCTGCTGAGAAAGAATCTATGACTAAAAAATGCGCATAAGTCCAATTTTCAAAATTTTTAATACAATTTTTTTTGTTTCTGATAGAGTATCTAAGAATATAGCCGAACTTATATACTCCCTAAAACGACCCTCAGTTCTAACTGCAAGACGCAAGAGTCTCGCAGGCTTAGTCTTGTTCTTGCTCAAGTCTTGCACGGTAAGTCTTGGTCTTGGTCTTGCTAAAATTAGGCGGTCTTGGTCTTGGTCTTGGTCTTGCGAAAACGCAAGAACAAGACCAAGACTGCAAGACCAAGACCGATTTTGGGCAACACTAGTCAAATTAAAGGACCTTATCCTTATCCATTTATTTTACGAAAGAGAGGTACCTCTAGTAATAATTAAAACGATCGAAAATATCTAAGAGAATAACACAATAAAAGTAAAAGTAGAAAAAGAACTAACTGACCCAATTGAAGCTGGCAATGGGATAAGACAAGGAGATTCCTTGAGGCCTCTATTGTTCAACCTGATCTTGGATGAAATAATAAAAAAAGAACTAGTGAAAGACAAGTAAAAGGCAGAATTTACAAAACTATCATCAGTATAATACTGTAGCGTGATTAGTGTAATTACTTCTAATTACAATAAAACTAGCGGTTTGTAATTTATATACGACTTTATTTTTTATTTATACAAGTTTACTTTACAAACTTTAGCTTAAGACTAACTCTATTTACAAATATGTCCTATTTATATATGCGATACAGATATTCCAGAAATATCTATATATCTCCAGCTATGTCCATGTGACTCGACCGCTTGCACGTCATCGGCGCTGCATCGGCGTATCTCGAAACATCGATAGTGTTCTGTCTGTCCGGAGACGGGAGCTGGTATACGAGGGTAGGTCAATAATTATTTTGTTACACTGCTCCCCTCTTAAGATCTGAGCGTCCCGATCAGCAACTCTAGATGGCCCAGGATGGCGGAATCTACAGGATTCTCCAGCTCTGCATACACTCCTAGAAAAGAAGTAACAGTCTACTGTCTTTGAAGGGTATGACATCTTCGGGTTCATGCTACACACAGTAATCCGTACGCCAGTTTCTCTGAAGATCACTTCCAGCATGCTTCTCACAATGTTCCAATCCAGATTTTCTACTGCATGGCCAATTTTTGGTAAAGCCAAATCTTTGATGTCATAATTACAGACCATTTTCTTCAAATTAGTTAGAGCACGCCATATGTTCTCGTAGCTTGGCGTGTCCGTATAAGACTTCCTGGTCACTATATACAGCAAAGATCGAGGACCATCTTCCAATCGCAATACTCTTCCAATTTTAGGTTGTTGATTCCTTAACTCGTCCAGGCGGCCGAACTTTCTATTGAATACGGACGAGATTCCTTTAGTCATCTCGAGGTCTTGTGCAACACAGTGGGCTAGAGAGACGTTTTCTGGAACACCAAACAGATCTTGCTGAACTTCTGTGGTCACGCCGAATCTAGCACTCTTTCTTTCTGCGTAATTTGACATAAATTCCTTAAAACTTGGCTGTGGTGCATCTTTCATCTCCTGTTGGAGGACTCGGGCTTCCTCTGTTTCATTTGAGCCAGCATATGGTGCAAGACGATTTATGTGAATAACTTTTGGTTTACCGTTTGGTAACTTCTTAATTCTGTATATTACGTCATTTATTTTCTTCTTAACTTCATACGGACCTTCCCATTGTCTTTGCAGTTTAGGACACAGGCCTCGACGACGTTGTGGATTATAAAGCCAGACAAGATCACCTACTTCGAAGCTTTCATTCTTGCAGCGAGAATCATATTGATCTTTCATTCTGTCACTGGCTATCTGGATGTGTTGTCGGGCAAGTTCATGAATGTTGTTCATTCGTAACTTCAGGCGGTCTACGTATTCTTCGCCTGCAACATATTCCTCGGAAGGTCTGCAGCCAAACTCTAGGTCGCAGGGCAAACAAACTTCACGACCCAACATCAGGCAGGTTGGTGTTTGACCTGTAGTTTCATTCACGGCCGAGCGGTAGGCCATCAGGAATAAATGAATGTGTTGGTCCCAATCTCGCTGATGTTCAGATACAACTTTGGACAAGTGTTTACCCATCGTTCGGTTCATCCTCTCGACCATTCCATCTGATTGAGGATGCAGGGGTGTTGTTCTGGTCTTATTGGCACCAATCAATTTACAAACGTTTTGGAAAAGAGCTGACTCAAAGTTTCGCCCTTGGTCGGAGTGGATCTCCAAGGGAACACCAAATCGGCTGAAGAATTCTTTAACAAGTACCTCTGCAACGGTAGCAGCTTCTTGATTCGGTAATGCATAGGCCTCGGTCCATTTCGTAAAATAGTCCATGGCTACCAGAATGTATTTATTTCCAGCATCGGTTTCTGGAAATGGACCTGCAATGTCGATTGCTACTCTTTCCATAGAACTTACAACATTGTACTGTCTCATGGGTGCTCTCTTTTTACCAACTGGACCATTACCGGATGCACACAGTTCACATTTCCGGCACCATCTTCTTACATCATCTTTACAGTTCACCCAATAGAACCGTTCTCGAACCTTTTGCAGAGTCTTCGTAATACCAAAGTGTCCACCTGATGTACCGTCATGCAACTGACGCAATACTTCTGACACTTTACTTTTAGGTACAATCAACTGAAGCTTAGATTCTGTACCATCATCGTTCTCAAAGGTTCTGTACAGAAGATCATCTTTTAGTATCAGGCAATTCCATTGGCTCCAGTAGGCCTTGACTTCCGGACTACATGCACTAATGTTTTGCCAACTAGGTCTCTCACCTCGACGCATCCAATCCAATACTCTTTTTATACATGGATCGTCTTCTTGGGCTTCTTGTAACTGTTGTGGCTGCCATTGCTCATTAACGACGGTAGTTCGTCTCACAGGGCAAAGCTGTTCATCTACTTTAAGCCGGTGATTACAACTTTCACTGCATGGCCGTATCGAGGAAGCACCTGTATTTGAACCAACTCTTCCAGCCCTCTTCATGCGTCTCTTCGGCATCGTGTCACGAATCACCCTCCGTACCATTTCCACCAAACGTTCATCTTTTCTCTTATCGCCTTTTTCCACGGTTATTACTCGATTGTTTCGTGAAGCTTGGCTAGCTGCTTCGTGTTCCAAGGCAATAGCAAGTGCTTCATCTAAAACTTTCGGTCTTGCTAGTCGTAAAGCTTTCTGTAGTTCACTATCTTTCAGCCCATTGACAAAGGTATCTACCGCAATTTCTTCTAAAACGCTGTCTGGCACCTCCGGATAAGCCAACCGCACCACACGAGCCACATCTGCTTCAAATTCTTGCAGATTCTCACTTGCTCGTTGACTTCTATTTCTCAGTTGTGCTTTGTATACTTGTTGTAGATGGGCATCTCCATAGCGTTTTTCTAGACGAGTGAACAAGGTCTGGTAACATTTTTCTTGACCCTTAGGAATTGATCTTAATATATCTGCAGCATCACCTCGCAAAGCAGCAGTCAAGGAAACAGCCTTTTCCTGTTCGGTCCAATGATTGGCGGTCGCAATAGCTTCAAATTGTCTAAGATATATGGACCAAGAGGACTTTCCATCGAATGGTGGTAATTTGAATCTCATATTATGCGACGTTTCGTCTCTCGGTAGTTCATCTTTCACTAAAGGATCTAACGTTGCTGCATTAACTGATGGTTGTACTTTTGTATCGGTTATCCTGCTCTCTAGCTGTTTGATCTTTTCTTCTACGCTCTCTACACTTTTCTGCATCTTATCGAATGTTCTAGAAACTTCTTCAAATTTCTCATTGTTCTGTTTACAAACTTCTTCTAGTTTTTCGTTGTTTTGCCTACAGACCTCTTTAATTATTTGAGAAGTCTCATTGAATCTTTTAGCAACATTTTCGAATTTCTCGTCGCTTTTTCTACTAACTTCTTCAAGTTTCTCGTCGCTTTTTCTAGAAGTTTCATCGATCTTTTGAGAAACACTTTCAAATTTCTCGTTGTTCTGTCTAGAAGTTTCATCGATCTTTTGAGAAACACTTTCAAATTTCTCGTTGCTTATCTTAGAAGTATCATCAATCGTTTCAGAAACAGTTTTTAATTTCGATAAGATTGCTTGTTCTGCTGACTGGAAGTGGAACGTCTCTGGATCATCTCCGTTCTTCGTTAGGACTTCCTCGAGTCGTGCTTGTAGAACTATCTTGAGCCCACTGCTGTCCAGATCCCGTTCCTCGAGCTGTTCACGGAGCTGTTTTACTGTAAGTTCTCGTAGCAACATCTTTGGTCGGCACACACGTACTTTCCAAAATGTCTTTTAAAAGTCTTTCCGAATACCGAACAATCAACGCACTTTAACTATTCCCGACGAATAAAGTCCAAAAGTCTTTTAAAGTCTCTCTGTAATTCACTTATTTATATCGCACTAAGTTAACCGAACACCGACACCAACTGTAGCGTGATTAGTGTAATTACTTCTAATTACAATAAAACTAGCGGTTCGTAATTTATATACGACTTTATTTTTTATTTATACAAGTTTACTTTACAAACTTTAGCTTAAGACTAACTCTATTTACAAATATGTCCTATTTATATATGCGATACAGATATTCCAGAAATATCTATATATCTCCAGCTATGTCCATGTGACTCGACCGCTTGCACGTCATCGGCGCTGCATCGGCGTATCTCGAAACATCGATAGTGTTCTGTCTGTCCGGAGACGGGAGCTGGTATACGAGGGTAGGTCAATAATTATTTTGTTACAATACCTACTGGTATATTGACATACGTAGCAGAAACACGACCTGATACAGAAAGGACAAAAATAATGCTAGAAACAGCAGAGATGAAAACGAAAAATCAATGGTAAGACACTATGGGATAGATCTAGAAGTGCAGATATACGATGGAGATGCAAGGTGGACAACATTAATAACCGGGTAAAAAACAGAAGAGTAGAATGGAATGATCACAGGTTGAATGACAACAAATAGAGTACCTAGTATAGACGGGGAGAGATGGTTCTCCAATAGTAAGACTATAAGTGGGAAGACCACGAAAACGATGGAACTACAACATACTGGAGGCACATTGGAAAACAGAGTCATGTCTACACAAAAAAAGCAAGGAGATGATACTTTCTGGCGCCCAACATGGGGCGCCTAATGTTTAAGGATAATTACTCCTACGTGGACAAAGAGTGATTGTTGGTGGCAATAAGCCGATCGTGCACAAGAACAATATGAAGGCATCTTTGCTCATTATCGGGAGCATCATTGGGGTGGGTACGGATATGAATAACAGAAAGATAACGTAAATAACAGTTTGACAAAAAAAAAAAAATAAATACTGAATTCTAGGAAACTCCAAAAAGAGTGCCAATAAATCTTAAACATTCAGATTCGTCACAAAATATATGAAGTCATTACATAAGCAAAACTATTCATCATCAACATGCAACATATAATGCAAGAAAATTATAGTCAACAAAAAACATTGGTAAGGTTATTTAATAGAGCTTATAATAGTGTTTTCTGACAGTTTATTGACATTAATACTTACACGTCTGCCCGCTTCATTATTGTGCAAATTCATAAGTCCCAAAGCAGTATTGGGATCTTCTCGTATATCCAAAAACTGTTTACTGAAGTTTTCACCATATCGGATGTCGTCGGAACAACCTCCCCATTTGAATTTCTGCGTTTTCCGTTTCTTTATTTTATTATCACAAGAACAATATTCAGCTAATTCACCTTTCGAACATGCTCTGGTAACAGCATAAGCGACACTGGCTGCTGAAATCGCTGAGAGGTAAGCTGCTTCTCTGCTTCCTAAAACGTAACAATTATTTTGATATAGGTACATTTTGTAACTAATGAAAACATTACTCAGATAGCCAGATAAGAGATGAATTCGACAGTTACTTGATTGAAATTCATTTTATCTAATAGTCTAAGAGCTGGGAGCGGATTTTGTGCGTGATAAGTAATATGGAAAAACTATACGGGGATATGTTGAATTAGTTGTGTACATGACTTTCACCAACGGCCGGAAACCAGAGTTGGGGCCGAGGGTAGTTATAAGGGGTCAAAGTCGCAGATTTTATTATTTTTTTTATGACGCTCATGATCGAGATAGTGCACCAAAATTTGGGAATAAGTAGGTCATGACGTACCTAAGTAAAATCTCTAGGGGCTCAACGCTGGCGTTGACCGACAAAGGGGTGGCGGTAGGGGTGAATATAAAAAATATAAGGGCTTTTTTGCGACGTTCGTGATTGAGATAGTGCACCAAAATTTGGGTATAAGTAGACCATGACATAAATAATTGAAATCCCCAGAGCCGGAAACCAGAGTGTGGAAGAAAGGTAGTTATAAGGGGTCAAAGTTCCGTTTTTAATTATTTTTTTTGTCACGCTCATGATCGAGATAGCGCGCCAAAATTTGGAAATAAGTAGGTCATGACGTAACTAAGTAAAATCTCCAGGAGTGGAACGCTGCGTGGCCGACAAAGGGGTGAGGCAGGGGTGAATATAAAAAAATGTAAGGGGTTTTTTTGCGACGTTCGTGATTGAGATAGTGCACCAAAATTTGGGAATAAGTAGACCATGACATAACTAAGTAATATCCCCGGAGGCGGAAACCAGAGTGGCGGACGAGGGTAGTTATAAGGGGTAAAAGTCGCGGTTTTTTTATTTTTTTTTGTGGCGCTCATGATGGAGATAGTGCACCAAAATTTGGGAGTAAGTAGGTTATGACGTAACTAAGTAAAATCTTCAGGGGCGGAACGCTGCTTGGGGTACAAAGGGGTGGTAGGCAGGGGTGAGTATAAAAATATATGGGGGTTTTTTTGCCGTTTGTGATCGAGATAGTGCACCAAAATTTGGGAATAAGTAGATCATGATATTACTAAGTAAAATCTACAGGGGCAGAACGCTGCGTGGGGGACAAATGTTGTGCCGGATCACAAAAAAAATAATACACACTGCGACTTTGACCCCTTAAAACTACCCTCATCCATAACTCTGGTTTCCGGCTCTGGAGATTTTACTTAGCTAAGTCATGGTCTACTTATTCCCGAATTTTGGTGCACTATCTCAATCTAGCACGTCGCAAAAACCACTTATATTTTTTATATTCACACCTACCCCCACCCCTTTTTCGGCCACGCAGCGTTCCACCCCTGGAGATTATACTTAGTTACCTCATGACCTACTTATTCCCAAATTTTGGTGCACTCTCCCGATCATGAGCGTCATAAAAAAAATAATAAAAACGGCGACTTTGACCCCTTATAACTACCCTCATCTCCAACTCTGGTTTCCGGCTCTGGGAATTTTACTTAGTACTGTCATGATCTAGTTATTCCCAAATTTTGGTCCACTATCTCAATCACGAACGTCGCAAAAAACCCCTTATATTTTTTGTATTCACCCCTGTCCCACCCCTTTGTCGGCCCCGTAGCGTGCCACCCGTTTAGATTTTACTTAGTTACGTCATGACCTACTTATTCCCAAATTTTGGTGCACTCTCCCGATCATGAGCGTCACAAAAAAAAATAATAAAAACGGCGACTTTGACACCTTATAACTACCCTCATCTCCAACTCTGGTTTCCGGCTCTGGAAATTTTACTTAGTACTGTCATGATCTAGTTATTCCCAAATTTTGGTCCACTATCTCAATCACGAACAGCGCAAAACACCCTTTATATTTTTTATATTCACCCCTACCCCCACCCCTTTGTCGGCCACGCAGCGTTCCGCCCCTAGAGATTTTACTTAGTTACGTCATGACCTACTTATTCCCAAATTTTGGTGCACTATCTCGATCATGAGCGTCATAAAAAAAATAATAAAATTCGCGACTTTCACCCCTTATAACTACCCTCGGCCCCAACTCTGGTTTCCGGCCGTTGGTGAAAGTCATGTACACAACTAATTCAACATGTCCCCGTATAGTTTTTCCATATTACTTATCACGCACAAAATCCGCTTCTATCTCTCCGACTATAACAATAAATTACTGAAAAACTTTTGTTTTTCAGCAAATACATTAAGATCAATAAGTGCCAAAAGATCACAATCACAGAGTGGTGTATACAAACTGACATATTATGGTGACTGTTCAAAAACTTATATCGGTCAAACTGGCAGAACCTTTAAACTTATAGCAGAACATAAAAGGGCTTTCAATAATAGAAAAACAGATTCTACAGACGCACTTTACCTTTAGATTCTTGATCATAATCGTTCTTTTAATGAGCAGTTTCAAATTCTCCATATCCAAACTAAAGGCCTTAAGCTATATTTATTAGAATCTATGGAAATTAATTAATTAAAAAATACAGATATAATTCTAAATGATCGACTTGAGACAATAAACAGCTCCACACTCCTTAACATATCGCACCCTCAGTAATATAAGGGCTTAAAGTTGGATTTATAGTTTGACGTAGCGTAGACGTAGACGCAACGGAGACGTAAGAAACGGACTGGAGACGTAAGAAAATAAAATGTCAATGTATAATTCGACGTAGCGGAATTTTTGCGCATGAGTAGAAACAATGACTTAATTCAACAACATAACCGTAAACAAACTTTGTGTTTATTTATTTATACTATTATTTATTATAATATTTATCCGTTTTGTGTGTTACAATGGATTAGAAAATAAACGAAGGTATGCTCCTTGGTGTCGTGGAATTTCCAAGTATGTTGTTTCATTTCCTGGTCTTTAAAATGTTCATTGGATTTAATTATTGTATGTGTATGGATAACCCCGAATTAACAGACTAATAAATGAACAACTTATATTTATCTGAAATATTGAAACTACACTATGATATATTTTTATTAAATTAATAACTTAACATCCATTGTATTTAACAAATAATTCACAAAATTTGAATATGTTGACAAACAACTTTTTACAAAAGGGTTGAGGTTGCGGGTCCACTTTGAGTGGCAGAACAAAATTATTCTTCCTTATGATTGGCCAGACGTAAGAAACGCACTGTAAAAGATGAAAGTTGGTCATCTCTTCCGTTCCGTTACGTTTCTCTTACGTTCCGTCAGGCGCTTGCGTTCATTTATAAACACGAGTACACAAAATTCAGTGTTGATCTTTTACAGTGCGTCTCCATTGCGTCTACGTCTACGCTACGTCAAACTATAAATCCGACTTAACTCAAAATTTGTGTAAACTGTGATTTTAAATGATCTGGTCACAAAATGAAATTCTCTACCGGTTAGCGCTGACAGAGAGATAAAAGAACATTAAATGGTTCAGTAAATATATGTGTGCCTCTCTCTTACTCTCCCGCCCACCTCTTGTTTTTACTGCTACGAGGTAGCAATCGGTAACATGTCTTTCTATGACGAATATCCTGGTCAGTTTGTGTTTTAAAATTTTGTATTATACAGAGTGTCCCGAAAAGATTGGTCATAAATTATACCACAGATTCTGGGGTCAAAAATAGGTTGATTGAATCTCACTTAACCATAAACAATAGTGCATACAAAAAAAGTTACAGCCCTTTGAGTTACAAAATGAAAATCGATTTTTTTTCATATATCGAAAACTATTAGAGATTTTTTATTGAAAATGGACATATGGCTTTCTTATGGCAGCATCATCTTAAAAAAAAATTAAAGTAAAATTTGTTTACCCCATAAAAATTTTATGGGGGTTTTGTTCCTTTAAACCCCCCCCAAACTTTTGTGTACGTTCCAATTAAACTATTATTATGGCACCATTAGTTAAACACAATGTTTTTAAAACTTTTTTGCCTCTTAGTACTTTTTCGATAAGCCAGTGTTTATCGACATATTTTGAATATTTGTCGAATCCACCACATATTTTTATATGGTTAAGTACGATTGTAGAGACCTGTTAATAATCTGAAAATGTATTTATAATTTACATTCTTATGTATATTTTGAAAAAGAAGCCTTATCTCGATAAAAGATGACTTGTCAAAAAAGACTAAGAAGCAAAAAAGTTTTAAAAACAATGGTACCACAATAATGAATTGATTGGAACGTACACAAAAGTTTGGGGGGGTTTAAAGGAACAAAACCCCCATAAAATTTTTATGAGGCGGACAAACTTCACTATAATTTTATTTTAAGATGTTCATGCCATAAGATGCCATATTCATTCCATTTTCAATAAAAAATCTCTAATAGTTTTCAATATATTGAAAAAAATCGATTTTCATTTTGTAACTTCAAAGGGCTGTAACTTTATTTATCAGCACATTTGTACTAAGGTAAGTTAGGTTCAATCGATCTATTGTTGACCCCAGAATGTGTGGTATAATTTATGACCAATCTTTTCGGGACACCCTCTATAGAACAATTCTTAGTTGAGCCGTTATATTATAGAAAATATAATAAATAAATGGGTATAATTCAATAGATCGCTATTTTTCATAAACAGTGACAGAGCATTCATAATATAAGGGATCAAACTTAACGAGTTCCTTATTTCTGTTATGTTTTTTTTTGTAATATATGGGACTAACTTGAAAGTATTTTTTTCCATTACATGTAATTAATGTAATTTATTTATATTATTATTTTTTTCTCATCGCTATTTATAGTGCAATTATCAAATAACAAATCTGCCAAATTTCACATTTATAACTTAAATAATAAGAATGTTATTTGAAAAAATAGCTGTAATATTGGAAACCAGAATCTTTAAACGCGATTTCCCAACAATCTGCTTTTTTTGAATTGTGCCTCTATATTACTGAGGATGCGAATTAAGTTAAAGATTTAAAAGTGCACAACACACAGTAAACTACATCACTTTAGAGAGGCATTCTGCCTGCGAAATACCTGCAGTGACATTAACTTGTAACATATTTTGTAAAAGTATTGAAAACAAAAGTTTTTCAGTGTTTTATTGTTAGAAGTACATATTAGTCTGGGCTGATTATCGGAGAATAGGCCATTTTTGGGAAAAGTTATTTACCAGCAATTTTATTTTTGGAATCGAATCTTATGATTGTATATATTAATAATATAGATATGCAAAGTCCGCAGATAGTGTGCTACTTTTTTTATAAACAAAATGGCGCCCGAAAATCGTGTTTTTTTCAATTTTTGCTCTATAACTCCAAAGATTTTAACTTTAGACCAAAAACACCCAAATAAAAATTCACCGCAATTATATTCTGCATAGAGACGTGTTTTTTCTGATTTACTTCGACGAAAACTTTCCCCGGAAAAAGCGGGTTTTTCCAACAAAATCTTTAATTTTCAACTAAACTTTTAGATAAGTAGTAGTTAATCAATAATTAAATAACTTGGTAACGTAAAAGCCCTTTCCGTATATATTATAATTCCAGAAGTCTATGGAAATTGAGTGTACAGTTTAGCAACAATTAAAATGTTAATTAAAAATTTACGGTCGCTATAATAACGACGACAATAATTATGATGCATAAGAATAACTATGATTTTTTCATAAAAAGACACTATACCTATCTAATGTACTCTACAGAATTGAAATTGGACTATTTAAGCGGCCTCAGGAATATTTTAAAATTATAAACAATTTTTTGGTTTATAACAAATAGAATATCTCGGGAAATACTAAACTAAATTAAATTGTGAAAACGGTATTCGAAAGACAGCGGCAGGGCGCTTCTTTTAAAAGAAAAAACGTTTAATTATGACGAGTGGTTCCTGAGATACAACCGGTCAAAGTTGACCGAAATTTACGGCAAAGATATAAAAAATAGGATCATAATTTTCAAAGCATCACCTTTTTATTTTTGTCCTCTTTCTCCACACCAATTTTTATATCTTTAAAATCCTCATAACATATATTATTATAATAAAAACTATCGATAATACGTGTGAAAATTGCCAAAAAATAGCAAAATTCCAATCAAAAATTAGGTTGGAGAAAATGTAACCCTCAAAGTTCAAAATCGGTATACGTTAAAAAAAATGCATTTTCTCGGCTTCCCATGGAGCAATTTCCTTCATTCTTTTTTTGTTCCCAAGTAACTCGAGTAGAGCCATCGAACTAACGCATTATTAAATGTCAAACTTGCTTTTGTTTTCTTATAATAAATTAATTTATTTATTATAACACAATATTATAATTTCTTTAAATAAAAATTGTTTAAATAATTATATAGCTTTCAAATGAGAATATTTATGTTTTTAACTTTAAAAGGTACACTTGTAGTAAGTTTATCTAAAAAAAGCCTACCACTGGAAAAAATATGTAATTATCTGTTCTTATAAATAAATTAATAAAAAAACCTATACAGAAGTAAAAACTTCAAATTGTATTTTGGTATAAAATAGTTTATTTAAAACTTCTAAAAGTCATCCACATGGATTGCAAAACGTTTTCGTTCTGAACAGAACATCTTCAGTGCATTCCGCAAAGTAGTTGTAACTAGCACACCAATGAAGGTGGTAACTTCAAAATATATGGCTTACATTATACCTTATGATAAAATATTATGACTATAAGTCGATGTTACTAGATTAAAATATGTATGTGCCTAAAGAGCAACATGCTTCCCTGCTCGAAAAAACTAGGTACTTGCCATTTGAATTAGCACAGACCAACTGATGTAAAATGAAAAGGAATGACAAAGAGTGACATGACAAGACAAGGTAAAGTCAATTTTTGGTTACGAACTTCAAAAAGTGTAGTTTTAATTTTTTGGATTTTAATAAAATGTAAAGGTAGGTAATAGCTGATTGAAAATATAATTAAAATTGTTTAAAAAATATAAGTTGAGAATCTATTGTAAAGTCTAAATAGCAACTCTCTAATCCAGAAAAAACTTTAGGTTTGTTGGAAATAAGATCGGTATAAGTCATGGTTAGAAGCTTGACGTCATTGATTGTTAAATTTAAAGGTGAAATTAAACAATTTAAAGGGTAAATTTAACAATCAATGACGTCAAGCTTCTAACCATGACTTATACCGATCTTATTTCCAACAAACCTAAAGTTTTTTCTGGATTAGAGAGTTGCTATTTAGACTTTACAATAGATTCTCAACTTATATTTTTTAAACAATTTTAATTATATTTTCAATCAGCTATTACCTACCTTTACATTTTATTAAAATCCAAAAAATTAAAACTACACTTTTTGAAGTTCGTAACCAAAAATTGACTTTACCTTGTCTTGTCATGTCACTCTTTGTCATTCCTTTTCATTTTACATCAGTTGGTCTGTGCTAATTCAAATGGCAAGTACCTAGTTTTTTCGAGCAGGGAAGCATGTTGCTCTTTAGGCACATACATATTTTAATCTAGTAACATCGACTTATAGTCATAATATTTTATCATAAGGTATAATGTAAGCCATATATTTTGAAGTTACCACCTTCATTGGTGTGCTAGTTACAACTACTTTGCGGAATGCACTGAAGATGTTCTGTTCAGAACGAAAACGTTTTGCAATCCATGTGGATGACTTTTAGAAGTTTTAAATAAACTATTTTATACCAAAATACAATTTGAAGTTTTTACTTCTGTATAGGTTTTTTTAAACTATGGTATACAGCCAACTATTGGGATTTTCTGGGATTAGATTAATCTATTATAACAAAACAAAAGCAAGTTTGACATTTAATAATGCGTTAGTTCGATGGCTCTACTCGAGTTATTAGGGAACAAAAAAAGAATGAAGGAAATTGCTCCATGGGAAGCCGAGAAAATGCATTTTGTTAACGTATACCGATTTTGAACTTTGAGGGTTACATTTTCTCTAACCTAATTTTTGATTGGAATTTTGCTATTTTTGGCAATTTTCACACGTATTATCGATAGTTTTTATTATAATAATATATGTTATGAGGATTTTAAAGATATGAAAATTGGTGTGGAGAAAGAGGACAAAAATAAAAAGGTGATGGTTTGAAAATTATGATCCTATTGTTTATATCTTTGCCGTAAATTCTGGTAAACTTTGACCGGTTGTATCTCAGGAACCACTCGTCATAATTAAACGTTTTTTCTTTTAAAAGAAGCGACCTGCCGCTGTCTTTTGAATACCGTTTTCACAATTTAATTTAGTTTAGTATTTCCCGAGAAATTTGTTATAAACCAAAAAATTGTTTATAATTTTAAAATATTCCTGAGGCCGCTTAAATAGTCCAATTTCAATTCTGTAGAGTACATTATATAGGTATAGTGTCTTTTTATGAAAAAATCATAGTTATTCTTATGCATCATAATTATTGTCGTTATTATAGCGACCGTAAGTTTTTAATTAACATTTTAATTGTTGCTAAACTGTACACTCAATTTCCATAGACTTCTGGAATTATAATATATACGGAAAGGGCTTTTACGTTACCAAGTTATTTAATTAGTGATTAACAACTACTTATCTAAAAGTTTAGTTGAAAATTAAAGATTTTGTTGGAAAAACCCGCTTTTTCCGGGGAAACTTTTCGTCGAAGTAAATCGGAAACTCTATGCAGAATTTAATTGCGGTGAATTTTTATTTGGGTGTTTTTGGACTAAAGTTAAAATCTTTGGAGTTATAGAGCAAAAATTGAAAAAAACACGATTTTCGGGCGCCATTTTGTTTATAAAAAAAGTAGTACACTATCTGCGGACTTTGCATATCTATATTATTAATACATACAATGATAAGATTCGATTCCAGAAATAAAATTGCTGGTAAATAACTTTTCCTTGTATTTTGCTAATTAGCCCAGAGTAATATCTAATTCTTCACAATAAATTCACAGTTTAATCAATATTTGGCGAAGTGAGAAAATTGAATAGTAAAAGCAGCAGCCAACAGAACAATAAAAAAAAAACATAAATAATAATAGAAAGTACACCAAGACACAAAAGATGATGGCTTTGGCAAAGAGAATGTAAATGAGCGGAACTAAAAGAAAATAGGACAGAGAAGAGAAATTAACGCTGAAAAGGACACGAGAGGTATTAAATTAATTGGGACATGGGAATGTAAGAATATTATAAGAAGCCAGCAAAGTAAGAGAGTGAAAAAATACAATTAGCAAATTTTCGAATTAAGTAAATACCAACAGAAAAATAGAAAAATACATTTCGAAAATCTACTACTAGTCTGGGCTGATTATCGGAGAATAGGCCATTTTTGGGAAAAGTTATTTACCAGCAATTTTATTGCTGAAATCGAATCTTATGATTGTATATATTAATAAGATAGGTATGCAAAGTCCGCAGATAGTGTGCTACTTTTTTTATAAACAAAATGGCGCCCGAAAATCGAGTTTTTTTCAATTTTTGCTCTATAACTCCAAAGATTTTAACTTTAGACCAGAAACACTCAAATAAAAATTCACCGCAATTAAATTCTGCATAGAGACGTGTTTTTTCCGATTTACTTCGACGAAAACTTTCCCCGGAAAAAGCGGGTTTTTCCAACAAAATCTTTAATTTTCAACTAAACTTTTAGATAAGTAGTTGTTAATCAATAATTAAATAACTTGGTAACGTAAAAGCCCTTTCCATATATATTAATATTCCAGAAGCCCATGTAAATTGAATGAACAGTTTAGCAACAATTGAAATGTTAATTAAAAATTTACGGTCGCTATAATAACGACAATAATTATGATGCATAAGAATAACTATGTTTTTTTCATAAAAAGACACTATTCGCGGTGTGCAAGTACTTGGAAAGGGAAACGAGAAACGACCGTGCGCGAGTCGCGGAGAAATATTGCAACTATCTTAAATAATTCATATTGTCAATTAGGGATTCCAATGAACTGTCAGTGGTGGTCGGTGGATGGCTAAACTGACATGGCCATAGACACAGTTAAGGGGGGTGGTCATGGCGTATGTAATGTTTACATTGAATATTGACAAATTTGTAAAGAATATCCTGTTTGGTTTTGTTTTTTTGTTAATTGTGTAGCGAAATTTGTGAAATTGTGATAGCAAATTAAATATGAAGTGGTTTAAACATTCGATACGCCTATGGATGACAGTTTCGCCATCCAGCAGCCATATTATATCACGTGATTTGGAATGCCTAATTGAAATTGTCAAATTGACGTATATTTCATACCTTCTGTCATTGACGCAGAAAAATTATATATTGCTCCACAATATTGATATGATATGCAATTATTATATAAAGGTAAATTTAATTAATTGTATTTTGCTTGCAGTACTGCATTTTAATAACTGATTTTATTTACTACATACAATTGTTTACGTTTGCTAAACATAACCTGCATCTTATTTTTTCTTCTTATTATTTTTTTGGACTATGGTCTTGACAATTATCCAGCAACCAGGACTAATATAATTGGCCAATATAATTAAAAGTGCGAATAAAAGTACAGAGCGTAGAAATAGAGGTCGCTTTGCCGAACTTGCACGGTCCCAATACCTATCTAATGTACTTTATAGGATTGAAATTGGACTATTTAAGCGGCCTCAGGAATATTTTAAAATTATAAACAATTTTTTGGCTTATAAACAAATAGCATATCTCGGGAAATATTAAACTAAATTAAATTGTGCAGACGGTATTCGAAAGACAGCGGCAGGACGCTTCTTTTAAAAGAAAAACGTTTAATTATGACGAGCGGTTCCTGAGATACAACCGGTCAAAGTTGACCAAAATTTACGGCAAAGATATAAACAATAGGATCATAATTTTCAAACCATCACCTTTTTATTTTTATCCTCTTTCTCCACACCAATTTTCGTATCTTTAAAATCCTCATAACATATATTATTATAATAAAAACTATCGATAATACGTGTGAAAATTGCCAAAAATAGCAAAATTCCAATCAAAAATTAGGTTGGAGAAAATGTAACCCTCAAAGTTCAAAATCGGTATACGTTAAAAAAAAATGCATTTTCTCGGCTTCCCATAGAGCAATTTCCTTCATTCTTTTTTTGTTCCCAAGTAACTCGAGTAGAGCCATCGAACTAACGCATTATTAAATGTCAAACTTGCTTTTGTTTTGTTATAATAAATTAATTTATTTATTATAACACAATATCTTAATTTGTTTAAATAAAAATTGTTTAAATAATTATACAGCTTTCAAATGAGAATATTTATGTTTTTAACTTTAAAAGGTACACTTTTAGTAAGTTTATCTAAAAAAGGATAAAACTGGAAAAAATATGTAATTTTTTGTTCTTATAAATAAATTAATCTATTATAACAAAACAAAAGCAAGTTTGACATTTAATAATGCATTAGTTCGATGGCTCTACTCGAGTTATTAGGGAACAAAAAAAGAATGACGGAAATTGCTCCATGGGAAGCCGAGAAAATGCATTTTGTTAACGTATACTGATTTTGAACTTTGAGGGTTACATTTTCTCCAACCTAATTTTTGACTGGAATTTTGCTATTTTTGGCAATTTTCACACGTATTATCGATAGTTTTTATTATAATAATATATGTTATGAGGATTTTAAAGATATGAAAATTGCTGTGGAGAAAGAGAACAAAAATAAAAAGGTGATGGTTTGAAAATTATGATCCTATTGTTTATATCTTTGTCGTAAATTCCGGTCAAATTTTTTTCTTTTTTCTTTTTCGAATACCGTTTTCACAATTTAATTTAGTTTAATATTTCCCGAGATATTCTATTTGTTTATAAACCAAAAAATTGTTTATAATTTTAAAATATTCCTGAGGCCGCTTAAATAGTCCAATTTCAATTCTGTAAAGTACATTAGATATGTATAGTGTCTTTTTATGAAAAAATCAAAGTTATTCTTATGCATCATAATTATTGTCGTTATTATAGCGACCGTAAATTTTTAATTAACCTTTTAATTGTTGCTAAACTGTTCATTCAATTTCCATAGACTTCTGGAATTGTAATATATACGGAAAGGGCTTTTACGGTACCAAGTTATTTAATTATTGATTAACAACTACTTATCTAAAAGTTTAGTTGAAAATTAAAGATTTTGTTGGAAAAACCTGCTTTTTCCGGGGAAAGTTTTCGTCGAAGTAAATCGGAAAAAACACGTCTCTATGCAGAATTTAATTGCGGTGAATTTTTATTTGGGTGTTTTTGGTCTAAAGTTAAAATATTTGGAGTTATAGAGCAAACATTGAAAAAAACACGATTTTCGGGCGCCATTTTGTTTATAAAAAAAGTAGCACACTATCTCCGAACTTTGCATATCTATATTATTAATACATACAATAATAAGATTCGATTCCAGCAATAAAATTGCTGGTAAATAACTTTTCCTTGTAATTTGCTAATTAGCCCAGAGTATACCTGAACCTGAAACCAGTAAAGATAAATAAGGCACATTTGTAAATACTGAAAACATAGGCACTAATGTACGGATAGTGACATCCCTCATAAGAATGCAGGGATCAGAAGCAGCAAAAATTTGAAGAACGGAAAAGCGCCTGACCCTAAAATGGATAATCCGAGATAATTTACAGCTGATATAAGGCAGGAAGAACTGGAATGAGTAAAGTAAAACATTATCATGCCGTGATCAAAATTTATGATAAAATTATTGAGGTTTACTTACTTATTGTAGCAACATTTCCAAACGTATTGTTTTTTTCTATGAATGTGGTACAGTTCCATCGACTGTACGAGAATATATTCTGACATTCTTCTATAGCCAGTCGAGCACTATTCCCTAAAATCTAAATAAAACTGTATTAGTAGGTATGTTTACTTAGTTGATTTAAAAGTATTATGTAAAAATAAGAAAGTATATATCGGATGAATTCTCAGTGAATAAAGGTTTGAGACAGGGATGTTTTACATCGCCGATATTGTTCAAACTTTATGTGACAGTAGCTTTAAAACAGTGGAAACGAAAAATTCAACGCACGGGAATATAACTCGAAAACACATCCCTATATAGGTTAAAGTTTACCGATGATCAAGCAGTTATATCAACCGATAAGGAAGATAATGAGTACATGATCCTCAAGTTTATTGAAGAGTAAGAAATCTCGGGTTTAATAGTCAACATCGAAAACACCAAATATCTCTGTATTAGAGAAAAGTCTATTAGTCCAGAGTAATAAGGTTTTTTCCATGACACTTGAACAGCCAGGGTACTGAAGCGTTTTTTCGACAGGTAATACCTATAAGAGTAAATTGTAACTATTTCCTGCGTAGGATCTGGCGGCCTATTTTATTTATAAACAATTAAGTGTCAAAAAATGGCATTTTTCACTTTTTTTTTCAAATCAATGGAAAACAGGGAAACTTATGGTTGTTTTAGTACAAATATCTTCAATATTATGGAAAAAGTTTTAAAATGACGTATTACAAAGTTTGATATACTCATTTATTGTTAATATAATTGCGAGAAAGGGTCGGAATTGCAAAAAAAATTATTCTCGCAATAACTTTTGTAAAAATGAGTGTACAACTTTGAAATTTTTGTCAAATAAGGGTTCTTTGGTGCTTAATATGTGATACAAATTTCAAAGCGATTTATTCAATTGTTTAAATTTTATTCAAATTGTTTATCCCAGTGAGCATTTTTCTTGCAATAACGTAAGGCAGAAGAAAATGACGAGAACCATTCCACAGGTGCCAAATGAAAGAGCATGAGCTATATTTTCAACTTGGTTTAAAAAAAGTGAATAAAAAATGCATTTATTAGTAATAAATAATTATGCAAAAGTATCGTAAATCTTTCCTTATAAAATTTTTATTTTGTTATGTAAGAAATTATACATATTTATTACAATTTTTTTATCAATTATAATATATTAGATAACATTACTTGGTAGTTGTGCACTTAAAGGAGGGTAAAAAAGTTAATTTTTTTTAAAGTTATTCAAAAAGTTTATAAAGAAAAATTGACGATACTTTTGCATAATTATTTATTACTAATAAATGAATTTTTTATTCAATTTTTTAAACCATGTTTTTCTGACTTATGTTATTGCAAAAAAAATGCTCTATGGGATAAACAATTTGAATAAAATTTAAACAATTAAATGAATCGCTTTGAAATTTTTATCACATATTAAGCACCAAAGAACCCTCATTTGACAAACATTTTAAAGCTGTACACTAATTTTTACAACAGTTATTAAGAGGAAACAGTAGCGATCAACAGGTAGCGAAAATGCGTTCCAAGATTGTGGCTATAATTTTAAATATTTTTTCGAGATATTTGGCACACGTATTCGTAAAATAATAAAGAATGGCGGTACAGAGCCCAATTTAAAAATATATTAATATGTGGAAATTACTCTGTAATTAAATATAATATTAAAAAAACGAGCCTGTACCGCCATTACTTACTTACTTTACTCCTCTTGATTCCATTTGGAACATAGGGCCTCTACAGTCCCCCTCCATTCATCTCTGTTTCTGGCCAGGGCTTTCACTTCTTTCCATGTTAACCCATTGTCTTCTAGCTCTCTGGTAATATTTCTTTTCCAGGATGTCATTGGTCTGCCTTGTTTTCTTTTTCCAGTTGGTTGGTAATCCAGGGCTTGTTTGGTTATATCATCTTCATTTTTCCTTAATGTGTGTCCAATAAACTTCCATTTGCGTCTGTTTATCGTTTTGGCTATCGGCTCTTGATTAGTTTTTCTCCAAAGTTCCTTGTTACTTATCCGATTTGGCCAATATATTTGCAATATTCGTCTAAGGCATCTATTTACAAATGTTTGAACCTTTTGTATAATCTTTTTCTCTATTTTCCAAGTTTCTGCTGCATATAGCAAAATGCTCTTTACATTTGTATTAAATATCCTGATTTTGGTTTTGGTTGTTAATTTATTGGACTCCCATGTTTTCTTCAGCATATAGAACGCATTTTGGGCTTTAGTTATCCTTCCATTAATTTCCTCTTCTATTCCACCGCTAGCGTCAATTATGCTTCCCAGATAGCAAAACTTCTGTACATTTTCTACTTCTTCTCCTTCAATAAATATACCCATTTCTCTTTCCGTATTTATCTTCATAAGTTTGGTTTTTCTTGTGTTAATCTCTAGTCCTATTTTTCTTGCTTCTTTTGTCAACTTTTCTGTTTTTTTCTGCATATGTTGTCTTTTTTCGGACACCAGACATATATCATCTGCAAAGTCTAGATCTTCAAGCTGACCGAAAGCATTCCATCTAATTCCTGTTTTATTTTTCGTTGCCTTCTTCATGACCCAGTCAATTAAGATCAAAAATATGGTTGGAGATAGAATACACCCCTGTCTGACTCCACTGTCTATGTTGATTGGTTCTGTGAGTTTCCCATTGTGCATGATTTGTGCGGTATAGTTTTCATAGAACATTTTGATAATTCTTATATATTTTAATGGAATTCCATATCTCTTTAGTATTTCCCACATTTTTTCTCTGTTAATCCGGTCAAAGGCTTGTCTAAAGTCAATGAAATTTATATAGATTTTGCTCTGCCATTCTATTGTTTGTTCTACAATGTTTCTTAATGTGTTAATATGATCTGTGCATGCTTTATTACTCCTGAAGCCCGCTTGGTTTGGTCTTAACAACTGGTCTATAGTTTCTTTCATTCTTTCTAGTATCATCCTTGTCATGACTTTACTCACTGTAGAAAGTAGTGTTATTGCTCTCCAATTGTTGCAATTCGTTTGATCTCCCTTCTTGGGTATGTTTACAATTATACCTTTTTTCCAATCATCAGGTATTCTCTCCTCCTGCCATATTCTGTTTATTAGTACATACAGGATTTCTTCCGATGTTTCTCTATCTGCTTTCAGTAGTTCTGTGGTAATGTTATCTATTCCAGCTGCTTTCCCTCTTTTCAGCTGTTGTATTGCTTTACTTACTTCTTTTTTTGTGAATTCCGATTCGCTGTACCGCCATTAATAAGAACAAAAAAATAAACTTTCTTCAAATACACTTTTTTATCCGATGCCTAGATTTTGTGTCATTTTGGAACTACTAATGAAATAAAAAATTTTAGTAGTTCCAAAATGACACAAAATCTAGGCATCGGATAAAAAAGTTTATTTGAAGAAAGTGTATTTTTTTGTTCTTCTTAATGGCGGTACAGGCTCATTTTTTTAATATTGTATTTAATTACAGAGTAATTTCCACATATTAATATATTTTTCAAATTGGGCCCCTTACCGCCATTCTTTATTATATTACGAATATGTGTGCCCAATATCTCAAAAAATATTCAAAATTACAGCCGCAATCTTGGAACGCGTTTTTGCTACCTGTTGATCGCTACTGTTTCCTCTTAAGAAAATATTTTTTTTGCAATTCCGAACTTTTTTCGCAATTATATTAACAATAAATGAGTATATCAAACTTTGTAATACGTCATGTTAAAGCTTTTTCCATAATCTCGAAGATATTTGTACTAAAAAAATCATATGTGTCACTGTTTTCCGTTGATTGGAAAAAAGGGGAAAATGCCATTTTTTGATAGTTATTGTTTATAAATAAAAATGGCCGCCAGATCATACGCAGGAAATAGATATAACTTGTTCCTATAGGTATTACCTATCGGAAAAACGCTTCAGTACCTTGGCTGCTGAAGTGTCACGAAGAGGGTATATTTTTGTCTTATTACCCTGGCCTATATGTAGTGATCTAATATTGAACAATACATTGAACAATGGTAGGACAATACAACTGTAAAGATTACAACTACCAGGGAGTAAAGTTTGATAACCGGAACGGACAACAAAAACAGAAAGCGGAATAACAACAGCTAAAAGAGGCAATATACTGCCTTAACACGTTCGCTGCGTATATTTTTTAAGTATTTCTCCCAGAACCTGAAATAATTTTTGTGATGTAATGTAAGTCAGCACATGTCGCTCATCATGGACATCAGCACTGGAGAGGGACACCGGATGTCGCCGATGAGCGACATACGCATCGAAGGTGTTAATGGCATTCTATGGAAAAAATATTACAAACAAAGGAAAATTTGACATATTGTACGAAACTTTAAGTAAAAAGTAGTTTGTTATACTGATCGGAAAATTGGATACCAACAAAAAAATATAAAGAAGATAAAAAAAGTTGAAGTGAATGCATATTGAGAATATTACCCATGATTTCAAGAAAAGACATTGTAAGTAACAATACCATTCAAGAAATGATGGCTATTAAAGGGACCATTGCTGATGATATCGAGAAGCGGGAAGAAACAGTTAACATGGTATGGACACGTTCAAACGATGTTAGAAATAATTGGCGGCGGACTCGAAATATTTTGAGAACCTAGAGAAGATCGTCATGGGGTAGGCAAGGTGGGAGGTGCAGTTTGAAGGAAGCCAACGCTCGATTTAGGCTGGAGTGATTTTTTTTATTTAGTTTAATGCCTCGACAACTAATGGCCATTGGCATGGTACAGTGTATTTTTTCCAATCAAGCACCTAGTGTAATGTGAAGTGTGTGTGTTGACTAAATGTCTTGTTACTTAGCAAAGCCATTGTTTTTGCAAAGAGACGCTAATTGTACCCGAACGTCTGTGGTCTCTCCGGTGAGTATCGTTCCCACAAGGATAGAAACTCTTTTTACTTATCAAATTTTAATAAATGAAAAATTTTCCACCCAGGTGAGATTCGAACTCACGACTTTTAGGTCGAAAGGTAGGCGCTCTTACCACTGACACACAGAGGGTAGTGATATTGACGGGAAAATCATCAAGACCTAATCCACAATATAAAGCTCAAACAACAGTAGATACAGAAAATGAATGTAACTTACCGGTAAAATTTTGTCATATCTAGCACAGAGTTGACGTTGAGGTTCCACAAAATAATCCAATTTCATGCAACGATCTATATGCTCAGCCGTCGTTAACTCCACTGAGTTTGTCATAATATTCGAAAAGCCAAGCTGCCTGCAACAAAAAAAATGAGTTGTATATTATAAGTATTATAGTTACGCAAAATTTTGGAATGTGTTTAATTCTTAATATAGCTCAATTTAAACATTTGTTCTCCGTACAAATTTCAGTCTTGTGCAAATAGTATCTCACGACTTTTGATCTAAAATAATTAGAGAAGCAGGAATTCAACAAATTAGGATTACCCATCGAGTTTCCTATGGCCCATTTGACAATTCAACACCCGGTATATCCCCTTATTCATATTACTGTTCTATCCTGCTTACTACACGTTATTGTTTATATGAGTAATTGGTCAATACCCTTTATTTTGTTACTGGAGCACCTGTCACAAGAAATAACAATCGATCCCGTTCCAATTATATCAACAGCAGATAAATATAAAGCGGCTGATGGATGCTGCAGGATTTGTTTGTCTTGTAAATCGGTATATTATTCGCTCCAGTAAGTCGCAAAGAGGTGGCAGTGATGGGAGCAATACGAATTTTGTGAGAAGGGCTCGAAAACAGATGAGTTTTTCGCCTGGGGACGAGTTTAGTTCCGATCATCCACCTGGGACCTCACTAACAAACCGATATCTTTCGCCAGCCTCGTCTGCAGACTTGTCTGCTTTTTTCAACGCGATTTGATTTTGTTGGGGCGGCGGACGACTATATTTCTAGTTTTTATTCAGTTGTTCATATAGAGTGGCGGATTGGATGTGATGGCTCAAGTAACGTACACGATTTATTGCTTTTGGAGCAGACAGGGTTGGTTTTCGGACAGTTAACTCTGCAGACCTTGTGGCTCAAATGGTATATCACTAAGTTGATTTCAACGCGTGTAGTAATACTTTCTCTATTTGATAAATTAGCAATATCCAAGCAGTCGTTATGTATTTTTTTACAGAAACAATACAGTAAATAATCCTCTTGCTTGAATATGCTTACGACTCAGTATAGACATCATAATTCAGAACAGTAAAGCACAAATAATTGGGAATACATAACGAAGAATTAAAGACCACAAATCTGTACAAAAAATAAAGCATTCATTATAATGTAAGAGAGAGTCGTAGCAAAAAATATAAGTAGCATAATATGTATATCTTGCGAGTATATTTCTGATCTAAATATTATTTAAAATATAAATTAAAACGGGATAGTTTCTGATAGTTGGCTGTATACCATGTAGTTATGAAAAATTACTATATTTCACGTCATGTCATCAAGAGTCCTTTCAAATGAATTAAAAATTGCGATGATACCTCACACACATTTTGTTTCATTTAAATTGAAAGATAGGAAGTGATTAGTTAAAGACTATATTATAGTGTATTTAACTTATGTCGAGAAAGTTTTAAAAAGCAATACGGAACTTTTTTTTATTACATAATAATGTTCAGATTTGTTTAAAAATGAGATTTCCAAAATTTCATGCTTCAAAAACTCGTAATAATTTAGAAATACAAATTTAAAGTCTTCTGCAGTATAAAATAGTTCACATAGTTTTATTATATAGTTATGATTATGGTTATATTTAGGTATATTCTTCTTCTCCTTCTTTAGTTTATTGGCCTCCACCTACTTGGGTATTTGGCCAGCTCATCGTCGCGAAATAAGGGAAAAATATTTATATTCTAATGATATTTATCGTATGTCATTGTAATAATATATACCAGTTTGTTGAGATTGGAGTTTGATACAGTTTTTGAAGGAAAGGAAAGAAGGTTTACTATGGAAAATAAAACCATTTTGTAAATGTACAAGTTTTCTATGAATAGTTCAAACGATCAAAAACACTTGTGACGTCACAGAACTGTGTTTTCTACTGACGTTTATAATGCCTAATTCAAAATTATATACAATTTTGTTTACTTTGTTGTTGCACAATGTAAACATAACCGAATGACGTCACGACGCGTTTAGGGCTGGTTGGTATAATTTGAATTTTTAATCGTCTTTAGGGGCCAAACGAAAGACAAACAAAACATTTTTATCTTTGATACATGTTTTAAATTATGTTCTGTTGTGATTTATAACATTTTTTTCGAATTTAAAATTTTATGCAAGTTCCCTATTGGTTTAGTTACGCTATCTTTTCTTCTTCTATTTTTTGTATGAGTAATAATACCTACAATAGCCTTAAAACTCGCTTTTCATTTCACATATTTTCTTATAAAATGTCAGTCACTGGGTCCCTTAAAATCATAAAAATGCTCTTACTTTATTAGCGAAACGTTGAGTATTCTCTAGAGTTCTCGAGTAGACTTTATATTTTATTTCCCTCAAACTCTCAATAAAGTCCAGAGGCAAGTCCCATGCTCAACATAACGGAAGCACACTTTTCGATATGTCATAACCCTTTTCCATAAGACTCCTCCGTAGATCCACGACTAATTACGAAAAAAGCGCCATGTTAGCGAAACAAGATCTGTAGATTGGTCATTATATAAAGAGCAGTTCGCATGATTAGTTGTTGAATGCAAATTCTCATATAATGACTTCATTGTTAGTCAACAAAGATTCAACAATGGCCGTATATTCGAGCCAATGGGGCCTGAAGTAACCCTTGAAAATGTTTTACTATTGGAAGCCTTAGGCACAACCCCATGTTAGGTATATGTTGAATTAATTAGTGCCGGTTTTTGTAGTGCTCTGTAATTTGATCTTGTGTTCTTCCGCATTTTTTTATTCTCCGTAACGCATTTCTACAGGGACGTTCTCATTTAACAAATAAATGTAATGACTATACAGTATGATGCGAAAGTATGGAATAAATTCATTATTTCAGAAAGCAAATGATAAATTATTAGCATTAGTAGATTAACTATACCTATGCTCCTAAAATTAGAAGAATAATACAAAAAAAAATGGACTGGAAATAAACCAAGAAAAGACCAAATATGTACTTAAAAAATACTTGGGATTCATACTCTCAAAGAATGGAACCACCGAGCAAAAGATAACCAGCAGATTAGCACAGACAAGAACATGTATTAAACAAATGAACATGGTATTGTGGGATAGACAGATTAGGTACCAGAAATACAAAGAAGAGAATATACAGGGTGTCCAGAAACTCTACCGACAAACGAAAACAGCAGATTCCTCAGATAATTTTAAGACAATTTAACCCAATTCACCTAGTCCGAAAATGCTTCCTAAGGGAGCTAGAGCTCTTTGAAGATGGCGCCATGTAATTAGTTTTTGTTAAATACCTCCAGAACGCTTCTATTTGGAAAAACGAAAATTTGTATACATATTTACTTTCCAGAAATGAATCGATTGCATCCATTGCGAATTTCTAGTACTGGTCATAGGCGTCCGTTTTGGGTAGGGCAACGGTTATTTTATCGCATAACTTTTTTGTCTTCAACTTTTAAGCATTTCTGATACTGGATTATTAAATTGTGAGGTATTCTAGTACTTAAACGTACTCTTACTTTAAGTCGGTAGGACACACCGCTTTCTAGAAAAATCGATTTGAAAGTTTTTAGTTGTGGGAATTTGAAAAAAAAAATTTAAAAAAAGTAAAAAAAAAACGATGTGGTTTTACCAACTTAATAGACCAGTAAGGATCTGTTTTTAGGTGGATGTGAGAGGTGGCATTCAGATTTTTGCGGATAAAGTTAGGTGATAACTTTGTTAATAATAATTGATTTATGCTCCTTCTCAAATATGCCCGGAACATTAAT
This sequence comes from Diabrotica virgifera virgifera, assembly GCF_917563875.1. NCBI lineage: Eukaryota > Metazoa > Arthropoda > Insecta > Coleoptera > Chrysomelidae > Diabrotica > Diabrotica virgifera. Next base: position 20,053,854 of record NC_065448.1, read on the forward strand.
AAAAAAATTCAAATATTTAAAAATTTAGAATAACATCGATTTTTTTCTACTTTTTTTGTTTATAACTTTAAAACGATTCATTTTGGAACAAAGTCGTATAGGAATAAAACAAAGATAATTAAATTTTCTATCAGATGCGATTGGTTACAAATGTCTTAATTTATCACCCCTGCTGCAAAATAGCAATAAATTTAAAATAAGGGGGCAAAACAAGCCTGTCATTATTCAATGATTTTCCATCACTTAGGTTACACTTGGAATCTTCCTAATTCGCTTAGAAAATTTTTGTAATGTGCTAAAACCGTACACCAAATTTCATTAAAATTGATTTACTAGATTTTGAATAATAATTTTGCTATCAAACTTTTTTTAAAAAATTAAAATTTTTTAAAATCTTGCACAACAAAAACTAGAACATACAAAGATTTGTCAATTTTTTACATATAAAGAAGCACTCCACCTGTCTAATGCACTTTACAGAATTCAAATCGGATTATTTAAGCAGCCTCAGCAATGTTTTAAAGTTATAAACAATTTTTTGGCTTATAAACAAATTAGTGCTGTGGCCAGGAGGGGGTGCTACGCGCTCCTTTATTTAGTAGAACACGATTTTTTTGGGTAACAGTTGATCCGGATGTCGATAAGATTGTTATATACAAAGAACTTGAGGAATTACATAACATCGATTTTTCGCAATATAAAACATTTTTTTTGTATTTCTTGGGTAATTCTAAGCAAAAAATGTTCTTACAAGTTTTTTCGTAGGATGCATAGTTTTCGAGATAAACGCAGTGGAACTTTCAAAAAATCGAAAAATTTAAATTTTTGAACGCGAATAAATTTTGATTAAAAAATAAAATAGCAATTCTGCTGACAGCATTTGAAAGTTTAAGTCAAATTATACCGGTTTTAATTATTTGCATTGCTAAAAATGATTTTTATTTATTATTAAACAAAGCTATTTGTTTATAAGCCAAAAAATTGTTTATAAGTTTAAAACATTGCTGAGGCCCCTTAAATAATCCGATTTTAATTCTGTAAAGTGTATTAGATAGGTAGAGCACCTCTTTATATGTAAAAAAATTGGCCAACTTCTAAATGGTCTACTTTTTGTTCAGAAAGATTTTAAAAAATTTGAACTTTTTTAAAAACATTTAGTTGCAAATTTATTATGCAAAATATATTAGGTCGATTTTAATGAAATTTGGTACACAGTTTAAGTATGTTACAAAGAATTTCCTAAGTGAATTACTAAGGTTCTAAGTGCCACCAAAGTGGTTAAAAACATTAAATAACAACAGGCGTATTTTGCCGCCTTATTTTGTATTTATTGCTATATTGCAGAAAAGGTAATACGTTAAGACATTTTTGACCAGTTGTATATCATACAAAATTTAATTATCTTTATTTTATTTCTGTACGACTTTGTTCCGAAACGAATCGTTTTAAAGTTATAAGCAAAGAAAGCAGAAAAAAGTCGACGTTTTTCGAAATTTTTAAATATTTTAATTTTTTTATTAATGTTCCGGGCATATTTGAGAAGGAGCATAAGTCATAATTATTACTGAAGGTGTCACCTAACTTTATCTGCAAAAATCCGAATGCCACCTCTCACATCCAAAAATAGACGTTTTTTTCACAGATCCTTACTGGTCTATAAAGCAAGAGTAACGTTTAGTACTCGAATATCTCATAATTGAATAATCTAGTCTCAAAAATATTTAAAAAATAAAGACAATAAAGTTATGCTATAAAATAACTGTTAACCTTCCCAAAACGGACGCCTATGACCGGTACTAGAAATTCGCCATTAATGAAATCAATTAATCTCTGGAATATAAATAAATGTAAGAGTTTTCATCTTTCTAAATAGTTCTTTTTTAATCTTGTTTTTTGAAATTCAAAGAACGAAAAATTTTCAAATCGATTTTTCTAGAAAACGGTGTATCCTATCGACTTAAAGTAAGAGTACCTTTTAGTACTAGAATACCTCACAATTTAATAATTTAGAGTCAAAAATGCTTAAAAATTAAAGACAAAAAAGTTAGGCGATAAAATAACCGTTGCCCTACCCAAAACGGACACCTATGACCGGTAGTAGAAATTCGCAATGGATGGAATCGATTCATTTCTAGAAAGTAAATACGCATACCAATTTTCGTTTTTCTAAATAAAAAGGTTCTGGAGGTATTTAAGAAAAACTAATTACATGACGCCATCTTCAAAGAGCTCTAGCTCCCTTAGGAAGCATTTTCGGACTAGGTGAATTGGATTAAATTGTATTAAAATTATCTGAGGAATCTCCTGTCTTCGTTTGTCGGTAGAGTTTCGGGACACCCTGTATAACACCTTGGTACGTATAACACCTTGGTACGTAGTATAATGACCTAAGGAGCAGAGAATTGTACACGGCACACGTAAAGAAAAAACGGGAAGAATTGGGTATCAGATTCAAAAAGATGTATTGGCTTCAATTCATAACAAGCTTTTACGCTACAACCAGATTCTAAAACCTAAGTGGACGTATATCATCCAACTGTAGGCTGTACCAAAAAGACTTATATTAAAATAATCCAGATTTCTCAATATAAAGTATTGAGGTTCAATGTTAATGCACCTTGGTGTATCTGCAACCAAGATATCCACAGAGGCCTAGGTTTGGGGTACGTTGATGAAGAAATACAAAAAATCGCCTGCAGGCACAAAGAAAGGCTTTGACATCACAGCATCAAAATGTCCATTCAGCATCTTGATAGCTCTGGCCAAAAAAGAAGACTCAAGAGGACAAAGCCATATGAGTTAGTGTAGTGCATAGTACAAGTTAAGTGAGAAAGCTATTATTGTGATTGGTGCACAAGAAGAAATTGCTTTAAAAGTTAGAACACTGGGCATAGGCGTAACCAGGGGGGTTATAACCCCCCCCATTGAGATGTACTTTGAGCTCTATACGCTTAACACCATAGCCCTCAGAGACCTTCCAGTAGTTGTAACCCCCCTTTCAGGTAGTTGTAACCCCCCCTTAGGATCATCCTGGTTACGCCTATGACACTGGGTGATTCTTAGATTAAATAAGAGAGTAAGTTAGGATCTATAGAAAAGTTACTGGTTGGTCTTTGACTAGTTATTTAAATCCCTAAGTAAAAATTGTGAAAGAATAGACTATCTAAAGGATTAAAAGGTTCAGTTTATCAAATTTTCGGTTCTATCCGCTGATGATATGTATATTGAAATATTGAGACTTTTCTAGTGGGAAACACCTGCTTCTGATAAAAAATAATTTACAATAACATTGTTCGTGTGGGTAAGACAGGATGCACGGTAGTTAAATATCATAAACTTACACTGGGATATTTGTTTAAAATGTTAGTCCGGAAGAAGATTTTGGATAATAAGCACTATTTTTTTTATTATTATAGGTACTATCACCATTCTTAAGGTATACTGTATCTATTAAAGTAAACCAAAGTTAGTACCTAGGTATCAAATTTGAGTGTTTTTTATTAATTATTAATTGTACTGTTTAGTACCAAAAAACAGTAAAATTGCGGACTTCAAACCCTCCACAGGCCTCACCCCTATGAATGTACATCATAAACTTGGTAATTTTTTATTTATAAAATTGAAACCCTATATACCTTTTCTACTAATAAAAATATAATTTCTCTGCAAATATTAAAAAAAAAGATATACGGAGCTTAAAATGTACCGCTAATGGTCCTCACAGGCCTCACACGACCGAATGTGTAATTATTTTTTAATAACTTTATGTTCCATTTATATACCCTTGATGGGAAATGGCCTCTGTTGTTGCCCTATATTTATTGTAAAGTATGTTTAAATCGTACATTTAGCGTTTAGTTGCACACACACACACACACATACAACAAAGTAAATTCCAGCTCCAGGAGTCATGAGATTCCCAGTGTGAGTTAGGGTCTTCTTCCTTAAGTGCCATCTCCGCGGCGGAGGTCGGCAATCATCATAGCTATTCGTATTTTAGAGACGGCTGCTCTGAAAAGCTGAAAACCTGAGAGGTTGCGCAGCCACGATATTCTGCGTCTCCCTATGCTTCTCTTTCTTTGAATCTTTCCCTGCATAATCAATTGGAGCAAGCTGTATCTCTCTCCACGTGTAATATGTCCGAGATATTCCAATTTTCTTGTTTTGATGGTATTTAGTATTTCCGTTTCTTTATTCATCTTTCTCAGAACCTCTTTGTTTGTGACGTGTTCTGTCCACGATATTTTCAGAATTCTTTTGTACACCCACAGCTCGAATGATTCTAGTTTTTTCATTGATGCAGCATTCAAGGTCCAAGCTTCCATTCCATAAAACAAAGTCGAGAAAACGTAGCACCTAGCCGACCTAACTCAGCTCCAACTTCAAATTTCTTGTGCAGAGCACTTTTCTCATTTTGTTAAAATTTGCTCTGGCCTTTTCTATTCTGATTTTGTTTTCCTGTAAGTAATCTCCTGTGGAGTTGATCATTGTTCCAAGGTATGCATATTGGTCGACTCGTTCGATTTTGGATCCGTTTATGAAGAGATTTTCGTTATTTCTTTGAGTTTTCGATATTCTCATAAACTTTGTCTTCTTGACATTCATTGTTAGCCCGTATTCTTGTCCAAACTCTGCTATTCTGGTCATCAGCCTCTGAAGATCCTTAATATTTTTGAACTCCATTTACCTTTATTCCAGCTGTTTCACCCTCAAGAGCTCTTTTCAAGATCTCTTTCGAGTAGGCATTAAAAATAATTGGCGACAACACGCATTCCTGTCTCACTCCACGTCTGATTTCAATTTCCTCTGACAGCTGGTCGTTAACACGTATTTTTGCTCGTTGCTTATAGTATAAATTCGATATAATCCTGACGTCATTGTAGTCCAGCTTCTTTGATTCCAGAACATGCATTAATTGTTCATGTCGTACTTTGTCGAATGCTTTATTATAGTCAATAAAACATGCATCTTGATTGACGTCCAGACACCTTTGTATAAGTATGTTAAGTGAAAAAAGAGCTTCACGAGTTCCCAGGCCTTTGCGAAACCCAAATTGCGTATCATTAATGTCTATGCCCAGTTTATGATATATTCGGTTATGGATGACTTTCAGTAGCAACTTTAGCACCTGGGACATCAAACTAATGGTGCGGTAGTCGCCGCATTCTCTTGCGTTTTTTTTAGGAGGCAAATAAAGATCGACGGCAACCATTCTTTGGGTAATGTGCCTGAGCTACAAATTTTGTTCAAGAGTACCACTAAAACATCAATATGCTGCTCAACTATAATTTTTAAAAGATCGATAGGAAGCATGTCAGGTCCTGGGCTTTTCTTGTTCTTCATTGTTTTTAACGCATGTATTATTTCTTCCTTTGTAATATCTGGACCTATTTCTCTTGAAGTAAGTTCTATGTGTTCCAGGTACCCTCTATCATCATCGAACAGTTCATCGATGTATGCTGCCCAACGTTGTACTTTCTCATCGGTCTCTGTTATAGCAACCCCGTGTCTATCCAGAAGTGCACCAGTGAGATTTAGGTTAAATATATCGTATCTTTTTTCGAAGTCCTAGATCTCTTTGCATTTCTCTTCAAAGTGTTTTTCTTTTGCCTGCTTTATCATCTTCCTTATCTTGTGGTTAATCTCCCTGTATTTCTTGTCATCTTTGTTCTTATATTGTCTCCGTTGTTTCACCATATTCAGTATCTCGTTGTTCATCCATTCCTCTTTTCTTCTTGTGCGGAAGTCTTTAGTATATCTTTACAAGGTTCTAGTATGCAATGTTTTAGTTGCTCCCAGTGCTCGTCAATGTCATTGGTGTCTATGTTCAGCTCTCTACAGTTCGTGTTGAAGGCATTCTTTTACGTTGGGTTCTTTAAGCTTGCTTATGTCTATTGTAGCAGTTCTCTGATGTCTTTTAATATTTTTAAGTGTGAGTGTAATTTTGGCGATAAGTGAGTTAGGATATGAGCGCGTAAATAGCTACAAAATGCGCTGGAATTCTTTTGGAGCGGGACCCAATACTTGCTCCAAACATAAGAGATTATTGCAAATATTGAAGAAATACCAGATATTTTTATAAATTCTCTAAGTCTTGGCTGTGTATTGTACATAATAACCGCATGCTGCAAGGAATGTGCTGATCGAATTTGATTACCAATATTTTCTGTATGAACTTTTTTTTACATAAACATTGTTATTTTTTTTAAACAATTTTGCATATATTAACGTATTCAGTATTTATTTTAGTAGTATGTATTGTGTATTTTGACAACGAAACCCGATTTGGGCTTCGAAACGAAACGTTAATAAAATCATTTTTTTTTTTGGTAAAAGTGTGGCTTATTTTCCATTAAAAGTAATTTATTATAAAAATGCCACAAGAAAATAGCTTCAGAACAACATTAACGTATTCAGCTTCCAATGAAGGTTATAAACATCATAGTAGATCCTTTTGGAATAAGATAAACGCATTACCGATATCGGCAGCCCAAATTTTAGTGGTTCAGAGAGAATCAAATATGCACTCTCTGATGAGACCCTAAGAAGGGTTGAAACTAGTTAGGGTGCTTTCGGCGCTCTCTGAATTAACTAAAATAAGACGGCTCTTGTTTCGCTTCACAACGAAATGATTATTTATTATTGAAGTTACACTTCTTTAGGCACGAGGGTGAATTTTTACATTCTCTGGCGCATGCGCACACCGACAGTATGTTAGTCGCTACATCTTTATGTAGCGCAAATAAGGTGTGCGTGAAAAGAATATATTATTAGTGTTTTTAGTAAGAGAAAAAGAACTCCTCACTTTATGAGAAACTCCAAAGGTAACATAATTCTCGACTTGGATGAAAAAAAGGAAGAATGGACTAACTATATAAAAGAGCTCTTCCTGGATACGAGGCCACCACTTAACACCACAAAGTATACGAATACTGGTCCTAGTATTTTAAAAGCGGAAGTAGAGAAAGCCATCAAACAGAGCAAAAATGGGAAATCTCCAGGCCCTTACCAAATACCATCAGACTGGCTCAAACTTCTGGATGACGATAATGTCTCACAATTAACAAACATTTATAACCATATATACGAGACTGGAATGATGCCACAGATATGGTTGGAGTCTACATTTATTCCACTCCCAAAAAAACCTAATACATCATCATGTAAAGACTTTAGACTAATTAGTCTCATGAGCCACTCTCTCAAGCTACTTCTTAAGATAATTCTTAATAGAATCAAGCAGAAATATGAAGAGACAATGGGAAACAAACAATTCGGTTTCAGAGAAGGATTGGGAACAAGGGAAGCTTTGTTCTCAATGTTAACATTACTTCAACGATCATGGGAAGTACAGAAACCAATTTACGTCTGCTTTATAGATTTTGAGAAGGCGTTTGATAGAGTTCAACATGATAGGTTGTTTGAATATCTAGAAATGATTGGAATAGATGATAAAGATCTGAGACTTTTACAACATCTATATTGGAATCAAGAAGCTTCTATTCTGGTAGACGGCAAAGAAACAGACAAAATTTGCATTCAAAGAGGTGTCAGACAGGGTTGTGTGTTATCCCCAACTTTGTTTAACGTATACTCAGAAATAATTTTTAATGAAGCCTTGGAAGGACAATGTGGAGTTCGAATCGGGGGAGAAACTATTAACAACATCAGATATGCAGACGACACCGCGATCATGGCTGAAAATATCGAAGATCTTCAATTCCTTATTGATCGAGTCACTAGAGAATGCTCCAATAACGGACTTAACATAAATGCAACAAAGACAAAGTTACTTGTGGTTAGTAAACAAGACGTCGGCCCTATGCAACTAATTGTCAGTGATGAATCAATAACAAAAGTTAACCATTTTAAATACCTAGGATGTTGGATAAACGAGACACTAAATCCGGATGAAGAAATTAAAACTCGTATAGAAATTGCAAGAGGAGCATTTATGAAACTTAGATCTATTCTGAGCAACTCTCAGCTGAATTTACAACTAAGAATCAAGTTCCTAAAATGTTATGTGTATCCTGTATTACTATATGGATGTGAAACCTGGATCATGAAGGTTAACATGATGAACAAATTAGAAGCCTTTGAAATGTGGTCGTATCGTAGATTGCTCAGAATATCTTGGGTTCAACGCATTTCAAACAGAGAAGTCTTAAACAGAGTAGGTCAAGGCGAAGGTGACTTAATGAAGATGATAAAAAAGAGAAAACTTGAATATCTGGGGTATATAATGAGAGGTAGCAGATACAGGATGCTGCAGTTAATACTCAATGGAAAGATCGACGGAAAAAGAGGAATTGGTCGAAAGAAATATTCATGGCTCTGAAACCTTCGTCAATGGACTGGCTTATCAGCAGATCAATTGTTACATGCCGCACAAGATCGAGAACGATATCGGCAAATTGTTATGGAAGCTACCCACGCCTAAAAATTTGGGCACGGTACTTAAAGAAGAAGAAGTTTTTAGTAAATATATTTATTATAATTTTTGTGTGTTTGGATTTGTCTTCCTGGGAAATAAGATATTTAATAATAATAGTACCGTGAAATGGGGTGAGATTGATCAATTTTACCTTTATTTTATTTATATTTTAAACGTTTTTGTTACTGTTCTATATTTAAACACTTCACGTGTTATAATAATATCTAAAGAGTAGTGATTTAACACTAGTTTTGTTTTAATTATTAAAAAAATACACTTATCTCATAAAAAAAGGGTGATCAATCTTAGACCCGTGACTGGGGTGAGATTGATCATGATGATTTTATAGCATGAAACAGTAGTGCTTTTAAATAGAATATGATCAATCTTAACCCTGACTAATTCGGTCAGACAGTTTTTCGAATTTTTACAAAGGGGTGAGATTGATCATGCGGGGTGAGAATGATCACACTATTTTTATTGTACTATTCTTTATTTATACAAAAAAAAACATATTTTAACAACTAAAAATGTAATTCAGAACAATTTATATATAAAAAAAAATTTGATTTAACATTCTTTTATATTAATTTCTCCGCGAAAATGATATTTTTGTATCCTATCAGAAATCGTCTCAAGTGTTGGATCTGGTAGTAAGGCAACTACTTCCTTGAAGGGAACAGTGGATATGTCATTTTTAATTATTTTGAAAATCTTCCTCGATCCTGCTGATTTAAGGCCTTGAACTTCGATTTCTTCTTCTTCTAAAACTCCTTTTACCTGACAGACATAGGTAGATACTCTTCGGTAGATGCACAATTTTTTTCCGGTGTCATCTGAGATGTTGGACTCGTTGTAATTAAAAATATTTTCAACTGGAACATTTTCAATCGTTTGTTCTAAATTGTCAAAGTATTTTTTAATCAGGTCCGGAGATACTTCTGCTCGGCTTTTTTTAATATTAGTTGCTAATCTTTTACCAGCAATACCTCCGTGTCTCTTCAACAAGCTATTTACCCAGTCAATTCCAGGAATATTCTCCTTAAACTAGATACACTTCTACCAGTTTTGTCCAAAAAACTTTTAACGCACATTCTCAAATCCATTGCACTTAGAGGATATCCCTAATCTGCACACGTTAAAATGGCTACTTCTATAATGGCTAGAATGGCTACTTCTTCTTCATATTATGTGAATACAGATTGTCCACCTCTTTTCTTAATCTTCCTTCCATGGTACTTGTTATTTAAAGTTCCGTAGGACAATTTGAATTTTTTTGCGGCTTTTCTTAGCGATAATCCATTTTCCAATACATCGTGCAGCGCCTGATTAACTTGTTCTTCATTAAAATTGCCATACGTTCTAGTGCCTAATTGTCTTTTGTACGTTCTTCCCATTGTGATTGATATTCTTAAATCTGTGACAAAAATTATAAATTAATTTCTGGAACTTACGTAACGTGGGGTTAGATTGATTACTTGATCAATGTCACCCCATTCAATATTATCCGCCATCTTAAAAAAGCTGGCGTTAGTTAAAATGCTAGATACTTAAAATTATTATTACAGAACCATACAAAATAATTTTATAACACTAGAAATAGCAAACTTACCTCTGTTCTTTCTCTACCATCAAAAGTACACAAAGTATAAAAATAGGCCAAAAATTATGGTTAATTTCAAAGCCACAAAACTTCTTCCCAATGGCAATTGCAAACTAACAACGACGTGAACTGATCATAGTCAATATCCAAGAAATGAATAGTGCCACAACCAGAAACAATTTTACATTGTGGCCGGTTGTATCTACATATATGTGATACAACGACAAATGATCAATGTCACCCCGGGAGATCAATCTCACCCCATTTTACGGTAAGTATATTTAAAGTATTTTTGTATAATTCACTTGGTCTATTAAATTTGTCAGTATGTATGAGAAATCTTGTAACCTGTCAAAGCAAAGGGAGTATAGCGCAGTGGTAGAGCGCGTGACAGGAGATCGAGAGGTCCTCGGTTCGAATCCCGTGTGTTTTCTAACTTTTTTTATTTTTCTTATGCTTATAATAAAAATTTTTGGAAAGTAGTAAGTAAAAATTAGTTTAATCTTTAAATAAATTACAAATAACCTGTTGAAAGTATATTTATTTCATTGAAATCATATAATAGAAGTATAACTTCTTACGTGCGTACAAAGTACACACACATTCTTTTTTTTTATTAGTTCTACTCCTAATCTGAGTATTGGGAACTAATCTTTGTTGAAATTTTACCGTGCTGGAGAGGCGGGTAGTGAGATGCAACCTGATAAATCCCCCTCGGCCTTCTTAGCTCCGGCAATTCGTTGGCTTGCAAATTTTAGAAGCCACGAATGGTGTAACCAGAAGATTAGTTCTAATAAAGTTTTATTTTTGATAATGTTAATATTCAAAGTAAAACTTTCATTCGTCTTTAGTAGATGCCGCCACGGCATCCATGACATCATGTTATTTCGTTGTGAACCGATCCCGGCAGCGCCAATTTTAGTGGTTCAGAGAGAATCAAATATGCACTCTCTGATGAGACCCTAACAATGGTTGAAACTAGTTAGGGTGCTTTTTGCGCTCTCTGAACTAACTAAAATAAGACGGCTCTTGTTTCTCTTCACAATGAAATTACCTGTTTGCAAAATATAAATTCGCACAGAAAAATTGTAACCCCTTTTATATAATTTATCTTCACTAAGAAAATTTTGAAATAAAAAACTACTTAGTACTGAATTTTGTATCAATCATTTCTTACATTGCATCTATAATTTATCGTATAGAAGAGAAGTAGTTGTATGCACTCAATAAATTATTCGAGAACTTTGCCTAACAGGTGTTGTTGACTAGAATGACAAATATTACCACACTTTAATGTAATTATTTCCAGTAAAGCTCGCATGAATTTCTTTTGATCCATAACAACCTCACCTAAATATTGTGAGGATGGTCAGTCTGTATAAAATGACAAATCATTACTCAGTTTCATATCCTGTCACAGTGGCGTCACTACTACATTTTATTTAAATTCAATGCATTTCAAGGCGTTTTCCAGAGGAAGGCATATATATTATTCTTAAATTTAGCAAGACAAGATTACATATTTATATGACATGCAACTATACAGAGAATTCTGATTTCGTTCCTGTGAGTTCTACATCTAGAGGCCCTGCTGACCTGATATATCCACCAGACGTGTAGAAATCTCTGGAGGCAAATTTTTAAATAAGTTTAATGGAAGTGTTATGCGATAAAAATCTAGGAGGCTACTTCTTCTTCTTATATGGCACTACAGCCCAAATTGAGCCTTGGCCTCCTTTATTTTTTGCCTCCACCCTTGTTTGTCTGTGGCTGCTCTTCTCCATGCACAGACTCCTAAAAGTGCTTGTGCGTCGCTGTTTACTGTGTCTTCCCAACGCTTTCTTGGCTTTCCAACCGGTCGCTTTTCCTGCAATCTAGCATTCTGTGCTCTTTTTAGTAGCCTATCCTCTCCCATTATTATCACATGTCCGGCCCATTGCAATTTTATGTATTCTAATGAAGTCTGACAGGTGTTTCCTTATAAAGTTGATAACGCTCGTTGTTGTATCGATTATGAAGATTCCGTGTTCCCTCACAGGTCCTAGTATTCTCCTCAGTACTGTCCTTTCGAATGTGTCGAGTTTGTGTTTGGATGTTTCTTTCAGGACCTACGCTTCACTGCCATAGCACGCTATTGGTCGAATTAAGGTTTTAGAGATTCTCATCTTTGTATTTCGGTGGACACTTCTAGACCGAAATATATGGGATAGTGCAAAATAAGCTCTGTTTGCCTGCCTTACGTTAAGGCTACTGTACTGCTATATTTTAATAATGCCACTCTATAGCTTTGGGACCTATCAGAAACAATTGAAGATAAAAAATTAGAGACATGTGAACGCTTTTGTAATCGTAGAATGTTAAGTCTATCGGGGAAAGCCAGTGTTGAAATCCTACGCAGAGTTAATAAAAATCAGAAGGTCGTTGAAACTATTAAAAAGCAAAATTTTGAATATTTTGGACATGCCATGAGAGAATCAAGATGCAGATTGCTACAGTTGATTGTGTTGTATCTAGAAGAATGGCATTGGAATCTGAGAGAATGATTTAACTTGCCTGGTTGCATCGCATTCATGGAAAAGAACAGAAGTAAATCGAGATGATTGGAGAAGCTTGCTGAAGAAGACCAAGGCCTGGTTTGAGCTGTAGTGGCATTGGATGGATGGTGTGTGTGTGTACGGGTGTTGATTAACTACATGTCTACTATCACGAAGTGAGGTTTTGTTGACTCTACTTGAGATTCTAGAACTTAACAATAGTGTTAATTTTTAAAATTAAAAGTAGTTTTTGTATTTCTGAAAAATTTCCTTTTTCATTGTGTAGGGATATCGCATTCAAACCATCAAACCTTTCTGTATACGGACATGCCACTGGCTAAATGTTTAAGTTACTGCAAATGCCACACACACCTACTTTACCCATTAATCTGAAGAGTAGAGTAATCTAAATTTAAAACACAACACGTGGTATTAATAAACATACTGCTTATTATTTATGAATAAATGGAGCAAAACACAAATGGCACAAAATGAGTTTAAGCCGAGAACAAAATGAACGCACAGCTGAGTGACTGTGTCGGAAATATGCTTTAATGTAAAATTAGAAAGGAAAGTAATTGACATTGTGGAAATATATGGAGACGTTTTTCTCTTGCTCTTGGGAGTTGAAAGCAATGTCACTATAAAGGTTTTTGGCTAATTTACTACTGGTTGTAACAATCTGTTTGCTAAATTCGTTTTAAACCACGAAAGTGCTTAATAAAACCAAATAAAAAATCTTTTTAGTTACGATATTTTCGTCGTCATGAAATTTTATTAAGTAGGTACACTTCTCCAAGAAATTAACGCGGTGTTCTAACCAATGTTCAAATCTATTTTTAATTATTCTTTCGAATGTTTTTAAAAGACATGAAGACAAGAAGATAGGTCGGTAAGAATTTGTATCACGGTCTGGTTTGCCAGGTTTTTTAATAGGAATTATCAGGTATTCTTTCCAACTATTTGGTACTGGTATCTTATTTGTCCAAATATTGTTGAAAATGTTTAGTAGTGAAATTTTATGTTCGATCGGTAAGTTGTACAACAGCGAATATGACACATTGTCTATACCTGGAGAAGTATTATTTCTTTGTTCAAGGGCTCGATGCAATTCCCATAGATGAAAATTTTCGTCAAAATTGTGGTTTTGTCTGGATACAGTTTGAATATCTTCTTGTACGGTGTCGTCATTTGGAACCCATGCCGGAGCAATTTTTCTGTGGAAATCTTGCAACCATGTATCTTCTGGATCAATAGGTACTCTGTTGGCTTGTTTGCGGTTTTTAAAACAATTAACTTTTCGCCAGACATGTTTTAATGGTGTTCTTGAGTTTAGGCTTTCGCAAAAATCAATCCAATTCTTCTTTTTTTTTCTGTTTGAAGATTTTCTTTGCAACAGCGTCAAGTCGTTTATACTCTATTAAATTTTGGAGCGTTGGATTCTGTTTATAATTAATGAACGCATGTTTTCTACTTTCAGCTGCTAGTTGACACTGATTATTCCACCATGGTTTCGGAATATGGCTTCTGTTTTTTTCGTTAATGGAGGAATATTTTGGAATAGCGATGTTGGCTGCCTGGTTTATATGTGTTAAAAATTCTTCGTAGATTAATGGAACTTCCATTGCTTCCAAAGTACTGGCATAAGTCATCCAATTAGCTCTGCTAAGGTTCCATATTCTATGTTTTCTACTGAATGTGGCTTCTGTTGCGGAGAAACTTTGTGATGAAATAATGATTGGCACATGGTCAGATCCATGAGGTTCTAGTAGAGTATTCCAATGGAAATAAGAAGCAATATCTCGGGAACAAATGGTTAAGTCTACAGCAGAAGGTTTTTTGGAAATAGCGAGAGTGGGAGACCCATCGTTTAAATATTCTAAATTACAATATTTTATAGCATCTAGAAGATCTTTACCTAATCTATCATCAACTTCGCAACCCCACGCCAAATTGTGTGCGTTAAAATCGCCTCCTATTATAAATGGTTTTGATATATTTTCTAAAAAATTTATCCATTGTTGAATTGAAACTTTATTATTGGGTTCATTATATAAAGAAATTATATGTAAAGGTTTTCTGAAAGGTGAAATTTTAATGGAAATACACTTATATGTAAACGAATACGTATTTGGAAAAATTATTTCTTCACATTTTATGTTAGATTTCAAAAGGATGGCACATCCGCCATATCCATCAGGGCGGTCAGCTCGAAAACAATTAAATTCTTTAAAATTATAATATTTTCCCGGTTTGAACCAGGTTTCAGATAATAGAGCTATACTGATGTCGTTCTGATGGAGTAAATATTCTAAATTCTGTTTATTAGCAACAGCCGAACGACAGTTCCATTGTAATATGCTTATTTTAGTTAGGCCTGCGATTTGATGTTAGATTTTGGTTAAAATGGTTACTAATTAACTGAATTACATCAGATTTTGAAATATTAAAATTATTATTTTGTTTAATTGAATTAACAATTGTAAGAACTGATTCTAAAATGACATTTATTACAGAAGAATCTAACTCTTCTGACTGTGAATCTGCAACGTTTAAGTTTTGTTGATAGAATTGACTTTTAACTATTCCCTCAGAATGTTTTGGAGGGGAAACTACAGATATTATTTCTTTTCTGGCTATATCAGTTGGGTCTGGACTATTTGGCTTTTGCCTTTTATTTGGCCTACTGGTGTTGGTGTGAGGATTAAATATAAATTTAGCAAAGTTATTTCCTTGGGTAGAAGTAGAAGATTGTGAATTTTGTGAAAAATTTGTATCATTGTTTGTTATATTTGACCTAAGAATACTAGCATATGAATTCTTTGGTATATTTTTATTTGCATCGTAAAAATTAACGTTTGTTAAACCCATCGTCTCTTTTATTAACTTTTGTCGTGTGAATTCTGGACACGCGCTTAAATTCGTAGTCAAGTGATTCCCCTTACAGCTGAAACATACTTGTGTGAACTCAACTTTTGTACAATTTTTAAATTATGAGATTCTTGGCATCTATTGCATCTTGGCTGACTCCTACACTGACTGCCTAGGTGGCCGTACCTAAGACAGTTAAAACATAACAGAGCCTTCTGCTTATACACTTCAACTTCTTTAATAACCTTATTTATGACTACATATTTAGGTAACGTTTGCGATTTAAAGGTCACAATACAAGATTTAGTAGGGACATATTCGACAATTTTTTCCTCATTAACAATTTTCTCTAATTTACGCGTAATTCTTTTAACGTTTGCAATTTCAAATATACAATGACTATCATACTGTTTTATTTTACTTTTTATATACTCTTCAGAGAAATCTATGTCTATGTCTCTAATAACTCCCTGTCTGTGTAAAATAAATTTTGGAATATATAGATCCAAATTATTTGATCTAAAAATTTCCAGAGATTTGTTTTTAATGAGATTATTTGCAGTTTTATAGTCTTTGCATTTGACTCTAATCCTATTTCGGCCGATGGCATCTATACTGGAAATCATATTGTCTGCTTCAGGAAAGTTAGACAAAATAATTTCACCAATTTTCAAAGAATTTAATTTACCTTTAAAATCATTAGCACTGTTTTCGATGTAAACGTGATATGGTCCCAGGTCATTACTATTAAATAAAAATGCTTGCCTTACCTCTTTTAAGTTCTGTTTTGTTTCATTATTAACATTCATATTCGTTGTATTTGGATCATTTGGATACTGGTTGTTGTTGTTTTTGGTTGTCAAATTTATTGGAATGGGAGTACTTACAGAAAGTTCCATTTGTTCGGCATCATTTTGACTATCGAATATAATAGTTTTTCTGGGCGGTGGATCAGGAGGTCTACCTCCGCTATTGACACTCATATTGCAGTTGTAGGCGCTTCAGCAAACGATATTGCAGTCGTAAAAGGTGCCGTGGCAGTTAGTAGTCATTCGCATCGGGTAAAAATTTTTGGAAAATATGAAAATATACATCATTTTAAGCTATTTTCCCGAAAAAAATTTGCGGATTACTCATTCATTGAAATAAAAATCAACTTTGAAAATTGGTTTTTTCCATACATAACCTTACTAATTTCAGACATATTTTCACCAAATAGAAGTGTATATTTTATATTTGTAGGTACTGACCTTTTATTTATATCTTATTAATGCATATTAGTGCGGTATAATTCATTATTTTTATTAGAATACTGGATTATATTGAAGATATTATAATCCAACAAAATTTTAAATTCTCTCTGTCAACATTTTTGCAATCAAGTAATCACAAAAGACACAAAATCACAAAATGTTTATGACATTTAGATCGACATTCGACAACGACTGTGCTAGGTTGCCAATTTTTTTCGTAGGGTTTTCTGTTTCAAATATTGATGTAATTTAAATAAATCAAAATATCTTTGGAATTTGAAAATTTGTCAAAACAAGATTAGTTGTCATTCACGTTTAGTATCGAAAAATGGATGTAACTTCTTGTTTTGATATTAATAATATCACACAAAAAAGCGATTTAGAATTAATCCAACATTTGCAAAGTGTTTGATTAATTAAAAAACAGTTTGTGCAAAGAAAGACAGTGTCGCCGTTTATGTACGGTGAGGTCAATGGAGAGATACAAATTAAACTATGTTTTGTTTATTAGGGTGGGTTGTGATTGCGCGCAGCGGTCAAATACCTCCTGCGGTTCTCTCACTCTATTACCCGTAAGTTAGGTTTGAACCGAAGGGTTAGGTCTTCCTCCTTTCTGACCGCTGCGCGCAATTGCAGTCTGCCCGTTTATTAATTGTAAACTGCCATTTATTATGTAAACTGCCATTACCATTTGTCAGCTGCCAATGTCAACAAAAATAGAAGAAAATGTCATTGTCAGCTGCCAATGTCAACAAAAAAAACTGTCATTGTCAGCTGTCAGTGTCAACAAAAAAAGAAGAAAATGTCATTGTCAGCTGTCAATATCAACAAAAAAGACTCATTGTCAGCTGTCAATGTCAACAAAAAAAGAAGAAAATGTCACTGTCAGCTATCAAAGTCAACAAAAAAAGAAGAAACTGTCATTACCATTTGTCAGCTGTCAATGTCAACAAAAAACGAAGAAACTGCCATTACCATTTGTCAGCTGTCAATGTAAACAAAAAAGAAGAAAATGTCATTGTCAGCTGTCAATGTCAACAAAAAAAACTCATTGTCAGCTGTCAGTGTCAACAAAAAAAAGAAGAAAAGTCACTGTCAGCTGTCAATGTCAACAAAAAAAGAAGAAATTGTCATTACCATTTGTCAGCTGTCAATGTCAACAAAAAAACGAAAAAACTGCCATTACCAGTTGTCAGCTGTCAATGTCAATAAAAAAGAAGAAAATGTCATTGTCAGCTGTCAATGTCAACACAAAAACTGTTATTGTCAGCTGTCAATATCAACAAAAAAAGAAGAAAATGCCATTGTCAGCTGTCAATGTCAACAAAAAAAACTGTCATTACCAGCTGTCAATGTCAACAAAAAAAGAAGAAAATGTCACTGTCAGCTGTCAATGTCAAAAAAAAAGAAACTGTCATTACCATTTGTCAGCTGTCAATGTCAACAAAAAAAGAAGAAAATGCCATTGTCAGCTGTCAATGTTAACAAAAAAATAAGAAAATGTCATTGTCAGCTGTCAATTTGTAACACAACATTAAATGCCAACAAAGTTGAAGAAAACTGTATTGTTAAATTTGAATTGTTTAATTACTGCATAGTAGGTGGCACTAGCAATAAATATAAAAATTAGGTATGTCACACTTTAAAAATCCCTAGATTTCAAAGATAAATCGAGAAAAATCCCTCCTGTACCGATGCCCGTACGGTCCAGGTTTGGTTAGGTTAGGTCCATTTCCCCACAAAAATGCGTCTATATTTGTTACTTGTAAAACTAAACATTTTTATAGATTTGGCAACATCCAGCAACGTCAATTATACTAACAACAATTATATACTAACAACAATTATATTAACAACAATATTATTTAAACTAATGGATAATCCGCAAATTTTTTTTTTGAGAATAGCTTAAAATAATGTATATTTTCGTATTTGGTCGGTCTTGACGGTCCAGTTAGCTGGGGCTCAGTCGATCGACAAGTTTAGTGGATTTGCGATTTGCGGTCGCTGGTTCGAGCCTCAGCTAGGTCATGAAATTTATAAAAGGCCAACGCCGTAGTATAAAACTCAATAGAGTCTACGGCTGATCTGGAATAAACTGGCGTCTGATCGGCCTATGGAGGAGCGGTACGGGAAGGGATAAGGGCTTCCGGCTTGGTGATACTCCTCCATAGATCCCTACCGAAGGGCGTTGGCCTAAGAACGGTGTATACATACATATTTTCGTATTTTCCAAAAAATTTCTCTCATAGCGGATGACTACTAACGGCCACGGCACCGTACGTCCGATTTCTATGATTACTACTATAAAACTGTAGAAAAAAACGTCGAAAAAATATTTTTTAGAGAGCAATTTAAAAGATCGGTTTTCACTTTGACGTTTTTCTGACAGTGAAAACATGAGGTTATTGTGTTGTGAGAAAACACTTCACAATGTCACTCTCTATTATTAAACACGGTTTCTGGCAATAAAATGGCTCAATGTCAATTTTTCCATTAAGGGGTTGTTTTCACCCCTTAAAAATAAAAAACGGAGTTCGCGTCAATATCACTTTTGAAGTTAAGGGTAAGATAAGCCTAATTCCAAAATCTCATGTAAATCGGTTCATAGCAAAAAATTTCGGATGTAAAAACCTACTTTACGCTTCAATGACTGCATTATCAGGGAAAAATCGAAGGAAAACGCTGGGGATCAGAAGAAAACAACTGTCCTGGCTACGTAACATTAGACAATGGACAGACAGGTCGAATGGTCGAAGATTTGTTTCGTTTAGCTGCCGACCGAGATACATTTCATCAGCTTGTTAATACGTCGATAGCCAACGATTGAAATGAAGCACGGCACACAAAGAAGAAGATTTTTAAATTTAGGAAGGAATTTTTTATATATCTTTTATTGTCAACCATTCTTTTTATTTTCCAATAAGCAAAAGAGAATGATAATAACTATGACTACGCAATAACCTAGAAATTTAATTTGAAATGGATATCACTAAAAGGCACTTTACTGCGAGTATAAAATATTACTGTTTGATTAAACATTTCGGAAGTAAAAGCAAGTATGGCTTTTTTAATACGAAATGACCCAAAACCGTTTTGATGAAAGCATAAAGTCTACAAAATGAAGGTTCTAATGGCCCATGAGATGAGCAATTATGTGTGAATAGCGTTTTTCCAGTAATATGGGGCAATAAAAGTGTTCTTTAGTCAGGGACGGAGACGACAGACGACAATGTAGTAGAGAGAATATTATTTTTTGAAAAAGCATATTATATCACTCATCCGAAATAACCCGGTCTATATAAACATTTCAAATAACAAAAATTGCCGGAGAGCCAAATTTTGGTGCAGAGCTAGGGTATACCATAACAAATAAAGTTTAAAAAGTCCCCATCGATCCCATGTGTGCGTCAAAAGTTATTCGGGGTCAAAGGTCAAAATTTGAGATTTTTTGGATTTTTTTCGAAAACGGTAACTTTTATAAAAAAAAAACCTTAAACCAAAGTTGTAGATCTTAAAATTCTCTACAAAAATAGTCCTTACTATTTTTTTCCTAAGAGTTGCCATTCCTGAGATATCGCGATTCAAAGAGTCACATTATACATGATAATATGCACACGTTTCCACACCACCTTTGAGGAGCGTACTCGGCTCGTTTTTTTTACCGTGGTTTCCTCTGTAGGCCTACTCCACTAACTGCTTTGACAATTTTAGGATAATTTAAGGAAACAATACCAGTCAAGTTCTAGATATTACCTTATTATTGATATTGATTATTAGGTTAATTATTGTTTTGATTTCTTTAGATATTTTAATCAGATTCATATTCTTGAAAGTCTACTTCAACAGTCAAGTCTTCTTCGATTTCATCTTCTTCCTCTTCCTCTTGCTGGATGTTCAAAAATTGTTCAAATGTGACTGAGTCATTGGTCTCTTCATTAAAATCACAGGAGTCTTCCTCTGTTTTACTAAACTGGACATTTGAGCAAGACTGACCTTGGCAGTTGGTACACACTAGAGAACACAGCAACCCGACTTTTTTACATCCACATTTGGCACTACAACCTTTTTTGAAATTGCAAAAAATAATGTTAAGGAGTTTTTCTGGAGCAGGTGGGAGTAAGGTTTTAATCGGTTCCAGAGTATTATCTATTAATTTCCAACCCCAGTCTTCTGGATTCAGTTCATTGCCTAGCCATGTTTGAACTTGATAATATACTCGATACAAATGTTGAAAAGCAGATGCTGATGTTGGAGGAAGGTTCCAGGTTTTTCTGTAATAATAATTCTACTACCACACTTCAATTTCAATCGTATTTTTATAGTTCTGTCATCTAAAACTACATCTTGACAAACATTCCTTAATTCATCCAACGAAAACTGGCAATCATCACTCGTTTCTATGAATTGAAACATTTTCTCCATCGCAGAGTTTACACTTTTATCTTGTGGACGGCCAATTTTACGACCAGTATTAGGTTTTAAGAAAGATTTGTAACAACTGTCATGGTATTTTGCATCAGCAGCGACTAAATCATACTCAAAATTAATACGTTCAAGAACAGCCTTCGAAAAATCATCAGAACGATCTTTAGCTAATTTCAACAGGGATTCTTTGAATTTTAGTCACGTTACGAATTATTTTTCGAAGATGCTGTGCTTTCTTTATCTCAGATTCTTCATTGGCTTCATTGCCACAAAATAAACAGTATTTTTTTAAACAAAAATGTGATTTATTTACTCGCGTTCTAGTATGAGGTGGACTTACTTTTGAAGTACTAGCCTGTTCCTCCTCACGTTGTCTTTTCACTGCAGTGATTGAAGTTTTCCGAATGTACGAGTTTCTGCAATTCACGTGTATTGTAACGGATTTTTGAGTTCTTAAATACTCAATAAACTCATCACCTCTCTCGACACTAGCCTCGATTAAATTTGGCATTCCACGATCAACCACAACTGTTTTAGTTTCACTTAAAAGTTTATTGCAAATAAAGCAAAACTGAGACATTTTTAAAACTATAAAATTGTACAAATAACGGTAACGGTACTAAATGGTAGACGCTTGTAATAAGTATACTTATATTCACTTGAACTGAACCTTTAGCACTAAAAGAAACAGATAATATTATGAACCAGACCTACGGACAATACTGTAGCCATTGCCTATAATAGACAATCTGTTCTTTTTTAAACAATGGTATAGCCAAATGTTTTTCAAGGCCACGTGGATAGAGGAAATTCAGTTTGGGACTGATTACCTTTTGAAGAAATATTTTCAGAATAGTATAATATACTATATAAAAGAGACACAAATAGGCATTTATACTTGTCTTAAGGGCCACATATGTATATACGTGGCTTATATGTGCATTTAATGTATAAAGTAAATTTAAAATCGCGATATCTCAGGAATGGTAACTCTTAGGAAAAAAATTGTCAAAAAATCTCAAATTTTGACCTTTGACCCCGAATAACTTTTGACGCACACATGGGATCGATGGGGACTTTTTAAACTTTATTTGTTATGGTATACCCTAGCTCTCCACCAAAATTTGGCTCTCCGGCAATTTTTGTTATTTGCCAAGCATTTTGATGTCTAAGTTGACCGGATTAAAAGAAAAGTGATACAACTCAAAAAATGCATCATTACAAATTTCTTGATAAATAATAATAATAATTCTCCCGTTTTATACCGCTCACGTGGCTTTGGGAGTATAGCAGGGTAGTCTGCTATTTCTAGGGCCTACGGTATACAAGGAAGGTAACAGGGCCAGTGCTACGCTTCAACCGCCTATTATTACCCCTGGTTTTTACCCAAAGTACTCATTTTATTCAGGCTGAGTCGACCTGGGGCCTATAAGCATTTTAAAAATGTCTAGTTGTTCTTGCCGGCGGTAGGATTTAGAGTTGCACAAGTTTGACTTGAATGTTTGAACTTGACTTGAGTTTGACATAATTTCAAGTCAAACTCAAGTCAATCCTTCTGACAAATAATTCAAGTCAAGTCAAACTGCTCAATCGTACACGTTTGAAAATTCAAACTGTTTGTTAAACTAGTTTGAAAGAGTTTGAAAAATAATTTATTTAGTAGATATACTTTTTTGTCGAGATTGACATGTTAGTTGCCAGGGGCGGCCCGTCGGGGTAGGCAAGGTAGGCGCCGCCTACCCTCTTCAAATGTAGTACAATAATATAAATTATTAATATAAATTACTTATTTCAAAATTGTAATTTATAAATTTTGACACAATATCTACAATAAAATAGCAAAAATTATCCAAATTATTTTTAAAAGTATCCAAAAAATTTTCTCCGTAGTTATAATTATTGTACGCTCCTTGTAGTATCAGTAGTACTGTATAGATTCTATATTCTCCTTGGTCAGGCACTCGGGAACGTAGCCTGAAATAGAACGACGCCAACACCGAATTGACGTGCGATCTCTCTCTGTTTACCGTAGCGACCGTATTCTACGATTTTGAACGGGCGGATAGGCACAGAGTCTTATAGCCGGACCTACAAAATTTTATCAGTTGCTTCTCTTGTGTCTTGTGAAACTGTTTTAAAATAATTGTCTTTTGATTTTGGCTGTTATTAGTAGGTTAAGTATTGAATAAAACTAGGTAGGACAATTTAAATTTGTTTATGAAAACTGAATAATGTGTTATTAGATTATATAGATAATTAAAAATTTAAAGCGAGGTTAATTGTTAACTTATCAATTTATTCGAATAGTAAATTATTATTTGATACATAAATAAAATAAGTAATATTTGACGTTGTTGAAACGTAGGTGTGTTAGTTTTATTGGTGGAAAAACTTTAGTCATCGAATATGAATATTTTAAACGATGTAATATGCAGTTTGATCGAGACGCCTTTTTCAAGGCGCCAAAATCAAGAAAGATTAGTAATTATTTCAATGGGCCGGCCTTTACAAAATTTAACAATTTTATCCACAGATAAGACAAAAGACAATCAACCATTTTCGAGATCGTTTAAAACAATATGGTTTGAAAATCATAAATGGCTAAGCGGAAGTTATTTTAAAAATTCACTTTTCTGTTGCTCTCAAATTTGAAGCAAAATGTTTGGGTGAGTCAGGGATATTCAGATTTGAAAAATTTATCAGCTAGTGTAAAAAAACATGAATCTTCGAAAGAACATTTAAACAATTGCTTAGATTTAAAACGGTTAGAAAAAAATAAACAAACTACTGACAGTGCTTTCGCTGGACATATTTCTCTATCTAATAAGATATATAATGAAGAAGTTGAAAAAGATTGAAGAAGTTGAAGAAATTGATGTTACAATTCTTTTAGCAAAACAAGAACTTACATTTCGCGGTCCTGATGAGAGCCATAATTCTTCAAACATGGGTAATTTTAAAGAAATTTTTAATTTAGTAGTTAAACGCGATCAGGAAATCCAGGATCATGTTAAAAAAATAGAAGGGGTGTTCACGGGTTTGTCAAAAACAATACAAAATGATTTAATAGATTGTCTTGCCGATTACGTAAAAAATGAAATTTCAACAGAAATTAATGAAAGTCAATTTTTTTCTATACTAGCTGACGATACTACAGATATAACCGAAAAATCACAGTGTACTTTAACAATCCGTTTTGTTAACAAAGTTGGTCAGGTAACAGAAAGATTTTTAGGGTTTTTTGATGTTAGCGATAATAGATCTGCAGACGCTCTATATAGTTTAATTTCAAACGTGCTTGAGCCATATGATTACAAAAATAAATTAATTGCTCAATTTTACGATGGTGCAAGTGTAATGGCGGCTGGCTCTTTAAACGGATTACAATCAAAAATTAAAGTAGATGCTCCAAAAGCAATTTTTACACATTGTTGCGCTCATAGATTACATTTAGTATTGCAAGACGGCTCAAAATGTATTACAAACTGTACGATATTTTTTCTCGCCTACCCGAAGTATATGTGTAGCCTACCCGCATACTGAGGTCACGAGCCGCCACTGCCAATTAAGATAAGAAAATTAATATTACAATGAGTGCCACATAAAAGTATCTTGATACAGGAAGCGATTATAATCAAAATAGGGGAAATTTTTTGAAAATGTTTCCTGTATGCTTAGAATTGCTTGCTGGCAAGTTTCGCTTTATCGATATAACTTTTTTATATTTGAGTGTTACTAGATTAAAACAAAGAATTCGTTGGATAGTTTTTTTATCATACCAAGTGTAATTTAATCTACTTTGGAAGCTTTCAAGTATTAGGTACGTAACGCATGTAAAACGTTACGGCGCGTTATACGGGGGGTTCGAACAGCGCGTTAAAACATTGTTTTTTAACTTAAATAAAAAAAACTACGGAATCACAATATCCCAACTTTTCAATACCCAAACAGTAGGACAATAGTATTCAAGCGAAAAAATCTTAAAATTTTATTAATCAGATAAAGCACAGTAACACGTGTTTGCAATAAATAGCTGGACCTTTCTTTACAACAAAAGATGAAAAGATACAGATTGGATAAAGAGGTTGTAAGAGCTTCAAAAATTGCGTTTCGTAATACTTGAACGGCGCCTTTAACAAAAATTGATGAAGGTACAACAAAATATTATATTTTTGATAGAGTAGGTTTAATGAATTTTTTGCGACTTTGCAATGTCGTCTTAAAGAATTAGTTCACTATTTGTCATTTTATAACGCTGTTCTTTATTTTTACATAATGCAAGTATGCAGATTTTTTTCTCTTAATTTTTGCACTGCGAATACCTTCAAAATCAGACTCAATTTGATCTGGTACTTATTCTGAGCCGAAAAATATTCAGGTTCAGATATTATTTCACAAAGCACACACTTCAAAACGAACGTAATAAACAAGCCAAGCATATACTTCTTAATAATATGAACTACAAACTAATTTGTGGAGTACCAGATTCAGACCTATCCAAATATGTAAGTCAAAACAAACGCGCTCAATTAGAATTGGAAATAAACACGTTGCGCAATATGATATTCAAACTTCAAACTGTTTGAAGAAGTTTGATTTCAAGTCAAACCTAAAGATATTGAAATCAAGTCAAGTCAAACTTTTTTACAAAAAAAGTTTGGTTTTCAAGTCAAGTCAAGTTTGTTGAATAAAATCAAACTAGTTTGACTTGATGCATCTCTAGTAGGATTTGAACTCGGGACCACCGGCACGCGAGCCAAGCACACCACCGCTTAGCTACGTCGGCCCATTTCTTGTTAAATTTACTCCAAAAATCCTATACTCTTACCAGAAAAAGTGTCACATAGATGGTTACTTTTAACTCCGTAAGATGACGGTAGTGTCATTATTCGTTTGGCGGTAAATTGAATATTTTTATTCCGGAACAATGACACTTTTCACTTATGCTCTGACGTTCACAGTAAACGTATCGTTATTTATCACGAAAACCGTTATATTTCGAGAAGGGTCGTAGATATTTTAAAAAAGTGACCAATATTTTAAAAGAAAAGTGACATAATTTAAAATGTTGATCATTTTTGTTAAATCAGACATCATAGTTTTTTAGATTTTGCTTCTTACACAATTTAGACCGGGCTGTATCGTCGCCCCCGCTCGCAAAATTATTCCGATTCGATTTTTTTGCACAAACTTACTCAAAAAGAGGTTCTTATAACATATCCACAGGGTGCTGGGCGGTGCCGTGGTCGAAAAATTGTTTAAACAATTTTTTTAAACAAATTCACAAAAATATTCTTTTCATTTCGAACAATATTTTCTTAGATAATTTGGGTCGATAATTGTTGTCGAGTTATATGCGATTAAAAATTCGAAAAAAGCGAAAATGGCCATTTTCAAGGCTTAATAACTCGATTAAAAATTATTATTATGAAATTCAAAAAGTGATTAAATCAAATTTCAAACCCCTTCTTCAAGGTCCTAAAGAGATTTTTGTCATTATTTTATATTACAAAGCTGCTATGTTTAATTATTAACAATTAGCGCTATAGTCCAAATGTATCGTCTCCCCCGTTAGCGAAACTATTTAGATTAGATTTTTTTGCATAAACCTACTCAAAAAGAGGTCCTTATAACACATCCACGGGGTGCCGGGCGGTGCCGTGGTCAAAAACTTGTTTAAACAATTTTTTCTACAACCGTGTTAAAAATGCACTTTTTAGCACTTCATACGACCGTTAAAAATGCTACTTTAAGGCACTAGTGCTTTAAAATTTTTAAGGCACTGCAGTTCGTATTGACCGTATAGACAATTTTGATGTAATGTCAAAAAAATATAAAAATGGAATGTCAGTCAAGTTTAAGTAAAAGTTTTTGTAGATATTGTCCTGTAATTACGTTTGTAGAAAAAATATTGTATGATATGCGTGTTAAAAAGTACATTTTTAAGGCCCTCATGTGAATTGCAGAACTCGCTTTCGCTCATTCTACAAACTTTCGCATACGTACCTTAAACGTGTACTTTTAACACATATCATAAATAACTATTTTTTAAACAAATTCACAAAAATAATTTTTTAATTGCGAACGGTTTTTTTTAGATAATTTGGGTTATTCTGAGCAAAAAAGGCCTCTTGTGATTTTACTCTAAAATTTATTGTTGTCGAGTTATATGGCCATTTTCTCATTTTTTTAATTTTAAATCGTGTATAACTCGATAACTAGAAAGTTTAGAGAAAAATCACAAGAGACCTTTTTTGCTCAGAATGTCCCAAATTATCCAAAAAAATTGGTTCGAAGTGAAAAAATTATTTTTGTGAATTTGTTTAAAAAAATTGTTTAAACAATTTTTCGACCACGGCACCGCCCGGCACCCTGTGGATATGTTATAAGAACCTCTTTTTGAGTAAGTTTGTGCAAAAAAAGAAATCAGAATATTTTCACTAATGGGGGCGACGATACATCCTGGACTATAGAGCTAACTGTTAATAATTAAAAATAACAGCTTTGTAATAATATAATGACAAAAATCTCTTCAGACCTTGAAGAAGGGGTTTAAAACTTGATTTGGTCACTTTTTGAATTTCATAATAATAATTTTTAATCGAGTTATTAAGCCTTGAAAATGGCCATTTTCGCATTTTTCAAATTTTTAATAGCATATAACTCGACAAAAATCAACTTTAGAAAAAATGACAAGAGACCTTTTTTGCTCAGAATGACCCAAATTATCTAAAAAAATTGTTAGAAATAAAAAAAATTATTTTTGTGAATTCGTTTAAAAAAAATTGTTTAAACAATTTTTCGACCACGGCACCCTGTGGATATGTTATAAGAACCTCTTTTTGAGTAAGTCTGTGCAAAAAAATCAAATCGGAATAATTTCGCTAGCGGGGGCGACGATACAGTGCGGTCTAATTAGAAACATTCACTTATCCATATTCTTCGTATTTAATTTATAAATTTTAGCAGTTACCGTTTAAAACTGACAGTTAAATTAAGATCTAAAAAATCCATTTTTGTCTTCGCTGAAAAAAGTTGTTTTTTGAGTTGTAACACTTTTCTTCCGGATGAGCGATGTGCATTGTAATGACACTTTTATTGAGGTAGTTGTCAAAATTCTCCTTCAACTTTAAAAAGAGTGCGGTACATACCTACTGATTGTTGTTACAAAATATAGTACTTGGTAGAAGAAGTAGTTTTAAATCATTTTAAAAATAATTCTGAAAGCGCGTGTCCAAATTCAATCTTATAAAAAATTGCTTAATACACAATTACCTCCACAACCCATTTTGACAAGATGGGAAACGTGGCTAGAGGCTGCTTTTTTGAAGTTATACTTCTTTACGCGCGATATGAGGGTGAATTTTTATATGTTAAAACCTACGATCCCGGCGCATGCGCATTATAACTTTGTTATGATTGGATGTTCAAATGACATGTCAAAAATTATCCAATATGGCAGCTGTAGCGCAGCTGTGGTTTGGACGGTTGACGGTTTGGTTATGTATGGTTGTTGCGTTTTAAAATTTGTGGGAAGAGAAACAACAAAGGTTAGTTAATAGTTATACTGCCTTTTTAAATAGTTTTCATATTATATTTTTGAAGTTATACTTCAAAATGTTTTAATTTATGTATGTATCAGTCCAGAAAAGGTGTGGAAAGAATATATATTATGTCCACTTTACATCAACAATAAATTGAACAAGAAATTGACAAAGTTATTCAAGGCCAAATTTGACGTGTACAAAATGTATGGTTTGTAAAAGAAAATAAAGGAATTTGATGAAATAGAACAATTGGATATGTTTTATTTTGTCAAATTTCTTTATTTTCTTTTTATTTACGGCAAAATTGGATGTAGAATTGTGTTTTGTATAAGTCAAATTTGACCTTGAAGAAGTTGGTCAATTTCTTGTTCAATTTATTGTTGATGTAAAGCGGGTATTAGTGTGTTTAAATATATTTTTCTACAAACGTGTTAAAAATGCAACTTTTAGGACTCCATAGGAGCGTTAAAAATGCTACTTTAAGGCACTAGTGCTTCAAAATTTTTAAGGCACTGCAGTTAAAAGTGAATTGTCAAATTGTGAAACGTCAAAATATTTATATTTCATTTATTAACATTGATATTAATAATACAACTTGCGCAATTTGAAAAAGGTGGTTTAAAAGGTTTTTTATTATAATTTTGTGTCTTTGGATTTGTCTTCCTTGGGCGTAAAATAATAAAACATCTATTTTTATATTTCACTTGTCACCGTGATGTATAATTATGTATATCTGAAAGGTAAGTAGCATGCGGCTTGATGGCCTTGTTGGTAGAACATTGGACCAGAGATCAAAAAATCGCGAGATTGCTGGTTCAAATCCCGGACGATTCATATTTTTTTCTTTTTTTTTTTTAATATTTGGCATTGTTAAGTTTTGGTTCATTTTTGGTAATTATTGTTAATTTTTTGTATTGTAACTGTTAAGTAGGTATATTTATTTCGTTGAAATTATATTATAATAGAAGTATAACTTCTTACGTGCGTACAAAGTACACACACATTCTTTTTTATTCAAGAAATTTTCCTGCAGTTAAAAAATTTATAACAGAACTGGATCATGAGATCTCGAGTTATACACTAGTAACCAAAGGATATAGATGCGCCAAAACCCAGGAATAAAACATCATTATTTGGGTTAAATGATGAAGTATACAAGGACATACATACATTCCTTGAAAGAAAATTAAAAGGAATTAGAAGGAAATTAGAATACACATCAGTGAATACGGCGTGTTAATATGCAATGAAATATGTAAGAGATTATATGAACACATACGACAAAATATTAAATCTTCACTTCAATCATATCATGATACTTCATAGATATTATAAAACCCGGACAAATATTGTTGATTATGAAAAATGTTACAAGCTTTTTTTCCACAAGGAGAGGAAATAACAAGGCAGCCAATGGTGTATACGGTTGTACAATGTACAATATGAAGATGGACACCTTGTCATTATCGACTATATCAAATTTGGCAACACTAAATACAACCTAATGAGAATCACAGCTTTTCTAGTGTCAGTGAAGGCATTGTTTGCTCATTAATTGTTCCTAGGGATTTACTTCTATTGAATGGCACAATATGGAAAAATAAAAATATCGGAAAAGAAATGAAAAGTAGAATTTACAAAGCAGTCATCAGACCAATAATGATATACACACAAAATATTGCTCGAAACAGCGGAGATGGAAACGCTTCGAAAAATCGATGGTAAGACACTATGGGACAGAGCTAGATGTACAGATATACGACGGATATTTAAGGTGGATAACATTAATAACTGGGTAAGAAACAGAAGAGTAGAATGCAATGACCATATAATGACAGCATGACCGAATATAATGACCGAATGACAACAAATAGAGTAGTAAGGACAGCGGGAAACCCGGTTCCTCAATAAGAAGAGGATCAGTGGGAAGACCACGAAAACGATGGAACGACAATTTAATGGAGGCTCATTGAAAAAACAGACGAAGTCATGTCTATATAAAAAAAAAGAAAAAGAAGAAGAAGAATCTACAGAGTGTGTATGGAACCCATTCTAAAAAGAAAAGATATGAAATGTGTTCCATGTCTCTTCCAGAATATGTATGGTATTAAACAAGATAGAGTTGGCATGCCCACCACTGACAATCATTAATATGGATACCCGGCCACAACCGGCCAAACAAACTTCCCTGCCTTCTTCTATGCCCCTTCTTCACAAAAAGTTGAAGGGGCGGCCTGAAAGATAAGAAAATAGAAGCACTGAGAACTGTGACAGTCGAAAATAAAACGAATTGACAGAATTATCTGACAGTTGGCAGCTGTCAGCTGACGTTATAGCCCTCATGTTGTGATGTCTACTACGTTATTTCCACCGATGCAGTTCGGGTCGGTGGTCTATCTATCTCTCTCTACCGGCGCTTAGCTTTCTCTCTCTAGCATATGATGGCCGCCGCCTCTGTGTCTGTGTCGTTCCATTACTCCCACCTCTTGGTAGATACGCTCACACTCGTACGACATACAAAGATAGCTAGACCACCGTACTTGATATTGGCGTTAAATCCCGATGCATTGAGTGGTATATCCCTAGCCTGGTCTATTGTTAATATGTCTCTGTGTATTTCCCACAGCAGCGGCAGCGTTTATGTACAACGTAATAGTCGTCTTTAAACGAAAACTTAACTGGGAAGAGCGAGGCCTGAATATTGACGATAGAAAATTAACAAATCTGAAATTCGCAGACGACATAGTTTTATTTTCTGACAACCTTAAGAAGATATGTACAATGCTACATGAACTTCAGTTAGTGTGTGCCAGTGTAGGTCTTAAAATAAACATCTCCAAAACAAAATTCATGACAAACCTAGTACCTAGCGGAAATATCAATATTGGAGACAACGAAGTAGAGCTAGTGGAAAAATACATATACCTTGGACACGAAATAAAGATCACAAGAGACAACCAAACATGCGAACTACGAAGAAGAATAAACCTAGCATGGGCAGCCTATGGAAAACTCAAGGACATCTTTAAAAGCGATATACCAATTTCTTTAAAACGTAAAACATTTGACCAATGTGTGTTGCCTGTGATGACTTATGGTGCCGAAACTTTGACATTGACATCTACAACTTCTAAAACGCTGCAAATAGCCCAGAGGAAAATGGAAAGGTCAATGCTGAGTATATCGCTTCGTGACCGAGTTAGAAATGAAGACTTACGACGAAGAACAGGAGTTACCGATGTAATTTTCCGAATTGCCACCCTGAAATGGAACTGGGCTGGACACATCTCCCGAATCAGTGATGGGAGATGGACGAAGAGATTACTTGACTGGAGACCGAGATTAGACAAAAGAAGTAGAGGACTGACGATCTCAAGAAAATGTCTAGAAATTTAATGCAAAGTGCTCAAAATAGAGCACAATGGACAACAATGAGGGAGGCCTATGTCCAGCAGTGGACGTAAGGGGCTGGATGATGATGATGAATAGTCGTCTTTAGACCAGCACAGTATGTCTGTAGCAGAGAAGTAGGTACCGTCTCTTGAGACATGATCGTGAGACCAGGTTTATTGTGCTTGTGTGTTAAAAAGTTTTCTCAATATTTTTTGTCCGTGACTACCTATACATTAAAAAACTTTAGGTTTGTTACGTCCCTGGATGTATATTACATGTTAGTGACCATAAAATGAGTATGCTTTTATCGTTCTAATAAAAGTGCCGTGCTTTTTATTATTTTCATTGGTTATACCTTCTGGAA
Source organism: Diabrotica virgifera virgifera (assembly GCF_917563875.1). Taxonomy (NCBI): domain Eukaryota; kingdom Metazoa; phylum Arthropoda; class Insecta; order Coleoptera; family Chrysomelidae; genus Diabrotica; species Diabrotica virgifera. Next base: position 20,086,284 of record NC_065448.1, read on the forward strand.
ATTGTTTTTGTAATCGAGGTTCTTCTATCGAGGAATTTTATATAAGCATAAAAGTGTAGTGTCGTTTAAGATTTATGGATGTGTGTTTATTGTATAATTCGAAGACTTTATAGCCAATTTTAAGCTGTTTCTGCCCTGAAAATTATACGCTGGAGATGAGAACATTTCTGGGAGTTTAATGTAATCATAATGGAATGTATAGAGGAAATATTATAGCTGTGAGAACGTAGAACATGATGTGAGTTATGAGTATTAGTAAAAGTGAAAAACTTAAAGAATAGACGATCGCCAGGTACTGATGGAATACCGAACGAACTGCTGAAATACGGCGGTCAGAAACTCACTAATTGTCTCACAACATTGTTTAACAAAATCTTAAACAGAGCAGAGATACCACAAGATTGGTACACCAGTATCACAATACCGATTTTTAAGAAAGGACAAAGATCATACCCAACTAATCCTTTGGTCATAAAGATAAAGCAAGAAGTTCATACCGCTCAACTGAATGGAAAAATTATCTGTGGATACCATCCTATATTGGAATTCAAGGAATTGAAGAGGCAGACAACGCTGCAAAAGAAGCTGCAGCTAGTGATAGTGCGGAGTGTACTGAAACATTTACGAGTGCGGATGTGAAAGCGGCGGTCAAACGTAAAGTGCGGTATATGTGGGAAGAAAAGTGGAAAGTGTCATCTGCCAAACTACGCGATAGTAAAAAATCTATAAAACCCTGGCCAACATTACCAACGAGTCGGAGACACCAGGTAATATTAACTCGACTCCGACTGAGTCATACGCGATTAACTAATAGCCATGTGTTTTCCAACAAACAAGAACCAAGATGTGACAACTGTGAAGAAAAGTTAACAATCAAACATTTATTAGAGAAAAGCATTTTTTGAAACGACATTAACGACATTAAAAAAAAGCATTAACGACAAAACGCATGTTGTACAATATACCTAACAAACTATGTATTTATACATATATTTTAGGTACCTATACCAGTTAGGTACCATATATGTATGTCAAATCAAAATAGTTTCCCAAAAAAGTTTCCTAATAGTCCTGTCGCCAGTAGGGGTACAACGGCCTTCTTAATTCAGATGGACCTACCCAAGTTTTTTTTATGTATTTTGACCCGTAGAACACGAATTTTTTGGGTAACAGTCGATCCGGATGTCGATAAGATTGTTATAAACAAATAACTTGAGGAATCACATAACAGCGATTTTTCGCAAAACAAAACATGTTTTTGTATTCTTTGGGTCATTCTAAGCAAAAAATTATTTTAAAAATTTTTTGGTAGGATGCATAGTTTTCGGCATAAACGGGGCTGAACTTTCAAAAAATCGAAAAATTGCAATTTTTGAACCCGAATAACTTTTGATTGAAAAATAAAATAGCAATTCTGCTTACCGCATTTGAAAGTTCAAGTAAAATTCTATCGGTTTTGATTATTTTCATTGCTAGAAATTAATTTTTTTATTGTTAAACAAAGCTATCAACACATAGTGATTGAATGATGTTTTCAATGCATTTCTAATTTGAAATCGAACGAGTAGGCGCGCATACAGAATTTCTACTTACATTACGTCCATTAAAACGCATGCATTGGGCCCGGGAAACACTATGTGTTTATACCTTTATTTAACAAATAAAAACTTATTTTTTAGCAATGCAAACAATCAAAACCGATAGAATTTGACTTGAACTTTCAAATGCAGTAATCAGAATTGCTATTTTATTTTTTAATCAAAAGTAATTCCGGTTCAAAAATTGCACTTTTTCGATTTTTTGAAAGTTTAACCGCGTTTATCTCGAAAACTGCGCGTCCTACGAAAAAACTTGTAAGATCATTTTTTGCTGAGAATCACCCAAAAAATAAGTACAAAAAAATATTTTGTTTTGCAAAAAATCGCTGTTATGTAATTCCTCAAGTTCTTTGTTTATAACAATCTTATCGACATCCGGATCAACTGTTACCCAAAAAATTCGTGTTCTACGGTTCAAAATACATAAAAAAAACTTGGGTAAGTCCATCTGAATTAAGCAGGCCGTTGTACCCCCCCTGGCGACAGGACTATAATTTCGATTAACATTTTAAACGCTATCTAAACATATAAATGTAATAAGTACAAATTATTGTTCGCTACTATTATTGTTTCGCTAATAGCCAATTTGGCTGATGTGATTTTGTTAATAAAAAAAATATATAGTTTTCATCCTCGATTCGCAAATTCGCAAAGCTTAGTAATTGCCAAAGAACCAATAAGATGCAAATTGGAGTTAGACAATCAAATTATACAACAAGTAATGACTTTCAAATATCTGGGAATTAATCTATCAGCCGACAACAATATCGAAGAAGAGGTAAAATACCAAATAATTAAAGCCAGTGGAACGACCGGATGCCTAAACGACACAATTTGGAAAAACAAACATCTAAGATTGGAAACAAAGGCCCGAATATATAAGTCAGTTATTAGGCTAGTTATGACTTACATGGCCGAAACAAGACCAGATACAAGCAAAACACGAGGACATCTGGAAACCAACGAAATGAAGATCTTAAGAAGGATTGCTGGAAAAGGACTACAGGATAGGGTAAGAAGTGAGGAAATCAGACGCATATGTGGGGTAGACAATATAAATACCTGGGTAAAGAATAGAAAAGAAGAGTGGAATTAGCACATAAGCAGGATATCTGAATCAAGGATAGTAAGAATAGCCAGGGACAAGTTACCGTTAGGCAGGAGAAGTATAGAATGCCCAAGGAAAAGATGGAATGACAACTTAGGGGCAGAATGAAAGGCACCGTTGAAGGCAAACAGGCAGTACTGCCTATATAAAAGAAGAAGAAGAAGAAAAAGATTCGCAAATTCGCAATCCACAACTAGATAAAGTTAGCTGATGGACAAAACGTAAGAAAGCAAGCAAAGGAAGAATTTAAAAAGTTAAAACTTTCGAGAAAAAGAAATGCCTCAGTAAATATTAATAAAATACCAAACAAAAGATGAAATAAATTAGTGAATGGATTACTAAAGTATATGCCGTGGCACACGTCTTCTAACACCGTTTCAAAATCTTCACCTTTGTTGACAACGAATGGCCATTCAATTCGAGACCCGTGTGTCAAAGATTTGTTGAACAATTTATTATTACTGTTAGGCAATGCATTTAAAACAACTGCTTTAATGTCATCAGCGGTGTTTGTTTGCGTTTTAAATACAGTTGAAATGGAATATAAATGACAACCGGTCGAGATTTTTGAATGAATGGCTATAGTAAACAATATTTTATGACTTCGTAGACGAAGACGTTTAAAGTATTATCACGAAGAAGGTTTCCTAACATAATGAAAGGTTAATGAGGCAATAAAGAATGCTATTGCTACTTTCCGTTGAATAATACGAAATCAAATAAAATCATGGTCTATTTTATAACAAAATTCATTATTATAAAAATTATTATCTGGAAGGCGATAAATAAAATAAACCCTCATAAGGCTCCAGGTTATGACTTAATTAATGGTGATGTACTAAAGCATTTGCCTAGAAAAGCGATAGTCCTGCTAACTATTGTATATAACAGCATGATAAGACTGTGTCACTTTCCTATTCAATGGAAATACGCACAAATAATTATGATTGCGAAACCGGGCAAACCGCCTACAGAACCCTCCTCCTATCGTCCTATAAGCCTTCTACCAATAATGTCAAAAATTTTCGAAAGACTTCTTTTAGTCCGAATTCTCGAAAGAATAAACATAAATAACATAATACCTGACCATCAATTTGGCTTTCGACAGAACTACTCAACAATACAGCAGTGCCATAGGATTGTAAATTATATAAAAGAAACTTTAGAGGGAAAGAAAATGTGTGCGGCAGTATTCCTTGATGTAGAAAAAGCATTTGATAAGGTGTGGCATAAAGGCCTGTTGTATAAAGTGAAAAAGAATATGCCTAATGAAATATACCTGATATTAAAATCATATCTGAACGAGCGATTTTTCCAAATCAAAGTAAATACCTCACTTTCCAAATATCATCCTATACAATCCGGAGTACCTCAAGGTAGTGTCCTCGGTCCCTTCCTTTATCTCCTTTACACTGCTGATATACCTGCTGATGATGACATTACTATGGCCACATTTGCCGACGATACAGGAATCCTTACATCAGACGATAACCCAGATAGAGCTTCTAACAAACTGCAAAACTATTTAAGTTCACTTCAAACATGGTTAACAAAATGGAAGATTAAAGTAAACGGTGAAAAGTCTTCACAAATTACGTTCACAACAAGAAGGATCGACTGTCCACATGTTCATATTAACAACATTCCTATCCCCTTAAAATCAGATGTCAAGTACCTGGGACTCCATTTGGACCGAAAGCTGACATGGAAGAACCATATCAAAACCAAGAAAGCTCAACTAAATTTAAAAGTCAGACAAATGTATTGGCTGCTAGGTAAAAGATCCCAGTTATCATTAGAAAACAAAGTATTATTATACAAAATTATACTAAAGCCGATATGGAGTTATGGTATAGAGTTATGGGGCTGCAGCAAACCGAACAACACTAAAATACTGCAAACTTTTCAATCAAAGACGCTGCGCATGATAGCGAATGCACCATGGTACGTTTCCAATATAACTATCCATAATGACCTTGGGATACCATTCATCGAAGATGTTATTAGACTCCAGGCAACCAAAGCCCAAGAAAGAAATTTCGCCCATGAAAGTCAAACTATTCAACAACTCTACCAGCCGCCACTTGTGGGAAGAAGACTGAAAAGGACATGGCCAGAGGACCTAACTGATTAGGTGTATTGGAGAACCATCGATGGATGGTGCCCAAAGCATGCCAGGATTCAAGACTTTGCTACTATTTGCTAAATACTCTGTGTTGTAATTGGAGTAGATTGTAAATTTGCACTTAATAAAATGAAAAAAAAAAAAATAAAATTATTAAATGTTATCCTTATCAGAATACGAGTCGGTATTGTCTATAACGCGTTCTTTCCTCTTTTTTTCATTTCGTCGTCTTATTTTTTTTTCATCTTGTTCGATTCTATTTCCCTTTTTTCCTTATTTTTCTTATCTCTTCGTAGCTCACGTAGCTCATAAAGAAGGTGGAATTCGGTTTACAGGTTTTAAATAATTTCTTTTTCACGTATTGACATGTCTATAATATTAGCCTAATAAAATAAAAAAAAGTCAAAATGTAAATTCGTATAGGTTAAAACAAATTTTATATCAAAGTTTAGGTGAGTACAAAAGATATTTTCAAGAAAGTATTCAAATCATACAAGGGGATCATTGTTTAAATAATTAAAAAGGGGTAATTTTTGCAAAAAAAAATTACTTTTTTAACTGCTGAGGTACTAATTCACTTGTTAATGAAGGTCTATGGGATTTTTTCTGCAAAGTTGAAGGATACATCTTTCACATAAGACTTACTAAATTAAATTTGACCCTCTATTTATTTAAATAATTGTATATAAAACTTTAAAAACAAATTTGCAAAAAAATATTTTTAGCGTTTTAAATAAGCACTATAAAATATCTTATTTTACAGACTAAGTTGCGCTATGCTACCAGTATTAAGCAAAAAAAATTGGTCTAAAAACATTTAATATTTTTTGAGATATTGAATTTGTTTTTTAAATGTTACTATATTTTCAATTGCAAAAACGCGGTTGTTGCCAAAGAAATATTCACCTTCTTAAGATCTCATTATTTTAATTTTTATGTATATTTCCGATAAATGTATTGATAAATTCAAATTTCAATTAAACTACCCCCTAGAATGGCATTTGAAAATTATTCAAATTTGTTTATAAATTGTTTTTTTAATAACGTCGCGGGGATTAAGTATTTTGAAATGGCGTTTCGATAACTGGATTCCTGGGAATTTTTTACTAATTAACAAAATTTTTTGTCCTTTGTTCTTCTTCTTTTTTTTTCTTGGAGTTATATTACTACGCGCCCTTTTAGGGTCAAATTTTATTAAGAATGTCGAACTTCTAAGTTGTAGATTCTAGACCTAAAAATATTAAGATTTAACTAAAATCTCTTAAATCAAATGTGGCTACTTACTGAGTTACAGGGTGTTTTATTTAAAAATTTAAAAAAATTTGTTACCAAGTACTTTAAAACTATTTGACGTATCCTTATCATACTTGGCAGAAAGTGTGGCTATTATACGCCCTACTAAAGTGTGATTAATAAACGTTTCTAGCTAGTGCCCGAGGCGTACGACAGGGGATAGTGAATGATTGACCCTTCCCAAATTCTACGCCACTGAGTGAATTACTATTTTAGCGAAATTTTTCGATTCTCCAATACTTTGTATGTAAATAACTTTATTGGTATCGATAAAGTCATCGGTTTGAGAGATATTGGAAGTTTAAAATGAATGAATCAAAATGCCGTTTCATTTTTAACGTCCAATATCTCGAAAACTATTGACTTAATCGTTACCAGTAAAGAGTATATTATTTACATAGAAAGTATTGGAGAATCTAAAAATTTCGCTAAAATAGTAATTCCCTCAGTGGCGTAGAATTTGGAAAGGGTCAGCCATTAAATATCCCCTGTCGTACGCCTCTGGTAGTAGCTAGAAACTTTTATTTATCACAATTTAGTAGACTGTGTAGTACCTACACTTTCTGCCAAGTATGATAAGGATACGTCAAATAGTTTGAAAGTACTTGGTAAAAATAATTTTTAAATTTTTAAATAAACTGTAACTCAGTAAGTAGCCACATTTAATTTAAGTAATTTTAGACCAATCTTAATATTTTTAGGTCTAGAAGCTTCAACTTAGAGATTCGACATTCTTAATGAAACTTAACCCTAAAAGGGCCCGTAGTAATATAACTCCAAGAAAAAAAAAGAAGAGGAAAAAAGACAAAAAAATTTGTTAATTAGTGAAAAATTCCCAGGAACCCAATTATTGAAACGGCATTTCAAAATATTTAATCCCCCCGACGTTATTAAAAAAACAAGTTATAAACACATTTGAATATTTTTCAAATGCCATTTTAGGGGGCAGTTTAATTGAAATTTGAATTTATCAATACATTTATAGAAAATATACATAAAAATAAAAATAATAAGATTTAATACAGGTCAATATTTCTTTGGCAACAACCGCGTTTTTGCAATTGAAAATAGAGTAACATTTAATTAACAAATTCAATATCTCAAAAATATTAAATATTTTGGACCAATTTTTTTTTGTTAATACTGATAACATAGCGCAACTTCTCCTGTAAAATAAGATATTTTATAGTGCTTATTTAAAACGCTAAAAATATTTTTTTGCAAATTTGTTTTTAAAGTTTTATGTATAATTATTTAAATAAATAGGGGGTCAAATTTAATTTGGTAAGTCTTATGTCAAAGATTTACCCTTCAACTTTGCAGAAAATAATCCTATATACCTTTATTAGTAATTGTATGACCTCAGCATTTAAAAAAGTAATTTTTTTGCAAAAATGACCGCTTTTTAATTATTTAAACAATGATCCCCTTGTATGATTTGGATACTTTCTTGAAAATATCTTTTGTGCCCACCTAAACTTTGATATAAAACTTGTTTTAACCTGTACGAATTTACATTTTGATTAACATGTATTGTAATTTTATTTTACTAGACTATATATTGTTAGTTGTTTCTGGCGTAAATTATTTTTATAAAGATGTCCTTGTCTATCTTTTAGCAGATCCTATTTGGCCTCCGTCTTTTTGTCCTTGTAGAATGTGTTGTGACGAAAGCATTTCAGTAACTTCGGTAAGTAAATATCATTAGTAGATGTAGATGCGGAGAAGACTCACCCCTTTGCAGTCAAGAAGGAGAAGATGTATGTTATGTTGTCCTCAGCACATTATTATATTCAATATGATGGTCAACCTTCGATACAACTAGAAGTAATGGCCGATTAAATTAATTGTATTTAATTAAAGTATATAAGCACTAACGTAAAAACACGTAAACAGAACATACACAGATTATAGTTTTACTAAAAACTACGTACAAAACCAATTCAAAACATATTTTTTAAGGCAGTTAAACATTGGGTTACACGCAAAGGCTTGACTTCATGGTGGTCTACAATTAGGTATGGTTCACAATCGCTAGATTTATACACATGTAAGAACTGGCGAGTAGTGCAATCATTTATCTTTTGATTTAGTAGTCTTTAACGCCCTCTCTTGCTTGTTCGTCAGCGATCCAGACCGCTATTATTTTAGTAACGCAACACATAGTCTGAGATAAAATAGACCCGCGTGAAAATATAGTCTAAGAGCTAGTGAACCCTCCGAGTAACGGTCTTCCTGTAAGGCTAGAAATTTGTCTAGTGATAATTCATAGCACACCAAGGCTAAAAACCATGACCTTAAAAACCAAGGCATCAGCCCTGCACGTGTATCTATCAGGTGAATCGAAAAGTGCATTGTTTAGGGGAAAAATAAACTTTCTCCTGTAAAGTTTAAATTCAAGTATGTGTTTGAGTAACTCATTTAGAAGAAATGTCTACAATGACAGGTGATTCTGAATAGCATAAGACCTTGCCAGGCGAGAAGAAAGATTAGGGGGTTTTTCCTAAAATTATTTTTTTTGCATCGAACAAAGTTTTTTAGGGTTTTTGAATCATTTCAAACAGAAAAGGTCTTTAGTGACTTTTCTCTTAGGTTAAAAGTTTTTGACATAAGCGAATAAAAATTTAAAAATCGCGAAATCAGCCATTTTTAACCCTGAATCGGACATTTAACTGAAAATTTCAATGTTGTCAAGGTAGGTAGATATTCTTTAAACATCGATTGATGAAATCTCGAAGAGTTTTTTGTAATACAATATCGAAAACCCCTTTGATTTTTCATTGCTAATCAAGCGGGCGCGATACTGTAGTATAAGTGAGGGCGATTGAGTTTGCATAAATTCATTATCTCGAGAATGGGTAAATTTGAAGAGAAATTCTCAGACAGGTCGATTTTTATTTCTAAATTAGGACTTTTTGGCATATATATAATACTAGTGACGTCATCCATCTGGGCGTGATGACGTAATCGATGATTTTTTAAATGAGAGTAGGGGTTGTGTAATAGCTCATTTGAAAGGGTATTTTATTCTCTATTCAGTAATATAAACGTTAACATAATCATTTATGCTGGGTGTACAAAAAATATTTTCTTCTTTTTGTGTAAATTAATTTAATAAAAAAATTTTTTTTGTACACCCTGTATAAATAATTATGTTAATGTCTGAGAATTTTTCTTCAAATTTGTCCATTCTCGAGATAATGAATTTATGCAAACTCAAACGTCCTCACTTTGTTCGAGGCAAAAAAATAATTTTAGGTAAAACCCCTAATCTTTCCCCTCGCTTGCCAAGGTCTTATGCTGTTCAGAATCGCCTGTCATTGTACAGTTTCTTTTAAATGACTTACTCAAACACATACTTAAAGGGTACCTCCCGTTAAGATAGGCAAAATGCCCTCACTCCCAGAATTCAATTTTATTAATTTTTTTACGTTCTATGCAACTAAAAAATGAGATAGCGCGGATTTTTAGCTCGCCACCCCCCTTACCCCTCCCCCCACAGCCAAAAACGTAGATTTTTAGATTTAATTTTTTTTAGTTGGGTTTCAATTGATTTAAAAATTTCAAAAAATTCACAAATGTAGCTGAGGCTTTTACAAAACACGTCTATTTTTTATGGACCCATAGGTCGAGTGTACATAACCTCAAATTTTTTTTTAACTTTTTTAAAACCTATAACTTTTTTTTGAAGGGGGCTGCAGGTCCAATTTTTTTTGCATTTTGTGTGTTTTATCAAAAGCTATCTCTCTGATTTTTTTCAGATTTTTCCGTCAGGTGCGCCATTTTGAAAAATTAAGAAAACTGCTTTTTTAGGGGGTTTTTGAAGATTTTCTCCATTTTATAGACTGCAACATAGGTCAACTCAAGGTTTTGTTAATAGATTATGTATAATTTAAAATAACTGAGTATATTAGGATATTCAAAAATTGGGCGAAACACTTTTAAAGCCGCCAAAAACCATGTTTTTTTTTTAAGTTTTGTAAGGATTTTTGCGGGTCTAATTATATTTTTTGTGGTCGATACAGCCTGAATATTTTTTTTACGTTCTATATGATTTTAAAAAATTAGGACTCATCGCAATTTTAGCCCACTTCCCCTATTCCCCCTCCCCCACAGCCAAAAATATCAATTTTTCAATTTTTTCTTAAGTTGGTTTGCAATTAAATTATGAATGTTATTCTGAAGCTATTTCTTTGTGGCAATTTTGTAATTAACTATTCTAAATGGTCATATTTTTAGTTAAATTGTGGCTTATTTCCCATTTAGAATAGTTAATAATTATTAAATTATAAATTAAAAATGTTTTTAAAAATTATAAATTACAAAAAATTCACACGCACAGCTGAGGCTTCTACAGAACATCTATTTTTATGGACCCGAAGGTTGAGTGTAAGTACATTATTATAATCTCTTTTTTTTGTTTTTTAATACGTATATTTTTTGGTGATGGATTTATGTCTATTTTTTTTGTGTTTTGTGTATTTTATTAAAAACTATATTTCTGACATTTTTCAGATTTTCCCGTAAGGTGCGCCATCTTCAAAAATCCGCAAAACTGGTTTGTTCGGTGGTTTTTAGGGATTTTATCCATGTTATAGATTTCAAAATAGATTAATTCAAGGTTTTTTTAGGTAGTGTAGGTATATATATAATATTTTATATAATTTGCTATTGAATAAACTTAAAAATAACCTGTTTTCACAATCAGAAACTTGTCAGGATGGCACGTTCCACAATTAAAATTACGTTTCACAATTAAAACTTCCCCTGTTTCCATACCTACATCAAAGTTTGTCCGACTAGACACCGTTAAACTATTCAGATATTTTCAGCTTGCTATTAATCAACTTTTTTTGGTACGCGGGATCCAGGTCTAATATTTTTTGAGATCAATACAGCCTGAATATTTTTCCATTTTTTTACGTTTGATGTGTTTAAAAAATAAGCCTTAGCCCAATTTTAGCATTCCTCCCTTTCAACCTGCCCAATAAATCATCATTTTTTCGTTTTAATTTTTTTCTCAGTATATATGTTGCTCAGTTTGTCCTCAAGTAAACTACATTTAACAAAATAATTTCAAATTTTTGCAATATTTTTATATAAAGTAAAGATGTCATTGTGATATCTTTTGGGTAGGATACAAAAAACAAAAATAAAACAGAATAATCAATTTAAGAAAAATACATTATTTTAATATATCCTACTTCTTGTCGTTTTGTGAATCAAAACATTTTGTTCTTTGTTAGTTTGTATTTAGTAGGGATCCTAATATTACCTTCCATTATACATATTCTAATTATTCATCAAACATGTGCTTGTTCCATCTACATAACCTATATCTCTGCTCCGCCTATTTAATGTCATTCTGATTCACGTTTACTGCCACGTAAAACATCATAAAAGAATAAGGAAAGTATTACCAAAGAATATAAAATATAGCTCCGTATATACTCGTAGAGTATTCGGAGAGTATATTCGTTGGTATTACAATTCAGTTCTAAAGTCTTCATCGCTGTCTTCGTCTATTACAGGTATAACATCTGTATTGTCAAAGAGTTTTGTAAGATATTCTGCTGGCTTGATGATTTTTGTAAAATATCTTCCATGCGATAAATATTATATTATGGCAGCTACATGCGAACAACAGCCTATGGTTATGTTGCCGTTTGCGCAACTCGCATCTACAACAGTATCTATCGTTTAATGTTTTCAGAACCATCTTCGTTTGGCTCATAATGCAAATAGTCCATGCTGTATGCTTGTCCCCATTAGGTAAATTATTTCGATTCATTTTTTTGCACAAACTTATTCAAAAACAGGTCCTTATAACAAATCCACATGGTGCCAGGCAGTACCGCGGTCGGAAAATTGTTAAACAATTTTTTAAGCGAATTCAAAAAATCAATTTTTTCACTTAGGACAAATTTGTTTGAGATTCTCTGGATCAACCTGAGCAAAAAAGGTCTCTTGTGATTTTTCTATAAAATTGACTGTTGTCGAGTTACATGCAATTTAAAATTTGAAAAAAGCGAAAATGGCTATTTTCAAGGCTTAATAACGCGATTAAAAATTATTATTATGAAAGTCATAAAGTGACCAACTCAAAGTTTAAAGTCGCCCCCCCCTGGAGGAGCCTGAAGAAATTTTTGATTTTATTACTATTATTTTTAACAATTAAAAATGAGCGCTAGCACATATTGAACCGGCCGTCCGCGAGAGAGATGTAAATCCATTAGACGTTTTAAAAAAATATCGATTGGAAGTCAAAAATGCGTTTTAAAAAAATAAAAAAGGAATTTTGAGGTTATATGTATTGTACACTCGACCTAAGGGTCTATAAAAAATAGATATGTTTTGTAAAAGCCTCATAAAATTTTTAAATTAATTGCAACCTAACTAAACAAAAAAAAAGAGAAAAATTGAAGTTTTTGTGGGGTAGGGGGAGGGGGGTGGTGGGCTAAAAATGTGATTAGTCTTATTTTTCAATCACATATAACGAAAAAAAATATTCAGGCTCTATCGATCTCAAAAAATATAATTAGACCCGCAAAAATCCTTACAAAACTTTAAAATAGCATGGTTTTTGGGGGGTTTAAAAGTGTTTCGCTTAATTTTTGAATATCCTAATATACTTAGTTACTTTAAATTATACATAATCTATTAACAAAACCTTGAGTTGATCTATGTTGCAGTCTATAAAATGGAAAAAATCCCCAAAAACCCCCTAAGAAACCAGTTTTCTTGATTTTTCAACATGGCGCACCTGACGAAAAAATCTGAAAAAAATCAGAGAGATAGGTTTTGATAAAATACATAGAATGCAAAAAAAAATGGACCTGTAGCCCCCTCCAAAAAAACGTTATAGGTTTTAAAAAAGTTAAAAAAAAATTTGAGGTTATGTACACTCGACCTATGGGTCCATAAAAAATGGACATGTTTCGTAAAAGCCTCAGCTACACTTGTGAATTTTTTGAAATTTTTAAATCAATTTAAACCCAACTAAAAAAAATTAAATCTAAAAATCTACGTTTTTGGCTGTGGGGGAGGGGTAAGGGGGGTGACGAGCTAAAAATCCGCGTTATCTCATTTTTTAGTTGCATAGAACGTAAAAAAATTAATAAAATTGAATTCTGGGAGTGAGGGCATTTTGCCTATCTTAACGGGGGGTACCCTTTAAGCTTTACAGGAGAAAGTTTATTTTTCCCCTAAACTATGCACTTTTCGAGTCACCTGGTAGATACACGTTTAGGGCTGATGCCTGCCAGGTCATGGTTTTTAGCTTTGGTGTGCTATGAATTATCACTATACAAATTGTCGTTATACAAATTATCACTGTACAATGGTACGCTACATTATCGGGTGACACCCCAATGAATGGTTGACCTCAACATTTATTTGCCTCCCAAAGAAGAAAAAATTCTAGAGAATGCACCGACCATCGCACGATAAGCCTGATGTCTCACACACTTAAAATGTTTTTAAAGATCATTTATAAACGCATTTACCAAACACTTGATATGGATATCGAAGAAACCCAATTTGGATTCCGTAGAGGCGTAGGTACCCGTGAAGCTCTCTTTGCATTCAACGTACTAATCCAGAAATTCTTGAATGTGAACCAGAATATGTACGTATGTTTCATAGATTACAACAAGGCTTTCGATAAAGTCCGCCACAAACAGCTAATGGACGTCCTCAAAGCAAAACAATTACAATACAATGACCTTCGAATTATAACAAATCTATATTATAAACAACAGGCACACATACGCATTAACGAACACACATCAGAAGAGTTCGAAATTAGAAGAGGAGTGAGACAGGGGAGTGTATTGTCACCATTACTATTCAATGTATACTCTGAAGAAATTATGAAAAGAGCTCTTGAGGGAGAAACAGCTGGAATAAAGGTAAATGGAACGCCAATTAACAACATTAGATATGCGGACGATACTATCATAATAGCAGACAACCTTCCCGACCTCCAAAAGCTAATGAAAAAGATAGTTGAGTATGAAGAACAATATATGAGGATATTAAAGACCCAAAATAATGATAAAAGCCTGACAATTAAAGGTAAAACTTTAGAACAAGTTGAAAACTGTAACTATCTTGGCACAATAATTAATCACATAAACGATTACTCCAAAGAAATCAAAGTTCGAAGAGAGAAAGCAAGAACAAACTTCAATAAAATGAGAAAGGTACTTTGTGCAAGAGAACTGAAATTAGATTTGAGAGTTAGGCTGGCAAGGTGTTATATTCTTTCGACTCTGCTTTACGGGATAGAAGCATGGACACTTAACACGTCGACTACTAAAAAGTTGGAAGCATTTGAACTGTGGGTGTATAGAAGAATCCTGAAGATATCATGGATCGAGCATGTAACAAACAACGAAGTCATGAGAAGAGTCAATAAATGAATGGAAGGAAATATTGGAAACCATCAAGACACGAAAGCTTTAATACCTGGGGCATGTTATACGTAATTAGAAATACAACATACTTCAATTAATTATACAAGGGAAAATTCAGGGCAAGAGAGCGTAGGAAGAAGAAGAATCTCATGGTTGCCTAACTTGAGGGAATGGTACGGATGCACATCAACCGAACTATTCAGAGCAGCAGCATCTAAGATCAGAATAGCCATGATCATTGCCAACCTCCGTCGCGGAGATGGCACGTAAAGAAGAAGAAGACATTACATTGTCTTCTAATGCTAATGTCTTCACTCCTCGTTAGATCTCTCAGCGTATTTCCTGTAATTCTTCTCAGTACTCGCATCTCTGCCGTTTCCAGTAGTCTTGTGACTGTATCGGATATTGTTTCTGATGCATATTATGTCATTATTGGTAGCGGTCTAAAGCGGTAGGACCAGATGATATTCCTGGGGAAGTATGGAGAGCATTGGGAGAGACAGGAACAAGGTGGCTAGCAGGTCTATTTAATAGAATTATGGAAGTCGGACAAATGCCAGACGAATGGAGAAGCAGTATACTGGTACCTGTTTACAAAAGCAAGGGAGACATACAACAATGCACAAACTACAGGGCTATAAAACTACTTAACCACACCATGAAAATATGGGAAAGAGTAATTGATAGACGGATACGTGAAGAGACAGAAATATCCGAGAATCAATTTGGCTTTATGCAGGGTAGATCAACAACAGATGCAATTTTCATTATAAGGCAGTTGATGGAAAAATACAGGAGTAAAGAAACAAACGCTCATACGGTATTCATTGATCTTGAGAAAGCATATGATAGAGTTCCTCGAGAGATTCTGTGGTGGGCACTCAATAAGAAAGGAGTCCCTGGTGAATATGTAAAGATTGTGAGGGATATGTATGAGGGAGTAACGACTAGTGTTCGGACAGGTGTGGCAGAGACTGACAAATTTCATGTGAAAGTAGGATTGCACCAAGGCTTTGTGCTTAGTCCGTATTTATTCTCATTAATTTTGGACCAGATAACAGCGAAACTACAGGGTAACATTCCATGGTGCTTAATGTATGCTGATGATGTCGTGTTAGTAGGAAATAATGAAAGAGACTTAGAACAAAAACTGGAACAGTGGAGACAAGCTCTGGAGGAAAAAGGTTTAAAACTTAGTAGAACAAAAACAGAGTATTTGGAATGTTCATTTAAAGATGGAGCTACTACAAATAAAATGGTATCTTTGGATGGTGAAATGATTGTGAAAAACAATAGTTTTAAGTACCTAGGATCGGTATTACAGAGTAATTGAGAAATAGATGGAGATGCATGCAGTAGAATTAGGGCTGGATAGATGAAGTGGAAAGAAGCGAGTGGTGTGTTATGTGACAGAAAAATTCCAATGAAGCTGAAGGGAAAATTCTATAAAACAGCCATAAGACCGGCTATGATGTACGGAACTGAATGTTGGGCAGTGAAAAAGAAAGAGGAACAACGAATGCATGTGGCGGAAATGAGAATGCTTAGATGGATGAGTGGAGTGACAAAGAAGGATAAAGTTAGAAATGAGTATATTAGGGGAAGTCTAGGTGTGGCACCAATTGATGCCAAAATGAGAGAGCATAGGTTAAGATGGTTTGGTCATGTTCAACGTCGAGACGTTAATCACCCAATACGAAGAATAGCTGAAGTGCAGATTCCTGGAAGGAGTAGGAGAGGAAGACCAAAGAAGACCTGGGGGAGACGATAAGGCAGGACATGTTGGTAAAGGGGATTAACATTGATATGACCCAAGATAGAATTGTGTGGATAAATGCAATTAGGGAAGCCAACTTCGCATAGGGATAAGGCAAAGAGAATAGTGATGATTATGTCATTATTGTTCGTACACTGACTTTATAAATTTTTTATTTCATCTTAGTGTTAATAATATTAACACTGCGATACAGTCACAACACAAAGACTACTGGAAACGGAAGAGATGGGAGTACTAGTGTGATTAAATAAGTCATGCTGCCTGTCTATTTGCTATTTGTACTTAATTGATTACTTATTTGTGCAAGTCTCTGTAGCTGGACAATGTAACTTCAAAGTATTTTATTTCCATTACTTTTTCAATACTGATGCCATCAATTTCTATTTTACATATTGGTTCTTTACTGATTAGGTACTATTGTTTTAGTTTTCTGAAATGAAATTGTCATATTGAATTCGTTTGCTCTTGTATTAAATCTGTGGACCAATATTTGCAGACTATGTTCACCTTGGGCTATTAATGTTGCATCGAGTGTGCAACAGAGTATTTTTAGTTTTTTGTTTCCCATTCTATGTCCACTGCCTTTGACGATTTCATCCATGATTAATCCCTTTCTCCATTCTAATGCTGATTTTCCTTTCCTATTCCATGGAACATAGTTTAAGGTCCGTGTTGGCCAAAGTTCATCATTCATTCGCATTACATGCCCGTACCATAAAAGCTGTTTTATACCCTCCAAAATTGTTATTTTGATTATTCTTCTGAGCTATCTATCACAATTAGAAATGAATTTGTTAGGCAACAGAAACGCATACATTGATAAATGAAATGTTTTATGTACACCTAGTGGAAAGATCTTAAGACTACAGTTATATCTACTTATAATTTATTTGCGTACTAAAAGATCTAAATAGTGGCCTAATACATATATTAATACCGATAACATAGAATTAGAGTGCAGCTGCTCTTTGTTAGCCACAACATATATTTTAACTTTCCGTTCCGAAATACAAACCAATCAAGGACCGTCTTCAGGCGTAAATAATCTACACAAATTAGTTTACCGTCCAAAAAACCGTATTGTAATATTACATACATTTTGCAATTCCAAAAATTACAAAAATAAGAGAATACATAGAAGATAAACGCAACAGGATGGAAGGAGAAAACTGTAGAGAACGAGCCTTAAAACATAGCGTAAGAAGTCGTAGGAATCGTTGTTTTCAGTTACAACTTCAGAAGTAGAAATTTTGATCAAATTGGTCAATTTATATATAGGGAAAGGCATATAAAAAAAGGAAGTACTTACATTTTTATCTCTAAGATAAAATGATATGGTTTTAATAGAAAATTTATTAACCAAAATAGAGAGAAGTACAACTTCGTAAATATATCGATTGGTCGGACAGTTACTAAACCTAAGTGTCAAATTCTAAACATCTTTCGCGGTCAGAACATATTATCACCTGACTCCATATATACAATAGCTGAATCTAAAACAAAATCTTTTTTCATATTTCTCCTTCTCTGTAAGTCGCAAGGTGCGCAACAATTGTGTCAAATCTTTCTCTATGTTGTGCGGCTCTCAATATGGACGGAGTATCAAGACCCTTCCTCTCTCTGCTGTATTTGAACAATGAGTATATTCTCCTGTCGGGATCTCTACTTCCTTCAATTTTCCCCTTCATCAACAACCTCGAGAGTTCATAATGTCTTCCCCGGACTACATGTCCTAGATCAGCGTTTCCCAAAGTTTTTTGGTCGAGGAGCACTATTCAGGACAGACATTCTGTAGGGAGCACTTACCATATTGCGCTTGAATCCTCCACAGAGAACGAGAGATATTAGTGGGGGGGGGGTATATTAACCCTTACATTTTCTATTCACTTAATTAATTTTTTTTTTCAATCGCAAACATATATAATAATAATAGTCTCCCGTTTTATACCGCTGTGGCTTTGGGAGTATAGCAGGGTAGTCTGCTATATCTACGCCTTGTGCTACGCTTCAACCGCCTATTATTACCCCTGGTTTTACCCAAGGTACTCATTTTATTCAGACTGAGTCGACCTGGGGCCTATAAACATTTTTAAAAATGTCTAGTTGTTCTTGCCGGCGCGCTGCGGTAGGATTTGAACTCCGAACCACCGGCACCGGCACGCGAGCCAAACTTAATTACATATAACGAAAAACAA
Organism: Diabrotica virgifera virgifera; assembly: GCF_917563875.1. NCBI lineage: Eukaryota > Metazoa > Arthropoda > Insecta > Coleoptera > Chrysomelidae > Diabrotica > Diabrotica virgifera. Next base: position 20,104,797 of record NC_065448.1, read on the forward strand.
AAATAAAATAAACTCACAGATCCTATTTCTAAAATCTTAAAAAACGTAATGTCTTCATTTTAATGTAAACAATGAGTTTTAACTATTTAATGGGAAATAAGCCACAATATTATTAAAAAAATTATTTTTATTAACGTTTCGACGCCCAAATCGGATGCCGTTGTGAAAATACAAAATACTACTAACATAAACAAAAATGTTGTTGCTTAGTAAAAAAAATTCTTCTAATAATTTATTTAATTTGACTCATTTATATCGGCAATTCAGATACATATGATACATTTTAAAGTAGAAGACTTTAAAATGATGTTGCCAATATTTATGAGTTGCGTTCCTGGGACGACTTTACTGAAAGATAGTTCATTCGATTACTTGAAATCAACCACAACTCAAGAATATCACATGCTATGATTTTTTTGTGACGGATATTCTTGAGTTGTGGTTGATTTCAAGTAATCGAATGAACTCTCTTTCAGTAAAGTCGTCCCAGGAACGCAACTCATAAATATTGGCAACATCATTTTAAAGTCTTCTACTTTAAAATGTATCATATGTATCTGAATTGCCGATATAAATGAGTCAAATTAAATAAATTATTAGAAGAATTTTTTTACTAAGCAACAACATTTTTGTTTATGTTAGTAGTATTTTGTATTTTGACAACGGCACCCGATTTGGGCGTCGAAACGTTAATAAAAATCATTTTTTTTAATAATATTGTGGCTTATTTCCCATTAAATAGTTAAAATTGTAAAAATGCCACAAGAAAATAGCTTCAGAACGTAAAGAATGAGGCTGCCTTGATTTGAACAGGTTAGTAATATCCGGTTAAATTTGGGATAACTGCAATCGAATGTCAGGTTCCGTATTCAGTCGAGATCTATATTTTGTTTTAGTGGCCACATAGGCAGAGAATGCTGATTCACGTAAGTATGTTGTTGAAAAAGGGAGAAGAATAATTTTCGCTTTATCTGACAAAATTTTGAATTCGTCTTTGAGTTGTCACCAAAAATCTACTAGCAAATCTATCAGGCATTCATACTGTTGAGATGTTAAGGAAAATGGTTTTTTAACATTGCAAGGTATGGATCTGCAACCCAGAAATTGTCTTTAATTTTGTCGTGGAATTCCTCAGGAAAATAATTATAGAAGTTTTCAAGTAAATTTAGCAGATGACTGTGGAACTCGTTTAAGACAGCTTCAGGTATGTCCGATTCCAATTCTTCTCTAAATTCTGTGATTAGTGGAAAGCTATCCAGGTTTATATTTTTCACCGATTCTGAGAGATTTTTGACAATTCCTATCGCTAAAAATAATGAATGGGTTCTTCTCACACAAGAATATCCACAAATTCATATGGACGCAATCTACAAAAAAAACCACGGTCAATAATTGACTACATAATCCAATGAGAAAGATCTAGACTCAAGACTACAGACGTGAGGGTATACCGGGGACCAGAATGGGGATCTGATCACTACCTGTTGGTAGCCACCATAAGAATAACTCACCGGTCAAAAATACCAACGGTTTATTATCGCCATACAGCGGAGCACCTGTAGATGCTCCGCGGAGCACAGTTTGGGAAACGCTGTTCTAGATAACTGGTTTTGTGCTTCTTGATAATGTTATAAAGTTCTATGTTAAGTCCATGGTATTTCCAGAAGTTTTCCAAATACTCAAATTTCGAAGGCCTCCAACCTTCTCATAGTACTTAGATTAATTGTACATTTCTCTATTCCATATAAAAGTATATAATACATGTTTGAGAATATAGATTTTCACGAATCGATACCTAGTTTTCAGTGAAAGTGTTCTTCTTCTTCTTATTTTTTGGTAGACATGACTCTGCTTGTTTTTCAATGTGCTTCCAGTAAATTGTCGTTTTCGTGGTCTTCCCACTGATCATTTTCCTATAGTCTCTCGCTGCCTTTACTACTCTATTTGTCGTCATTCGGCTTATGTGGTCGTTTCATTCTACTCTTCTGTTTCGTATCTAGTTATTTATGTTCCACCTTGCATCTCCGTCGTATATCGGCACTTCTAGCTCCATCCCGAGATGTCTTATCGTCGGTTTTTCGAAGGGTTTTCATCTCTGCTGTTTTTAGCATTCTTTTTGTCCTCTCTATGTCAGGTCGTGTTTCTACCTCGTATGTCATTATTGGTCTGATGGGTTTTCACCCATATATTTTGGTGGCTCAAGTGCCACTGGGCCTCCGAAGAAGTGGGGCCCCGTTTGTTGGCCGTACATAGATTTTAACAAGAAAAATAAAAATATATACCTATTTTAAAAGCCGATCCCAAAGAAATATTTTCAAACGACATAATTTTAAAAAGATGTTACAGGGGCACCTGAACATAAAGTTTTCATTTTTCGCATGGGACATTAGTCTTTTCGACTAAAATGCAATTGGAACAGAACAGGCGCCCCTGAGGCCTGAGCTAAGCTGGGGCCCTCGAGACCTTAACATAAATATTTAAATTCTAACTTGTGAAATTAGTTATTTCGTCGCACTAAAACCATTTATTTTCTTCTTTCATTGCTTGTATTTGACTTGTTTGTCGCTATAAAGCCTTTTCTTGTCTTTCTGTTATATTGATGGCACTTGCAAAATTATTTAACTCTTGGTCAAGACTGGTAACTCTGCGTTGGTCAACAAACATTTCTCCGGACCCGGGGGGTGAACTCTTCAGACTCACCGGTAGGGGGCCCCCAGATCATGTTTGCCCCGGGGCCCTCAACATTGTACTTATAGGCCTTGGCTGTAACTAGCACTGATGCTAAAATTTTTATTTCGAAAACGTTCTGTAATGTAGCCTGAAAGGGCCTTTTTAATATAAATATACCTTATATAATAGTATAGTATAGTTGATCCAAAAGATGGCATAACCCAGACATCCAAAGTGAAAGTTATCCTTCAACACCAAATTGTTCTATATGGTCCACACAATGTCCAGAAAAAAGTCACACCATTTTGAGCGTCGGGTTTGGGGGGAGAGGGGGGAGTAATCGGTAAATTCGTAGTTTTTTAAGTTACGGAGGTAGTATAGTATAACTGGTCCAAAAAAGGCCTAACCCAAACATCCAAAGTAAAGTTTTTCTCCAACACCAGAATGTTCTATATGGTCCACATATTGTTCAGTAAAAAGTTACACCATTTTGAGCGTCCGGTTTGGGAGGAAGATGGGAGAGAAGCCAGTAAATTAGTAGTTTTTTTATGTTTTTCGTCAATATTTCTAAAACTATGCTTTAGCGTAAACAATGTTATATACAAAAATGGTCTACATGAAATTTAAAACAAAAAATGTTTTATACATAATTGTTATGAAATCAACGGTTCCAGAGTTACGAAGGGTGAAAAGTCGAGGTTTTCGATACTTTTTATATTTTTTGGGCAATATTTATGATATAACTATACCAAAAACCCAGACATACAAAGTGAAAGTTATCCTCCAATACCAAATTGTTCTATATGGTCCACATAATGTTCAGAAAAAGGTCACACCATTTTGAGCGTCGGGTTTGGGGGGGGGGGGAGAGGGGGGAGAAATTGGTAAATATAAAAAGTATCGAAAACCTCCACTTTTCACCCTCCGTAACTCTGGAACCGTTGATTTTATAACAATTATGTATAGAACCTTTTTTGTTTTAAATTTTATGTAGAATATTTTTCTATAGAACATTCCTTACGCTAAAGCATAGTTTTAGAAATATTGACGAAAAACGTAAAAAAACTACTAATTTACTGACTTCTCCCCCATCTCCCCCCCCAAACCGGACGCTCAAAATGGTGTAACTTTTTACTGAACAATATGTGGACCATATAGAACAATTTGGTGTTGAAGGAAAACTTTTACTTTGGATGTCTGGGTTAGGCCTTTTTTTGGACCAATTATACTATACTACCTCCGTAACTTTGGAACCGTTCATTTTAGAAGGTTTATGCATAGGGCCTTTTTTATTTCAAATTTAATGTAGAACAATTTTGTTTAGAGGGTTGTTCATGCTAAACCGCTTAGTTTTAGAAATATTGACGAAAAACGTAAAAAACTACGAATTTGCAGATTTCTCCCCCCTCTCCCCCCCCCCAAATCCGACGCTCAAAATGGTGTGACTTTTTTCTTGACATTATGTGGACCATATAGAACAATTTGGTGTTGGAGGATAACTTTCACTTTGGATGTCTGGGTTTGGGTCTAACTATACCTTACTATAAAGGATTTTAATAATTTTTTTGTGATGAATGGTCTACAACCGACTACACGAATTTTTTTTCTTGTGGATTGTCTATAGTCTATAACTTATTGTACATTAGTTTATATTTATTAAAAAAAAAAAGAATGTGTGTGTACTTTGTACGCTCGTAAGAAGTTATATTTCTCTTATATGATTTAAACGAAATTAATATACTTTTTATTTATATTTTATTTAAATATTAAACTAATTTATACTTACTACTTCTCAAACATTTTTATTAAAACAGTGCCAAAAATTAAAATAATAAAAGAATAAAACACACACAAACACATTAAAAATGCCACAAATGATTTCTGAACATTAATTGTCGGAAATTTTTTTAACTAAATACGTATTTTCTGAAAATAAAATTATATAATAAATATACTTACAATCATAAAATGTATAAAAAAAAAATAAAAAAATAAAAGTTTCTATTGGGGTTTGAACCAGCTTATCAGCGCGGTTGGTATTGGTGTTCATTCGCCTTAAACGCTTCGCCACGGAGACAATGTGTCATTACGTGCGAAGATCGACTAACTAAACGGATTAAACTTTTGACATTTTTGAATAAAATCAAATTATTTTGATTTTGAATTTAAATGATTTAGAATTGAAAAAATACAACAAAACATAGAGTAAGAAAACAATATATTAGGTGAATATTGATAGAAATTTTGATGGTAATCAAATTATGTAAATAAAAGTATTACATACTATGTATTTTGGTTGGTTCAAATAGGTACCTATGATACATTTACAATAATTATTACGTACCTGTTGCTTTTAAAAACTATTTAAAAGTCAGTACAATTATAAACTTTTTTGTTTCTGTCCTCACAAAAATAAAACTAATATATTATACAACATTTGTTTACCTTCATATTGAACAATTATTTATTATTGACAGATCATTTCAACACCCAATCAGAGCCCGTACAACGACTAATACCATATTGTCGGTGTGCGCATGCGCGCAGATCAATATAAATTCACCCTCAATCTCAATCGCGCTTAAAGAAGTATAATTTCAAAAAATATAAACTAAGACACAATAAATTGTAGCATCTAGCGGATGAATTTTATGGTTGTAAATATTGAAACAGAATATGTTATCTGAATACGATCCTGTTTCACTTTTAAAATTCGCTTTTTAATTGAAGATTGGCCAGAGGTACAAAGGAAGAGAACAGCTTCCTAACAATATGATATTCTCTAATTATTATGAATATGATTTAAGAATTTTCTAACCGGGATGTATTGTTAAAGGCTTTTCATTACGTCAATCAACAAATAATAAACTATGATGGAAGGTATTCATTAAGATTGCTCTTTATTTTTATTAATACAGGGTGTTTAAGGTTACAAATTAATATTAAAAAATTATTGAACGGGGAATTAAATCATGAATTAACAAATTGTGACTGAAAAACCTTAAATAATAAAGCTTTTATTCTAATAAAACTAAGATCAAAGTTTGATAACGATAAAAAAACATTTATTATTATAATTGCACACATTATTATTAAAAAACATCTAGAATATAACCAAAAGATTCTGTATCTGGTATACCCCCAATACTGTATAACACATACCTACACCTTCTATTTATATTGAAAATTAGTTGCAATTCATCACATCTGTAAACAAAAACATAATTTTACCATCATTAACAATAATTCTTACATATAACCAGTCTCCTTCTTCTTCTACATGTGACTCATCTTTTAAGGACATTGGCGATCATCATGGCCCATTTAACTCTGTCTGCAGCTGCTCTGAAGAGTTCTATCCTTGTTTTTCCACCCCAATGCTTTCAATTTTTCAACCAGGACGTGGTCTCTCCGGTCCTCTCTTTCCTCCCACTTTCCCTTGTATAACTAACCGCATTAACTCATATTTTTCATTTCTTAGTATGTGATCAGAGTAGTTCATTTTTCTTTCCTTCAGCCTCCTATACATGTGCAATTGGGTTCGAGTATGGAGATTGTGTTGACCAAAGAAGAACATGGATATTATCTTCAGGTCTAACTTTTTACGCTAGAACATATTTGGAAGTATTGGCCTGATATGCAGTTACATTTTTAGAAAACCATAGAAGATTAGTTTTTCCTGAAATACTAATACCAACCAACTAACATTTCGTAGTGGGCAGCAATAAGTACCTACAGGTGTGAATGTAGCAGAATAACATTTCAATAACATAATTTTCAGTCTATGTAAAGAAAAAAAGTGGGCAAATAATCAGTGACCAACAGAAAGTCACAGAAACCTGGAAGCATTATCTTCAGACACTACTTGGAACTCAAGTAGACATGGAAGATGAAATAGGTATGATCTACGTAGAAGAGAATGGAGTAGAAGCTCCAACCATAGAGGAAGTTTTCGAAGCCATTAAGGCACAGAAAAACAATAAAGCTCCGGGAGTTGATGAAATACCAGCAGAACTATATAAGGTAGGTGGCGACCACCTAGCAAGTCACATCCACGCGCTCATCAAAGACGTATGGCAAGAAGAGAAAATACCCGACGACTGGAAGAAAAGTATAGTATGCCCGATATATAAAAAAGGAGACAAACTTCAGTGCAAAAACTACCGTGGAATCTCTCTACTATGTACAGCATATAAAGTCCTCACGTATATTATAAACCAGCGGCTCCAACCACTAGCAGAAAATATTATTGGAGAGTATCAGACGGGCTTCCGACGGGAAAGATCGACACTGGAGCAAATATTCACAGTGAAACAGATCTTGAGTAAAGCATGGGAACACGATGTTGATGTTCACAACGTGTTTGTACACTTCAAACAGGCATACGACTCAGTCAAAAGGAACAAACTATACTATATAGTGGCTGAATTGGCAATACCACACAAGTTAATAAGACTCATTAAAGCCACAATGGATGAAACTCAGGCATGTGTACGAATACAAAACCACCGGACAGACTTTTTTAACATTTCGCAGGGACTAAAACAGGGAGATGGGCTGGCCCCAACATTGTTTAACCTGGCACTGGAGTATGCGGTTAGGCAAATGCAAACTGGACGAGGAAATCTACTGACAAACCGAACGGTTCAACTGGCCGCTTATGCTGATTATATTAATATTATGAGTAGAACATCAACAGGAGCATAGGAAACATATGCAGAGTTAAAAACACAAACAAAAATACTAGGTCTGGAAATTAACACAGAAAAAACAAAAATAATGACTCAGACGAGAAGAAATATAGTCCCAGAAAACATTATACATGAAGATGACATTGAAACGGTTGAAAAGTTTACATACCTGGGAGTAGAAATATATACCGACGGATCAGAAGATGAAGAAATACGGAAGAGAATAACGCAGGCGAACAGAGCTTATTTTGCCCTCTCCCATATATTTCGGTCTAAAAGTGTCCACCGAAATACAAAGATGAGAATCTATAAAACCTTCATTCGACCAATAACATGCTATGGCAGTGAAGCCTGGGTGCTGAAAGAAACATCCAAAAACCAACTCGACACATTCGAAAGGAAAGTACTTAGGACAATACTAGGACCTGTGAGGGAAAACGGAATCTTCAGAAGTCGATACAACAACGAGCTTTATCAACTTTATAAGGAAACGCCCCTGTCAAACTTCATTAGATTACATAGATTGCAATGGGCCGGACATGTGATAAGAATGGGAGAGGATAGACTACCAAAACGAGCACTGAATGCTAGAATGCAAGGAAAAAGACCGGTTGGGAAGCCACGAAAGCGCTGTGAAGACACAGTAAACAGCGACGCACAAGCCCTTTTAGGAGTCCGTGTATGGAGAAGAGCAGCCACAGACAGGCAAGGGTGGAGGCAAAAAATAAAGGAGGCCAAGGCTCAATTTGGGCTGTAGTGCCGTAGAAGAAGAAGAAGAACATAATTTTCAGCTAATTAGTTTCCAAAAATTTAGTGACCATGAGACGAATATCATTTTGTCTGTCAAAATGTTCATTATAGAATATTGCGGGTCTGTGATAACCAGACGTGCGAACTTCCACGTCGCATAGGATTAGCCTGGCAGCGTTTGGTAAACTGGACTATGTATTCAAATCGGATTTACCCATATGCCTCAAAAGGAAAATCTTTCACCAGTGCGTGTTGCCTGTACTCACTTATGGTGTCGAAACATTAACACTCACAAAAAAAGTAGTGAACAAGATTTGCGTAACTATGGAGTAGAGATGCATCAAGTCAAACTAGTTTGATTTTACTCAACAAACTTGACTTGACTTCAACATCAAACTTTTTGTATAAAAAAGTTTGACTTGACTTGATTTAGATATCTTTAGGTTTGACTTGAATTCAAACATCTTCAAACAGTTTGAAAAGTTTGAATATTACGCAACGTGTTTATTTTCAATTTTAAATGAGACCGCCTACGCCTTTATTTGTTCAGTGGTGGATCAATCAACGGGGGTTGGGAAGGGGTAGGGGAAATCCCCCCCCTCCCAACAAGGTCCAAAAAATTTTTTTTGACAAATTTCAATAAACATAGAAATGTATTGGCTGATACGATATTTAAACCGCAGACAGACAAATAAAACGCAATTAACGCGCCAGTTAGGATAATTATTAAGAAAACTTAATGCATATTTATACATTAATTTTTTTTTAATTTACATTCAACATTTGTAGCCTGTATCCGAAAAAAATTTTAATTGTAGATATAAAACCTGGATACCGCGTACCAAAAAAAAAGTTGATTCATAGCAAACTGAAAATTCGTTAATAGCTTAACGCTGTCTAGTCAGACAAACTTTGATGTATGGGAACACTGGAACAGGAACAAAAGAAGTTCTAATAGTGGAAAAGGTTAAAAATTTGGAACGTCAGACTACGTAACCGTTCCATGTATTTTGTCGGACAGAACTTCTAATTGATTTGTTACCATTTCATTAAACTCTCATGCAAAAATCAGACTGGTGTTTATCACCAACTGGGCGTTTTAATGAGTGGAACACGAAGAACATGTCAAATGACAGGAATCATGTTGGTTAGTAATTTTTGCAGTCTGATTTTTGCATGAGAGTTTAATGAAAGGGTAACAAATCAACTGGATGTTCTGACCGACAAAATACATGGGACGTTTTCGTAATCTGACGTTCCAAATTTTTAAACTGTTCCACAATTAAAACTTCCCCTGTTCCAGTGTTCCCGTACATCAAAGTTTGTCCGACTAGACACCGTTAAGCTATTAACAAATTTTCAGCTTGCTATTAATCAACATTTTTTTGGCACGCGGGATTCAGGTCTAATAACCCTATGGTTAGTTTTGAATTTTACAGAAATACTAACGAATATACAGCAATACTAACTTTTGTATTGTGGTACATATTTTCGAGTGAACTAGCAGCTTGGTACCACATGTTTTTTCGAACTGGTCCTAAGATAAATAAATGCGTTTTTTAATAAAAGAAAGTCGTAAAAATTCCAAATCATTTTATTTTGAGCTGTCCATTGAAAAACCAAATAGTCTTATTTTATTGTAACCCTTAAGGGCATAGGCGTAAGATGTCGCTTATCAAAATGTTCAATGTGTTTTAAATGTATTAATTTTTTTCAAATCCTGAGAAAACTAATAAGAATTTAAAAAAAAATTAAACGCAGCATGAAAGATTACATTTTTTCTGAGGGACGAACATCCCTGAAAACTTCTATAATGTTTATTTTAATAAGTTACGGGGGTGAGCATAAAAAGGAAAATTTAGTGTTGTTATTAATTGCAAATATTTCATTTAAAACAAACTTTTTATTTATTCTAAGAGACTTTCGGCCCTCGGTAATAACGCAACCTTTCATTCTGCGTTTAAATTTTTCAAAAATACTTGTTAGTTTTCTCAGGATTTGAAAAAAATAAATATCTACATTTAAAAGTTTTAAATTAAAACACATTGAAAATTCTGACTTTTATGTGGCACTCATTGTATTATTAATTTTCTTATCTTAATTGGCAACTAATATGTCTATCTCGATAAAAAAGTATATCTATTAAATAAATTATTTTTCAAACTCTTTCAAACTAGTTTGACAAACAGTTTGAATTTTCAAACCTGTACGATTGACCAGTTTGACTTGACTTGAAATATTTGTCAGAAGGATTGACTTGAAATTAAGTCAAACTCAAGTCAAGTTCAAACATTCAAGTCAAACTTGTGCAACTCTACTATGGAGCGTCAGATCTTGGGTGCCTCCCTGAGAGACCGAATACCAAACGGAAAAATTAGGTCTTGATTCCGCATATGAAAAAAAGTTGATTCATAGCAAGCTAAAAATTTGTTAATAGCATAAGGGTGTCTAGTCGGATAAACTTTGATATATGGGAACACTGGAACAGGGGCAGTTTTAATTGTGGAACAGGTTAAAAATTTGGAACGGTCAGACCACGAAAACGGCACATTTATTTTGTCCGACAGAATAGACTTAAACTCTCCGAACAGAGATTAAACTCTCATGCAAAAATCAGACTGTCTTTATCACCTGTCATAATTCCTGTCATTTGACATATTCTACATGTTCCATTCATTAAAACGCCCATTTGGTGATAAATAGCAGTCTGATTTTTGCATGAGAGTTTAATCTCTGTTCGAAGAGTTTAAGTCTGTTCTGTCGGACAAAATAAATGTGCCGTTTTCGTGGTCTGACCGTTCCAAATTTTTAATCTGTTCCACAATTAAAACTTCCCCTGTTCGAGTGTTCCCATATATCCAAGTTTGTCCGACTAGACACCCTTAAGTTATTAACAAATTTTCACCTTGCTATTAATCAACTTTTTTTTCATACGCGGGATCCAGACCTAATACGCCGTAGAACAAAAACAACAGACGCTGTCGAAAAAAATCGCGTCGCTAAAGTGGAATTGGGCAGGACACGTCGCCAGATTGTCAGACAACCGATAGACAAAACGTATTGTCGAGTGGAGGCCATGAGAAGAAGCACTACGGAGCAGAGGACGACCACCAACCAGAGGGGCCGACGATCTGAAGCATGTTATCGATAATTGGATGCAAGCCGCACAAAACAGAGACAGATGGAAAGATCTGAGGGAGACCTATGTCCAGCAGTGGACGCGTACGGGTTGATGATGAATAAACAAATTAGGAATCACGAATAACGCAACCCTTGATACACATTCTGCACTATGTGTGGCCTAATTTTTACAATTTTATTTGATAAAATTACTATCTCGTTATAATCGTATATTAGTCTAGAAATCTAATTGCTGTGTTTGAAAGCAGCTTTCTTCCCTGCGGTATAAAGAACGACGTGATGTTTATAAATCTGTTAAATCTGCGATATATCATTCTACTCATCACTCATCCAACTTATTTATATAAATTATCGGATCTTAAATGGTTTGATGTATGTTGCACAGAGTCACCTAATTGAAATTAACAACATAAAAGAGCTATTTTTATAGTGTATCTTGTATCTTGTATTATTTTTAATTGAAATGTTTTTTTAAATGAGTAGTGTAAAGGCGTTTAGATCATTTTTTTGTCATATTTCCAGTCTTTAACTAAAACATTTTTATCTAACAATAAAACACTGAAAACGTTTGTTTTCTATACTTCCACAAAATTTATTATAACTATGTGACTAGAGCTGTTGCGACAGAGTGTCTTTCTCAAGTGATTTAGTTTGCCATGCCACATTGTTTGATTTGCTTGTCTAGATAATGTTTAGAAGAAATGCGTTCAATGTGCTTCCCCGTTTAGGATTTTGTCCTCTTCAGGGTTTGAGGTGAATGTATTGTGTTGGCAGCAAAAGCAAACAGTCCGAAAAACACACTGGGGCAAGCGCCGTGTCCTGGTGTTCTTGGATCCTGGGTTATGCCGGACGGTGGTGTCCAGAAGGCTTAGAAGTCAACAGAGAAGAAAGTTTGATGGATTGTTGTTGGTTCCATAGACATTTACGTGTACTGTCCGTGCTTTGCTCTCGACCAGTCTCCCTAGAAACCATTGTACAACGACAGGCGAACCTGCGTCCCTCGTCGGCGGTCAGGAGGTGGCTTTGAGTGCAGCGTGGACAGTGTGCGTTCGAGTGGAGAAAATAGTTGCGGCTATTTTCTTGGGACGAACAGGTATAATTGTGCAATGAAGTTGGGAAACCGCAAAAAACCAACTTCTCCCTGTTCGGGGTAGGGAAGAGGAAATGTTAGAGGTGGGTACGGTAGGCTAACGGGGTAGCCTCAAGGATGTTTTCGTACTCCACCGGGAGTTCGTCAATGCATGTTTGCATTAGAGCGGACGGTACATGAATCTTTTTGCGTTTGGGCTTTCGGTGGAGTACGTGGCCGGAAGATGAACAGGAACATTTGAGAGATTCTTGTGTGTCGGAAGGGGGGCCGTTGATTACTTTGATTGTGAAGTTCCTGTTCAGAGAGTTTATTCTCTCGGTGATTTTGGGGGTGTTCGAGATGTTATGGATTTCGTTTGAGGGATATCGCCAGTGCTCATAGTTGCATCTACGCAAGATTCTTCGTTCTGTTCTCAACAACCTCTCTTGTTTTTGTTTTGAACAAAGAGAGTAGATACACGATTTGTACTCCATGACGGGTCGAATAAAGGTCTTGTAAGTGTGAATGAGAGTCTTATTGTGTGTCTTGCCAATTTTTCCCGAGAGAGCGTTGAGAAGTCTGGCCCTGTTCCTTACCCTATCTAAAGTTGCTTTTAGATCTGCGTCCCAGTTGAGAGTCCTGGTAAACAGTACTCCCAAATAGTTTGCAGTCGGGCTAGTAACAAGTCTTTCTCCCAACAGTCTCAGTGGATATTGGTCGTCTTCATTGCGTATGATTCTATTTGACACAGAAGGGGCGCGAAACACAATTGTTGTTGTTTTGTTCGCGTTCAGCGTGACTCTCCACTTACAACACCATTCGCCGACACCGTCCAACAGAGCCTGGGCTCTTCTGAAGAGGAGTCGTGGGTTGTATCGAGAGGTTGTTGAGAGCAGAGTCGTGTCGTCTGCATAGAGAAACAGCCGAGTACCTGGGATATTTTGGTTAGTGATGTCGCTGTTGTAGATGATGTACAACAGCGGTGCTAGGACTGAACCCTGGGGAACTCCAGCTTGTGGAGTGAAGGGGGTGGACTTTTGATCACCTATTTTAACTCTGACAGTACGGTTGTGGAGGTAGGAGTGTACAATTTTGGTAAATTGCAATGGTAGCCCGATGTCCAGAAGTTTCCGAACAAGCCCGTCGTGCCAGACCTGGTCGAAAGCCTTCTGCACATCCAGAAATGTGGCTATGGCGAATGAACCATCGTTGATGGTTTGAGTAACTTTGGTAGTGAAATCTATTAATGCATGTTTAGTAGATTTACCTGACTGGAATCCATATTGGAACTTTGGTATGATATTGTGGTTTTCGAGAAAGTCATTGAGCCTCTCTTTTAGGATTAGCTCAAGAACTTTACCCAGAGTATTGATTAATGAAATTGGTCTATAGGATTCCACGTCGGTTGGGGGTTTGCCTTTTTTCAAAAGCATGATGGTGTTGGCCACTTTCCAAGGAGTAGGAAAGTGGCTGTTTTTGAGACATGCATTGAATATTTTAGTTAGAAGAGGAATGATACTCTCTGGAAGTTTTTTGAGGCACCTTCGGTTGATGCCATCAGGTCCGGGAGCGCTGTTTTTGCCGATTTGGCAAAAGCTCTCCGTTTCCCTGTCTGTGAGGGGGTCCATGATAGGATCATAGACTGGAATGTAGTGGTTGAGAGTAACATTTACAATGTATTCTGTGTTGAATTTAAATATGCGATCAAAGTTCGGGTTATCTGGGGTTTGAAAATTGTTTTGAAGCGAATTTCTGAATGCTTCGGCTTTCCCTTCTGGGGAATTGACTATGTGATTATTGACCAACAGATGGGATGGTTGAGATACTTTTTGTTTTGTTAGGACTTTGAATTTTTGCCAGAATTTACCTCCGTCTCTGTAGTCCAGTTTTGAGGTAGCATCTTCCCATCGGCGAGCCGTTAGGACAGATATCTCCCTCTTTATCCTGGCACAGATCCGGTTGTACTCTGTTTTGATTAGTGGGTTTCTGTTGGCCTTGTATTGACGTAGAAGACGTCGTTTTTGTTGGATTTTGGCAATGATGTATTGTGGAAGTGCCGGTGATGTATGGGTTATTTGTTTGAGTGGAATTGCGTGCGTGATCGCCTCAGTGATGAGGTTCTCGATATCGGTTGCACTGGTGTCGATACTATCGTTAGTATCGAGTTCGCCTAACATAGGGAGATTTTGTGTGATGAAGTTTTGGAATTCAGTCCAGTTAGCGTGACGATAGTCTCTTATAGATCTTGGAGGGTTTGGTTGTTTTGGAATGAGTATGTCGGTGTCGACAAGAAGAGGTACGTGGTCTGACGTTATTGAATCGCCTATGTGGCATCTATCCCCGAACCGATCCAGAATGTTACTAGTAACTAGGATGTGGTCGACAATAGAGGCCCCATTGGCGTTCAAAAACGTGAATTCAGTGTTGGTGATTCTTGAAATGGGAAGGTCTAGTAGATAATCCGTGAGGCGGATGCCTTCTGGGTTTTGACGGTGATCACCAAACTGTGTGTGTCTACAATTTAGATCGCCCATCAACACAGCCTTGCCGAGCCTCGAAAAGTACTCTAGCAAATGCCTGTTGAGTGGTTGATCCGGGTGTTTGTAGTAAGAGACTATCGTGAGGGTTTCGTTATTGGGGATATGCACGTCAATTGCCAGGAAGTCCACATCAGGTGGACGAAAATTTTGTGGGAATGTGTGTGTGTTGTGCGGTATTCCGTGTTTCACGACCAGTCTCCCTAGAAACCATTGTACAACGACAGGCGAACCTGCGTCCCTCGTCGGCGGTCAGGAGGTGGCTTTGAGTGCAGCGTGGACAGTGTGCGTTCGAGTGGAGAAAATAGTTGCGGCTATTTTCTTGGGACGAACAGGTATAATTGTGCAATGAAGTTGGGAAACCGCAAAAAACCAACTTCTCCCTGTTCGGGGTAGGGAAGAGGAAATGTTAGAGGTGGGTACGGTAGGCTAACGGGGTAGCCTCAAGGATGTTTTCGTACTCCACCGGGAGTTCGTCAATGCATGTTTGCATTAGAGCGGACGGTACATGAATCTTTTTGCGTTTGGGCTTTCGGTGGAGTACGTGGCCGGAAGATGAACAGGAACATTTGAGAGATTCTTGTGTGTCGGAAGGGGGGCCGTTGATTACTTTGATTGTGAAGTTCCTGTTCAGAGAGTTTATTCTCTCGGTGATTTTGGGGGTGTTCGAGATGTTATGGATTTCGTTTGAGGGATATCGCCAGTGCTCATAGTTGCATCTACGCAAGATTCTTCGTTCTGTTCTCAACAACCTCTCTTGTTTTTGTTTTGAACAAAGAGAGTAGATACACGATTTGTACTCCATGACGGGTCGAATAAAGGTCTTGTAAGTGTGAATGAGAGTCTTATTGTGTGTCTTGCCAATTTTTCCCGAGAGAGCGTTGAGAAGTCTGGCCCTGTTCCTTACCCTATCTAAAGTTGCTTTTAGATCTGCGTCCCAGTTGAGAGTCCTGGTAAACAGTACTCCCAAATAGTTTGCAGTCGGGCTAGTAACAAGTCTTTCTCCCAACAGTCTCAGTGGATATTGGTCGTCTTCATTGCGTATGATTCTATTTGACACAGAAGGGGCGCGAAACACAATTGTTGTTGTTTTGTTCGCGTTCAGCGTGACTCTCCACTTACAACACCATTCGCCGACACCGTCCAACAGAGCCTGGGCTCTTCTGAAGAGGAGTCGTGGGTTGTATCGAGAGGTTGTTGAGAGCAGAGTCGTGTCGTCTGCATAGAGAAACAGCCGAGTACCTGGGATATTTTGGTTAGTGATGTCGCTGTTGTAGATGATGTACAACAGCGGTGCTAGGACTGAACCCTGGGGAACTCCAGCTTGTGGAGTGAAGGGGGTGGACTTTTGATCACCTATTTTAACTCTGACAGTACGGTTGTGGAGGTAGGAGTGTACAATTTTGGTAAATTGCAATGGTAGCCCGATGTCCAGAAGTTTCCGAACAAGCCCGTCGTGCCAGACCTGGTCGAAAGCCTTCTGCACATCCAGAAATGTGGCTATGGCGAATGAACCATCGTTGATGGTTTGAGTAACTTTGGTAGTGAAATCTATTAATGCATGTTTAGTAGATTTACCTGACTGGAATCCATATTGGAACTTTGGTATGATATTGTGGTTTTCGAGAAAGTCATTGAGCCTCTCTTTTAGGATTAGCTCAAGAACTTTACCCAGAGTATTGATTAATGAAATTGGTCTATAGGATTCCACGTCGGTTGGGGGTTTGCCTTTTTTCAAAAGCATGATGGTGTTGGCCACTTTCCAAGGAGTAGGAAAGTGGCTGTTTTTGAGACATGCATTGAATATTTTAGTTAGAAGAGGAATGATACTCTCTGGAAGTTTTTTGAGGCACCTTCGGTTGATGCCATCAGGTCCGGGAGCGCTGTTTTTGCCGATTTGGCAAAAGCTCTCCGTTTCCCTGTCTGTGAGGGGGTCCATGATAGGATCATAGACTGGAATGTAGTGGTTGAGAGTAACATTTACAATGTATTCTGTGTTGAATTTAAATATGCGATCAAAGTTCGGGTTATCTGGGGTTTGAAAATTGTTTTGAAGCGAATTTCTGAATGCTTCGGCTTTCCCTTCTGGGGAATTGACTATGTGATTATTGACCAACAGATGGGATGGTTGAGATACTTTTTGTTTTGTTAGGACTTTGAATTTTTGCCAGAATTTACCTCCGTCTCTGTAGTCCAGTTTTGAGGTAGCATCTTCCCATCGGCGAGCCGTTAGGACAGATATCTCCCTCTTTATCCTGGCACAGATCCGGTTGTACTCTGTTTTGATTAGTGGGTTTCTGTTGGCCTTGTATTGACGTAGAAGACGTCGTTTTTGTTGGATTTTGGCAATGATGTATTGTGGAAGTGCCGGTGACGTATGGGTTATTTGTTTGAGTGGAATTGCGTGCGTGATCGCCTCAGTGATGAGGTTCTCGATATCGGTTGCACTGGTGTCGATACTATCGTTAGTATCGAGTTCGCCTAACATAGGGAGATTTTGTGTGATGAAGTTTTGGAATTCAGTCCAGTTAGCGTGACGATAGTCTCTTATAGATCTTGGAGGGTTTGGTTGTTTTGGAATGAGTATGTCGGTGTCGACAAGAAGAGGTACGTGGTCTGACGTTATTGAATCGCCTATGTGGCATCTATCCCCGAACCGATCCAGAATGTTACTAGTAACTAGGATGTGGTCGACAATAGAGGCCCCATTGGCGTTCAAAAACGTGAATTCAGTGTTGGTGATTCTTGAAATGGGAAGGTCTAGTAGATAATCCGTGAGGCGGATGCCTTCTGGGTTTTGACGGTGATCACCAAACTGTGTGTGTCTACAATTTAGATCGCCCATCAACACAGCCTTGCCGAGCCTCGAAAAGTACTCTAGCAAATGCCTGTTGAGTGGTTGATCCGGGTGTTTGTAGTAAGAGACTATCGTGAGGGTTTCGTTATTGGGGATATGCACGTCAATTGCCAGGAAGTCCACATCAGGTGGACGAAAATTTTGTGGGAATGTGTGTGTGTTGTGCGGTATTCCGTGTTTCACGAGAATACCATTCCCACGTGAAACCTGACAGCGGCTTCGATGGATGATCGAATATCCTGCGAAGTGTGGATCGTTTTTCGACAGAGTATCTGTGAGTGCGAGGATCTGGATGTTATGCTTCGACAGGATATTCTTGATGAGAGGTCTCTTTTTGGAGAGACCCTGACAGTTGACTGTGCCTAGGGTGAAATCCATAAAGGGAGGGTGTTTAGTGGTTGGAGCGGAAAGTCACCGTGACATTGCTCCCGTACCCGTGGACCACTGTCGAGTGGTCGTAGACTTGGCTAATCAGATTAGCCGTGATTGCAGCGATATGTTCACGAAGTTCGGGCAACAAGTTAAGCAACAGAGCAGTCTGAATAGACAAGATGTTCTTTGTTTCTGTAGGGAGTTCGAAAGGGGGGAATGATCTTTCGATCGTAAGTGGCTGTATTTCGTGTTGGGCGGAGGGGATGGTGTGTCTTTGTGGACACTTGTTGGAGTATGCGGGGTGGTCACCGCCGCAATTCGGGCATTTGGGTTCCTGCTGTTTGGTGCAGGCGCTGGATTTGTGGTTGCCGCCGCAGTGGGAGCAGACGAATGCTTTTTGAGGGCATTCGTCGATGGAGTGTCCGTTAATGCAGCATTTGCTGCAATATTTTGGGGTGGGGATTGTAGGGTCGGAGCCATGAGGAAGTTCGGCATTATAGATTTCACCATCTAGAGTTATGCCTCGGCTCAGTGCTTTAGTTTGCTATGGGTTTGCCTTTTTAAAGTCTTTAACTGAAGAGGTTGAGGAGTGGGGAGCTGTTTGTCTCGAGTTAGTCATTCAGAATTATATGTGTATTTTTTAATTTATTAATTTTCATAGATTCTAATAAAGATAGCTTAAGGCCTTTATTTTGAATATGCAGAATTTGAAACTGTTCATTAAAAGAATGATTATGATCTAGAAGGTGAAGTGCGTATGTAGAAGTGTCTGTTTTTCTATTGTTGAAAGCCCTATTTGTTCAACAATAGAAAAACAGACACTTATACATACGCACTTCACCTTCTAGATCATAATCATTCTTTTATGAAGAGTTTCAAATTCTGCATATTCAAAATAAAGGCCTTAAGCTATCTTTATTAGAATCTATGGAAATTAATAAATTAAAAAATACAGATATAATTCTGAATGACCAACTCGAGACAAGCAGCTCCCTACTCCTCAACCTCTTCAGTTAAAGACTTTAAAAAGGCAAACCCATAGTAATCTAAATCACTTGAGAAAGGCACTCTGCCGAAACAGCTGTAGTCACATAGTTATAATAAATTTTGTGGAAGAATAGAAAACAAACGTTTTCAGTGTTTTATTGTTAGATAAAATGAACTTCAATCAAGTAACGGTCGAATCCATCAAACATTTTTATGTTTTTCTAATTATTGTTACTCACCAGTTACTAATTACTACTTCCTAAAGAAAAGAAAATCTTCTTCTTTCATCTTCCTAGTTTGAAATTTAGACTTATCTCTTTCTAGAATTGCCCATTTTTCACCTCCATGTAACAGTAGAGAAGAAGAAAGAAGAAGAACTAACTGACCCAATTGAAGCTGGCAATGGGATATGACAGAAGGAGTCCTTGAGTCCTCTATTGTTCAACTTAATCATAGATAAAATAATAAAAAAAGTAAGAACTAAAAATGGATAGCAAATGGGAGAAAAACAACTTAAAATAATCTGCAATGCAGATTTACGACGTATGCTGCACCAATTTAATATAACCGACAGAAGAGTTAACATGGTTTTTCTAAAAATGACAAAATGTATGGTTGTGACAGCAAATCTACTAAGATGCAAATTGGAGCTGGAGGATTAGATAATAGAACAAGTGATGAAGTTTAAATATCTAGGCTGCACACTATCTCTATCTTGCTACGGAAAGCTCGAAACATAAGTGGAAGATCAAGTGAATAAAGCAACCAGAGCCGTAGAACAATTCTAGAAAGACAGAGATGAAAACGCTTAGAAAAATCGATGGTAAGATACTATGGGACAGAGTTAGAAGTAGGGGAGGGAAGGGCAAAGTGAAATAGTGGGGTAAAGCGAAATAGCTCGTTTTCAAATTCTTCCGCAAACGGAGCCATCACTGTTTACAATCCAATCAATGTTTAGAAGTAGTACGTGCTTATCGATCATTTTTTAACGGTCGTCTGTCGATGTTATTGAAAATATCACTATATATACATTTTTGGACGACTATTTGTAAAATCTACAGGTGAGTGTAATTTCTAGTTCTTCTATCTTATTTAACTAAACATATTTTTGAAAGCAACACACAAAAGCAATCATACTTAGCTATCTTTTATATAAAATATAGATTATTAGGTTAGGGTTAAAAAATTTTACTGGGCAAGTTTGCTTTTAAATCCATTTGGGGCAATGTGAAATGTTAATAGATGGGGCAAAGTGAACTATCGTTTCAGTTCGCCTCACTTGTAATTATACTTGATTGCTACCATTAAGAAAGAATATGTGTATTTCCAGGTGAGCCAATGACATCTGGAATCAAATCTTTGCGAACGGGGGACTTTGCCAAAATGAAGCTGCTATGCAACACGAAATTTCTGTTGCTACGTTGAATTGGAAGATTAAATCCGGAAAAATACGGAAGAAGCGCCAAGTAAGAAGCTAGGCCGATTTCAAACCGTACTCTAGACTTTACTAGAAGCACATTGAAGGAACAGACAGAGTCATGTCATGTACTCAAAAAGAAGAAGAAGGAGAAGGACTAATATAGAAACTGTTAAACTGTGCAATTTGGACAATTATTTTTAAATTGTACTAGACAATTAAATGCAAAGCTTATATCTTCCTACTTTGTCAATTATTATATTAACGTTAAGTCCAAACACATTTATTATACCAACAAGGTATCTTTATGTCTTTATCATATATACGCACTTTGTCTATTAACCCTCTAAAGCTAAAGCATTTCTTTAATGAGTAGAGATAGCTAGTAACAAATTACACACAAAAGTGACAGGTTCTGTTGAGACGATGTAAACCAGATGTGATTTATTGTCTTTATTAGTTTGATGTAAGGTGTTGGTGTTGGTGCCGGGATTTAAGATAAGATTTGTTTTTATTTGGTTACCACCGATTTGGTAGCAGGTTATGATGTACCATCAAGATAAGTATTAATAAAAAAGTGCAATGAACTGAAGGGTGATGAAAAGAGGGACATATGACAGATTTAGTGATAGACTGAGAGCTGGATGGAAATCAGTGTGTAAAATATGAGGACAGTATTTTATTATTTAATTATACAGGAACACATACTAGTTACAAAAATGTTTGTAGTTTCTTATTCATGTGCCATCTTCTACCAAAGATTAATGACCATCATACGATATGCTACTTTATGTTGAGCGGCATGTAATAGTGGCAGCCAGTATCTTTTCTTTTACATAACCCTTCTACTACATACAAGTGGGAGAAGGCTACTCCAAGTATGACGCTATCTTCCTTAAACATTTATTTATAATTCCATCTTTTTACCCATTCATTTCAATATATCTGTATTGATTACTCTGTACGTGCAAGGTATCCTGAATTTGCTTCGATACGATACACCTACATTTCTACATCTATAATTTTTTTATAGTTGCTGCTTTTAGCGCCCATCTTTGGTCTAGCTCAGTCACTCAGGTGTAAGTTCTTAAGGTCTTATCTTAACTGAAAAACTGAAAAATGCATATTTATTTTACATTCTTCTTTTTCTTCTTCTTTTTATATAGACATGACTCTGTCTGTTTTTTCAATGTGCCTCTAGTAAGTTGTCGTTCCATCGTTTTCGTGCTCTTCCCACTGATCGTCTTCCTATTCTTCTGTTTCTTCCCCAGTTATTAATGTTGTCCACCTTGCATCTCCGTCGTATATCTGTACTTCTAGCTCTTTTCCTTAGAGTCTTTTCCATCGATTTTTCGAAGGGTTTTCATCTCCGCTGTTTCGAGCAATCTTTTTGACCTCTCTGTGTCGGGTCGTGTTTCTGCTGAGTATGTCATTATTGGTCTGATGACTGTTTTTGTAAATTCTACCTTTGATTTCTTTTCCGATATTTTTATTTCTCCATATTGTGTCATTCGGGCAATCTGCGGCTCTGTTTGCTCTATTCACTTGATCTTCCACTTCTGTTTGGGGCCTTCCGTAGCTAGATAGTATAATGCCTAGATATTTTAGATTTATTTTACATTAAAAAATAAAATGGAATGAGATTTTAACATCAACAAGCAAATCCTAGCAAATTGTGGATCAGAGACATGGACACTGTCGAAAAGCGATGAGAACTTATTAGGTACGTTTGAACGAAAAATCCTTAGACAAGTATATAAGGAGGTGAAAGAAAAGGAAGTATGGCGCAGAAGATATAATTTTGAACTATACGCAGCATACAACGAACCCGACGTCATAACATCCATAAAGATCGGACGTCTGCGCTGGATGGGCCATGTTGAACGGATGTTGGAGACTGAAACACCAAAACATATAATAAAGCAGACACCAGAGGTGTAACCAGGATGATCCTAAGGGGGGTTACATCTACTTGAAGGTCTCTGGGTTTGTATGGAATAATAATGGTGTTAAGCGTGTAGAGCTCAAAGTACATCCAAAAGGGGGGGTTATAACCTTCAAAACCACCCCCTGGTTACGCCTATGGGAGTGTTCAAGTATTACGTAACGCGATATTTGAAGATTTTTGACTCCCCTCCCCTCCTGCGTAACGCACTTTAATGGGAGTTTAACTATTACGTAACGCAATTTTTGAAGATTTTTGACCCCCCCCAATCTGCGTTACGTAATACTTGAACGGTCCCTATGGCAGTCACCAGTAGGGAGAAGGTCAAAGGGAAGACCCAAACTTAGATACATGGAACAAGTGGAACAAGATCTGAAAAGACTTGAGATTACCAACTGGAAGAACAAAGCAAGGAACAGAACAGAATGGCGGAAAATCCTACAACAAGCCAGGACCCAAAAAGAGTTGTCGAGCTACTGATGATGATGAAGCAAATCCTGCCCATAGCTTTACAAGAAGAAATGATACTTATGGCATTGGTGTAGCTGTTGGCTTGGATATAGGTAGATCTCTAGATGTTTGCCATGTAAGTTTCTTTACGTAGCCATTGTGCTCTTAAAAGGCAGCTGCACTTTTAGTTCATCGTTGACGATGTGGTTATTCCATTCTTTTGTTCTATTTAGTGCCCATGCGTTTATACAATAAACATTACATTTTTTCTAATGTCTTCAATCCTCTTTCGATCTCTCATTGTATTTGCTATAATTCTTCTCAGTATTCTCATCTCTGCCGTTCCCAGTAGCTTTTGTGTTGTGGCTGTGTCGACTATTGTTTCTGATGCGTATGTCATTATTGGTCTTTATTTGCTAGTTTTAGAAAATAATAAAGAAGAATTTTATTTATTTTAAAAGTCCGAAGCTTTTCTGGTAAATTCCGTATTCTTGTTTCCTAATACTTGCAAAGCAGACGAATGATGAATGAAAGAATACTAGGGGAAACTTAAAATTGCATTTCACTACCTGTCTACTCATCTAAGTAAAAATTCCAACGAATCTTGGTTCCTTGTACTCAGATAGAAGTAAGCTAATATAAATTGAAAATGGGAGTTTCAATTCGTTGAGAGATGACCATCATCCCCTTACGTACGTTTCACCTGCCTTAGGAATCATCGTAGATGCTCTGTGTCTGTAGAAAAACATCATACCTAGGCCACATACTGAGAAATAATAGGTACCAATATGCTCAATTTATAGTAAAAGGAAAGATCGAGGGAAAGAAATGACTAGGAACGAAAAGACTATCGTGGCTCAGAAACATCCGACAATGGACAAGGCTGAATTTTGAACAACTAATAAGAACATCTGAAGACAGAGAAAAGTTTGCAATTGTAGTAGCCAACCTCCACTGAGGAAACGTCACTTTAAGAAGAAGAAGAAAGGAAACTAGTCTGGGACTTGTTGTTACTTTTATACAGTAATTCTTGTGGTGCCACCGTCGTTTCTGTCATTTTGTTTACAGTTGTTTATTTTATTACTTCGGTTAGCCGTAACACATACAATGCAAAATGTGTTAATAATTAATCATCATCATAGTCATTAACATCTTAGTAGATGTGTTGTGGTTCATAATTGGGCTTCAGCAGCTCGGACAGTTTGATTGATAATATTTCTCCACTGGTCGCGGTCATCAGTTACATGTATTGCCTCAGTATACTGTTTGTTGAGAAGCTTTTTAGTAATGTCCGCCCATCGCTGTGGAGATCTTCCGCGTTGGCGTTGAGTCTGAGGCCTTCCTTGGACCACCAACCGCTCCATTTTGTGATCACTTCGATGGATATGACCAAAGAACTTTAAAATTCTAGAGTAAACGGTACTGGAGAGACGCTGATCCGGTTTAATTTCATCCAGAACCGAGATATTTCTACGGCGAGCCGTCCATGGAATTCGAAGCAGGCGTCTCCATGTCCACATTTCAAAGGCGTCTATACGTCGTCTATCTGATTCTTTGACTGTCCATGTCTCGCATGCATAGTAAAATATGGAAAAGACCAGAGTTGAAACGAGTCTCTTTTTGTTTGTCATAGTAATGTGACGATCACGCCAGACCCCGTTTAGTTCACTCATTGCTGCTCTTGCTAGTTGAATGCGTCTTCTAATTTCGGGTTCACAACTGCCTGTGTTGTTAACTAGAGCTCCAAGATATATCATAGATGAGACTACCTCGCATCCCG
The DNA here is from genome assembly GCF_917563875.1 of Diabrotica virgifera virgifera. NCBI lineage: Eukaryota > Metazoa > Arthropoda > Insecta > Coleoptera > Chrysomelidae > Diabrotica > Diabrotica virgifera. The sequence goes on from NC_065448.1 coordinate 20,129,463, forward strand.
CAATAGTTTGGGTTTCAGGAAACTGTTGTTGGCGATCAATAACCATGATTTTGGTTTTGTTGTAGTTAACCATGAGTCCATAAAAAAAAAATGAATTTTGCCAAAACAAAAACAAAAACAATGACAAACACACAAGACAATAGAAACGTAATACTAAACGACACCACAATAGAAGCGGTTAATGATTATATATATTTGGGACAGATTATAAAAATAAATAAGGAAAACCAAACAGCGGAGGTAAAAAGAAGGGTCAGATTAGCCTGGGCAGGATTTGGAAAATTAAAATGGGTCCTAAAGAATAAAAAAATACAACAATACTTAAAAACAAGAGTGTTTGACCAGTGCATACTCCCAATTCTCACATACGCATGCCAAACATGGACCTTGACCAAGGCAAACATGGATAAAATAATAAAGACACAAAGAGCGATGGGGAGAGCAATGTTAGGAGTAAAATTGACAGATAAAAAGCAAAACAACTGGGTCAGAAATAGAACAAAAGTCAAAGACGCAGGTCAACATATAACCAGGCTAAAATGGAGCTTCGCAGGTCATAACGCTAGACAAACGGACAATAGGTGGAATAGCACGATACAACAATGGAGACCATGGACAGGAAAGAGAGCAAGAGGACGACCCCAGATGAGATGGGGAGACGACATTAAAAAGATAGGAGGAACGCACTGGAAACAGAAAGCACTAAACAGAAGCGAATGGAGGAAACTGGGGGAAGCCTATGTTCAGAATTGGACGAATTAAAGGGCAAAAGAAGAAGAACCATGAGTCCAAATTTAGCACTTTCTACCTCGAGTTTTTTTAATAATTCAATAATTTCTTCTGGAGTAGAGGCTAGAAGTGTAGTGTCGTCTGCGAAACGCAAGTTAGATATCTTAACACCACCTAGGTTAACTCCTCCCTCCCAACCATCCAAGACTCTGCGCGTAGTGTCGTCTGCGAAACGCAAGTTAGATATCTTAACACCACCTAGGTTTACTCCTCCCTCACAACCATCCAAGACTCTGCGCCTTATGAACTCCGAATAGATGTTAAATAATAAGTGAGATAAAACGCATCCTTGGCGTACTCCCTTCTCCAAAGGGCATTTGTCAGACAGGTATCCGTCCATTCGAATATATGCCAGGTTATCTTGGTACAGTTTGCTAATAAGGTGAGTCAAGTGTTTAGGTACACCGATTGTCGTCAATATGTTCCATAGTTTGTCCCATCTAACATTATCAAAGGCCTTTGTATAATCTACGAAACATATAAATATCGGGATCTGGTATTCTCTGGCTTTTTCTATGATGTTTCTTACATTAAGGATTTGTTCTCTAGTACCTCTGCCCTTTACAAGTCCAGCCTGCTCAGGTGCTATTTGCCAACTTATGAAGTTTTCTAGACGCCGTTGCAGTATGTAGAGGATCACCTTACTGGCGTGTGATATTAGAGCTAATAGCCTGTAGTTGTTACAATTATTTGTTGAACCTTTCTTATGAAGAGGTATGATTATGGTCTTTCTCCAATCCTCAGGCCAGACGCCTGTGTGCCATATTTCATTACACAATCGATGTAATATTTTCACTCCACATTCCGGAAGATGCTTCAAGACGTCTGCAGTAATGAGATCATATCCTGCTGCTTTGTTTAACTTAAGTCTTTTTATATTTTATATTAAATAATTAATAGTAAATACAAAAACATTGAGACCAGATCTTACTCTAATAGTGGTAGATACACATACAGTTCCAGACTTTACAATATGGAGGCCAGCCTATTTAAAAAAAAATGCAAAGGAAATCGTCATTGGTACAAAAAAAATTGAGATATCAAAATACATACAAGCATTTAACTTATTCAAGTGACAGTCCTGGAGTTATTAACAGCATTAGAGTTCATAGATGAAGTTATTTCATCTATCAAATAAAATGGCTTACGAAGGAAAAGTGCCAAAAAACTGGGCGATCTTATGAAAGTCTTGACTTACACTCCCGAAGCAGATAAATTTTTTTTGAGCAGTTTAAAGACTGGCCGACGACCAATGAACAATATGATATTGATTAGTTTTTTAAGTTCTAAGTCTTAAGATGTACTTTAGGTCTGGTTTGTAAAAATAAACGTATTTTTTTTCTAAATAAATGAACAATTATTATTACCTGTAGATAAGCAGCACTATATCGTCTTTTATTCATTTATTTTATAAAGGCAACAAGTCAATAGTTTTCAAAGCCAAATTTGCTCTATCACATGTCACTTTATTAGTTTCGTTCTATATTTCACTTGTATAATAAAATTTGATAGATTTTCAGGTTTCTAACCTAGTTAGTTTTGTTTGTCATTCTCAAAACTAAGTATTGCGGACTTGTTCTCTTTATACAATAAGCGCATCAATTGAAGCAGACGTAAAGGTTATGTTTCAAAAATAAGGAATTATTAGGTATTGCCTCCTCATTTTCCATAATTTCAAATAGTTTGAGTCTATCGGATTCGTATCTATCGTAATCGTGAATTATGTCAAGTTCTCTTAGTTTCTAGACTAGCTGCTTTACAATGCCATTAGTAGAATTGCTTTTGTACCTTCGTTCCTTAGATCTTCTTGACAAATATTTAAATTATACAAACATACTTCGTTGCTTTTTAAAGCAGACGAACTTTTTAAGTAGGTGTCGCTAGAGCTTCCTCATCGAATTATTTGTTTTAATTCGGAATTGGAAGATAAATTATTTGTCTTTTCGTTCAGAGCAGACCATAGAGTCTCTCCGATGATTCCTAAGGATGGTGAAACATTATTAAGAGGATTATGGTCGTCTCTGAACGAATTGAAATATATGATGTCTCTCATTTTCATTTATTATGTATTATTATATCTTATTTACTTGCTTTCTTACCAATGTCTTCAAATAATATGATATAAATATTATTGTGTTTTCAATTTTATCAATCAAAGGCAAAATAAAAATTAAATTAAATTTTTTTTAAATAACGCGGGCACATAAATTTGATACACCCTGTATATTGATCTGTAAATATTTATTAGAATTTAGTTTGGATGTAAGTGGATTTCTTTTTTAATGAGCTTTCCGATGAACCATTAAAGACTTTTGTGAATAATTAAAGTGAAAAGGACGATGTATTCAGGTTTAAAATGGAAAAAGATTGTTTATTACGGGAACTATAGAATCCACAGGTAGAGGTAATTATCATTTTCTAGAAAAATGGTTTAAAAGAAAGTTTGGAATTTTAATATCTTTGTTTCACCCCGAGTAAATGTTGTAGGGTTCCCCGAAAGTAATTAGGATGGTCGGAATAATTTTGAAAATGACTGTTTGTTTGTCGAATGGAAAAGAGAAATGTTTCTGATTCTTGGCATTTTGGAAGGGGAAAAGTGGTTTGGATGTTGAGTGAATTTGAAAAAGAAGGCATTATGTTATTGGCATCGCTGAGGAGCAGTACGACGTTTTCGTGGATAGATAGTTAGCAAGTACCAGTGGCTGTTTGATAGTGGAGAATAGTGTTGAAAAGTGGAACGAGAGACAGATCAAATTGAGATGAAATACCTCTTTGATTCTGTATTATTGTGAGAAGGAGAGCAGAGAAATTTTGGAGTTTTGTTTGAATCGAGTACGTGTCAAAAGAGGCCCGGCTTGTTGGAGAATTGGTGCTGGTATGCTGATAGTTTTTGAAGCTGGAGAACGGAGAGGGCTTTGATGAGTAGCCTTTAACATAGTCAACGAGGGAGAGCTGTTTTGGGTCACGAGAAGACATCAGAGTGAGTGAAGCAAAAGGTCAGTCAATTTATGTGAAAGATATTTTTATGTTCGGAAACTAAACTTTTGAGTAAAAAGCATATGAATTAAAATTCCAATATTTCAAAAAGTAAATAGGAAATATAGGTAATCTTGCGAATACATAAATTTGTTTTGTTTAGTTTGTTTTACCAAAGTCATCGGGAACAAACCGATAAATTGTTTTTTTTATAACTAGAATAAATTTAAGTGGTAAAAATTTCATTCGGACATCTGTGTCCACAGGTTTTAGATTTGATAGATTTTTAGAGTATTGATTTGATAAATAAAAGACAATTCTGTATGTTTATTTTATATTTTTGCTTTATTTCTTTTTCCTATTTTTACCCCGATTAGGATCAACTAAGAGATACTGAAACCACGAGAGAAGATAAGTATAACGTAAGATAATTGAGACATTTTTTTAATATTATAAAAAGGCACCCTGAGATTATTTTATTCATTTTTTATGTATGATTTGCGACAATTAAATAATTAATCAAATAAATAATAATTAATATAAAATTAATAAGAAGCAGATCATAACAATATATATGATGAAATAATATCCACATAAACTCTGAACAAGGTGTAGTTTTTACAGCATTAATAGATATTATAATTAACCCATCGGATTATAATATCTCGAATCTAAATTGGGGCGTCCACAAACAAACAAAAAAGTGATGTGTTGCTAAAGAATACAAGCTACTTTCATGCTCATCCCCTATAAGTAGAGTATTAAATAGAAATTAAGGGTAGCGTATAAGCTCCTGATATTGTTGAGTTAATCCGATTGTGTATCAGTTTCCAAAGATTAAAAACAACGTATAAAGAGGAAACAACCGAAAGCCATCAACTCCATTACGAGGAAATTGGATTATTTCTTGCTCTTTTTAGCTCAAGTATGTTTACAACGAGAAATGATAAAAATATTAGAAGCTGTATTAGAGATATTTTGGCTGACTATTTATTATCCAAAATATAATTTTCATCGAAAAGTATAAAAATTGGAATGGAAAATATTATGGAACTAATGTAGCGGGAAAAAATTCGATTTGAATAAAAGTAAGTAAAACTTAATTATCTCATTTAACTGTAACTTAGTTAACATCAGTTAAAAGTTGTGACTCATTAAACGAGTACAATTTTTTGAATAACCGCAATAAAAAGGCTTCTTCTTCTTTCTTATAAATATAAACTCCTAACTTTGATATTAGCCTCCTACATTGTTTAAATTATCACAACATCTCTTGGTCTTACAACATTTCTTCGACATTGGCTAATATGTCTCATGCTATTATTGCTATTCTATCTTCTGCCATTCTGCTAATGTGTTTGTTCCATTCTTGTTTCTGTTTTGTTACTCGTGTATATTAATGTCTTCTACATTACATAATCTTTTGCCTGATATTTTTCGGAGTATTCTCATCTCTGTCGTTTCTGTCTAGCATAAAATTTTGTTGTTCCATTGGTACTATGAACTTAATAGTAAATTAATTCACAGTCAAGAATTTCTCCTGGTGGAGCATAATGGTGTCCTGATGAGTGATAGGACATCTAAGAAGACAGGTAATGAAAGAACTGACGAAGTGTTAGGAGTACCCAAAAGCACTGTATGTGACTGGACGGAAGACTGCATTGCTACTGCTATTAATAACGTAAGGTCACTAGTGCTGAAGTACCGCGGAAAATAGACAGAAACCGGCTCAGAAACATAATAGGTTTCCTTAGCTAATACTGGCTAGTCGAAAGACAACGCCTCTACACATTGAAATTGTTTCATGAAGAGGTTTAAGCAGCAGACTCTGTGATATATAATTTGAAATAGTCAAACATATTTTGACTATTACGAGATACTAGATTGTGAGCGGCAACCACATTCTGAATACTGCCAACGGATTCACAAATCTATGGCACCCTTCCGTTAGATATTATTTATAACTTGGTACAGGATTCCTGTTTAAGCACCACTAGCTCTACTGAAGGTATTGTTTTGCGTTATTAATCAAAATATCATAGAAACTTTCTCTCTACTATTAGACCAGTAAGGATCTGTGAAAAAACTTCTATTTTTGGATGTGAAAGGTGGCATTCGGATTTTTGCAGATAAAGTTAGGTGACACCTTCAGTAATAATAATTGACTTATGCTCCTTCTCAAATATGCCCGGAACATTAATAAAAAAATTAAAATATTTAAAAATTTCTAAAAACGTCGATTTTTTTCTGCTTTCTTTGCTTATAACTTCAAAACGATTCGTTTTGGAACAAAGTCGTACAGAAATAAAATAAAGATAATTGAATTTTGTATGCTATACGACTGGTCAAAAATGTCTTAACATATTACCTGTTCTGCAATATAGCAATAAATACAAAATAAGGGGTCAAAATACGCCTGCTTTTATTCAATGTTTTTAACCACTTTGGTGGCACTTAGAACCTTAGTAATTCGCTTAGGAAATTCTTTGTAACATACTTAAACCGTGTACCAAATTTCATTAAAATCGACTTAATAGATTTTGCATAATAAATTTGCAATCTAAATGTTTTTAAAAAAGTTCAAATTTTTTAAAATCTTTCTGAACAAAAAGTAGACCATTTAGAAGTTGTTTAATGTTTTTTACATATAAAGAGGTGCTCTACCTATCTAATACACTTTACAGAATTAAAATCGGATTATTTAAGGGGCCTCAGCAATGTTTTAAACTTATAAACAATTTTTTGGCTTATAAACAAATAGCTTTGTTTAATAATAAAAAAATTAATTTTTAGCAATGCAAATAATTAAAACCGGTATATTTTGGCTTAAACTTTTAAATGCTGTCAGCAGAATTGCTATTTTATTTTTTAATCAAAAGTTATTCGCGTTCAAAAATTGCAATTTTTCGAATTTTTGAAAAGTTCCACTGCGTTTATCTTGAAAACTATGCATCCTACGAAAAAACTTGTAAGAACATTTTTTGCTTAGAATTACCCAACAAATACAAAAAAATGTTTTATTTTGCGAAAAATCGATGTTATGTAATTCCTCAAGTTTTTTGTTTATAACAATCTTATCGACGTCCGAATCAACTGTTACCCAAAAAAATCGTTTTCCACGGGTCAAAAAATACATAAAAATCTTGGGTAAGTCCATCTAAATAAAGGGGCCCGTAGCACCTCCTCCTGGCCACAGGACTAATTTGTTTATAAGCCAAAAAATTGTTTATAACTTTAAAACATTGCTGAGACTGCTTAAATAATCCAATTTTAATTCTGTAAAGTGCATTAGATAGGTGGAGTGCTTCTTTATATGTAAAAAAATTGACAAAACTTTGTATGCTCTAGTTTCTGTTGTGCAAGATTTTAAAAAATTTTAATTTTTTAAAAAAAGTTTAGATTGCAAAATTATTATTCAAAATCTAGTAAGTCAATTTTAATGAAATTTGGTGTACGGTTTTAGCACATTACAAAAATTTTCTATGCTAATTAGGAAGGTTCCAAGTGTAACCTAAGTGATGGAAAATCATTGAATAAAGACAGGCTTGTTTTGCCCCCTTATTTTATATTTATTGCTATTTTGCAGCAAGGGTGATAAATTCAGACATTTTTAACCAATCGCATCTGATAGAAAATTTAATTATCTTTGTTTTATTCCTATATGAGTTTGTTCCAAAATGAATCGTTTTAAAGTTATAAGCAAAAAAATTAGAAAAAAAAAACGAATTTTTTTGAAATTTCTAAGTATTTGATTTTTTTTGTTAATGTTTCGGGCATATTTGAGAAGGAGCATAAATCAATTATTATTAACGAAGTTATCACCTAACTTCATCCGCAAAAATCTGAATGCCACCTCTCACATCCACCTAAAAACAGATCCTTACTGGTCTATATCTCTATTGGCAATAAACGGCAAAAGTTAAGATATATAGGGATCAAGCGAGGAGTCAGACACGGTTTATTCCTGTAACCGCTTTGAGCCACGAGGTCCAATATCTAGTCAAAATCAACGAAACTACGATAAAAATATAATCATAACAAAAAGCTCGGAATATAAGTATTCAAAATCGAAACATTTCCAAGACATCGATCTTTTTTTTTCTTCAGCCTGTTTGCATCCACTCCTGGACAAAGGCCTCCCAAGAGCTCTCTACTCTTCTCTGTCTTGTGCCATTTGGTGCCAGTTTCTCCCCACTTTGGCTTTAATGTCGTCTACCCATCGTTTTTGTGGTCTTCATCTACTACGGCTGTGCTCGCGTGGTCTCCAATGTACAATGTTTCTCGTCCACCTGTCGTTGTTTTGCCGTACCACGTGTCCTACGTTCTACCCAGTTCCATTTAATTTGTGACATCAATAAACGCACTAAAATGGGAAAATGTGGGAAAAATTATAGAGAAAGTAGAGAAAAATTTCAAAAGTCATGCAACAAGATAAACCAATGGACAGGAGAATAGAAAATAAAAATCAATGAAGGCAAATCAGTTCATGTTGATTTTCTTCTTCTTAACACGCCTTATCAAATCTCTGTCTTAACTGTCTCTGTCTTGAGCTATTCTGAACAGTTGTTCGAATTTTCGTATCCTGGTCCATTCTCTGACATTCTTCTGACATACCTGTTGGTTTTACCTATTTGAAAAACAACCAGGTAGACATTAGTAATAAACAATAAAGCTACAACTCAGCATGCTACCTTGGCATGTTCGTTTAAAATGGAAAGAACATATTAAAAAGAAAAGGAAAGAACTTCAGCCTTCAGCTCAAATTAAAAAAAAAATGTTTAAAAGAAAAAAGTTTAAGTTTTTAGTCTAATAGCACATAAAATCGAGTATTCGTTACAAATCGTTACTTTTGTATAAAGTAATCATTTACAGTATTCGTAACTTTGATTACTTTTGTATTTGAGTACCGGTAATCATATCGAAAATCGTGGAGGGAGGTATTTTGTACCTATAGGTATTCCGATATAACAACGACCTTTATCGATCTGTTTAAGGGATAAAAATGATTTGATTACTATTATTACTTTTGTATTTGAGTACCGGTAATCATATCAAGAATCGTATTTCCCAGTAGGTAAGCTCGTAGGGTCTAATTCTAATAAACCCAATGCAATACATACAATACAAAATTAAAATTGTTGATCATACTGTAGAAACATTATTATTTCCACATTTTTCCGGTAAGTCTAAGCTATTTGTTTGTGTTAACCTGATAATATAAGGATAATGTGGTTTATTATTAAAATATTACAATCTAAAATGCCCGGCTTTTTTTTATTTTCATTTTGTGAATTTGTGAATTATCTACTATCTAATCTACATCGGGCAAATCGCGTAGATCTAGATAAAAATATAGTGTTCTCGCATTCGATCTTTGTTTGACATACATTACATATTTTACGTATACCATTATAACTCCCTCTGTTTCATCTTCTATCTTCTCCTCACCATCACACCCTTAAAACGTTTCATAGCGATATTCGATAACACTCATAAAATACCGGTCCCGTCCGTTACTCGCTGGGATACGATTGGCAGAAAGTGTAATGGTTGTAGATACAATAGTCGTTACTCGCTTTGATACGATTGGTACGAAGTAATCAGAGTGATCAAAGTAACGATTTGCCTCTCTGTATATATATTGGTACAAAGTAACGAAGTAATTAAAGTAACGATTTGTCTCCCTGTATAGTAATCGTTACTTTCGGTTTTCGTAAGTAACGAGTACTTTGTAACGAATAGATACTTTTTCAACATCTCTACACTCTACCACATTAAAAACAATGGTAGAGTTACTTGCTGTACTCTCTGATTGAACTAGAATAATTACAATATACGACTACAGTTTCGGGTTGCAACGAAATTGAAAATGATTATTCATTAAAAAAAATGTATTTGTTCCTTGGACGGAAATGTAAGCTGCCAATATACAATAAGTTACTAAATATTAGATTAAGAATTCCCAATAACGTATTTTGGTTATGATGGATAACAGGTTATTATTTACCAAAGAGAATAATGCGAAGATAATTAAAAACAATTAGATTATTCGCATAGTATTGAAAACATGTGTGTTATGCTATAACATATACTTATATAAAAAAACTGTTCTGAAAACATCTCACCTCCATAATTACCTTGCGTGTTCGGTATTTTTGTTATTAATATACAACACACTGTTTGTTTTATCTACCGAGATAATTGATTGCGGAGTAGCCACCCTATACGGCCCATTTGTTTTTTCTTTTCATCATTTTTCCATAAACTTCCCGCAGGCATTCACAATTTAGATGGGAATACTGCACTGCCACATACCGAGAAGGAAAATGATCGCTGTGTCCTAGCTCTCCTCTCGTACGGCTACAGGTTAGAAGAGCAGAGGCGTATATTTTTTAAAAGAACTAAGTATTCGCTAATTCTCAATATGCGTTGTAACCATGGACGTATAAATAAAGACGTTATAAACGTCACGTGCAATTTCTATTAATTTCATTCATTTCTTAATTTTCTGTTTTGTTTTAATATTTTTCATCCAAAAATAGTTGGCCCCCTTTTCTTTTATCAGCTAACTATTCTATTCCTATCTTACCCGTATTCAAAGATACTTGACTAACTTAAACATAGTCATATATAAATTTTCTACGCCACACTGGCACACTCTATTTGTCAGTTGGCAACTCTTGACTTCCCTTCCCTCCCGTCATGTTAGTATCAGTTTATGGTAAGGAATGTTTTTATAATTTTCATATCTTTTGTCTACTTAAGACTCTGGTTCTCTACAAAATTCATCTATATCGTCTAATATCTCTTGAGCTTTTTGGCCTTAATAATTAATTTCTGTCCCCCGTTTCGGAAAGACCTGAAGCCCCGTGAAGCCTACATAGTCGACGATGGGTAACCACGTGGAATAAACCGACCAACCTAACGAACTAAAGACTGCAGCTGTCTTCAAGAGCACAAAGCTTACTTGAAGTCATTCATATGGCTAACACCTAGATCTACCCACATCGTCTGAAGCCAACTACGTCCATATTCATCCTCCACAGCAAGCAAGCAATCCAACATTGCCAGAAGTATCATTTTATTGTAAAGCTATAGGCAGAGATTTGCTAATTAATATTAGAATGTCATTTCATTATACTTTTTTTATACTAAATAAATATGATTACTCAATTTTATACTTCATTTGTCCCTTCCAAGGTTCATTGTTAATTTTCGACTAAGATAAGACGAACTTACACCTGCGTGACTTAGCTAAGTGAAGCTTTAACAATAAAAAACTTGCATAAAAATTATATTCCAGAAATATTACTGATAAACGTTATTTAATGCTGTTAAAAGGACCCCAGTTTACAAAAAAACTCATATTTTATTTTTATGAAATAAATATAAGCAATTAAAAACTGCAGAATTTAAATTATTCTTTCAACGGGCAGAATCGGTTGTGACGTCAAACAGTTTGTTGGTCGTCCCTATAAACGGGCGAAAGCGATAAGTATTGCAACGCTGCAACGGTACATTATGTGATAAAATCATAAGGAATCATAAAATCGTAAAGAATTAAAAAAGCATAAGTATTAAAAACATAAGGTTCTTTGTAATACTATAGTAAATACCTGTTATATTGTATATTGCATTAATATAATATATTATATTAGGTATTATATAATTGCATTACATATATTATTATTGCATTGTGTAGCAAATAAGTGAACATAAAATAAGTACTTACTGAACTGATATGTAGATGAAAATAGTCTGCTCACATGTCTTCTGTGAAATATCTTTCTCATTTCTTTTGCATGCCTTTAACCATTTTAAACGACGATTTTGATCTTGAGTTACAGGAATACATAGTATTCAGGGCGTTTTATAAGTGGTATTGGAACAGATGGAAAGTATATAATATTTGTAATATTGTTTTTGTGTTGCATTATTATTATTAATAATATTAAAGCACAGATAAAAAGAATTAAATACAAACAATCTTCCAGTGTTGGCAGTTCTTTGTTCTCTTATCCTGGAACGAGCAGCGTGACGTCCCATAGCGTGCTGCGCTTTTCGTGTTGGATAGCTGGCGATCACAACTTTAAATGTTGATTGTAAATTAAATATTGTGATTTGAGGGTTGATATTTGATATGTGTTGTTTCTATATGTAGACAAATATAATAAATAAATAAAAAAAAATTGTCAAGTTCCCTATTGGTTGTCATAGTTAGTTGAAGTCTTATTGTTATACATTAACTCCCCAACTTTCCATACCTGTGGTAGTTCGAATGTTACTTATTGGCGCCCAACGTGATATACAGGGTGTAACAAAAATACAGGTCATAAATTAAATCACATATTTTGGGACCAAAAATAGTTCGAATGAACCTAACTTACCTTAGTACAAATATGCACATAAAAAAAGTTATAGCCCTTTGAAGTTACAAAATGAAAATCTATTTTTTCGAATATATCAAAAACTATTAGATATTTTTTATTGAAAACGGATATGTGGCATTCTTATGGCAGGAGCATCTTAAAGAAAAATTATAGTGAAATTTGTGCACCCCATAAAAATTTTATGGGGGTTTTGTTCCCTTAAACCCCCCCAAACTTTTGTGTACGTCTCAATTTAATTATTATTGTGGTACCATTAGTTAAATTTAATATTCTTTTTTGCCTCTTAGTATTTTTTCAATAAGGCAGTTTTTATCGAGTTAAGACTTATTTTTTAATATGTTTACATAAAAATTTTATGGGGATTTTGTTCTTTTAAACCCCCCAAATGTTTGTGTACGTTCCAATTAAAATATTGCTGCAGTACCATTAGTTAAACACAGTGTTTTTAAAACTTTTTTGCCTCTTTGTATTTTTTCGAGAAGGCACCTTTTATCGAGATATGGCTTCTTTTTTAATACAGTTCAAAATATACCTAAAAATTTAAATCATACATAAATTTTAATATTATTACAAAGTCTCCATAATCGTACTTAACCATATACAAATATGTGGTGGATTTGACAAATATTCAAAATATCTCGATAAAAATTGACTTTTCAAAAAAGTACAAAGAGCTAAAAAAGTTTTAAAAACATCGTGTTTAAGTAATGGTACTACAATAATAATTTAATTGGAACGTACACAAAAGTTTGGGGGGTTTAAAGGACCTAAACCCACATAAAATTTTTATAGGGTGTCCAAATTTCACTATAATTTTTTCTTAAGATGCTACTGTCATAAGAATGCCATACGTCCATTTTCAATAAAAAATCTTTATTAGTTTTCGATATATTGGAAAAAATCGATTTTCATTTTGTAACTTCAAAGGGTTGTAACTTTTTTTATATGCACATTTGTACTAAGGTAAGTTAGGTTCAATCAAACTATTTTTGGTCCCAAAATATGTGATTAAATTTATGACCTGTATTTTCGTTACACCCTGTATACGATTATAGCCATATATCCGAAAAAATTGAAGTAGAGTTTCACGTAAAGGTAATGTTTCAAAAAATATGAAATTATTGTATACCGTCTCCTTTTTTTTTCCAAAATTTCAATTAGTTTATGTCTATCGTGTCTATCGTACTTAATCGAAAATAAGGTCAAATCTTCTTAGTTTTTCGACTATTTGTTATACAATAAAGAGAATTAAGAAGATATTGTCGGTAGTAGAATTGTTTCTGTATATTCGTTCCTTTTTGACAAAGATTTAAATTTTACACGCATACACTTTTCTTTGGCCTTTCTCCTATATATTTTACCATTTCGGAACTATTTTCACTGCACCCAGATCTTTCCCAGTTTTTATCTTTCCATTGCTTCCTCTAGTTCTTCCTATATAGCTTCTGTTTCCTCAATATTTTCCTCTGATCCGCCAATTACGTTGTTTTCATTTTCCGTTGCTTTTCCTTCGAAATGTTCCGAACGGACGAATTTCTCTCTGATTTCTCCACTTAAAGGTAATAGATGTGGTGAAAAATACCGCGAACCTCTCTCTATATTGCTATCTATATCGCTAATAATACAATTCACACAACTCTGAAATTATTTTAATAATTTCGCAGTTAATTTGCTTTAATATTGTCCAGTTCTTGCCTGTTAATTTTACTGTGTAAGTTTTTAATATTATATACCCCATTAAAATTTAAAGGATCCGTGAGATAAAACTTATTAATTGATTTAACTGACCTCTCAATGATTCGCTTACAAAGTAATGTAATAACATTACTTTGTATGAGCCGTATAAATACATTGTTCTTTTGGATACGCCTCTGGAAAATATTACATTTCAATATAAGATTTGTACCGGGAAAAATGCCATTGTCCACGGTTTTGTTACAGAAAACGTTCGAGGGAACTGGGATTTCGAATTATTTCCTTTACATTTTACGAGAGTCGTAAAAAGTAATGATCCCCACAATACACCCTTGTCCTTAGACTGTGTCCACTTTTCTTTTGCTCGTTCACTGCCAGCCGACATTATTTATATAATCTTGAATCGGAAGAATCACAAAGCGTTCCAAATCTGAGATATGTGTAATTCTTTTGAGAGTTGCCTTTTACCGACTGGAAAAACGTTTCGAATAAAATTCTAGCTTCAAGAAGTCTCTTCTGTTCGAAAAACTTTAATGTTTTATACTTTTTAAGGAAATGAAAATAAAATAGCCTCAAAAATAACGGTTCCTTCTTAAAATAATTGTATTTCTACCGACTACAGCAAGAATATTCAACAAAAAATCAAGAAGAGTGTGACCTTTGTGAAAGAAATAAAATTCCTCACCTTTATATTTGACAAAACATTGGTTTGGGAAAGTCACATTAAAATATTACCCGCGTGTGAAACCTGCATAGGTAACGATTACCGATGTCGAGTGAAATAACAGGCATATTGGTAAGCCTTTGTCTAAACATGATTACGCTATTATCTCTATAACATTTAATTACCTGCATTAGTGGAATATATTCCTAGCATCGTCTTGATTAAGCGTGGGTATACAGTTTACTTTAATCGTTATCGACACCAACTTTATCTTTCCTCGTTAGAGGTCGCTAAAGGCATGCGTTGGTATAATATTTCAATATATTTACAACCAGCCGGCGCGTTTTGATTAAGTTCAGTCTTCTTACGAGCCTCTCTGATGACGGGTAGGCCTAGAAACTAGAGTAAGTACTCGTTACTTACGAATATCGACTTGTTACTTTGATTACTCTGATTACTTCGTACCAATCGTATCAGAGCGAGTAACGACTATTATATCTATTTTGATTACTTTGATTACTTTGATTACTCTGATTACTTCGTACCAAACGTATCAGAGCGAGTAACGACTATTGTATAGTGTAAGTGTACTGGTACAACCAGTATACTTGATTACTTTCTACCAATCGTATCCCAGCGAGTAACGGACGGGACCAGTATTTTACGAGTGTTATCGAATATCGTTATCGGTATGAAGTGTTTTAGCGTTTTAAGGGTGTGAGGGTGAGGAGAAGATAGAAGATGAAACGGAGGGAGGTATCTTGGTATACGTAAAATATGTAATGTATGTCATTAACAAAGATCGAATGAGAGAACCCCATATTTTTATCTAGATCTGTGAAGGTCGTTTTTATATCGGAATACCTATACAAACTGAGAAATACGATTTTCTATATGATTACCGGTACTCAAATACAAAAGTAATCATAGTAATCAAATCATTTTTATCCCTTAAACAGATTGGTGAAGGTAGTTGTTATATCGGAATACCTATACAAAATACCTTACTTACTTACTTATCGTCTTCGTTCCCACTGGAACATAGGGCATCTACTGTCACACTCCATTTTTTCCGATCTTGTGCTTTTTCTCTGACTTCTTTCCAAGTTAGGCCGACGTTTTCTGCTTCTTTAATAATTGTTTTCTTTCATGTATTTTTCGGCCTCCTCTGTTTAAGTTTTTCTAGAGGTTGGAATTCCAATGTTTGTTTTGTTATATCTGTGTCTGGTTTCCGCAGAGTATGGCCCACCAATTTCCATCTTCTCTTTCTTGTTTTGATTTTTTTGTATTGGTTCTTGTTTCGTTTTTTTTTTCATAAGTCATGAGTTTGTGATTCGGTTGGGCCAAAATAATCTTAAAATTTTTCGTAAGCATTTATTGATGAAGGATTGAATCTTTCCAGTGTTGTGTTTTGTTATTCTCCAAGTTTGTGATCCGTATAATACTGCCTTTATACTGCCTAATATAAAGTACTGCCTTTACATTGCTATTGAAGATTTTTACATTGGTGTTCAGTTTTATCTCATTAGATTTCCATATATTATTTAACATATAGTATGCTGTCTGTGCTTTGCTTACCTATACAAAATACCTACCTACTGAGAAATACGATTTTCGATATGATTACCGGTACTCAAATACAAAAGTAATCATAGTAATCAAAGTAACGAATACTGTAAATGATTACTTTATACAAAAGTAGCGATTTGTAACGAATACTCGAAAGTAACTATAATCAACATCACTACTAGAAACACGTGTCAGAGGATGGTAATAGACTCGAATTGAATCGAAACGCAACCGTCTATGTTTATTATGTTTCATGCTCTTACTCGGTGCAGAGTACAAAATGATAGCGGTTTAGATGGGTAAATAATGGTTGATGCATTAATGGAATAGATTCCTAGCATCTCCCAATGGCTAGGTATAGATCCTCTAATTTGTTAAATAATCCCCATAGTAGTCCTTTTCTTATATTTTAGGGTTGCTTCATTATTCAATCCATTATTACTATGTACAACGTAGGTGACAGAACGCATCCCTGTTTAACTCATTTTTTAATATTTATTTGTTTGGATAGTTCACCTCCATGCTCAACTCTTGCAGTTCATCCGTCGTGAAGGAGGACCTTATTGTCCTAATATATTTAACTAATATTTCGTAGTAAACTTACGTGCATAGAAATCGGCCCACTTAAAAATTTGGTCATTTTTGATGTCTCGTATTTCCTAAACCTGTTGGCCGATTTAAGTGATTTTTCTAATATTTTATAGCCTGATTCTTTCAAAATTATTAACAATATCGCTCTAATAATATTGTTGCTAAACAAGTAAATTTTTATTGTATACCGGGTGTACGAATCATACTGTGTTTTTTTCTCAAATTTCGCATCACCCTGTGGAATATTCTAGCATGTATAAAATACTGAAATTAAAACCCAACTACAGCTTCAGGTTTTCTTAATATTCTATTTTTTGATTCATTCGTTTATGTTGGATAATAAAAAAATTAGGTACTTTAACAACTAGACATGTTCTTCATTAATACACGGTGTTTCTAAATAAGTGCGACAAACTTTAAGGGGTAATTCTGCATGAAAAAATAATGGCAGTTTGCTTTATAAGCGTATGTTTGCAAATGTTTCGTTTCCGAGATAAGGCATGTTGATTTTTTTCTTACAAACTGACGATTTATTTATTGTTTTAAAACCGGTTGAGATATGCAAATGAAATTTGGTGGGTTTTAAGACGTAGTTATTGCCGATTTTTTGACATAAAATTAAGCATTTTATATTCACCATTAGCGTGCATACGGGTAATACGATCGGTGATATTACCCGTATGCGCGCTAATGGTGAATATTAAATTCTTATTGTATGTAAAAAAATGTGCAATAACCACGTCTTAAAACCCACTAAATTTCATTTGCATATCTCAACCGGTTTTAAAACAATAAATAAATCGTCAGTTTGTAAGAAAAAATTCAACATCCCGTATCTCGGAAACGAAACATTTGCAAACATACGTTTATAAAGCAAACTGTCATTATTTTTTCATGCAGAATTACCCCTTAAAGTTTGTCGCATTTATCTAGAAATACCGTGTATTGATGAAGAACATGTCTAGTTGTTAAAGTACATAAATTTTTTATTATCCAACATAAACGAATGAGTAAAAAAACATAATATTAAGAAAACCTGAAGCTGTAGTTGGGTTTTAATTTCAGTATTTTATAGATGCTAGAATATTCCACAGGGTGATGCGAACTTTGAGAAAAAAACACAGTTTGATTCGTACACCCGGTATACAATAAAAATTTCCTGTTTAGCAACAATATTATTACAGCGATATTGTTAAAGAATCAGGCTATAACATATTAAAAAAATCACTTAAATCGGTCAACAGGTTTAGTAAATACGAGACATCAAAAATGACCAAACTTTTAAGTGGACCGATTTCTATGCACGTAAGTTTATTTCAGTATTATTACACATCCAGGGCCGCGCCAAGGCTTTGGGGTACCTTGAAACGATGCCAGCGTGAGTAGTGACGAAATATGTCAATATTTTAGCTATCTTTGTAATGTCATTGTCATTGTTTGTATAAAAATTTTTGTCAAAAATGGTATATAACTGTTACCTATTTATCATATGCTTAACGTCAAGTTATGAGATACAAAAACGTCAGATGAAGGCGCTAGGTGTCGCGACAGTCATGCACAAAGCGAAAACCTACAAACTATTTGTTTCATCATCATTCTGCTTGTCTTTATCTCAATGTGGGGTCAGCTTCCCTAATTGCATTTCTCCATAAGTTTCTGTCTTGGATCATATCGATATTAATCCCCTTTACCGACATGTCCTGCCTAAGCGTCTCACCCCAGGTCTTCTTTGGTGTTCCTCTCTTACTCCTTCCAGGAACATGCAGTTAAAGAATTCTATGTATTGGGTGACTGACGTCTCGACGTTGAACATGACCAAATCACCTTAACCTATGCTCCCTCATTTTGGCATCTATTGGTGTCCCCAATATTAGGCATCCCCTAATATACTCATTCCTAATCTTATCCTTCTTTGTCATTCCAGTCATTCATTTAAGCATTTTCATTTCCGCCACATGCATTCGTTGTTCTTCTTTTTTTTTAACTGTGCAACACTTAGTTCCGTACATCATAGCGGCCTTATAGCTGTTTTATATAATTTTCCCTTCAGCTTCATTCCACTTCATCCATCGATCCATCCAACTCTATAAAAGATACTTCCACTACATGCATCTCCATCTATTTCCCCATTAGTCTGTAATACCGATCGCAGGTAATTAAATTAAAACTATTACTTTTCAAAAAGTTTTAAACTCTTTTCCAGCTTGTCTCCACTGTTCCAGCTTTTGTTCTAAGTCGCTTTTACTAGTTCATACTAACACTATGTTACCCTGTAGCTTCGCTGTTATCTGATCCAAAACCAATAAGAACAAATAAAGACTAAGCAATGATTCTTGGTACACGTGCAATCCTATTTACACAATCCCACATGAAATTTATCAGTCTCTTCCACACCTGCCCTAACACTAGTTGTTGCTCCCTCATACATATCCCTCACAATATTTACATATTCATCCGGATCTCCTTTGTTATTGAGTGCCCACCACAGAATCTTTCGAGGAATTTTATCATCATATGCTTTCTCAAGATTTAGCATATAAGCGTTTCTTTATTCCTTTCATCAGCTGCCTTATAATGAAAATTGCATCTGTTGTTGATCTGCCCTGCATAAACCCAAATTGATTCTCGGATATTTAGGTTTCTGCACGTATCTGCCTATCAATTATTCTCTCCCATATTTTCATGGTGTGACTAAGTAGTTTTATGGCCCTGTAGTTTGTACTTTGTTGTATATCCCATGTTTTTGTAAACAGGTACTAATATACCTACTGCTTCTCCATTCGTCTTACATTTGTCCAACTTCTCTAATTCTATTAAATAAACCTGTTAGCCACCTTGTTCCTGTCTCTTGTAATGTTCTCCACACTTCCCCAGAAATATCATCTTTTCCAACTGCTGTTCCTTCGTTATTTACAAAAAACAACGATTACACTATCAGAGAACAAACATATAGTTCAGATTATTGAGATAAATAAGGTTTCGTATACTTATGGGATCAAAGTAATATTAGTTGCTATTTTTATTTACCTACGATTGGTAAGTTTTCAATTTTACAATAAAATATTGCTAATATTTCTGGTTTGATTTTACCAATGGGTAAAATCCTTCTTGTCCTTAGTCAATGTCATTACTTTTGGTTATTGTTTCTGATAATAAAAAAAATTCTGGTAAGTTCGGTACATATTGCCAAAAAAAATTTTTTCAGCACCTGCCGGCGCCTTTTCAATACGTCGCCGGGGGCGCCTCCCCTCTTCGCCCTTATGGACGGCGCGGCCCTGTACACATCATTTTGCGGTTAATTATTGAATCAAAGGTTTTTTCAAAGTCTATAAAATTATTAAAAATTTCTCCATTTTTTCCGTTACCTCTTTAAAACATGATTCTTAAAGTATTTACACGATCCATACAAGAGCTGTTCAGTCGAAATCCTGCTTGATTTATTCTGAGTTTTTCATTTATAGGGTATTTTATTCGTTTCTGGATGATCCTCGCAATTATTTTGCTAGCAACATTTAATAGGGTGATTGGTCTCCAAATTTCACATAAAGCGAGGTTTCCGTTCTTTGGCAATTTTACGATCATTACTTCTTTCCATTCCATAGGTATATTTTCATCCGTCCATATTTTTTTCAATAATAGGTAAACCATATCCACTGACAGGGTAAGTGCGCCGTCATTAATTCTGGTGGTATTTTATCCACTCCCGATGCTTTGTCATTTTTGAAATAGTTTATTTAATAGTTTATTGTAAATAAAATATTTAAATACTTAAAGAAGAGCCAAAATCAATATATCACAAAACAAAAATAGAAAAAATACTTAGAAGAACCGTTGAGCTGTATTTACATCTGGCTAATGTCTTCACTACCGTGAATCAGTCCGACATCTTGGAATTTTAGTTTTAGTACATTTTCATCGATGTTTGTTGCGGTTAAGTGTAATAACAAATTCGGCTTTTACGACTCATAAAACATTATTTATAAATGTTTGATTGATCACATTCATATAGAGGTGCCTAAATCTAGTTTTTGTTGAAACAGATGTAACTAGAAGCATGTGTTTGTTTTCTTCATCACTCGACACCCCGCTTTAACTTCGTGATAATCTAAAAGATTTTTCTTATTAATTCAAAGTCAGATTTTAGTTTAGATATTGTTTATATAATTACTAGGATTTGTTAAGTCTACGTGTTTTCCAAACGGCAGGTGCGTCGATACTTTCCAAGGAGCATATTATACCATCGTTTTATAAATTTAAGAAATAAAACAAGTTTGAAACAGTGAAATACGAAATACTGATGGATAATCATCATCATCATCTAGTCATTGAGTTTTTAAATAATTCTATAATAATAATTTCTCATTGCTCTTCGTAAAAAAGTCATCTCGATATCTCTGTTATCAAAGATTATAAAAAACTGTAAATGTAACAAGTTTTTATGAACCTTTAAACAAAGAAAACATTGCTCACATAATAGTCCAAGTAATGGAGCTTGAAATAGGACAAAACCTCGCAATTTTTACAGAATGGATCGATTTGCTTGAAAATTTGAGAATAAGTAGTGGATCAAGTAGTGGAAGGATCAAAATCTATATGATGCCGAAAGGCGCTTTTACCATGGGGGTGGTTGCCACCCCCTTTTGTGGGTGGAAATTTTTTATTATATTTTGACCACAAAAGTTGGTAAAAACGTTCATTCTAAGCAAAAAATGTTCTATACATTTTTTTTTTAAATTAATAGTTTTCGATTTATTCGCTATCGAAAGTGTTAGTATTATATCGAAAAATCAATGTTTTTAATCAGTTTTCTGCTAATAACTCCATAAGTTTTCGTTTTATCAAAACAACCTTACTAAATAAAAATGTACTATTTGAAAAAATAAATAAAACTGTGTTTTTAATTTTCTTTAAGACCAACAATAATCAAGATATACTTTATTATATGTTAGCTCTCCTTTGTCAAATGCTAAATATTGTAGTTTCAAAGTCAAAAGACGGGAAAAATATGCATTTTTCGAGAATAACTTGTTAAAACTAATTTAAATAATTTAAAAATATCTATCTCTAGAAATAAAAAAGAAGTCTCTAGCTCAAAAATTAAGTGACTTATAATGGAAAGAATGTCAGTCCCTATTTTTTTCAGCGCAAAAGTGGTCGGAAGCAACCCCGTAATCACCACCCTAATTAAAACTAGGCATTGACCTTATTTGATCTTATTTATTTATGTATTATTAATACGTTCGAGAAGTTTGACCGACTTAGAATGATTCGTTTTTAAAAATATGAATTTAACAGCGATTAACGAATTTTTGTAGTTTGGAAAAATGGCTTTTTCTTCTGAATAAAAAGTTTAGCATCAGAGATGTGAAAAAATGTTTTAATATTAAATTGTAGCTAATTTAATTCCCAAGAATTTGGTATAAAAAAAAGTTTTCTGTGACAAAAATTAAGTGAGCTATTGACAATTAAAACTTGTAATAGCATGCAAAAACCACCTTTACCAACCCTTTCAAAGTCACCTCTTTTTGTGACTAAGGATTTTAATAAAATTTAATATTAATAGGTTTTTAGATCTTGTAACAACCTACAAAATTCTTTTATACCAAACTGTCTAGGATACACAATAAAAAAGTTACGGTTAAAAATCAATATATTTTTTTGAGAAAAAAAGGAGAAATCCAATTGTAAGCATAATAATGTAAGTTAGCGGTGTTTTTAGTCATTGGCCTTATTCATTCTTCTTTATTTGAATATTATTAATAGAATCTAGAAGTTTGACTGGCTTAGAATGATTAGTTTTTAAAAAACTGAAGTTAAAAGCGAAAGAATTTTTGTAGTTTTGTAAAAAATGCCATTTTCTTCAGAATAGAAAGATTAGCATCAAAGATAAGAAAAACTGTTTTAATATGAAATTGTAGGTTATTTAATTCTTAAGAACTTGGTGTGAAAAATTTTTTTCTACGACAAAAATTGAGTGAATAGTAAATGAGTTTACTATAGAAGAACATTGATTTTTTCCATATAAAACTAACACTTTCGATAGTGAATAAATCGAAAACAATTAGTTTTATCAAAAAAAGTATACAACATTTTTTGCTTAGAATGAATGTTTTTATCAACTTTTGCTGTCAAAATATAATAAAAAATTTCCACCCCCGAGATAGGGTGGCAACCACCCCCATAATAAAAGCGCCTTTCGGCATCATATAGATTTTGATCCTTGGACCATCCACTACTTATTCTCAAATTTTCAAGTAAATCGATCCATTCTGTAAAAATTGCGGGGTGAAAAGCTTTGGTTCCTGGACTATAAACTTTATTGCCATTTAAAATAACTAAATATTGAGAGATCATAATAGTAGGAGAGGAAAGTAAGCTAAACTTGGAGACCTATTGGGTTGTGAAGAGTATGTCCTAAAACCAAAAAAAGTTAAGTTAAGTTTTCCATAAAGTGGGGGACTTTCCATTTTTTAATTTAATTTTCCATTTCCACCAATCGTTTTTCCGATTATAGCACCATCTATCCATAATTCGAAAAAATGTCTCGAATAAAAGTTGCTCATTTTTGCGTAAAGGATCAAAATCTGCAATAAAAATTGGGAGCTCATATTTAAGATTTTAAAGTATCCTCTTACCCCACTTCCGTGAGGGGTCGTATTTGGTGCCATTCGATAGATTTTTTAAAAATATTGAATATGTGTATTTTGCAGTTTTTCGATCTGATGTTCATTTGGCGAAATATCGCGGGGTTGGTATTTAAAATTTTAAATTTACCCCCCACCCATCTTCGTGGGGGTCGTGTTTAGTATCATTCGATAGATTTTTGAAAAATGAACGCGTATTTTTTAGTTTTTCGATCTGACGTTCATTTTGGGAAATAATCGCTTTTTTTGTGAAACTTTGTGACTTGCCCATTTCCTTACGCCCCCAAATCGTCAGATTTTTTGCATGTACTTTATAACCTATCTTATCTTAATCTGACGATTTCGAGTTTTCTAAGGATAGGTTTTTTTTCGGGTCCCCCTTAACGAACTCCCCTGTATTAAGAGCCAATATATGGTAGAGGTATATTTACAGGGTACAAGGTTTCTTCCCATGTGATAATTTGACGCGCTCGAATAACTGCAAAAATCCCCGCTTGGGCTCCCCTACCATAACATACATAGTTTTTAAAAGTTCCCTCTCTTAAGAATAATAATGAATATGTATTTCCGCCTCTCTTTCTAATTATTTCCTCAAAACGAATAGGCATTCTTAAAATCAAGCGTAATATTTGGTTGGTCTTGATCAATTTCATCCCAAACTTCCCTCACCATAACTTCTATATGATCAGAAGAGACAGGTGGCAGTCATCGGCTTCTGAGTTGATGATCAACAATATACCACAAATTCTATGTGGAATTTAGATCAGGGCTACAGGGTAGCCAGTTCTGACAGCGCAAACAAAGCATCTCTGGTTCCCAATCATTCTAAAAAGCCTATTTGTAGTTCACTCAGATCTTCTTCGCATTTTCTACGTATTCGATTATGTAGAACTTTAAGAAATAACTTGAATACTTGACCCATTAGGCTTATTAGTCAACACTCATCACATGACATACGTTGCAAAATCTCTTAATTATAAATGTAGAAGAGTAATATGAAAAGAGAGTGTAAAACTATACGGTATAGTTTGATACACACTTTACTTTTTAAAGTTATACTTCTTTAGGCGCGATTGGGGGTAAATTTTCATTATTCTGCGCGCATGCGCACACAGACAGTATGGCGTTAGTTGCTAAATATTTCAAGTATAAATATATCAGTGCAAAAAAAGGTGTGAATAGAATATATTAGTGTTTTTAGTAACTATATTTATTATAATTTTTGTGTCTTTGGATTAGTCTTCCTCGGGAGTAAGATAAGTACCTATTATTAAAACATTTAAGTATATTTATTATACTTCATTTCGTCTGTTTGTTACCGGGAATTGTCATTATGTCCGAGACTACAAAAACAGAGGGCTAGTAGCGTTATTGGTATAGCATTCGGCTAGAGATCGAGAGGTCTTGGGTTCAAACCCGGACCATTCCTATTCTTTTTTTTTATTTTTGGTAAGTGGTAAGCATTAAACTTAGTTTAATATTTAAATAAAATTAAAATAAACTGTTTAAAGTATATTTATTTCGTTGAAATCATATAATAGAAGTATAACTTCTTACGCGCGTACAGAGTACACACACACACATTCTTATATTTCCAAGGAAACTATACAAAATAATTAGCAAAAAAAGGATACCCAGACTCATGACGTAAATGTGACCATCATAATGAATATATAGAACTATATCCAAGGAAGATCGACGGAGTAAAACATTGTGAGGCATATAAAACAGGCGTTGCAACTTTGAGTTGTATATAACTAAGGGGAACATGACGTAAAATTCCGAGAGTTAAGACAACTTAGAGGATCAAGACAACTTCTTCTTCTTCAGATGCAAATCCACTAATGGATGATAGCGATCACATTTTCCATTAACTCTCTATTTCTTGCAATGTGTATCAGAGAATGTATGTCGTTAATCCCTGTCCATTGCCTTTTGCCTTATGTTTCAGAGCCAGGACATTTTCTTGCGTCCTATTCCTCTCTTGCCTTCAATTTTACCCTGGATTATAAGTTGAAGGAACTGGTATTTTTCGTTTCGCATGATGTGATCCAAATACGCCGTTTTCCTTTTCTTGATGTTTTCGAAAAGTTGGCGCTCTTGGTTGATTCTTTGAAGGGCATCTACATTTGTGACTTTCGCTGTCCATGGTATCTTTAGGATACGGCGATAAAGCCACATTTGGAAGGCTTCTAATCTGTTTATATCCCTCGTTTTGAGTGCCCAGCCCTCTATGCCATATAGCATACGAACGCACGTAGCTAGGGCTTACAATACCGGAATTCCGGGATCCCGAATACCGGAATTCCGGACGATTTTTGTCCGGTATTCGATACCGGTATTTATAATAAAAATACCGATATTTCGGTATTAGCTTAATTTATAAAAAGTGAATTGATGCACAATAAACTTTCTTCTAAGATATTTTTTGCTATTACAAGAAATTATTTTTGAAGATAAACAACCAATATCATTGTAAAAAATATTTATTAAACACGTTTATTACACATACAAGTCAAGTATAGCGCTTTCTAAAAGCGTGAATGTCGTTAATTTAAGGCGAAGGGTTATATCAGCTTCTACAACCAAATTATTAAATCTCGTCTATACAAATACATAAAATGAGATTTAGCTAATGCCTCGACAACTAATGGCTATTGGCATGATAAGTACGGTGAATTTTTGCAGTCAGGTACCTAGTGTCATGTGTAGTGTGTGTGCTGAGTAAGTGTCTTGTTACTTTGTAAAGTCGACGTCATTGTCTTTGCAAAGAGACGCTAATAGTATCCGAACGTCTGCGGTCCCTCCGGTGAGTACCGATCCCACAAGGACAGAAACTATTTTCATTTATTAATTTATAATAAACGAAAAATTTCTGACCCTGGTGAGATTCGAACTCACGACCATTCGGACCTTTCGATCTAAAGGTATGCGATCTTACCACTGAGCCACAGAGGGGGTAGATTATTCAGAATATGTTTTACATTTTTAGATCTATTTTTCTTTTTTTTGTGTATTGTTGTGTATAAATTAGGCTCACTTATTTTCTGAATTATTACTAATAATTGAAAATATATGGCGGTCTAAATACAAAGTAATCCATATAAAATAATTGTCACAGTAAATTAATCTTTGTATTAATATATTTTAAAGTTAAATTAATTTACAAATAGCAAATTCCATAAGTAAAAGTACTATCCTATTATGTATATGCAAAATTTATTCTAGAATCAAATATATACTTTTTCTATTTGCACATTTTTTGTATCTATCATTTCTTCTCTCTATGTAATGTTATAAACAACATCTACTCATTTCAAAACAAAATTTAATATGTTTCATAATATATATTATTTAATAACAAGTCGATATAATAACTTAGGATAGTATAAATTTAACGTGTATATTTTTTATTCATAATACACCGGTTTTAATACCGGGATCCCGGTATTTGATACCAAATACCGGTATTGAGATTTTGGCTCGGTATTGTAAGCCCTAGACAGGAGGTACGCCACTGTGTTGATAAACAACGCAATTATGAGTGCTCTGATATTTCATCCGAATTTCGGAAATATCGAGAATTAGAAATTGTAAGAGTGAACTGTGAGCAAATAATATACTACAACAAAGTGCTGAGAGTGTTAGTGACACAATAGGACTAATAATATTCGAGGTAGGCTGAAATCAAAATAACGTAAGGTTGAACGCAAGGTTGAATTGTAGATGATCGTTGGCGCTAGCAGATAGGCAACACAGATTACACATTCCATAGGCGTATCAGAGGAATACGGAATGGATGAAATGAGCGAGATGGTTAAAGAAGTAACAAACGGAATGAGAGAGATAGCAAATGAAATGAAAGAAATGAGAACTGAGCGTAAAGAATTAATAAAAATTGTCAAAGATTTAACAAGTGAATGGAAGCAGAGTTTGGAAGAAGTAAAAGAGATTAGAAGAGAAAATGAAGTAATGAAAACTAAAATCAGGGTGCTAGAATATAAACTTGAAGCTATGGAAAAGAAAGAACGTCGAAATAACATTATTATCACCGGATTTGAAACTGCAGGAGATACTATAGAGCTAAAAGAAGATATAGAGAATCAGTTGCAAACTTTTCTTGGAACAAAGTGTGAGATAAAAGAGATAACGAAACTGAATAAGAGAATGTGCAAGTTAGAATTGAGTACATATGGTGATAAAGCAGACATAATGAAAAATAAGAACAAGTTAAGACATATTAAAGGAAGAAAACTTTTTATTGATGATGACTATACGATCCAAGAAAGAAAGATTCAAAAACAACTAAGAGAATATGCAAATGAACAGAGGCAAAAAGGTAATGTTGTAAAAGTTAAATACCAGAAGATCATTATAAACGATGAAATATGGAAATGGAATATGGAAACTGGCACAATTGAAAAAGAGAGCAACAGAGCTAATCCAAAAAACTAATAAAAGCAGAGGCGGACAAAACGATGACAAATTCGGCAATGAAAACGGAAAAAGAAATGGAACTGAAAGTTATAGATAAGAAAGGAGAGGTATGGAGAACAGCGACATGGAATGTTAGAGGAATAAGTGGAAAAGAGTTAGAATTAGTAGAAACCCTTAGCAACACAAACTATGCTGCAATAGCCATCACTGAGACAAAAAAAAAGGGAGCTGGGACACAAATAATAGGAGATGGAAATCTATTAATATACAGTGGTGTAAAGGAAACTGAATGGGCCAGAGCAGGAGTAGCCTGTTTGATACCCAAAGATAAAGTAAAAGGTATAAGAAATTGGGAGTTCATCAATGAGAGACTATTGAAAGTATCAATGAATTGTAGTAAAAGCGATATTATAACTTTGATTGTAATATACGCACCTGGAGAAAGTGACAAAGCAAACGACAAAAATCAATTTTGGGAACAACTACAGCAGACAGTAGAAGATTATGAGGGAACACTCATAATATTGGGAGACTTCAATGCTAGAGTGGGAAACGAAAACATGAAATGGCAAGGACCTATAGGTAGGCACGGAGAACACACAATTAATAAAAACGGGAAAAGATTGCTAGAGTTTTGTATAGATAATGATTTAGTTATAGCCAACACTTTCTTTGAACACAAGGAAATACACAAGATAACAAGAGCAATGCCCCAGCGAAATGAAAAATCAATAATAGACTTCATAATTGTTCCTCGAGAAAAAAGGAGTAAAGTTAAAGATGTCAGAGTGAAAAGAAGCTATGATATAGGTAGTGACCATTATCTACTAGAAGGAGTATTCAAGAATAACAACAAAGTCGAGGACCGAAAACAGATACAAAACAAAAACTATAGCGGACGAATAAGAACCTATAAGCTGAGAAACTTGCAAACAAGAAATGAGTATATAGAAAAAACAGAAAAACAGTTTGCAAGGATTGAAAAGAGAAGACAAAGTAGAAATGTGGAAGAAAAGTGGATCAGATTTAAGGCAATACTATTAGAAACAGCAGGACAAGTTTGCGGGTATACCAGTAGAATTAATCATAAAAAGCAGACAAGCTGGTGGAACAACGATATTAAAAAAGAAGTCAGAGAAAAGAAAAGGCTATGGAAAATGTACATACAAAAAAGAAATCAAGAGGCATACGATAAATACAAGGAACAGCGCAACAAACTTAAAGTAAGGATAAAACAAGAAAAGCAGAACGCCTGGGAAGAATTTGGAAGAACTATGGAAGAAAATAGTACCCAAAATACAAAATTATTTTATAGAGTATTAAAGAATATGAGAAGTAAAACGGAAATTAAACTACAGCAGATAAAAGCTAGAAACGGAAATATAATAACTGAGGATGAGCCCATTATAGAAAGGTGGAGAGAATATTTCAAGGAACTTTTAAACAATGAAAATACAACAGCAGAGAATCGCACACAGATAACAGACGAAACACCTGAAAGAGGGCAAGAAGACGTTTATGAAACTAAAATAAAGATGGAAGAAGTTGAAGATGTACTAGAAAAACTAAAAGTTGGTAAAGCAGCAGGGATCGACGGAATAGATGCTGAATTATTGAAATATCTTGGACAACAGGGTAAACAAGAATTACATGACCTACTAAATTTAGCGTGGACAAACAAAAAAATCCCAGAGGATTGGAACATTTCAATAATACTGCCTATACACAAAAAGGGAGACACGAAAGAGTGCAGTAATTATAGGGGTATATCACTTCTCTGCTCAGCGTTGAAAATCTACGAAATTATCCTAGAAAAGAAACTACGAGAAATAGTTGAGCCTCGACTGGCGGATATACAAAGTGGATTTAGACCATCACACAGCGTACAAGATCATATATTCACACTACAGCAAATTACTGAAAAAACACTGTTAAAAAACGATACACTGTACCTGGCGTTTTTAGATATGAAAAAGGCGTTTGACATGGTCAATAGAGAAGGAATATGGCAAAGCCTGAAAAACAAGGAAGTAGATGAAGAACTTGTAAGTGTAATAAAGAGTTTGTATGTCAACACAAAAAACCAGGTCAGGACAAGTAACTTAATCTCCGGCGAATTTTCTAATAACGACGGGGTTAGACAAGGTGGAGTGTTGAGCCCACTGTTATTTATTTCCCTTATGGATGAAGTTATTAAAAAGTGTTGGAAAAAAACTAAAAAATGCGCTATAGGGTATAGAAATTTGCAACAAATAAAAATTGAAGCCTGTGCATTTGCTGATGACATTGTATTAGTTGCAAGAACTGAAAAGGCTCTCGCAGATAACATTAGAATCTGGGCTGAAGAACTAAAAAACTACAACTTAATAATAAATATGGAGAAAACTAAAGTAATGACAATAGCCAACAAAGAAGCAACTGTAAATATTGAAATCGAAGGGCAAAAAATCGAGCAAGTAGACCTCTTTAAGTATTTGGGAATAATGTTAAACAACAAAGGTACACAAGAAGATGAAATTGGAAACAGAATAAAATTGGCTACGAGAACTTATTATTCACTGTATAAAAATTTCCTAAACAAAAAAGAAATATCGAGGAAAACCAAAATGACAGTATATAAAACTGTATATATGCCAATTACAATATATGGGGCAGAAAACTGGGTACTTAATGACAGACAAAGAAAAAGATTACAAGCTACAGAAATGAGATACTTAAGAAAAGTGGTGGGAGCAAGAAGATTAGACAAAAGAAGAAACGAAGATATAAGACATGAATTACAGGTAAAATCGCTCAACGAAAAAGTTGAAGAAAAGAAGTTAAAATGGGCTGGACACATGATAAGAATGAGTGGTGAGAGACAAGTGAAAATGACATGGGAGGCCAAAGCAGTGGGTAAAAGCAGGAGGGGCAGACCAAGGAAAAGCTGGAACACTAGTGTAAACGAAATACTCAAGAAAAGAGGAACATCGTGGCAAGAAGCAAAAGTTTTAGCAGCAGATAGGAAGAAGTGGCGTAAATTTGCAGAGAGTATTATATAAAGGAGGAATCCTCGACAACTAATGGTAAAAGAGGCAACCGATTATGTATGTATGTATGTAAGCCCTAACGTAGCATTTAGTAAACCTTAGTCTCAACATTTTACTTCCCTGTTCGATGCCCAGTCTTCAAAAAGCCACGTTCCCAGGTATTTAAATTTGCTCACTCTTTCAATGGACTTAGTATTCAATGTTATGGTGGAGTTTTGAAATGCATCCAATCTTCTGGAGATGATCATGAATTTGATCTTACTTTAAGACAACTTAGAGAATGAAAATCTATTGGAGTTAGAGCATGGAGAGAAGAGTTGCTAGAGACAGGGACGAATGAAGGATTGTTCTGAAGAAGGTTTTGGCTCAAAACGAAACGAGCTGTGATGCCACTGATGATGGTATTAGCTAGGTGAAAATCGTAAAGAAAAAAGACATTTTTGATGCTACTTACGTATTATTAGTTCAACAATTAAAATAGTTTTACACTAACAAATAACCTCTTGTTGTAAAATAGTTATAATGATTAATTTAGTTTCCTTATTAATATGAGACTGTTATTAAACTGCTCGTCAAAAGTTAGGGATATAGAAAATTCTGCTGAATTTTCATAGTAGATTTTTTCGTGAACAGATTAACGGATTCCGCTATTTTTTTTATTATTTTAGATTTTTCTTTAGTATTTACACAGTTATGCAAAGGTTTACTCAAACTTTTTTTTTGTACTTATACCGGGTGGAAGAAAAGAAATGTTTTTCTTATGTTAAGTTTGAGACGCCCTGTAGGGAGGACGAGGTACAAATGTGAGTATACATCGAAATCGTATTGTAGTCTTATGTTTTGTAAACATTTTGTTTGTTGAATGTCCCTGATATCTTTAGAAACAAAAAAAAATAGACGGTTTTGTAATTTAACATGTGTTTTAACCGAAACAATAGTTTGAGACACCTTGTAGGGAGAAAAAGGCACAAAGGTGAGTATACCTCGATACTATGTTGTAGTCTCATATTTTGTGAATATTTTATTTTTTTAAATTTCTCTAATATCTTTAATGACAAAGAAACTAGACGGAATTACTCTTTAATATGTGTTTTAACTGACGACATGCATCTCATCACACGTGTGAAACATAGAAACACGTATTAAAGAGTAATACCGTCTAGTTTCTTTGTTATTAAAGATTGCAGAGAAATTAAAAAATTAAAATATTCACAAAATACGAGACTACAACATAATATCGAGGTATACCTTTGTGCCTTTTTCTCCCTACAAGGTGTCTCAAACTTGTGTTTCGGTTAAAACATAATATGTTAAATTACAAAACCGTCTATTTTTTGTTTCTAAAGATATCAGGGACATTCAAACAACAACATGTTCACAAAATATAAGACTACAATACGATTCTGATGTATACTCACATTTGTACCTCGTTCTCCCTACAGGGTGTCTCAAACTTAACATAAGAAAAACATTTCTTTTCTTCCACCCGGTATAAGTACAAAAAATAAGTTTGAGTAAACCTTTTCACAACTGTGTAAATACTAAAGAAAAATCTAAAATAAAAAAAGCAGAATCCGTCTGTTTGCGAAAAAATCAACTATGAAAATCAGCATAATTTTCTATATCCCTAACTTTTGACGAGCAGTTTATATGCGAACTTATATTGCGCTTTATAAAAGTGCAAGTAATTAAACTTCATAAAATATTTATTATTTCCGACCATGTCTTGTACTTTTTAATAGCTCGAAAGCCGGAAGTCACTGTCTAATGGTTTCGATAAGATAAGAAATAATGCGTATTTTTATTTAGGCCCGATAAGTATTGTCTATGAAACCGAAATTTTTTTATAAACTGCAAATTTCCTTATAATACATATTCCCTCTCTAGTGTATCATTAGTATCTACTTTACTTCTAGTAAAATATAAAGATACTTAGCGACTTCTTCTTCTTCTTCTTCTTCTTCTTCTTCTTCTTCTTCTTCCTCTTCTTAAGATGCCGTGCATTGCTGCATAGGCGTCCACCGTAAGTACATTGTATTGTCAGGTGAGATGTTTGATAGTCAAGATTAAAATTATTACACAGGGTGTCCAGAAACTCTACCGACAAACGAAGACAGGAGATTCTTCAGATAATTTTAAGACAATTTAGCTCAATTCACCTAGTCCGAAAATGCTTCCTAAGGAAGCTAGAGCTCTTTAAAGATGGCGTCTTGTAATTAGTTTTTATTAAATACCTTCAGAACTCTTCAATTTAGAAAAGCGAAAATCGGTGCGTATATTTAACTTCCAGAGATAAATCGATTCCATCTATTGCGAATTTCTAGTATCGATCATAGGCGTCCGTTTTGGGTAGGGCTACGGTTATTTTATCACATAACTTTTTTATCTTTAACTTTTAAGCATTTTTGACACTGGATTAATAAATTGTGAGGCTTTCTAGTACTAAAAGCTACTCTTGCTTTAAGTCGGTAGGACACACAATTTTCTAGAAAAAACGATTTGAAAATTTTAGTTTTTTCAATTTGAAAAAAAATTAAAAACATTTTTCAAGAATAAAACCGTGTATTTTACCAACTTAAAGCAAGAGTAACTTTTAGTACTAGAATACCTCATAATTTAATAATCTAGAGTCAAAAATGCTTAAAAATTAAAGACAAAAATGTTATGCGATAAAATACCGTTGACCTACCCAAAACGGACGCATATGACCCGTACTAGAAATTCGCAATTAATGAAATCGATTCATCTCTGAAATATAAATAAATATACCAGTTTTCGGATTTCTAAATAGAGTCAAAAATGCTTAAAAATTAAAGGTAAAAAAGTTATGAGATAAAATAACTGTTGCCCTACCCAAAACGGATGCCTATGACCGGTACTAGAAATTCGCAATTCATACGGAATCGATTCATCTCTGGAAGATAAATATGTGTACCAATCTTTGTTTTTCTCAATAGAAGCGTTCTGGAGTCATTTAAGAAAAACTAATTACAAGACGCCATCTTCAAAGAGCTCTATCTCCCTTAGGAAGCATTTTTTGACTAGATGAATTGGGTTAAAATATCTTAAAATTATCTGTGGAATCTCCTATCTTCGTTTTTCGGTAGAGTTTCTGGACACCCTGTATATTTGACTTAAATTATTATATTTATATACACTGAATAGTGAATTGTTCTTCGTAATATGTGCCCTAAATATGCAGTTTTCTTACTTTTTTCATAATCAAAAAGTTTCCTATCCTGGAGTGAAGGCCCGATCATTTTGATACTTCCTCATTTCTAACTATGTTGTTCCATGATATTGTAAGCATCTGGCGCAAGGACCACATTTCAAAACTTGGAATATATAACTTGGATTCAAAACTGGGAAAGTATAAAACCTTGCCTTAACTTTTGAAAACGAACTGTTGCTGTCTGATTCCAATACAGATTGGCAATAACTCTTATATCCTTGGCATCCAGTTTCAACTATTGTAGATATTATAATCATTAGTTTTTGTGTTTTACATTAGTGAATGCTTTCTCATAATCTATGAAACAGGGAAACATCCTTTCCTAAACAGTGCTGTATTAATGTTTTCCTGCTAAAAATCCCCTTTTTCGTGCCCAGTCCTTGTTTGAAACCAAACTGACCCTTCACTAGGGATGGCGGTTTTTGACAAAACACCGGTTTTCGATTATATCGTTTTTTTTTTGCTTACATTTTAAACCTGGCGGTTATAACCGGCCAAAAAAACCGGTTTGTGGAAAAACCGGTTTTTGGTTTTTTTAATCCAATAGGTTACAATGTTACATTTACAATGCACTTTAGTTTGCGATACTCCACTCGACTAGATACTCAATATCAATATGATCAAAATTAGTACTATCGAAAGAACATCAATATCAATATAAATAAAACACAATTTTTAATAAAACCATTTTATTCTTATTCTATTAATTATTATATATATTTATTATTTTATTATTATTATATATTTATTGATAATTATTAAATATAATATAGCGTAAGTTTAATATACATATACATATTCCAATAATATACAATTTAACCCAACCATTTCAACTTATAAAAAATTTCCCAGACACTTTCAAATGGGATTTAAAATCAACATAAATATTTTACTTAAAAATAAATTGGATAATGCAATGTATATTTTATTTTTACTACCATCAAAAAAAATTATCATGTATTTCTTTTAACACGTTTGTATATTATAATAGGTACATTTTAACTCATTTATTTAATACTTCCTGTATGGGTGTATCGTTTTGAAAACGTAGGGATATCCTTGGAGATTCGTATTCGTAATCGGTAATTCGATATTCATAGTCAAACATTATTTTTGGTAATCAGAAAAAGTCATTCACCCACTTTCAATGTCAAGAGTCAAGTGTGAAAAATAGATGATGTTTGCGTCTACTTCAACTACAAGATCACTTCTTATGTAAATATTATGATCACAAATGCCTTTTCAACGAAATATTATAATAGAACTTAACTGTTTTTGCTGATGTGAGTTTGTACTTTCCGTTTGCTTCTGTATTTATAAAATAAAATTTGAATTATGGTTTTGTTTGGAATAATTACTTGAGAATAATAATTATGATTGCGATGAAAAATAATACCTAACCTAATCCTAATCACCCTAAAAACCTAATAACCGGTTCTTACTTTAAAAAGAAAAACCGGTTATAACCGGGACAAAAAAACAACCTGTAAAACCGGTTATTGCGAAGTAAAAAACCGGTTTGAGGTTAAAACCGGTAGGTTTTTCCCATCCCTACCCTTCACATGCCTTAATTAATCTTGTGTGTAGTATTCTAAAGAAAAGTTTTTTAAAAGTGGCTGATTAGGCTAATTAGCCGGAGGATTTTACAAATAGTTGGAACTGGAACTTAAAACCAATGTTTTATTTACATTTATAAAGAAATTGTGGCTAAATGTAGCTTGTATTTTTGAAAAAAATTGGGCCTTGTTAATATCTTGCCTCCAAATTGGTGTATTGAGTAGTGTCTGTGTTCAGATCTTTATATCCAGGGCTCTTAAGTATCTTTTAATTTGATCTTGCCATCGTATCTTGGTTCTCTTTTTTAGTCTATATCCTTCTAGTGTTCATCTTGTTAATCTTTTTAAGCTGCATTTTTTGCTTTCCTGATTACGTGTGCTATACTTTCAGTATCCTCCTCAGTCGTTTCCTCATTGCTGAGTGTCGTGATTCCCTATAATACGAGCAACTATCTCTTTCCATCGGCTTCTGTCCTGAGCTTCCCTCATGGATTCAGAGAATGTTTTTCCACTCCCTTTCTGTACTTGATCCGTCCATCGAGTAGGTGAGCGACCTCTACTTCTGCGCCCTTCAACGTTTCCCGAAATTATAAGTCACTCAAGATTATCATCACTTCTTCTTGCAATATGGCCGAAAAATTTTAAGATGGTGGAAAGATAAATAGAGGAAAGTCGAGTCTGAATATTAAGCTCTTGGAGGATTGAGTGATTTGTTCTGTGTTCCGTCCATGAGATCCGAAGCATTCTTCTCCAGCACCACATTTCAAAGACGTCAATCCTTTTTCTGTCGTCCGATTTCATTGTCCATATTTCGGATCCGTAATTAAATATGGGAAAAATTAAGGCACGTATATCTTATTTTGGTGTTCTATTCTCCTACGTATTTCACTCTCCTAGGTATTTCCTACTTTCAGTATAGTATCTATTTAAACAGTCATTAATGATCTTATTTCGCATTTATGATCGCACTTTCAACCATTCTGTTAAAACCTAGTTCCTGAGACAGTCATCAGAAAAACCAATGTATCTGGCCACATAAATACCAAAACAGTACAAATTACTGCATATGCAGACGATGTCGCCATTATTAGTAGAAGCAAGACACGACTAATGGAGACGTTCAAGGAAATTGATCCTGAAGCACAAAAAAGAGGGCTTAAAATAAACGAAACAAAAACTAAGTACATGGCCATCAAAAGAACACCTGAGAATGAAAATTATAAAGCAATAGACAACTATACTTTTGAACGTGTGGATGCCTTCACATATCTGGACACAGAAAGCAATCAGAAGAATTACGTAAGTAGCGAAATTATTGCACGTATTTCCAGTGGAAATCGTACATACTAGGCTAATAAAAGATTGATGACATCGAAATTATTAGATAAAAGAACCAAAATGACTATCTACAGAACATTGATTAGACCCGTAGTAACCTATGGTTGTGAAACCTGGGTAATGACGAAAACAGATGAAACCCAACTCGAGGACACCCAATCAAGGACATTCGAGAGAAAGATGCTAAAAAAAGTAAAAGTATATTGTAATATTGCAAATACTGTCATGGCTGGGACATGTTCAGCGACAAGAAGATACTAAAACGACAAAGATATTACAGTGGAAGCCGATAGGAAGGCTAAAAAAGGAAAGGCCCAGGACGAGATAATTGGATGACGTAGAAGACTACCTGAAAACCATGAATATAAAACAATGGAGGAGAAGGTCACAAGAGGGATCTGAATGGAAGGACATAGCAGAACAGGCAAATATACATCCAGGGTTATGATGCCAATAGAAGAAGAAAAATGATCTTATTTCGTTTTGGTTGATTCTCTTGGGTCCCATAATCATACTAATAATTCTTTATAAGTATTTAAGACTTTAGTTTCTGCTGTGTACGTTAATGTCTATATTACTGTTGTTTTATATTTTATATTCTCAGATCTGATCTCTTATTCTAATCATATATGTAATATTTAGATTTATATAAGGTGCAGAATTAGCATTACTCGAAAGACAGGAAATGTTAATGATTGCTTAATTAATTTATTAATTATGTAAAATAATTGCTTTAAAGGAAAATTAAGAACGACTATTTATCTTCTGTTCTGGCCTAAACATTAAATTAGAAAATGTTGATTAAAATGTATCCGACAACCGCTAAAAGCTAATTTAATAACTCCGTAATTAAAAAGTACATAATTTCTTAAGCAATTGACTGCATTTGAATTTATAATAATTATAGGTATCTTGCAAGATTTCCTAATAGGGTCTGTAGTACAAGCACTGATTATGCATAATGTAATCAGAGATGAAAAATAAATTGAGTTATAGAATCAGTTCGGTGTATGTAGTACTTTGCGGTATAATATAATCATTAGGGTCTTTTACATATACATAATTTATTTTTTCTTCAATCAATAAATAAAAAAGACATTTTCTTTTTGGTGACAGTGAAAATGTTGTCACTAGATTACTTTTAAGCGATAACATCTGAAAAGAGGGGCGTGACAATAGCGACCAAATTATTTTAATTTTCCTAACAGTTTTGCTAAAAAATATATTTTTTGAAAAATCATTATCAAATCATTGTATAGACTATTCGCGGTGTGCAAGTACTTGGAGGGGATACGAGAAACGATCGTGCGCGAAAAGCGGAGAAAGCTTGCAACTTTCTTAAATAATTCATATTGTCAATTGATATTGTCAAATTGAGGTATATTTCATACCTACTGTCATTGAAGAAGAAAAATTTTATGTTGCTCACAATATTGATATGACATGCAATTATTATATAAAAGTATATTTAATTAATTGTATTTTGCTTGCAGTACTGCATTTTAATAATTAATTTTATTTACTACATACAATTGTTTACCTTTTAATAACATAACCTAAATCTTACTTTTCCTTCTTATAATGTTTTTGGGCTACGGCCTTGACAATTATCCAGCAACCATTACCAATATGATTTGCCAATATAATGCGAAATGCAATATAAAGTGCGAAATAAAAGGCGAAATAAGTATAAAAGGCAATATAAAAGTGCGAAATAGTTGCCGAGCTATGAATCCAGGTGTCGTTTTTCCAAACTTGTACGGTCCCAATAGGTAGTTGATGTGAAATGTGAAATGTCTAATGAAACCTTGAAAATGTCACAAAGAATATAACCCAATATCTCTCTGTTCTTACTCAGACTCTTTAAAGTCTTTTACAATATTTTAGAATCGAAAATATTTAGTTATATTATTAGATATTGGATTTTGACAAGAGCTACGAATTATGCCGATTTAGTACACAAGTATATGTAAAATTTTCAAGGTCATAGCTCTTCCCAAAATCCATTACCTATAGCTGTGTTCTCTTTCTCTCTTTCATGACTTTCCTTTGACTCTATCATTCAACTTTCTACCTCTTTTTCTGATCTGTTTCCTTTTTCTGTTTTCTTCTGCCTCCTTGAAGTTGTTCCTTAAAATGTGCTGTCCCAATTCATAGTATTTCTGTCCTGTTTTGTCAAACTATTTCCTTCTCGACATGTTTTTGCTCTCGGTTTTAATCCATTTCTACTTTTTGATTATTTTCTGGTAGAATTTCCTTTTATCTCTTGTTTTACTTAGTTTTCGTTGTTCTTTGATAATATTTGTCCTGGTGGAGTTGGTTTTGAAGGAGTTTCTTTTCTTTTTTAAGATTTTTTTATTCCTTTTTTGCTTGTCGGGTTCTATACTTCTTCTGCATCTGCACACTTGTACCTACTTGTTCAGCTTCCTTTATGGTGCCTTTGCAGACTTCCGTTTAAGTACTTTTTCTGTTTTCTGTTTTTATTATATTTTTATTATTTTTGTTTGTGTCTTTGGGCTCTTCTGTATATTTCGCTCATACTGAGAACCTTTTTCCTTTATACTGAACTTTTATTAGAAACATTTTTCAAATTTTTGATAGATGGCGCTATAATCGAAAAAACTAGTTATCCTAATACGCTATGAAACTTATGGAAACGGTCTAATATCCGGTGAAATACACTTTCAAATAAAAATCCAAAAAATCGCGTGTTTAACATTCCTGAAAAATCTCTAGAAATTACCTGGGATGGGGAGGGGGGCAACTTTTAAAATTTAAATGAAAAACCACATTTCTATTGAAAATTAACATTCTACGTGAAAAAGTATACAAGATTTATCTGATTTTTTTTGGATTCGTTATAGATGGCGCTGTAATCATAGAAAAACAAATACAGATCAGCAGTCTGCAAACTAATTTTTATGGTAGGTACCTACTAAATACAGTCCTTTACGATTCTGTAATAAAAAAATGGTAGTTCTTACTAAAGATTTCAGAGTTACCCCCACCCCACCCCGAGGGACGAGGTAGGGGTCGTGTTTGACACCATTCAATAGATGTTTGAAAATATTAAACATGCTTTTTTCATTTTTTGATTTGATCTAAATTTTACGAAATACTCGACCGTACCCCTTCTTTTAGCACACCCGGTATATGAAAAATTGTCATTATTTTTTAAATTAATTGTTGTGTTTTCTTGGACATTAAAACGAAAGTAGATATTTAGCACTTTTTGTCACGCGTAAACTCTAACCTTCGTGACCTCCCTTAGCTTAGAAAGTACCGCAATCGTTCAGGTCACGAAAAATAATAAACTTACGAAAACAAATATTTATCGAATATCATGAATTTTTAATTAAGTGGCATATTAACGTTGTTTCAGTTATAATTAATTTCAGGTGAGATTTTTAGTATAGAAAAATAAAAATTTTAAATATTTGTTTAGAATAATTATATTAAAATATTATACATACTAGTATTAATTAATTTAAATAATTATAAATATTAATTTAAATAATAATAATTTAAATAATTATATTTAAATATTATACATACTAGTATTATTTGTTTTTGTTTGGATAATTTTTGAAAATTACTAATGTAATTACATAAGTAATTCTGTTAGTTTGCGTATGAGGCTTTTAAAACTATAGTTACTGTCCGATAATATCATCCGAATATCTGAAATATGCTATTTTCCCAGTTTATACACATATTTTAATCTAAATCATCTGGACAGTGTTTCCTAAACTCTCTTAGAATCGGGGACCCTTTTTGACAAAAAAAGTTGGCGACCGCATCATCTTATCATACCCAGTTCATTCGCCATTTAATAACATTACCAATACATCGTATTGTATAGGGAAAAATGTTTTATTTACACCATTTATGAGCTCGTTACACAATTTCATTCTTCCTTTATTTCCCTTCGGTATTTAACCAAGAAGGCACTATTTTCAGCTTTTTTATTTATTTTTTATATTTTTTTATATTATTTTATTTTTCAATAATACCTATTTTCAACTAAACAATTAATTCTATAAACAAAATTTTGGTCTAGCAATGGGCTCTTCTTTATCTCCATTATTGGCTAATATATTTATGGAGGATTTTGAAACTAATATTATTTCTAAACAAAATTTAAAACCCACAGTATGGTGGAGATATGTAAATAATGTGTTTTCAATATGGCCTCATAGATCAGAATTGTTGGATACGTTCCTGAATATTATAAACGATCAAGAAGAGACAATAAAATTTACAATGGAAAAGGAATACAATAACAGCCTACCTTTCCTCGATGTTTTGATCTCAAAGAAGGATATTGGATATGAGACTCAAGTGTATAGAAAACCAACACACACCAACAGATATCTCAATTACAAGTCAAATCACAACATCAACGTTAAAAAGGGAATCATTAAATCCTTATATGATAGAGCCAAAATTACTTGTTCTAACGAAAATTCCTTTTTAGCAGAAAAACAATTGTTAACATCTGTTTTATTAAAAAATGATTATCCTTTACCGTTTATAAATAAGGAATTGTCAAGATTGGATCGAATGGAACAGAACAACTTAGAACGGGATCCTACAACATTCACCAGAAATAATACGAGGAAAATATCAATACCATATATAAAAGGACTATCCGAGAAACTTAAAACAATAGGAAATAAATTCAACATTTCAACAACATTCAAAACAACAAACACATTGAGATCTATTCTATCTAAAACTAGACCATTAGACGTTAGAATAAGTGAACATCAATCTTATATTAAAAATAGAGAATTTGAGAGATCTCAAATATGTCAACACGCATGGGATAATGAACATAGAGTTCAGTGGAGAGATTCAAGTATAGTCCTGAAAGAATCAGATAGTAAAAAGAGAAAAATCAAAGAAGCGGCTCTAATTATGCTAAATGAAACCAATTGTGTCGCAAATTCCTCGGTAGAATGCAGTAGAATGTGGTTACCCATACTGAAAGAGAAAGTCAATAGAAAGAAAATACCAAGATTAGAAGTCAATAATATCGAGCTAGTACATATTTTATATTTTAGTATTACTTATATATCTAGTATTATTAATCATCATCATCATCATTCTCTTTGCCTTATCCCTATGCGGGGTCGGCTTCCCTAATTGCATTTCTCCACACAATTCTATCTTGGGCCATATCAATGTTAATCCCCTTTACCAACATGTCCTGCCTTATCGTCTCCCCCCAGGTCTTCTTTGGTCTTCCTCTCCTACTCCTTCCAGGAATCTGCACTTCAGCTATTCTTCGTATTGGGTGGTTAACGTCTCGACGTTGAACATGACCAAACCATCTTAACCTATGCTCTCTCATTTTGGCATCAATTGGTGCCACACCTAGACTTCCCCTAATATACTCA
Organism: Diabrotica virgifera virgifera; assembly: GCF_917563875.1. NCBI lineage: Eukaryota > Metazoa > Arthropoda > Insecta > Coleoptera > Chrysomelidae > Diabrotica > Diabrotica virgifera. The sequence continues at coordinate 20,171,775 of NC_065448.1, forward strand.
TTTCTAATTTTATCCTTCTTTGTCACTCCACTCATCCATCTAAGCATTCTCATTTCCGCCACATGCATTCGCTGTTCCTCTTTCTTTTTCACTGTATTATATATATATATATATATATATATATATATATATATATATATATATATATATATATATATATATATATATCTAGTATTATTAATATTATTTATAATTTAAACATGTTACAAGTCAGAGTTTGGTATTATTTTTTGAGAGTAAATTAATGTAAGACCAAATACTTACGATGTCGGGATAGTATCACAAGGTTTTTCCTGGTTTTCCCTTGTGATTTACTATGGTCTCTAACGCGAGAATTTTACTGTCGTTGCATTTGGTTGTCTTTTTAAAGACAGATCACATGCTATAATTTTTTATGACGGATATTCTTGAGTTGGGGTTGATTTCATGTAATCGAATGAACTATCTTTCAGTAAGTCGTCCCAGGAACGCAACTCATAAATATTGGCAATATCATTTTAAAGTCTTCTACTTTAAAATGTATAATATATGTCTGAATTGCCAATATAAATGAGTGAGATTAAATAAATTATTAGAAGAATTTTTTTGCTTAGCAACAACACTTTTGTTTATTTTAGTAATATTTTGTATTTTGACAACGGCACCCGATTTGGGCGTCGAAACGTTAATAAAATTATTTTTTTCATTTTAATTGTGGCTTATTTCCCATATAAATAATTAATCAAGAAGGCACTACATTAGTTCCTAGATTAAACTATATATAAGCAGGAAAATGTGACTTAACTGCGTTCACTTAAAACGTATTGCGTTTGTTTTTCTCCTTTACTATTTTATTAGACGTGAATAAATAAAAAAAATCTTACACCTGGATCCTGCGTACCAAAAAAAGTTTATTAATAGCAAGCTGAAAATTTGTGAATAGCGTAACGGTGTCTAGTCGGACAAACTTTGATGTACGGGAACACTGGAACTGAGTAAGGTTTAATTTTGGAACAGGTTACAGTTTTCGTCAGACTACGAAAACGTCCCATGTATTTTGTCGGACAGAACTTCCAATTTATTTGTTGCCCTTTCATTAAGTAAACTCTCATGCAAAAATCAGACCGCTATTTACCACCAACATAATACCTTTCATTTGACATGTTCTACGTGTCGGACTTATTAAAATGCACTACATATCTGTCGGACAAACATTTTTTATATGTATATGTCTTATATAAAGTTTGCTATTGAATAAACTTAAAAACAACCTGCTAGTTTTCACAATCATAAACTTGTCAGGATGACACGTTCCACAAATAAAATCAGGGCCCCCGTAAGAACTACTGGCGCCTGTGTGCAAAAAAGGATTTTGGCGCCCCTTGTCATTTTATAGGCATAGGTATTTTGATAATGTTTTTTTATTTATTTTTTTGGGGTCCGGACAAATAATCCCCGGACCAATAATCCCGGACAAAAAATCACCACAAATTATCTCTGGACAAAAAATTCCCGGACAAAAAGTCCCCGGACAAATAATCCTCGGACAAAAAATTCCCACAAAAAATCCCGGACAAATATTCCCCACAATTTTTTTGCACAAAATATCCCCACAAAAAATCCCGGACAGAAAATCCCAACGAATTATTTATTGCCGGATAATTCTCTAAAAGTTTTCCCGAAATTTTACTAAATTTCGAATTCCAATTTCATGCCGAAATCTTCAAATTTTACATTAATCGTCCAACTATTAATCGTAGGACCTTTTTTGAGTAAGTTTTTGCAAAGAAATCTAAACGAAATAATTTTGCTAACGTGGGCAACGATAAAACCTGGACTATAGCGCTAATTGTTAATAATCAAAAACAACAGCTTTGTAATAAAATAATGAAAAAATTTCTTCAGAATGTGAAGCAGGGGTTTTAAACTTTGATTTTGTCGCTTTTTGACTTTCATAATAATAATTTTTAATCGAGTTATTAAGCCTTGAAAATGGTCATTTTCGCATTTTTTTAAATTTCCAATTGCATATAACTCGACAACAATCAATTTGAGTGAAAAATGACAAGAGACCTTTTTTACTCAGAATGACCCAACTAAAAAAATTTGTTCGAAATGAAAAAATTATTTTGTGAATTTGTTTAAAAAAAATGTTTTACCAATTTTTCGTCCACGGCACCGCTTGGCACCCTGTGAATTTGTTATAAGGACCTCTTTTTGAGTTAGTTTGTGCAAAAAAATCGAAGCGGAATAATTTCGCAAAGGGGGCGACGATACAGTCCGGTCTAATTAGTTATTTGATAGGTATGCGATTTTCAAATATTGTCGATTCATCATTTGAGCGCCGCAGAATCGTTCGCTTATCGATGAGATAGAATTACCGCCCACACACTATTGCTCAACCAATGTGTTTGGAATTTTTACACGAAATCAGCGCATAGTTAGGTTTTTCATTTCTTATCTACAGTTGGGTGTTTGTTATTTTTATAGTGGTATTTTTATTTTATGTTTATAGAAAGACTAAAAATTTCATCCAAGATCCAAACAAAATAAAACTGAACTATTTAATTTCTCAACTTTTATTTTAAAATTAATTTTTGCTTTTTTTTTTGTAAATATTTTTGCACTTTTTGACCCTCGGTTTTGGCGCCCCTAAAGGACGGCGCCCGTGTGCACTCCACACTTTGCACATATGGTAACGGGGGCTCTGAATAAAATCACGTTCCTCAATTAAAACTTCCCCTGTTCCAGTGTTCCCGTACATCAAATTTTGTCCGACTAGACATCGTACATCGTTAAGCTATTACAAATTTGCAGCTTGCTATTAATAAACTTTTTTTTGGTACGCGGGATCCAGGCCGCGAATTTACAAAGCCTATACTATTTCAGTCATGGGGGCGACTGAATTCGAGTAGGTTTTGTATGCAGAATATTAGCTACATATCCTATGCTATTTTGGTCCAGAAATTAATTGTATCGGTGTAGGATTTGTAAGAGAAATTCTTTATTATTATTGAGCAAATGTCTATACTGTTTCAGTCATGTAAGTAAAACTAATCAAATATTTACTAAGTGGATTTATTATTATATTATAAAATTTAGATATGTTTTGAAAATTAAAATTAATAATATATATTTGGATAATATTAAAAATTCAAAACAAATGAATAATTACTAATGTACGAATATATACAGTATGTCCCTGTAAGTTGGAACCATATGGAAAACTTTTTTATTATTGATTTTACGAAAAAAATATATTCTTCATAAAAAGTTCTGCATGGTCTAAAACCGAAGATGCAATCATCTGATATCAAGCTTTTTCAATAGTATACCAGGGATGTCAAAAAATATGAATTTGTCTCAAGAGTAAAGTACCTTTATATATTTCACAAGATTGAAAATTGTTATTACGAAAATTTGTTTGGACTTAAAAATAATTTTCTAATATGCAACTACATTCTTCTAATTGAAAAAAAAATTGAAATTTTTTCTCTAAAAATACTTTATTCTTAACAGAAATTCATATTTTTTGACATTTCTCATATACTATTAATAAAACTTACTAGTAGTAATATCAGATGTAATAATGCAAAAGTAATATCAGATGATTGCATCTTCGGTTTTAGACCATGCAGAACTTTTTATGAAGAATATGTTTCTTTTTTCGTAAAATCAATAATAAAAAAGTTTTCCATATGGTTCCAACTTACAGTGACATACTGTATATATTCGTATATTAGTAATTATTCATTTGTTTTTAATTTTTAATATTATCCAAATATATGTTATTCATTTTAATTTTCCAAACATATCTAAATTTTATGTTATAATAATAAATCCACTTAGTAAATATTTGATTAGTTTTACTTACATGACTGAAACAGTATAGACATTTGCTCAATAATAATCAAAAATTTCGCTTACAAATCCTACACCGATACAGTTAATTTCTGGACCGAAATAGCATAGGATATGTAACTAACATTCTGCATACAAAACCTACTCGAATTCAGTCGCCCCCAATCCAGGCCTATATGTCCGTAAATGAAAACAATATCAGAAAAAACAGATTGTACAGTGATGACTATCTTAAATTGTTAGTTCATATGGTAAAAATTGTACTTACTTCGCTCTACATATAGATGAATATACATTTATATTTCCAACTGTATCCAGGTTTTAATTATGAGATACAACGGAAAAATGGCACCAAGAAAGATGTGTTATGTTGTTCTCCACTAGAAACCAATATTACCGGAATGTGTTTGTTGGAAACTTTTTTGCAAACTACTCACAAATAACATATCAACTGGGCGCAATACATTGCTATATTGTAGGTGCTAATGGGGCCAAGTCTATGACAGGACAAGTAATGCCATAGGTGCTAAATGGCTACTATGCATATGCATGCATCGGAAAGCTCTTGCCTCAAAATCTTTATTTCATCAAAGGGAAAGCGTTAAAAACTCGAATTTTCAGAGACTATGCCACACGGAATTCAGATTGGTTTCAAGAAGCAACGTAGTGAAAAGTGTTTTTGGCCTTAAGAGCAGACCTTTGGATGCATTGAATATAAAGATCTATTCTATCGTTTTTTTAAACTCCTATTCTGACGCCATATACTGGTTTCTTTGTGTTTTGGTGGACTAGAAATGCAGGAGGTCATATTTCTGCTTAATGCTTAATCCATTCCCATTGTTTGTAACTAACCTTCATTATTTCTATTTTTTGTTAGGAGATTCTTCGCAATCTTCCACATTTTTACTCTATCTACTATCTTTCTCGCTTGTTTTTTAACGTATTTGTTACTTATTTTCCCTTTATATATTTTCTTCCATTTTACATGAAACTAAAATCAGATTTTCTCCCACCGTTACCTGTTTCTTTGGCAAATGCTTTTGCTATTTCCTTTTCTGATCTCATCTTTTGATCTCATTTTGATTCCATCTTTTCTCTGACCTTCTATTCCTTCTAGATATATGTCCCGTGATGTTAAATTCTGCAGATTTTTTTTTATAGTGTGTCCTAATTTTTTTATAAATAATAATAGTCTCCCGTTTTATACCGCTAACGCGGCTTTGGGATTATAGCAGGGTAGTCTGCTATATCTAGCGCCTACGGTATACAAGGAAGTTAGCAGGGCCAGTGCTACGCTTCAACCGTATATATATTATTACCCCTGGTTTTACCCAAGGTACTCATTTTTATTCATTCTGAGTCGACCTGGGGCCTATAGACATTTTAAAAATGTCTAGGTGTTCTCGCCGGGGCTGGGTTTCGAACCTCGGCCTACCTGCGTGAAAGTCAGACATGCTACCGCCTGAGATATCCTGGCCCATTTTTTTTTATAATTTGTGGAAAAGCTTGAAAAGAAAATGGCTGACCTCCCTTTATTAATACAGGTGTGGAAATTATCTGTTTTGCTCATATCTTAGAAAGAATACCATAATGCCACTTTAATGTGGGTTTAAGGATATAAACATTTTTTGAAGATAGTATTACAACAAGAACAAAAAAGTGACAAATATTGTTTCAAATCCTACGAGAGATTTTGGGACATTTCGATGGCGGTTAGAATATTCTAGATCAATTCTTCTTCTTTTTCGTCAAGGGAGTTTTTTTCTATGGAATAAAACTTACGAACCTGTCTTAACAATTATCACAAACGTAGATTCACATAACTAATATACACAAAATTTTACTAAATCGATGAAAAAAAAATGTTTTCTGCAAGTCCAGAAATCTTCCATTGACTGACTGGCTTTCCTGTAGGTGTAATTTACGATTTCGTCTTGAAAAGTATCGGGAAGCAGGCCTACTCCGTTAATAATTTAATTGGGGCGGAGGGCAAACTCAAATAAGGGAAAGGGAATACTGAATTAGCACTTGTTTTATTTGAAAAGAAACATGGTCTTGGGGTGAGGGTTAGTTACACTATATCAGAGGGTGTAGCTGCGGCGAACCTGATGTTTGTACACAGAGCCGGTATTAGATTATTCTTTTAGATTAACGTCCTTTTGGCTAATTTACTTCCGGGCTTAATGTTGTACCTTAGTTACATTCCGTATGTTGTTAAGCTAAAGACTAAAATGTTTAGAACGGATTATAAATAATAATTTTTAGAATAACCAGTAAGGATCTGTGAAAAAACGTCTATTTTTGGATGTGAAAGGTGGCATTCGGATTTTTGCAGATAAAGTTAGGTGACACCTTCAGTAATAATAATTGACTTATGCTCCTTCTTAAATATGCCCGGAACATTAATAAAAAAATTAAAATATTTAAAAAATTCGAAAAACGTCGATTTTTTTTGCTTTCTTTGCTTATAACTTTAAAACGATTCGTTTTGGAACAAAGTCGTAGAGAAATAAAATAAAGATAGTTGAATTTTGTATGATATACGACTGGTTAAAAATGTCTTAACGTATTACCTTTTCTGCAATATAGCAATAAATACAAAATAAGGGGACAAAATACGCCTGTTGTTATTCAATGTTTTTAACCACTTTGGTGGCACTTAAAACCTTAGTAATTCGCTTTGGAAATTATTTGTAACATACTTAAACCGTGTACCAAATTTCATTAAAATCGACTTAATAGATTTTTCATAATAAATTTGCAATCTAAATGTTTTTAAAAAAGTTCAAATATTTTAAAATCTTTCTGAACAAAAAGTAGACGATTTAGAAGTTGTCTAATTTTTTTACATATAAAGAGGTGCTCTGCCTATGTAATACACTTTACAGAATTAAAATCGGATTATTTAAGGGGCCTCAGCAATGTTTTAAACTTATAAAGAATTTTTTGGCTTATAAACAAATAGCTTTGTTTAATAATAAAAAAATTAATTTTTAGCAATGCATATAATTAAAACCGGTATAATTTGAATTAAACTTTCAAATGCTGTCAGCAGAATTGCTATTTTATTTTTTAATCAAAAGTTATTCGCGTTCAAAAATTGCAATTTTTCGAATTTTTTAAAGTTCCACTGCGTTTATCTCGTAAACTATGCATCCTACGAAAAAACTTGTAAGAACATTTTTTACTTAGAATTACCCAAGAAATACAAAAAAATGTTTTATTTTGCGAAAAATCGATGTTATGTAATTCCTCAAGTTCTTTGTTTATAACAATCTTATCGACATCCGGATCAACTGTTACCCAAAAAAATCGTGTTCACGGGTCAAAAAATACATAAAAATCTTGGGTAAACCCATCTAAATAAAGGAGCCCGTAGCACCCTCTCCTGGCCACAGGGCTAATTTGTTTATAAGCCAAAAAATTGTTTATAACTTTAAAACATTGGTGAGGCTGCTTAAACAATCCGATTTCAATTCTGTAAAGTGCATTAGATAGGTGGAGTGCTTATTTATGTGTAAAAAAAATTGACAAATCTTTGTATGTTCTAGTTTTTGTTGTGCAAGATTTTAAAAAATTTTAATTTTTTAAAAAAAGTTTAGATTGCAAAATTATTATTCAAAATCTAGTAAGTCAATTTTAATGAAATTTGGTGTACGGTTTTAGCACATTACAAAAATTTTCTAAGCGAATTAGAAAGGTTCCAACTGTAACCTAAGCGATGGAAAATCATTGAATATGGTCAGGCTTGTTTTGCCCCCTTATTTTATATGTATTGCTATTTTGCAGCAAGGGTAATAAATTAAGACATTTTTAACCAATCACATCTGATATAAAATTTAATTATCTTTGTTTTATTACTATACGACTTTGTTCCAAAATGAATCGTTTGAAAGTTATAAGCAAAAAAAGTAGAAAAAAAAACGAAATTTTTTGAAATTTTTAAATATTTTATTTTTTTTTATTAATGTTCCGGGCATATTTGAGAAGGAGCATAAATCAATTAATATTAACGAAGTTATCACCTAACTTTATCCGCAAAAATCTGAATGCCACCTCTCACATCCACCTAAAAACAGATCCTTACTGGTCTAACAAGGAAAGAAATATTTATCTGATAAAACATGTTTCTGATTAAATCAAGGGGAAGAATGTATATCAATGCTTTAAAAATACATTAACACTTAATTGGTTAGTTGACGTCGAGATTACATACACATTACATCTTATAATAACTCCTAAATTAAATTATTCACAAATTTGTGAGAGTATGGTAATGGTAAATAACAATAGAAAATGCGTAGGGAATGGAATGGAAGCGTTATAATACCCCTATGTACATAAGAAAGGAAATGAAGAACAATTTAGAAACTACATATAAAGACACATCGCTTTTTAACAAAACACGTAAAGTCATATCAATTATGTTGCTACAGAATCTCACTCTCTATTCGGAAGATAGGTATTCTAGATTCTAAACGACTACCAATGCGGCTTTCGTACTGGAAGGTCAACAATAGATACAATATTTACGATTCGACAGGCATTAGAATAAACTGGGAATACAACCGAGATGTACACAAAACTTTCTTAGATTTCCAGGAAACATATCATTCGATAAAAAGAAGCAGACTAGTCAAGAAAATAGAAGACAAATTTGCCACACTAGGTAATCCTAAACTAAAGGAGTAAAGGACACTAAATATTCAATACGACTATTTTATGTAATAAGAAAATAATGTAAGATTCTTACAACTTGAGCCTAAATCTGAACATGAAGAGAAGAAGTTATACTCTGGTTAGACCACTAACTTTGCGATTTTTTTTGTCAGATTTGCAGTATCTCTATCGGTGTTGCTATATCGCTAATCTTAAGCCGCACCTCTCACGTTTGAACAGATCAGAAGCCATATCCAAAACATAATTAAAAAAGAAACAATCATTTTTGAAGTTATACTTCTTTAGGCGCGATTGAGAGTAAAATTTTATAATTCTGCGCGCATGCGCACACAGACAGTATGACGTTTAGTTGCTAAATCTTTCAAGTTATGTACAGTCCGTCTAATTTACTTACCGTTGCACGTCATTATCTACTCCAGAGATCTAAGTTGACATAGTTGCCAAAATATAAAAAAATCCTGAATCCATTTTAAATCAAATAGATCACATAATTATTGTAAACGTGGATTATACAACAAAACAAATTAATATTCAATGTAAATAAATAAGAACTTAAGAAATAGAGAACAATAATTAAGTTATAATCATTTAAGATTTGCAGTGCAAGCGTTTTTGCACTGCATTGTTTAATTATTAAAAAACGGCTCCGAACTCTTGGGAGAAGCCGATAGGTTTCTTTGTATATGTCTACAATAACAACTAAAAAAGTTGTCAGATACCTCGATTATTCCAAGTCATGATAACATTAGGTGAAATTTATATTTTTATAGTAGAAGACCTTTTTATAGTAAAGTAAATAATAAAAACAGTAAACATAATAGAACAGATACTTATAGTAAAGAATATAAACAAATATGAAGTGTCATCACCGCAACTGTCAAATAAATGTTACCAATTTATTCTAAAATGTCACCTTCATTCGATTACAGTTACAGTGGGTTCCGAACAAATGTGCTTCATAAAAACGCTTAATAATTCATTTATTCAAATTAAATGAAACATATTATTGTGTATTTCTTTAGGTTAAAATTAATAGAAATATGAAAGATGAAAGATGACGTTAGTTTTCAATCCTAATAGCAAAATTAATAATATTGAAAATATTAAAAATATTACTAAAAGATTTTTAAATTGAAAACTTATTGGTACATTTCCCTGGTGACACCTCCAAGGCTTCTACAATTTTCAAGCCAAATGGATGCTGCAGTGAAGACAAAGGGAAGGAATTCTACACTATGCAATTCACATCCCCGTCTGCAGCTCGGTAAAGTTCCAACGGAAAATGCACCTGGTTACTCTACGGAGTAATACGACTATAAAATAAAAATGTATACCATTTTTATTCAGTTGCAATGCGAAGGCAAAACAATCTTACTTTTCAATCAGAATACGGAGCGCAGTCCAGTCCTCTGAATCGCGATTTTCGGCTCTTATTGGAGCCTCATCGGAAAGAACGTAGGCACTGTTCTCCATACCCCAATTGACTAGCGTCGAGAGTTTTTATCACCCATTGCAACCGAAGTGAAGGTATTAGGTGACTAGCGTCATCTGGCAATTGAAAGATGAAGTTAGTTTTCTATCCTAATAGCAAAATTAATAATATTGAAAATATTAAAAATATTACTAAAAGATTTTTAAATTGAAAACTTATTGGTACATTTCCCTGGTGACACCTCCAAGGCTTCTACAATTTGCAAGCCAAATGGATGCTGCAGTGAAGACAAAGGGAAGGAATTCTACACTATGCAATTCACATCCCCCGTCTGCAGCTCGGTAATCCCCCTTAGCGATTCAGAAGACTGGACTGCGCTCCGCATTATAATTGAAAAGAAAGATTGTTTTGCCTTCGCATTGCAACTGAATAAAAATGGTATACATTTTTATTTTTATATTAATAGAAATCTTCAAATATTATTTCTATTCGTATATAATAAAATATATCTAGTGGCTGTAATTCCAGTGTACTCGGCAAAATGATTCTAAAAAAGAACACACCTACCGCCAAATATTTCGTGTTGGTACCATGCGACGTCACAGGCTATGACGCGGATGACGTGCAACGGTTAGTAAATTAGACGAAATATATAAATATATCAGTGCAAGAAAAGGCGTGAAAAGAATATATTAGTGTTGTTAGTAAATATATTTATTATAATTTTTGTGTCTATGGATTTTTCTTCCTCAGGAGTAAAATGAGTACTTATTATTAAAACATTTTATTGTATATTTATTATACTTCACCTTGTCTGTTTGATACCGTGAATTGTCATTAGGTACGTCCGAACCAATACAGACACAATCCTCGTAGCGTATTTGGTATAGCATTCGGCCAGAGATCGAGAGGTCTTGAGTTCGAATCCGGAGCAATCCTATACTTTTTTTTTTATTTTTTTGAAAGCGGTAAGCACAAAATTAGTTTGGTGTTTAAAAAAAAATTAAAACAAACTGTTTAAAGTGTATTTATTTTTAAGAAATCATATAATAGAAGTATAACTTCTTACGTGCGTACAAAGTACACACACACACATTCTTTTTTTTATTTTGATTTTTATGCCAAAATATTTTAACAATAAGAGCAAAAATAGTACATAACATTATCTTCTTCTTCTCCTTTACGTGCCATCTCCGCAACGGAGGTTGGCAATCACCATGGCTATACCGATCTTAGATGCTGCTGCTCTGAATAATTCGATTGATGTGCATCCGTACCATTCCCTCAAGTTACGCAACCATTAAATTCTTCTCCTTCCTACACTTCTCTTGCCCTGGATTTTCCCTTGTATAATTAATTGAAGTATGTTGTACCTCTCATTATGCATAACATGCCCCAGGTATTACAGCTTTCGTGTCTTGATGGTTTCCAATATTTCCATTAATTTATTGACTCTTCTCATGACTTCGTTGTTTGTTACATACTCGATCCATGATATTTTCAGGATTCTTCTATATGCCTACAATTCAAATGCTTAAAACTTTTTAGCAGTACCTATACGCGTTAAGTGTCTATGCTTCTATCCCGTAAAGCAGAGTTGAGAAAATATAACACGTTGCCAGCCTAACTCTCAAATCTAATTTCAGTTCTCTTGCACAAATTAGTTATTTTTTTGAGTATGATCCAAAACGATAGATCTATGGACAACCTGTATAGAAACCATTATCTTTCCCGTGCGCCGCAATGTCTACAACTCACTCAAATATAACAGCCATTGAAAGCTAGCCTCAACGTTTTCTCTACAGCTCCCCATAAAGTTCATGCTTAAAATAACCCAAACCTATCAATTAAGCCATAAAATATATGTTAACGAATTCTTAGTAGATGAAATTCATCCCATTTGTATGATTACTAAATGGGGATATGTGTAGTCGACTCATAAAATTAATAAAACGAACAGTTCGGATGAATTTAGTTTATGGTAAGTCAATTACATAATGATATCAGAACCAGTGACCAATGCGTAGATATTTAGGGATATTACTGTTAATAATAGGTTTGGTGCCGACAGAAAACAGAAATCGTTGAAACAACCAGACAATGAGAATCGGAATTAAATTATACGTAAATGTATCAGAGTAACTTGTCCAGTGCTAAAGTGTCACATACAGGGCCGGATTTAAGAGAGGGCAGGCTGGGCAGCTGCCCGGGGCCCCCACATTCCGGGGGCCCCCACAAAATCCCAAACATAAAAAAGTCAGTACATTACTCACATAAAATAATAAAATAATTTTTGTTTTATGCAAACATAATTATGTATGTATATCAAAAATAATTTCTTATTTATCGTTATCTTGACTTGGCACTACGCCACTGAGTATAACAACATTGACCATAATATTGACCACATTTACAAAGTTTGAACTTAAATTTGAGCCAAACTTGCCTCCTACGCCTACAATAATTTATTTGTCTTATTTTCTACATCTACATCATGCATATTTTTTAAATACCCTTTTTACATGGATTGCAAAATACTCAGAACATAATCAAGTGGAATTCAGTCTTTTTTGTTGAGTCATAATTTGGTTACCAGTTTGACCTTAAATTATCCCGTTGACAAAAATTGTGGCATAAGCAAATCTGAATATCTGGCACTAAACCACTTATTTGTTTTGTGACTTTGTTGCTACTTGCAGAAAGAATAATAATTGTCAGCTGTAATACAATTTACGATAATCTAGTAAAGCAGTAATATTACTCACCTGTTTTTATTATTTCGTACTGTTACCCCTGTTGAAAAAGCTAAGTTTTTTACTTTATTTTTGTGATAGCCTAGAAGTTTCCTATCATCTAGTATTTGGAGGGTTGGGGACTTTTAAAATATAAAAATTTAAATAAAGTCATGCTACTCATACAAACATGGTCAGGCCAGGCCGGAAAATATTTAAGTTGGGATACAAGTTTAAATGCTAATTTCTAAAATTATTCATAAGGTGCGTATTAAATATAATTGTGCTGTGTGCTCTCATTGTTACTGGTACCTATAATAGTCCATTGACTCACGGTTTTTTTCTGAAAGTTTTAAAGAACCGCTTGAATTGACATGAAATTTGGCATCCACATAAATAATAACATGTCAAAGAAGAAAAGTGAATTTTACCGATTTGTGCTTTTGTCCTGGAGGTGAGTTTCACCCCTTCTCGGGTGTGAAAAAATATAAGTTCAAAATAAGTCCGGAAATGGATAAACTGACGAATTCTAAGCAACTTTTGTTCTATAGCATTTTTCACTAAGTTAATACTTATGTAGTGTTATTATTTTAGTTATTCATCATCATCAGTAGCTCGACAATCATTTTCGGTCCTGGCTTGTTCTAGGATTTTCCGCCATTCTATTTTGTTCCTTGCTTTGTTTTTCCAGTTGGTAATCTTAAGTGTTTTCAGATCTTGTTCCATGTATCTAAATTTGGGTGTTCCCTTTGACCTTCTCCCTACTGGTGTCTGCCTCAGTATATGTTTTGGTGTTTCAGTTTTCAACATCCGTTCAACATGACCCATCCAGTGCAGTCTGATCTTTATGGATGTTATGACGTCGGGTTCGTTCTTTGCTGCGTATAGTTCAAATTCAAAATTAGATCTTCTACGCCATTCGTCATTTTCTTTCACCCCCTCCCCCTTATATATTATGAGTCTAAGGATTTTTCGTTTAAACGTACCTAATAGGTTCTCATCGCTTTTCGACAGTGTCCATGTCTCTGATCCATATAATATAAGGACCGGTTTTATCAGGGTTTTGTATATTTTGCATTTGGTTTTTCTTGTGATATTGTTAGACCTTAGATGACTTAACTTCTTCACTGACATTGTTATTTGCGGTAACTAACGAACCTAGATATGTAAAAACATTAACGCTTTCGATATTATTGTCTCCTATTGACAGATTCTGTAGGTTTCTTTGGCCTGTCGATTTGCTGGCCTTTATGTATTTGGTTTTTATTTCATTAATGTTTAGGCCACTGTTTTGTGCCGCTCTGTCTATCGCATTAAATGCGTCTATCATCCCTCTTTCGCTTCTAGCTATGATATCAGCATTATTTGCAAATGCCAATATTTGTACACTTTTTGTTACTATTGTTTCTCTGGTGTTAACTTTTGACTCTCTAATTATTTTCTCTAATGTGATGTTGAATAGAATACAGGATAGGATCTATTGGAGGGCCGTTCTAACATGGATAAATGCTTATCATGAATAAGTGAAAAAAATGGTGTAGGTATGTATGAATTCTAGAGAGAAAGTCCAGTCTTGCTGTCTCTAACTGCAGTGGAGAGTGATCATTCTCAAAACTAAAGTTAATTAAAAATCGCCTTCGGTCTATGATGGGCCAAGAGCGTTTTATCTCTCTATAATGAGTATTAAACACGATGTCTTAAAGGAACTAATAGATATGTCAGACATAATTAAGGAATTTTCAATTCAAAAATCTAAAATGTACCCAGACTTTAACCATATATTTTACAATGTTTATTTTTAATATTTTACGGTAACAAGTTACACCTCTTTTATTTTTTATTATTTAAAAATATATTTATAAATGTAGATCAACATTTTTTTTAATTTTTAAAAGGGAAAACTCTATATTTGGCTGTATACCATAGTTAAAATAACAATTTTTTAATGGTAGGAGGTAGGCTCCCACACCAATTCTGCCCAGGGGCCTCCACACCAATTCTGCCCAGGGGCCCCCACTGCCTTAAATCCGGCTCTGGTCACATAGATATAACAGGGATATATATGAAATTAGAGTACGCTGCAAAATAAACAGTACTGAAATGAATATTGAAATTATATTTAGTATACAGTATACATGATATAGCCAGAGAACTACGAACATAGCCTTGCAAACATTATTCACGACGACGCGACGTTTCCGATCAAACAGATGTTAAAGATGCCCTCTGGCACGAAAATAATGTTTAATTCTAGTCCGCAATCTCGGAATGTCAGACGGTGAATCGGTCTGCCTCCTTCAGCATTCCCCATATGTAGGTACGTATCAGGTGGCGTTAGTTACACCTGATGGTGACCAAAATGATCGTGCAGTATACGAAGGGACTCCCTGGCCGTGTGACAGGTTGCCCCGGATTGCTGAAAATCATTATTGATTTTAATCTTGGATCGTTTTCGCAACCTTTTCCGTATGACCGAAAATAGTACTCCACGATAAAACAGTTTTTTGCAAAGCTGAAAACCATCCTGAAGCACCCAACATTAACACGGCATTCACATACATTCTGAAAACATCTTTAAAGAAGCCTTAACCTTTTTTAAGAAGACAAAAATAATGATCATAATCATTAGTAAGAATACCAACATAAACGCCCAAATTACAATAAGCGATACACCGTTAGATATATACTTGGTGGAGAAAATAGGTGGAGTGGACAGGTATAAAAACAGCAGAGCAACTATTTAGAATAGCTCGAGACAGAGACAGTTTCGCCATGTTAATCGCCAACGTCAAGGGGACTTGATAGGGTACGTTAAGAAGAAGAAGGAGAAAATAAGCTATTTGGGCTGCAATATTAAGGATGCCTGGGATCATAGCTAAGAAATAAAAACTCATATTGTAAGAGCCAGGAAGTTCTATTAACGGTCTTAGGAAGATTCTCTGCAACTTATCATTAAGAATCAATATACGCATAAGAATTCATAGATGTTACGTATTTAGTATCCTTCTCTATGGAGTAGAAAGCTGGTATCTTACAGAAGATGCCATAAAACGATTAGAGGCGTTTGAAATGTGGTGCTACCGACGTATGGTAAGAGTCTCATATATATGTTATAGTCAAAGCCCGAATTTCAGGCACTCCTAGGTTTGACTAGGCAATCCTCAGGTCTGACTGACGGTCTTAGTCAAAGCCCGAAATAAATTACAGGTTCGGACTTTGACTAGTCAAACCTAGGATAGACTAAGTTGGTCAGGCAAAGGTCGAAACTTAATTTTATGAAATCGGGGTTTGACTAGTCAAACCCCGATCAGCTATTCAAATATCGTAATTTAATAGATTTGGTTTAATGAAACGTCATTTTTTAAATTTAATGTTTATTATTTTTATATTGTCGTAATTAAAATAAAAAAATTAGTGTTTATTCTCACATGTTGAGGCATTATGACATTTAGAGTTGCATAATACGTTAGACGTTTTACACTTATATAATTTTGAAGAGCATTTCTTAATGCAGTAGCATTTTATAAAGCCTTGTCCTCCAAATTTAGAATCTTTTGTACTAATTTCTCTTAGAGACAGCTTAACGTCTGGATCATCTTCGAAATTAAGAAAATGCTCTTTGCATTCTCTTATTTGATTTCTTGAAAAATGTGTGTTTATTGTTACGTATTTCGTACCAACTCTATATAAACCGTCAATAATTGTTTTATCTTGTATGATGCCCAAAATATTTCGAGCATCTCCTTTGGCTGTATGAAAGCTGAGGATAGGTATTGTTGCAGTTTTTCCGATCGAAATTGGAAGTTTGTTGTATTTACCAAAAAGAGAGCTCTGACACACATACGTGCATAATTTGTAATCAGGTGGTACATGTTGTGTGCGCTGACAGCACACTTGGTGCATAATATGAAGGGTTTGAAAGAAAAGTTACATGCATGTATTGTGCACAGACAGAAAAGATTAAAATAAATAAAGGAAAGGTGATTAAAGGTCTTCATGCACAGGCTAATGCTATGAAACAATTAAGTGAAAAAAAAGTTCCTCCAATTTTGATCGGAAAACTGTAGCAATACCTATCCCCAGCTTTGATAGAGCAAAAGAAGATGCTCAAAATATTTTGGGTATCATGTAAGGTAAAACAATTGACGGTTTATATAGAGTTGGTACGAAATACGGAACACTAAACATACTTTTTTCAAGAAATCAAATAAGGGAATGCAAAGAAAATTTTCGTAACTTCGAAGATGTTCCCGACGTTAAGCTGTCTCTAAGAGAAATTAGTATAAAAGATTTCAAATTTGGAGGACAAGGCTTTATAAAATGCTACTGCATTAAGAAATGCTCTTCAAAATTATGTAAGTGTAAAAGGTCTAACGTATTATGCAACTCTAAATGTCATAATGCCTCAACATGTGAGAATAAACATTAATTTTTTTATTTTAATAACGACAATATAAAAATAATAGATATTAAAATTAAAACATGACGTTCTATTAAACCTAATCTAACAAATTACGACATTTTAATACCTGATCGGGGTTTGACTAGTCAAACCCCGATTTCATAAAATTAAATTTCGACCTTTGGCTGACCAGCTTAGTCTCTCCTAGGATTAAGTAGTCAAAGGCCGAAACTGTAATTTAATTCGGGCTTTGACTAAGACCGTCAGTCAGACCTGAGGATTGCCTAATCAAACCTAGGAGTGCCTGAAATTCGGGCTTTGACTATAACATATACACCACAACTAACACAAATATTCTCCAGAGGTTAAGAAAACACAAAGAAATTATAAACCCTGTAAGCAACAAAAAATTGGCCTACTTCAGCCACGTTATTTCTAATAGTAAATACCGACTTCTACAAGGTTGATTCTACAAGGCAAGATTGAGGGCAAGAGAGGCCCTGGACGTAGACATATATCCTTGGCAGACCCATCTTAGGAAGTGGACTGGTCTTACGTCACCTGGTCTATTTCGAGCTGCTGTGAATAGAATAAGATTGGTCAATAACGGTCGCAAAGGCAAGGTAGTTATCGCCGTATCAGCCGTATCAATTTTACGGGGCCCCCGACATTCAGGGGCCCCAGCGTGGCATGTCGATATAAAATTCCATTTAAAAAAATTGAACAATTATTTCACTATTAACATAGTGTAGGTATATATTGTTTGGTTATCGACATTTTCGTGTCATGGATTCTTTATCTATCTATAAATTATATTTATCTATTTTATATTCTCTGCCGCTCGCTGTTATTCCATAACAACGGAGCTTTTTTTCAAGTTACTTTCATTGTCCATTCACCTTTGGCTGTGTGTGAGACATTGTATAATGTATAATGCCAAATTGCAATTTTTGTAATCGCTTTACCTTTGAATATTTGTAACAGTGTGTATTGTTTGGGTATATTTTCGTGTGATCTGTTCTTTATCTATAAATTGTATTTAGGTACCTCTACTTGCCGTCCACTCGGTGTTATACCATAAGAACAGAACTTCTGTGTTAAAGCTCATTTTCAATGCCCATTCATCCTTGGTTTGAAAAACTGAATCTGTTTTCAAACAATGAGTCTCAACAATTCAAATTTATTTTTCGTAGAGTTTATTAGGTTTATTATTATTATCTATATTTGGATGTTATATGTATTACGTAGTTCTTAGGTTGTATTATGTAATGTGCAATTTATTTAAATTTTGCAATATATTGTTTTGTTTTATTTTATTATCTTTTATTTTGTAATAATATTGACGATTTATGTAATTTCAGTAAACTGTGTTTGTTATTGTTTTTCCAACTCTTTGTAAGTTTTGTCCATAAAATTTTCTGTGATAATAAAGTATATTCCCTTTCTATTCTGTACAAGCGTTTTTGCTTCTTTTGTTGAACATTTTTTTAGCACAATTCCATATATGTCGTGGAAAAAATCACGCGACAAACTTTAATATGGGGCCCCTGTGGGGCTAGCTACGCCACTGTGTGGTCGTCAATATCACTAAAGATATCACCTTTAGAAGAAGAAGTAGATTCACTAATATACATACACCTAGTATAAGTTATTTGACTTCAACTGAGTCTCAAACACAATAGGATAAAAACTTTTTTTTTGAAGTTATACTTCTTTAGGCACGAGGGTAAATTATTTTGCTTGGCGCATGCGCACACCGACAGTATGGTATGAAACGTTATGAGGGATCTGATTAGGTGTTAAAATCATCTATCAATAATTGTTAAAATGGAGATACTGGATAAACAAAATGTTGTCTATATTAGTTTTTATTGTTGTGAGGACAGTGACAAGAAGCAAGTTCATAATTGTAGTGACTTTTTAAATAGTTTTTAAAATCAACAGGAACGTACCTTATTGTAAATGTTTCAGTATTGTAATAAAAAATTACAAATTAGGTAAATACCTATTTGGAAAATGTACCTACCTAGCTAGTAGGTAATGGTTTGATTTACATAATTTGATTACCAACAAAAATCTCCATAGAATATATTGCTTTTTTAGTCTATATTTTGTCGTATTTTATTTCCACAAGAATCAAACTTATTTGATTAAACTAACAGAGTAAGCAACTGTCAAAATTTTTTTAAAACGTTTAGTTGCTAGGTATATCTTTCCACTTCATTCACATCTCTCGGTAATTAAATTCTGTGTGGGGTGAATTCAAAATAATCTAAACTTGATAGACGCAGGTTCAATTCCCAACGCAAATTTTTATTTTTTTATTTTTTTATGCATTTTATGATTGTAAGTATATTTATTATATTTTTTTTTCAGAAAATACGTATTTAGTTAAAATTTTCTCAACAATTGTTCAGAAATAATTTCTTTGGTTTCATTTTTCAATGTGTTTGCGTGTGTTTTATTCTTTTATTTTTTAAAATCTTTTTATATACTTGGCTTGGTTGGTGTCACGGACTCCGCAAATTTTGTAATCCATTTTAAAAATAGTTCTAGGCTACCTAGACACCTGAAATTTTCAGGATAGCTTAGAACCAGCTAACAATGCAATATTTAACTGCTATTATACAGGGTGATTAATTATTAGTGGGGTGAAGCTCCGTAGATCCGCTATAGTAATAGATAGCGATAAAACTTAATAACAAAAATTGTAGCGAACTTTGAGCTTCACATTACAAAATTAGCTAGAATGTTACAGGGTGTTCGATAAAATAGTGGCAGACCAAACTTATGTTTTTTTAAATAGAACACCCTGTATTTTATTTTATATTCGAAATCTTCGTAACTTTTCGATTACAAAAATATAAAGGTTTGGTATGTTATACGGGGTATTTACAAAGTTATAACCAAATTTATATGAAAATCGTAACAAGTTTAACTACCTGTATAAATAAAAGCAAGCACAAGGTCAATGTTTTATTGACGTCATATTTTTTATTTATTGTCAAAATTTTCGTAAATGTTTGTTTTGCTAATTTTGTTTATATTGAATACAGGGTGAGTCAAAACGCAAGTACATTATTTTCTCAGTAATTTTAATTAGAACACCCTGTATTTTATATCATTATCGAAAAGTACCATTACCATACTATAATTTTTGTATAACATTCCCTATGTGCAAATTTATTATTTTTCGAGATATTTTCATTTTTCAGAGCAAAATTATTAATAAATACGGGTCTAAATCTTTCCAAATTTTAAGTAAGCCATGACTGAATAATTGTCTAAAACTTACAATTTACGATTATTGATTATCAATATGTAATCAAAGTTGGCTACAATTTTTGTTATTAACTTTTATTACTATCTATTACTTATAACGGATCTACAAAGCTTTACTGACCAATCACGCTGTATGGATAAATCATTTTTTTTTAATTTCAAACTATTTTAAAAATGTGACTACTGCAATGATATTTTAAAGTACGTTAATAAATCGATATCTACAAATTGATGGTGCCTAAGTGGCATTAGACTGCAGATCGAGAGGTCCCCAGTTGGAACCCGGCTGTTGCGTACCTTTTTTGTTACTTGTTTTAATAAATAATTAAAACTTTATATACTTAAAATTATATATACCGTTTTAAACAACAGTGGTATTTGGTATTTTAAAAAATACTATTTTATACTAGTGTAATTTTTGGAATCATAATTATAAATAACAGTTAATACATCTACTAAAAATTCATATTTTATATGTTAATTATTCTTTTCAAATATGTTGTGCCCTACATAAATATGTAGGTACATGTACAATAACAAAACCGTGATATTATAAAAAGTATTTTTTCTACTCTATGTCATATTATGTATAAGTTTTTAGTTTGTGAAAACTGTCATTATAGACAGCAGTGCGTGAAGGATTTAAAGTGTGCGTGAAGTAACAATGTATTTTAGATGGGATTTACTCTTTCGCACTGTTTTTAACTTTCACGTTGTCATGGTCGCAATCCTTATCTTTCGCGTTGTCATGGTGATGACAGTATGACCAATGAATTACAACAAAAGTTTTGACAGTTTTGTGGTTTGAAAGTAGTTAGAATTTTTAAATGTCAAAGTTCTAAAAATTGTAGAATAGAAATGAATTCCAGTGACGAAGAGTTACAGTTTTTATATTTGTTTATCGTAGATAAAATATTGTATGAAACTGTACGTGAAGTACTTTTTGCGAACTTACGCGATTTATAGCACTCGCTCCGTTGTCGCTCGTGCTCTAAATATAGCGTGCGTTCGCAAAAAGCATACTTAACGAACTGTTTCATAAAATAACTATTTTTATTAGAGTCTAATTTTTGGAATTTTAAACATTTTATCGTTAAATCGTTTATCGTTAAATAATTTTATATTCTTTCCTGTAAATAATAAAAAGGTTTTATTATAAAAAAGTTCTTTTTTATAAAAGTGTAATTATTTAATTTTTCGTATTGTTTTAATAAAAATTTTTGGAAAGTAGTAAGTATTAAAATTAGTTTATTATTTAAATAAAATATAAATAAACTGTTATATTGATTTCGTTGAAATCATATAATAGAAGTATAACTTCTTACGTGCGTACAAAGTACACACACATTCTTTTTTTTAAGGGTTTTGGCAGAGCCAATTAGCCAGAGGATAACAATTTGTGTATGAAGTTTCTGGAAGGAGTAGAAGAGTCACATTAAAGATAAAAAGTGTAAAAAGAATTAATATTGGTATAAACCTTAACCTTTTCACTGCTGACGAAATATGTCTAACGCGACCTGGGTGCTAACTCGATTTTTCCTTGCATTTACATTATAGTGTTTTGGTCACGATTGCTCTGGAATTGTTTCATCCGTAATATGAATCTGACGTTATAGTAGGGGAGGAAAGTATGCTAAATTTGCAGTTACTCAAGCGTTATGGGGACCTATTGGGTTGTGAAGAGTAGGTCCTAAAACCAAAAAAAGTTAAATTGAGTTTTCCATAAAGTAGGGGACTTTCATTTTTTAATTTAATTTTTCATTTCCAACAGTAGTTTCTTCCGATTAAAGTGCCATCTATCCATAACTCGAAAAAATGTATCGAATAAAAGTTACTTATTTTTACGTAAGGAATCCAAAACTGCAATAAATTACAATAAACTGCAATGGGGGCTCCTATTTAAGATTTTAAGGTAACCCCCCACACAACCTCTATGGGGGGTCGTGTTTGGTGTCTTTCGATCGATTTTTCAAAAATATGTTTCAGTTTTTCGATCTGATGTTCATTTCGCGAAATATCGCGGGGTTCGTATTTAAAATTTTAAATTTACCCCCCCACCCCTCTCCGTGGGGGTCGTATTTGGTATCATTCGATAGATTTTTGAAAAATATTGAACACTTATTTTTAGTTTTTCGATCTGACGTTGATTTCGCGAAATATTCGCTTTTTTTGTGTAAAACTTTGTTACTCACCTATTTCCTTACGCCTCGCTCAAATCATCAGATTTTTTAAATATACTTACATTATTTTGAATGTACTTAACTTACTTTATCTTAATCTGACGATATCGAGTTATTCTAAGGATATATTTTTTTTCGGCCCCACCTTAACGAACTTCCCTGTATTAAGAGCCAATAGACCCGTAGAGGTAGGTACATTAACAGGGTACAAGGTTTCTTCCCATATGATAATCTGGCGCGCTCGAGTAACTGCAAAAATCCCCGTTTGGGCTCCCCTACCATTATAAGAATACTTTAATCTACGTATTCAGTAGAAAAACAACTTGCTTCTTTCGTCAAAGTCAAACAAATACTAACCTATAAACGAATGTTGCGCATATCTGCATGTGACGCCTGAAGCCGTCATGCGCACCTGACAGTATTAACGGTATGACGTCTTTAGGCGTCATCAGCCTTCAAAGGGTAATGAGAATGAGATATTTACATAAATATCCTTACATATTAGTTACGATCCTTAAGAAATAGGATACAAGATTCGACTGCGGATTTATTACCATTATACGAATAAAGAAAGAAAGTTCACCATCTACTCTTTATGTTCCACTCGGTATGCTAAGATAACATGTAATAATTGAATTTGTTCCTCCGACGATTCCCTCCCGGTATAATTAGTAACGTGTAAGAAGAAATCAAATGGGCCGGCAAATTTAATAACCAGTTCAAATTTATTACAAGAACTCAAAACCAGTTATTAAGGCTGTTCAAATTATCGGTACTTGAAAATATAATTTTCGTTGCTGTCCGGAATTATAAAATGTAGATAGTAAGTTGGTAAAGATGCCATTATAGAAAGGTTTTTTTTATTAAAGAGGTCTCACTAATTTTCCTCTTAATTAACGTAGTTGCGCCTGAAATGCAACATGTATGAAACAACCAATTTCATGTCTCTTTATGGTATATCATGTAACGTTATAAACGTTCGGTCACATCTTTATTAATTTATATTCTTTTTCTTCTTCTCGTTGTCCTTATGCCCTATAGAAGCGTCGGACTTTGGTCCTTATCACCTATCACTATCACCTATCCATCTTTTACTCATTTCTTCCACGCCTTCCGGTCTCCTGCCATTTCCTTCATCTGTTGCACTGTTTTCCCTCTCTTTGTCCCGATTTCCTCGATTTGCTCCATCCACACCTTTCTAGGTCTGCCCATTCTTCTTTTCCCCTGTCTTTTGGCATATGCCACCTTCTTTACTAGTCTGTTCTCGTTCATCCTAGTTATATGTCCCAACCAATTCAGTTTTCTTTTTTGAATTTTTTTCTCTATTGGTTCCTGACTTAGCACGTTTCTGATGTTTTCGTTCCTTTCCCTGTCCATCTTCGTCTCTGCAGCTATTTTTCTCAGCTGCTTCATTTCTGCTGCATTTATGGCACTTTCATGTTTTTTATTTGTGACCCATGTCTCGCTTGCATATAGAAAAGTTGGTACTGTGATTGCATTATATACATGTATTTTTGTTTCGTGGCTGAGTTTCCTTTTTCCCAGTATCGTATTATTAACCGCATAATATATTTTCGGAGCTTTCTTTGTCCTATTTGCAATTTCTAGGTCTAGCTTTCCGTCATTTGATATTATCATGCCCAGGTACTCGCGTAGGCCGTCACCCTCTCCAATTATTGTCCTCTACAGAACACTCCTGTTTCGCCTCCTATCTCCTGTTCCTGCTGACCTATTTTCATCGTCTTGCATTTGTTGATGTTTATTTCTAATTTCATTTTCTCTATTTCCTCAGTCCATACATCAATTTGTTGTTCCATCTTTCTCGGGTTATATGCTATGAGAACTACGTCGTCCGCATGGAGTAATCCTTCTATTTTTACATATTGTAACGTATATATTTACGTATTTTTACATTTTTAAATAATTTATCCATAATTATGACGAATAGGAGTGGGCTTAGGCTATCTCCCTGTTTTATCCCCTTGTTCATCCTAAATTCTAGTGATCTGCTATCTCCCATTTGTACTTTTCCCACCACTCTACTGTACGTACTTTTAATTATCTCTAATAGTTTCCTCGGTATTCCCAGCTCCTCCATAGTATTCCATAATACTTTCCGGTCTACTGAGTCGAACGCTGCTTTAAGGTCTATGAAGGTTATATATATGTTTGTTCCCGATCATTATTTTTTTCTATTATATCTCGTAGTATGCTTATGTTGTCAACGGTTTGTCTTTTGGCTCTGAATACTGTTTGTTCGTCTTCAAGTTTTTCTTTTACCTCTGTTCTTAATCTTCTTTCTATTATTCTCGTATAGAGCTTGAACACTACTGATGAGAGGCATATATTTCTATAGTTTCCACAGTTGGATTCTTCTCCTTTCTATTAATTTATATTTAAAAAATAATTATTTTATTCCAATCTCTATTGAATTTATTAATTTCTTAACTTTCTGTCTTGTTTTACTATTTTCTCTTCAAAACATAGTTGGCGCCCTCTCTCTTTCTTTTTTATAAGCTAAATCTTCTATCCTTATCTTTTCCCCGCATTGAAACGCAACAGCTAATGGACCGTGATAGTCGTGACGTCAAATCAATGTTGGCTACTCTGAAAAAGTTTTCCAAACAAAGCAAACAGCTGTCAGGCACACGTGGTTTTTGTGGTAAAGTTTTATTTTCGTTATTAATTTCTACAACATGATAATGTATTGGGTACCCGATTGTAACCAAATATTTACACATCTATTGTATATGTATATTGTATACATTTCATATTAATGCCTGTATGCATCCACATTATATCATGCGATTTTTATTTTTTAATAAATAAGTACCTAATAGTTACAATACTGTATTATTGACATAAAAAGACCTAAAACCATATACATATACATGTTAACATAGTATGTATTATCATTACGTATATTCGGTACATTTATTTCGGCTAGCCACCAACGATGGTTATTATAATATCCCGGTTATAAGAATATTTTTGCTTGGCACGAAGACTATTCCAATAAGCGGGTTCGACTGTAGTCATGATTCGGTATTGGTAGGCTCGGTTTATTTTAGTTTATTCAACTAAATGAAACTAGTAAGATTGTTTATGGCACTCTTTGAACAAATTGAAATATAATACACCTCTTGTTTTCGTTTCACGATAACATTCTTTTGTATTAGTTTTACTTCTATCTGATTATGTAGAGCTACTTTTCGTTGGAATTTTTCCACCTTGCATAGACGGGTAGTGATGCAAATTTTAGATCTCTCCTTTAGTCTTCTTTCATCCAACATTCATATGGTTTGCAAGTACAGTGGAACCCCGTTAACTCGGATTAATCGGGACCGCGGCCGATCCGGGTTATCGAAAATTCGGGTTAGCCGGAGAAAATGGTAAAAATTATTAAAATATGGTATGATTAGAGATAAACTCCGTTATAATTGGCACACAGACACTTGTAAACCACGTTCGCGTTCCACACATACAAAGCGTCGTCGAGAGTCTCATTTTTAGCTTTCTTAGCTTTGCACCGATTGTCCAAACTGTCTTTTGTTATCATTTTGAAACAAAAACAACATTTTCAGTTTTATTGCCATTATGTAGACAAAAAATCACGCAAACACAAAATCTGAATATATTTACGAACGATTACAGAACGGAACGAACAATGCGACTTTACTACACACAATACCGTCTCGCAACGAGAACGAACTTATGTTATTTAATAAGAGTGAATACTGAGACCATTGTTTGAAAAATAATTTTTTAATAGTCTTTTCTAAACAATGCTAAGACAGTTTCAAGTAAATAAAGGATACTACAGATGCCTGTTGGTTTCGATAACACGACAATGAGCGTTGTCGGCCATGCCATGAGTCATTTTTACTAAGGTATATTATGTATCAAATTACACAAATACGCATTATCTCTCATTGTATAATGTGTTTGACATTGAAAATTGAAACGAATGAACTACATAGGAATTCGCTAAAGCGACAAATTTTTACGAAGAAAGTTTATTATGATAAATAAAATTAGCCTGAAAAATATAAGATATTATAGTATTCGAACAATATGTTTATAAGGAAAGATAAAAGAAAATATTTTAAGATGTTGAAAAGAAATTGGAAAATCCGGCATAAAGGACATACATTTTTATTGTTGTAATGTTTGTCTGATAAAAATCGGTCCGGGTTAGCCGGACTTCCGGGTTATCGGGGGCCGACTTATCGGGGTTCCACTGTAATAGAAACCACGAAGGCGTAACCAGTAGATAGGTCTCAATGAAAGTTTATTTCTTCGGAAATAAAACTTTGAATCATTATTTTTAGGTTGATACATTACATCTTGCACAAACCTCGACTATACTTTGACCACTCACATGCCCACTTAATATTTCACCATAAGAGAAATGAAAACAAGTTTTATCTGACTTTTATGGTCGTATAAAATCATTTTGAGATGTCCGGTATTTAAGTTTAGTGCCATTATCAATTTTAAGTAGCTAGTACTTATTAAGATTCTTCTTGTTTAATTATTCTCTAGAAGTATTTAAGAATACGTTTTTGGGCGGTTGTTTTGGCCAGCAATTTTAAAAATTTAAATAGAGGTCGTTTTTATTGATTTCAGTGGAGGCGATGAATGAAATGTGTAGTTCAGTTAAAATTTCCTTTGCCTCAAATATTTTGCAAAATGTGTTGTAGTATAAAATGATAATATAATAATTTTCTATTTTAAGTAATGACCATACCCTTTAAAAGAAATTAAGAAAAATTAAAAAATAAAATATAAGAAATTTGTTTCGTGGGTAAAAAATTAAAAATAAAGGATATTGTATTTATGAGAGACCAACTCGGAAAAAGTCTAATGAAAGGGAAAGGTAATTAAACAGTTGGAAGGAATGTTTCAAACATTTGCTAAATGGACAAGAAAATCTGGAAGTGAACTTAGATAACGAGGAAGAATATCCAAGTACACAGACAAATCCAAATCATATTGACAATATGTATAAAAATATTACATATCGAGATAAAGAAAAACAAAAGTCCAGGCAACGACCAAATACCATCTGAGATGTTCAAATATCGAGGAAATCGCATGCATGAAGAAATGCCATTAGTCGAAAAAATATGGAATGAGGAACAATTACCATATACCTAATGCTCGAGAACAAGAATATGTTCTATTCACAATAAACGAGATTAGAGCAAATGCAAAAGGTACAGGGACATAGGAAATCCAAAATAGACTAATGAAAGCGAACAAGTTTGTTCGGAAAATTACAAACCAGCAATCAGAAGAAATTTCAGAAATAACACCATACGAAGTTAAAACGACATCTAGGCTTCAGCTAAACTTTTCACCGAATGTATTTACCAAGAAAACACCCCTTCTAAATGTGACAATGCAATCATTATTTTATTAGGTACCTACACAAAAAATGAGCCATAACAGACATAAAAAACTACCGTCCTATCAGTTTACCATTACACATAAGACGACACATAAGACGTAAGACTATGAACAAGAAACAAATAAATTATATATACAGCGAAGAGTACGACAAAGAGTCATCGTCTCTACAAAGCTATTCATGACGCTATTCAAGAACATACCTACTTATACTTATATAAGAAGGCAGATCTGAACGATAACGATCTGATCGATCCATAACGCTCGAGTGACTGCACATTTAGCATACTTTGCTCCCCTACCATAATATATTCTTTCCACACCTTTTCGGGACTGATACATACATAAATTAAAACATTTTGAAGTATAACTTCAAAAATATAATATGAAAACTATTTAAAAAGGCAGTATAACTATTAACTAACCTTTGTTGTTTCTCTTCCCACAAATTTTAAAACGCAACAACCATACATCACCAAACCGTCAACCGTCCAAACCACAGCTGCGCTACAGCTGCCATATTGGATAATTTTTGACATGTCATTTGAACATCCAACCAGAACAAAGTTATAATGCGCATGCGCCGGGATCGTAGGTTTTAACATATAAAAATTCACCCTCATATCGCGCGTAAAGAAGTATAACTTCAAAAAATACTCGCATTAATGCAATTCAATGTTATAACTCTAATTATTGATAAAAAGACAATATAGATACATTTTTGTTCAGTTAAAATTATATTTTTGTGTAAAACAACTATTAAATAAATAATAAGTAAAACAGTTTGCTGCTGCATACTTTGTTTTTCCAATATTTTTCCAAAACTAAAAAAAGTACATCTGGTTCTCTAGTCTTCCTAGATCAATACATCCTTACTTCAAAATGAAGATACAAAAACTATTTAAATAGATACCAGATCATAATTTCATCGGTCTAATAGTGTACATACCTGCACCTGACAAATCGCGATTGTGAAAGTCTGTTAAAATCCAATTGAATAATAATTATAAATCCATTAATATTAACTATGAAGTGGTTCGGTCCTTATAAGTCTACGTGAAGTACAGTATTCTCTCGATACTCACCTGCAACAAAGAATTTATATTGAGATGAGGTTGGTCAATAATCAAGGTTTTTGTAATGAATGAATTCGACAAATGGGTTAGTTAACTAAATTTGTACGTTTATGCCGATTATTATCGTGCGGTTCCTTTAATTAAATCGAATGATTTTTAAAGAACTCATTAAATTATTCGAGTAATTATCAGAGATGACATAAACTGTTCAATGGAAACCTGAATCCTGAACCAAAATGGTTGCAGTATCATATGAACAATGTCTTATTGCGAAAAGTTGCAATACCGTATGAAATAAGATTAATTGTTTTTGATAATATTTATTTTCTCATGATACCGTTAATTATTATCCTAATTATTTGAGTACCGTCTTCTCTCCATAGCTTAGCAATCATTAACCCTACGTTTGTAAAACCCCCATACTACATGACAAAATACGCATCACAAAACAATAATTGAGTATGTAGTGTATTTTGGAGACCCCTGTAAAGAGTAAGATATTTTGTTGATACCTTTCGTATTTCTTTTATCTTCTCTTTCGCCTATTTGACTTTGTCTTTTTCTCATGTAATTAGGATCCATTGTTGGTCCAACGTTTAGTCTGCCGTAATCTTAAGCTTATTTCAGTGTCGATCCAGGTACCTATATTCCAAAGTGAATCTTAAGTAGGTATAAACTTTAGTAGATCTTAATTTTGGTCCACGTTTAATCCACGTTTAATCCCGTTTAGTTCTAGTTTATGCCCTGATTGGCAATGGAGTTTCCACCTACTGACAAAACCAAACGAACTAATTTTTTAAAACCGGTCCAGATTTCTCTTAAGTTTGAATAAAGCAGTTAGTTAGGTGGTAGTAGTGTAACGTTTGACCAAAATATGAGAAACATCGAACACACTGTTCAAAAGTTATGACGGATCTTCTTCTTCACGTGCCATCTTCATGACGAAGGTTGGCAATCACCATTGCTATTCTAACTTTTGACACTACAGCCCGAAAGAGTTCAGTTCAGCTGCATCCAAACCATTCTCTGAGATTTCTCAGCCAGGACATTTGTTTCATATCTGTCACCACGTGTTAAATGACCCAAGTATTGAAGTTTTCTATTTTTGATGGTTTTCTTATATGGATACAGGATGGAAATCCTGTATCTCACTGCTATGACGAATAGAAACAGTCAAAATTCACAATGCACTCTGTATATATGTTACAGTGAAAGCTGAATATTAGTCAAGGTGTACCGTCGCTAGTGATTGTCGACCTTCACTGAAATGACCAGTGAATGTTGATAGTAGAAAATATATATCAGCTTTCACTAGGGAAGGTGAACCTTCACGGAATCAGCCTAGGGAATGTTGAACATCTGGCGGATGTGCACGGCGGGCGAACGACCTTGACCTGTCGTCAATTTAGTTTACATTTTTAATACTTTTATGAAGTTTAACTTGTTTGAACGTATTTAATACCGCATAGTATAATAATTAGTAATTTTACATTTAAGCCTGCAAGTATCTTTTTATTTGCAGATCCCAGTTTAATACTTGTCCAGTGAACATTATAAAAGAAGATGAAATTCCAATGGAAAAGACACTTACTTTACGAACAGTTGCTACTACTCATTCAACCGGAAGTGGGCAAGGATTTTTTAAGTGCAGTTGTAACAAGAAGTGCCAAACAAAGAAGTGTTACTGCATAAAAAACAATGTTTTATGCAATTCCAAATGCCATAAAGCATTATCATGTTGCAACAAATAATTTTATTATTGTTGACTATAGTATTTTCGTCTCTATTATAGTCTTTAAATTGTAGACTATAGTTTCACGTTTTATTTTGTTCTTATTTGTTCATCTTTCAAATTCTAAATTTACTTTTGTTATAAAAGTATACGTGATTTAAGATTAGTCTTTTATTTCTCTCTAACTTTCCCTAGACTGTTGTAGAGGAGGTTGTCATTCATTATAGGAATTGTCAACCTTCACTAGTGGATGTTGATCTTGTTTGTACGTCTGTGTAACTTTCCCTAGACTGCTGTAGGGGAGGTTGACGTTCACTAAGAATGGTCAACCTTCACTAGTGAAAGTTGATCTTGTTATTTCAGAATTCAACTTTCACTAAGATGCCCAGCGAGAGTCGACCGTGACTAGTAAAGGTTAACCTTCCCTGAAACGTCAACTTTCACTGTAACATATATATTAAACAATTTTTAATGGTCATTTGTTATTCCCCATAGGGGTCTACATACGAGGTAGAAGTATGTACAGTTCCTTATGACACCCTGTATATAGGTCGTTGGTATAAAGCTTAGAGTACGCAATACTACAAAAGATATAAAAAATTTACTAAGAAATTTTCTACAAATAATAAAAAAAATTATTTTCCACAACAATAGTTTCATTCAAAAGTTGATTAAATAATAAATAAACTATCAAAAAATATCTGGAAAGAGGAAACAAGGTGGTGTGCTACCCTCTACCTAAGATTAATTTCATATCGTTAGATCGAGCGCCAACATCAGTTAATTATATAGACAGGGCTGGGAATGGGGGATGAGAATAGACTTCGAGGGTGGATCGGGTGGTTATGGCGATCTTTTATAATGGGATACGTTGTTGAAGTTAATAAGGTACATGTTGAAAATAATCAGGTTTTTGTTGTCGGGTTGGTGCCTGAATGGTAACGTTCTTTTAATCTTCATATGTTTTACCTTATATTTATGTTTATTATGTCTCAAAATGTAGTCTATATGGGTTAATATAATTATGGATACAAGAATTTGAGCATTTTTCTTATTCGCCTTAAAAATGTTTATGGGTAGAAGTAATTTTTTGGGATTATTTTTTGGGATTGATCACTCGAAATTATATATTTAAAAATCCATTTGACAAAAAATTTAAAGCCCTTAGGTGGCCCCAGGGATCCTGTAAAAAAAAATTCTTGAGCGATGCTTTGCTTTAAAAATCTGAAAAAATTCATGACCGTTTTCATATCCGCAAATAATCTGATTCTTTTTTAGTTTTATTGAATCAAAATTGAGCTCAGGAAATATATTTTAATTTAAAAAAAAAATTTTTTTTGGTTATGTTGGTAATTTTTGACCAATCTGTAATAATTATTTTTCGTGTATTTTTTCCATTATTTTGAATTGTTGAGTTTGATTTAGCATTTTCTCTCTGGAACGAAAATTCTCAAAATTTCTCTCTAAAAAAAACGATTCTCTTTCAGACGAAAATACGATTGCACATAAACTCAAAATCGTTTTTTATTGATGTTCTGTTGAGTTTATGCACTAAAAAATTGGAGAACACCAAAAAATGGGTTTTTTCGATTTTACGAGTTTTGAGAATGTTCCGAAGAGAAAGTGGGTAAACTTGGTATTCTAATTATTTTTATTTAGAAGTTTGCCAAAAATTACTTACATAACCTAGAATTGTTTTGAAAAATTCAAATATTTTTCCTGAGCTCAATTTTCATCCAAACAATCTAAAAAAACGCTGGACGGAAGGGCCGCCCGAGAACTTTATCGTACCGATCTATTATCGTTATGGTACTAGATACTGGCATTCTATAAAAATAACAAAGTTACTCGTTATTTTGATATTTTAGAAACACCTTCTGTACTTGAAAGTATTTTATGGTTCTACGCATCATTAATTCCTGCATTTGAGAAAATGTTCGATGCCATATTTCGGGGACACACTATAGATGTATAGATTATTGCATAAATCAATAGAATATTATAGTCATACTTTCATTTCAAATTAGTTCATTTTTCCGAGAAATTAATAGTTTACAATATTTGCATTTCATTCTATTTCGATTACGCCAGTCAATGCACGAGATTAAGAACAAGATATTATCTCCGAATATTATCCTACTGCATGGATTTTAATGAAATTTTGGGAGTAGCCCAATCTCCTAATTCAAAGTCTATCCTATATACTATGGCGCTTTTATCATGGGGGAGGTTTAAAATTTAAAAATTCATTCTATAATTTGATCACATTTTTTACAAAAACCATTCATTTAAAACCCGTTCAACTTTTTGAAAGTAGAAATAACACTATATTATAAGGTATTGCAAACGAAAAACAATGCATTTAAATTATGGTGGATGGGGAGTTAAATGTATATACTTTTCATTTTTCCTTAAAGTACATTAGTCATATATTTCTTTTGCACCATATCTCGCTTAGTTTGTATGTAACCGACATTTAACGGTGCTCGTTTTAAAGGCCTTTTCAAACACTACAAAAGGTGTTGGTAGCATTATACACCCAAAACCTGCCGTTCCTCTGTTATTTCAAGTTGAATACATCAATTTGAGCATGCACCAAAAAACAAACTATTTTCACCTACCATATCTCTTTTTGTATAATAAATAGAATATTTACGAAGGAACGAATCTCTTTATTATTTATAATCTAAAAAATGTTTTATATAGTTTTTTTAGTTCGATGCATAGTTTTTAAGGTATTCACAAAAAATCCGTCCGAACAGGTGTCATTTTTCAATGAAAATGGCCAAATTTCAACTACGCATAACTCAAAAAGTATTGAGTTCTCAAAAAAAAAGTATAGACCAGTTTTTGCTTAGAAATAGGTTCTTTAGCCAGTTCCGTGCTTATTTTGACCAACAAATTTTCCACCCCCTTGAAGAAGTGGGAACCGCCCAAAGATAAAAGTGCCAAAGTATATAGGGTAGATTTTGTTTCTTGAGCTATTCCCTACTTACTGTGAAAATATCAAGTACATCAATGTAGTAGGATGAAATTCGGAGCCAAATACCGTCATTGACTGCCCTACAATAATGCTCTGCTATGATCGCGTGAGAGAGGACACGCATAAGATTATAGCAAAATTTCTATTTACCGTAACTTTTCGAGTTTTGAGCTACAGCAATAAATTTTATGTCATTGGAAAGGTAATTTTGCATTATTTCAAAATATGTAAAAATATACAGGGCGTATCTAAAAAAATTAAATTTTTTATTCATTTCCGGTTCAACCGGAAGCCATATTTTTGATGAAATTTATTGTGATAATAGATAATAAAGTACCATATATGTCTGCAAAATTTCAAATTTAAGTTTTTATTAAGAAGGAAGTTACGGGCACTCGAATATTTTTTTATAAAAAATTCATAACTGCCCTCCTATAGGGAGTTAAGAAATCTGACTAATGTCATTCAATTTACTGATAGGATATCAAAAATATATCAAAAAATAAAAAATTCCTTGGAGCCATTTTTATGAAAATCTAGTTCAAATTTATGTCAAATTTTGACCCCTTAAATATAGGCAACCCGTAACTTTTTCTGAAAAACGATAACATCCTTATTATAGCCCCATCTTTAGGCTATATAACGACTTTTCCAAATTAAACTTATCTTAAACACGTTTTTAGATTGGTAGGGAAATGTGTCGAGTGGGCGGTCGGCCATGTTGGCCGCCATTTTGAATTTGGAAATGTCAAATTCCGTATTTTTATTTACCTATCGATGAGCTTACTTTGAGTTGAATTTCATTCATTTCGGTCAAAATTTGCAAAAATGGGCCCTAAATAACCCCCCTATTTCGGCCCCCCTTTGAGAGGTGTTTTTAAAAGCTTAGTTTCTCGACAAAATTCTCTTAAACTTACTCATACCGAATTTCATCAAAATCGGTCCGGTAGTTTTTGCTGGGCGGTGGCGACATACGTACGTACGTACATACTTCCAACATGTTTTTTTTATTCGCTTTTTAGACTCAGGGGGACTCAAAACGTCGAAAAAAAGTGAAATCTGAAAATTTTTTTTTTGCACGATCCTATAACTTTATCTATTATACTATATTACGTATATAGTACGATAAAGTAAAAATAGACGAAAATGTATGTTCATGAATCTTTTAAAAATTTTAGAGCAAAGTGTCACTCAGAAGAATTCTTTTTTCGAAAAAACAAATTTTTTGCGATAGATTGCCCTGAGGTCAATCTGAGTAGAACGTTGTCCTGATTCTCTTGGTATTCCTCGTCCCTCGGGTGAAAACTTTCTCTTTTATTACAGTCGGAAAAATGAAAGAATATCCATGAACGAACATATAAAACACGCTGTATTTTCCTGTCACCGTGTCATAAAGAAAATTGCCCAGCTCAAGTACATGTAATAATTATTATTACATGTACTTGCGCTGGTCAATTTTTTTTATGACACGGTGACAGGAAAATACAGCGTGTTTTATATGTTCGTTCATGGCCACTCTTTCATTTTTCCTACTGTATATGACTTTTATCACATTTTTCGATGTTTCGTAACAGTTTTTTTCATGACTTTACAATTGTTCAAAACTATAATAAATAGTTAAAATTATTATTATCAAAATTGTTACAATTATCCTCAAAAAATGTCTGAGAACTCGTTATTCTAAAAAATAACGAATTCTCAGGCAAACCGATTTTGCACAAAATATCTAGGTGCTTGAAAAAATTACAATGTCTTTGTATACCTATTCTTTAAGTCATTTTTGTAGTGGTGTAATAAAATTCTTTATCATCTTCTTTCTTTCCTTTGCGGAAGGAAGTATTTGTTCAGGATCAACTTGGGTACACAGTAACGAAGCCGTGAATCAGCAAGACGTTAATTACTGGCAATTATTACAGTTTACTTAGAGGGTAAATATTGAATTAGCCAATGATTTGTGGCAAATTTGGCAGCTTTGTGGATTGTTTACCCGTGTCGATTATTATCTCTTATTCTTTGGGGATAACCTAGTTATACTCTGATCTTTACGTCAGATAAATTAATGGGTTAAAACAATTTTTTTCTACAACCGTGTTAAAAATGCAATTTTTAGCACTCCATACGAGCGTTAAAAATTCTACTTTAAGGCACTAGTGCATTATATTAAAATTTTTATGGCACTGTAGTTCGTATTGACCGTATAGGCAATTTTGATGTAATGTCAAAAAAATATAAAAATGGAATGTCAGTCAAGTTCAAGTAAAAGCTTTTGTAGATATTGTCCTGTAATTACGTTTGTAGAAAAAAATATTGTATGATATGAGTGTTAAAAAGTACATTTTTAAGGCACTCATGTGAATTGCAGAACTCGCTTCGCTCATTCTGCAAATTTTCACATGCGTGCCTTAAACGTGTACTTTTAACACTTTTATCATAAATAACTATTATAGATAATTTTACTGCATCATTAAGAAATAAATATATAGAATATTTAGTTTTTGATTAGATATAAAACACTGAAGGAAGCACTAAAATCGTCAACATTGCTTTATACTAAAGATGTTCTTTATCTACTCATTCCGATAGTGACAGTATGTTATTAAAATCACTTTATCAAATTTTCTCTTTTCTCGATTATTAGTTTTTATTGCATAGTATTATAAATTATTGTAATCACTGAATACATAGTAAAATAAAGACTGTGTGTGTACTTTGTACGCACGTAAAAAGTTACACTTCTATTATATGATTTAAACGAAATAAATATACTTTAAACAGTTTATTTTTATTTTATTTAAATATTAAACTAATTTTAATGCTTACCACTTTCCAAAAATAAAAAAAGAGTAGAAATGGTCCGGATTTGAACCCAAGACCTATCGATCTCTAGCCGAATGCTCTACCAATAACGCTACGAGCTCTCTGTTTACATGGTTTCTCGGACATAATGACAATTCACGGTAACAAACAGACGAAGTGAAGTATAAATAAAAATGTTTTAATAATACTACTTATCTTACTCGCGAAGAAGACAAATCCAAAGACACAGAAATTATAATAAATATATTTATGTAGATAAGGACACACCATTAAACTTGATAAAAATAATAAACTTAAAGATAAAACCCATAACTAAATTAAAATTCATGGTGACGTTCCAATTATTACTTTAATCATCGTCAGAATAATAAGTTTCTTGAGCGGATGCTTTAAAATAATTTTAAAGGAACAAACAATAATTAATGAAAACGTAAAAAATGACATTGACAATCATTGGGTTAAGTCAATAATTTCAAACACGCCATGTCTTGTTGCGTGTTTAAGGGTGGCTTCAAAAGAAATATAGATAATGCCTCCTTGATGCTGAGTTCCGTTGGAGAACTTGCATGACCAATGATTGAGAAGTCCTTACGACTTATAGGGTGGTCAGAATCAGTCATATGTTGGAATACCGCTGAATTTGGAACTGTTCTTGATCGTCTTCCTAAGTGAGGAGTGACACCTAAGTGTTCGCAACATCTGACATTAAAGTGACGTCGAGTCTTCCCGACGTACGTAGCTGCACAGCTACTACATTTGAATTGGTATATAATGTTAGATGCGAGATCACTAGGAATCATGTCTTTCACATGGAAACGAGATCCTATCCTTTCCAAAGTCGTGAAAGCAAATCTTAATTCTATAGAGGAAAATGCTTTTTTAATTGTTCTACGGATGTTGCGTCGGATTTGTAAGCTGTGGTAACCAGTATATGTAAGTTTGATATAATAGATCTTTTCTTTGATTTCTTCTACTTTGATGTTTGGTTGGAATTTGTTATTGAAAAAACGTCTGATGTATTTTTCTAAGAAGTTCAACGAAAAACAAAAAAAAAAGACAGACACAAAGATGGAATTATGGTCAGTTTCGACGTTGAAAGTCTGTTTACAAACGTTCCCTTAGATGAAACCATCAACATAATAATAAATTCACTTTTTCCAAGTTCCAATTCAAGCTTTTTAGGAATGAAGCAGTCAAAATTTAAAGATCTACTGACATTAGCTGCCAAAGAATGTCTATTCAGTTTTGACGGAAAAGTGTATAGACAAATAGATGGCGTTGCAATGGGCTCTCCTTTAGGACCAGTTTTCGCGAACACTTTTCTATGTCACCATGAAATAACATGGTTAGCTGACTGTTCAATTGATTTTAAGCCACTTCTTTATAGACGATACGTGGATGATATTTTTCTCATCTTCAAACATACCGATCACATTCAACATTTTTTAGATTATCTCAACCAGAAACACCACAATATGAAATTTACTAGTGAAATTGAAGTCAATGAAAATCTGCCCTTCTTAGGAACTAACATCTTCAGATCACCTTCAGGTTTTTCCACTTTAATATACAGAAAACCAACCTTCACCGGCCTGTATATAAACGCAGATAGCTTCATTCCCAACAAATACAAAACAAGTTTAATCAATATACTTGTTCACCGCACTTTCACTATCTGTTCAACCTGGCAATTCCTACATGAAGAGTTAGAAAACATAAAGGTGATCTTAAGTAAAAATAGTTTTTCGTTGAACTTCTTACAAAAATACATCAAACGTTTTTTCAATAACAAATTCCAACCAAACAGCAAAGTAGAAGAAATCAAAGAAAAGATCTATATCACACTTCCATATACTGGTTACCACAGCTTACAAATCCGACGCAACATCCGTAGTTTCCCTCTATAAAATTAAGATTTGCTTTCACGACTTTGGAAAGGATAGGATCTCGTTTCCATGTGAAAGACATGATTCCTAGTGATCTCGCATCTAACATTATATACCAATTCAAATGTAGTAGCTGTGCAGCTACGTACGTCGGGAAGACTCGACGTCACTTTAATGTCAGATGTTGCGAACACTTAGGTGTCACTCCTCACTTAGGAAGACGATCAAGAACAGTTCCAAATTCAGCGGTATTCCAACATATGACTGATTCTGACCACCCTATTAGTCGTAAGGACTTCTCAATCATTGGTCATGCAAGTTCTCCAACGGAACTCAGCATCAAGGAGGCATTATATTTCTTTTGAAGCCAACCTTAAACACGCAACAAGACATAGCGTGTTTGAAATTATTGACTTAATGCAATGATTGTCAATGTCATTTTTTACGTTTTCATTAATTATTGTTTGTTCCTTTAAAATTATTTTAAAGCATCCGCTCAAGAAACTTATTATTCTGACGATGATTAAAGTAATAATTGAAACGTCACCATAAATTTTAATTTAGCTTTGGGTTTTATCTTTAAGTTTATTATAAATATATTTACTAAAAATACTAATATATTCATCATTGATGAATGATGATGATGATGATGACTAATATATTCTTTTCACACCTTTTTTGCACTGATATATACATAACTTAAAAGATTTAGCAACTTAACGCCATACTGTCTGTGTGTGCGCGCAGGACAATAAAAATTCACTCCCAATCGCGCCTAAAGAAGTATAACTTCAATATTCAATAATCATATTAATTAAATTAATGAATACATTAAGCGATTATACAAGTAATGATGGTCCAAGAATATTCAAAAACTAAATGAAATAGCTGGTGTTCAGAACACCAGCTTTCAGACCTAACAACAACTTAAGTAAATACATTAAGATTAATAAGAGCCGAAAGAGAAATCAATTAAAGAGTGGTGTTTATAAACTTAGATGTGGTGACTGTCCGAAAACTTACGTCGGTCAAACTGGCAGAACCTTTGACAAACGGATAGCAGAACACAAAAGGGCTTTCAACAATAGAAAAACAGACACTTCTACATACGCACTTCACCTTCTAGAAATTCTAGATCATAATAATTATTTTAATAAACAATTTCAAATTCTTCATATTCAAAATAAAGGCCTTAATATGTCTCTAGTAGAATCTATGGAAATTAGTAAATTGAAAAATACAGATATAATTCTGAACGACCAACTTGAGATAAACAGTTCCCCACTCCTCAACATATTCTATTAGAGACTTTAAAATGCAGAATCACATAGTAAAATAAATCACTCGAGAAAGGCACTCTGCCGAAACAGCTGTAGTGAAATTCATTTGTAATAAATTTTGTGAAAGTATTGAAAACAAAATTTTCAGTTTTTTATTGTTAGATATCTGGATGCAGAATTAAATTAACAGTGGGAGCAATCCCAACGAATAAAATCAAGCATTAAAAAAGCCAGAGCAGGTTTCATCCAAATCTTATTATTCAAGACACATAATTTGAATTTGAAATTGAAACTCAGAATGTTGACATGCTATTCTCCATATTGTTATATGAAGTAAATCAATATGTTATAGAAGTCTGAGACCTTGACTGAGGTAACAATAAAGAGGATAGAAGCATTCGACTTATAGCAAAATTCTTAAAATTTCATGGATGAACAAACATAAGAGAACTCCAAAAACTTAAAAAAGAAGAAAGAGAAATAATGTATACAGCAAAACGTAGAACATTGGAATATTTTTGTAATATAATGAGAAATAAAACCAAATATAAATTAATAAAAATCTCTTTCCAAGATGAATCAATTCATTAAAAAATTTACAAATATAAATCATTTTTGACCCGTTTTGGTTCAACACGAGCCATCATCAGCAACAACAGGTAACAATAAACCAAACAGGAAGCAGGAAGAATCAGTCGGCTCAGTCTAGTAACAGCACACCACAAACGTCAAAATTTTAAAATTATACTCCTTCACGTGTTGTGGTTTAAAAGATATTTGATTGAAAATCATTTAAGGAAGTAGTCCTCTTGTTGAGAATCCATCTTTTCCAATGATGTTTCTGGTGTGTTCTAATTACACTGACCCTACTGATTCTTTCTCGTTCCTGTTTAGTTTGTTGTTACTTGTTGTTGCTAATGATGGCTCGTATTGTTTTGAAACGCGTCCAAAATGTTTTAAAGTAGTGTTTTTTAATAAACTGATTTGTGGGTCATCTTGGAGAGAGTGTATTATTACCTCTAAACTAAATTCGCGATATATGGAGGAGGAATATAATTCCTTAAACATAATTAATTAAAATGCACTCTGCAAGGAAAATGATGACCATGTTGGCTAAAGAATTTAAGAATCTGAATTGCATCCTCCACTAGGAATCGCTAATGTTCTTAAAGGATGCCTTTTTTTAAATAGTCAATTAAAGTTATGACTTTACAATTCATTGTTAGAAGAAAAACAATCGTTAACATCTGTTTTATTAAAAAAATGATTATCCTATATCGTTTATAAATCAGGAATTGTCAAGATTGGATCGAATAGAACAGAACAACGTAGAATGGGATCCTATAACATCCAAAAGAAATAATACGAGGAAAATATGTATCAACACCATATACAGAGAGAGTCTGTAAAGTGGAATAAATTCAATATCTCAAATACTAATTGTTTTTTTGGAAAATGCTCAGACCCGTCGATTAGTATTTCAAATTGTCCTTTTTGACATTCAATAAAAATGTATACAGGGTGTCCCAATTTAGAGATATGACGTCATCGTCGATTTTCTTAAATGGCAACACTGTCATTTTTATAGCTAATTTGATAGGGTTTGTAAAGTTATACATAACTGCAAAATATCAAATTTTTAATCTCTACCATTTACAAGATAATAGAAAATAACAAAGTTATATCTGTAATTTGGAATATATTCAATAATTAAAATACTAACTGTTTTTTTGAAAAATGCTCAGACCCGTCGATTAGTATATCAAATTGTCATTTTTGACATATAATAATAATGTATACAGGGTGTCCCAATTTAGAGATATGACGTCATCGTTGATTTTCTTAAATGGCAACACTATCATTTTGATAGCTATTTTGATAGCGTGTGTAAAGTTATACACATCTGAAAAATTTCAAAATTTTATTCCCTACCATTTACAAGATAATAAAAAATAACAAAGTTATGAAGAACAAGAAGTAATCAAATAATAATTGAATTTATTTATTTCAATTAAGCAAATGCTCATAACGTTGCCCATTGACAATTTGACAATAATTGAGGGCAACATTATGAGTTTTTGCTTAATTTATTGAAATAATTAAATTCAATTATTAGTTGATTACTTCTTTTTCATAACTTTGTTATTTTTTATTATCATCTAAATGGTAGAGAATACAAATTTGAAATTTTGCAGTTGTGTATAACTTTACACACCCTATCAAAATAACTATCAAAATGACAGTGTTGCCATTTAAGAAAATCAACGATGACGTCATATCTCTAAATTGGGACACCCTGTATACATTATTATTATATGTCAAAAAGGACAATTTGATATACTAATCGACGGGTCTGAGCATTTTTCAAAAAAACAGTTAGTATTTTAATTATTGAATATATTCCAAATTACAGATATAACTTTGTTATTTTCTATTATCTTGTAAATGGTAGAGAATAAAAATTTGATATTTTGCAGTTATGTATAACTTTACAAACCCTATCAAATTAGCTATCAAAATGACAGTGTTGCCATTTAAGAAAATCGACGATGACGTCATATCTCTAAATTGGGACACCCTGTATACATTATTATTGAATGTCAAAAAGGACAATTTGAAATACTAATCGACGGGTCTGAGCATTTTCCAAAAAAACAATTAGTATTTGAGATATTGAATTTATTCCACTTTACAGACTCTCTCTGTATAAAACGACTATCCGAGAAACTTAAAACAGTAGGAAATAAATTCAACATTTCAACAACATTCAAAACAACAAAGACATTGAGATCTATTTTATCTAAAACTAAACCTAACAATGAACAAGAAAGAACAAAGAATTGTATTTATAAAATACCTTGTGAATGCGAACAATTTTATTTAGGTGAAACATCAAGACCATTAAACGTTAGAATTAGTGAACACCAGTCTTATAATAAAAATAGAGAATTTCATAGATCTCAAATATGTCAACACGCATGGGATAATGAACATAGAGTTCAGTGGAGAGATTCAAGTATAGTCCTGAAAGAAACAGATAGTAAAAAGAGAAAAATCAAAGAAGCGGCTCTAATTATGCTAAATGAAACCCATTGTGTCGCAAATTCCTCGGTAGAATGCAGTAGGATGTGGTTACCCATATTAAAAGAGGAAGTCAATAGAAAGAAAATACCACGATTAGTAAGTCAGTAACATATCGAGTTAGTACATATTTTATATTTTAGTATTATTTATATAATATATATGTATTATTAATATTATTTATAATTAAAATATAATATAATATATTAAAGTCGGAATTTGGTATTAGATTTGAGAATAAACTAAATGTAAGCCCAAATACTTACGATGTCGGGATAGTATCACGAGGTTTTTCCTGGTTTTTCCTCGTGATTTACTATGAAGTCTCTAGCTCGAGAATTTTACTGCCACCGTTGCATTTGGTTGTCTTTTTAAAGACATATCACATGTTATGATTTTGTGGCGGATATTCTTGAGTTGGGTTGATTTCATGTAATAAAATGAACTATCTTTTAGTAAAGTCGTCCCAGTCGTCTTCTTCTTTAAAACGTACAATTTAATTAAAATACATGTCTAAATTGCCGATATAAACGAGTCAGATTAAATAAATTATTAGAATAATTTTTTACTAAGCAACAACATTTTTGTTTAATTTAGTATTATTTTGCATTTTGACAACGACTCCCGACTTGGGCGTCGAAACTTTAATAAAATCATTTTTTTTTTGGTAAAATTGTGGCTAATTTCTCATTGAAAATAGTTGAATATAAAAATGCCACAAGGAAATAGCTTCAGAACAACACCAAAAAAATACATTTTTATTACATCGTTGCAAAATACAATTTTTCTCCATATGCGTCATTTATCTTAACACGTTAACTTTATACAGCTGTCAATATTATCTATACTACTAGTTACCTCGAAATAAAATTTGTTATAGATTTGGACCCCGCGTACCAAAAAAAAGTTGATTAATAGCAAGCTGAAAATTTGTTAATAGCTTAACAGTGTCTAGTCTGACAAACTTTGATGTATGGGAATACTGGAACAGAGGAAGTTTTAATTGTAGGACATAATTTTAATTTTGTAACGTGTTATCCTGACAAGTTTATGATT
Source organism: Diabrotica virgifera virgifera (assembly GCF_917563875.1). Taxonomy (NCBI): domain Eukaryota; kingdom Metazoa; phylum Arthropoda; class Insecta; order Coleoptera; family Chrysomelidae; genus Diabrotica; species Diabrotica virgifera. The sequence continues at coordinate 20,215,646 of NC_065448.1, forward strand.
GTGAAAACTAACAGGTTGTTTTTAAGTTTATTCAATAGCAAAATTTATATTGTATATGAAATGATTTTTGTCCGACAAATATGGCATTTTAATAAGTATAAGTCCGAACCGTAGAACTTGTCAAATGACAGGAATTATGTTAAATGTAACAAATCAATTGGAAGTTCTGTCCGACAAAATACATGGGACGTTTTCGTAGTCTGACGTTCCAAATTTTTAACCTCTTCCACAATTAAAACTTTTCCTGTTACAGTGATCCCCTACATCAAAGTTTGTCCGACTAGACACCATTAAGCTGTTAACAAATTTTCAGCTGGTTATTAATAAACTTTTTTTGGTACACGGGATCCAGGCCTATTACGTATTCCAAAAAAGGTATACTTTTTGTAAAAGGTATACAAATTATTGTCCTTTTTTAACGTCACATGTTAGTAACCATCCATGTTAGGTCTTATTAGCAACATTTTAGTTCCGCGAAAACTCTTGCATGATCAAAAAATGAATTTTGAAGTAAAAATACTCATTAAAGAAACAAACTCTGCAAATTTAAGGAAATTAGGTATATGACTGCGACACCGTCACTGAGTTTTCCCCCTAGAAAAACGTTTTCCGCTCACCTGTATTTCCACGGTGACTCATGACCGTTAATAATAGAGGAGCTGGTAATAAGTGTTGTCGGTCGAACCGGTGGATTCGGTAAAGTAATTTGGAGTTAGTGAGCCTGTGAACTCACAACTATGCAACACATGAACCGTAATAATAATTAATTTTTAAATATTCACCTTGTGAACGTCTATTTAAACTTTACTAACTAGTTCTTATGGAACGGTGACAACAAACTCTTGAAATGAATTACGTATTTCGTGGAACAATTTCGAAATATTATATTAAAGAAAAACTTTTTCATATAAACGAGTAGGTATACTATACCATTTCCTAATCAAACATTAAAACTTTGGGTCAGAGATCTAGATAATATGACGCAGTAAACTGCTAAGAATATATCGCTGCTTCGCAAGAACGTAGGCTTAAGTCAAAATTTGACGAAATTGACTTATTAATGCAGATCTACTACAAATAAAACTACTTATCTATCGCGTGAATAAAGACCTATGACGTTAATAATAATAGTCGCTAAAAGATGGCACCAAGTGTCTATATTTGTTTAGCGCGAAATTAGTTAAATACATACTTAACATTTTCGTATGAATACAGACCCAAGTTAGTTATGCCGCAGAATAGCGCACAATGTGAAACAATTTGTGTGTTGATTTCTCGTCAAGGACGACCGATCTTATAATTACGATTAGTTTTTGTGAAAATTATCTCTAAAATAAGGACCTTTTTTTAGTTAGGTCAGCGTTTTAACAAAGTTGAAGTAAATGTTTCTGAGGAAAAAGACTCAAATGTAATAGGGGTTAACAAAAACACTTTATAAATTTATCTAGTTATCACAGTTTGTAATTGGATATATTTCTAACCAAATTGTATAGGTAATTTCTTTAAAGTAACAACTTATTGTAGGGGAGCAAAGTATGCTAAATGTGCAGTGACTCGAGCGCTTTGGGGACCTATTGGGTTGTGAAGAGTAGGTCCTAAAACCAAAAAAAGTTAAGTAAAGTTTTCCATTTTAGTGGGCGCTTGCTATTTTTTAATTTAATTTTCCAATTTTAAGAATCGTTTTTTCCGATTATAACGCCATCTATCCATAATTCGAAAAAATGTTTCGAATAAAAATTACTTATTTTTACATAGGGAATCCAAATCTGCAATAAAAAAATGGGGGCTCCTATTTAAGATTTAAAAGTAACCCCCACCCCACCTCCCGGGGGGGGGTCGTGTTTAGTGCCATTCGATAGATTTTTCAAAAATATTGAATAAGAGTATTTTACAGTTTTTCGATCTGATGTTCATTTCGGGAAATATCGCAGGATTCGGATTTAAAATATTAAATGTACCCCCACCCCTCTCCGTGGGAAGTCGTGTTTGGTATCATTCGATAGATTTTTAAAAAATATTTTGAACATATTTTTTAGTTTTCCGATCTGTCATTCATTTCGCGAAATATCCGCTTTTTTCTTGTGAAACTTTGGGACTCATCCATTTCCTTACGCCCGGCTCAAATCGTCAGATTTTTTAAATACATATACACTCTTTTGCATGTACTTAACTTACCTTATCTTAATCTGACAATTTCGAGTTTCTTTAAGAATATTTTTTTTTTCGGACCCCCCTTAACGAACTCCCCTGTGTTAAGAGCCAATAGATGGTAGAGGTACATCTGCCGGGTACCAGGTTTCTCCCCATATGATAATTTGACGCGCTCGAGTAACTGCAAAAATCCCCGCTTGAGCTCCCCTACCATTATTCGGAGTTGGGCATTTTAAAATTTTATGGATATGATTATAAATATCCATAAAATTTTAAAATGCCTCTCATCTAAAATCGTTTTTTTACTATGTTCTCGCGAAGCGGCGATATCTATCTATCTATCTAATTTTAGCCTTCTTCGGTTCATCTTTGGATATAGGCCTCCCTAATTATTTTCCGTTCTTCTGTCTGTCGCTACAGTCATCGACCTAGAGCCCACATGCTTCTTGATATCATCTGCCTATCTCATTCGTGGCCTTTCTCTGCTTCGTTTATATTCCCGCGGTCTACAATTTTATAAGAATTTTGTTCCATCGGTCTTCTTTTTGTCTTATATATTGTGTCCGGCAAATCTACATTTCAATTGTGAAACTTCTTGTCTAACATCCCTTTTGTTTTCTCTCTTATCCACTCGTTTCTCTTTTTATCCATTAGTCTTATATACAACTTATGTCTTTCTATTTCTCTTTGCATTTTTATGATTTTGTTGATGTTTGCTTTTATAAACGTCCACGTTTGGGAAACATAAGTGAGAACAGGGTGTACGCATTGATTATATACCTTGGTCTTAAGATGTTGTGGATATCTTTTGTTTTTAAGGATGTAGCTTAGTTTGCCAAATGCCGCCCTATAAGAATATGTAGCTCTACTTACCGATCTTAACATCACATTAGGATTTTTATTCAAAAAAATAATGATGGAACATTTCTTTCTTCGTAAGAAACAACTTCCCTGAAACTTACAACTAAAATTTTTCAAGAAAGAATAAATTACTTCATAAACTTGCATTGCTTTCTGTATGGGAAGGTCGTGTACAGATAATAATATTCGCCATATAAAATAGATCACAGAGAAAGCATTAGAATACAATAGACCCCCATTCCTATAATATTTGATCATCGACAAGGAATTTGACAGAGTAAGACTTATCTATGTCTTATACGAAATATAGATATTCTTGTATATTTCAATTAAAAAAAACTAAAACAGTAGTAATCCGTAAAGCACCAATAAATGTAAACTGGAAGGGGAAGGAGTTAAACAAATTGAACAAATTTGCATTGAAAAAGTAATCGATATAAAATACCACTTTCCAGCTATGGAGAAGCTTTAATAACACTATATGGCGCAACACAGTTTTTTACTTTGCAGGGGTTGCTGTCCCTTAATTTTCATTTAAACCTTTCTTTCTCGAGTCCTCTGCCACACAACCCTTATATTTTCTCCTGGGTTTTCTTCAAACTAGTCTATCCTTCGTCTTACATAGTTCTCATGTCTACATCTGACTTGGTAAAATCATTGCTGTCTTTTTTCTTGAACTTTTTTGAGAATGTAGTCGCCTCGGCCCATTCCCTAATCATGTCATTCTCGATCTTGTCTCTTCTATTCTTATCCCACATCCAGCGACATATTGTTATTTCAGTTATCACCATTACCTTTTCCCGAATCCTTTATACAGGTCACCACCGTCACCAACGCAGACTTCACTACACTCTTGTATATCTTTCTTTGCAGTCCTGCACCGGTTTCTTCTATTAAATAGTACTCCCTTATTCGATTTCAATTAAACCAGCCTGTATCCTATGAGCAATTTCTTGATCCAGTGTCCCATTTTTCGTTAATTAGGAGCCAAGATATTTAAATTCTCCTATTCGTCCTCTTCTCTCTCAAAGCAATTCGATATCCTCAACCATTCCTGTTCCTCTTAATCACATACATATACTTCATTTTCGACCTACTAGCCTTAAGTTTTCCCTCTTTAACACCTCTTTCCAACCTTCCAATTTCTCCTTCAACGTTTTTTTGATCTCCTTCGCTAACACGATATTAACGCAAATAGCATTAATCAAGGTGCACCCTTCCTTACCTTCTCTGTCAATATATACATAACAAAATTAAACAGGTAATGACTCATTCTTCGTATATCTTCTTCTTCTCGCCGTATTTCTCTGTGAACTATCAACAAGGCATCCTTTGTCCTTCTTCCTAGCATAAACCCAAGTTGTTCTTCTCCTATCAATGTCTTCCCCCTAATCTTCGTTCTATAGTTCTCTTCCAAATTTCCATTGTGGGCCTCATTCATTTCTAACTCCTGAATGTTCCCTTTATGTTCCTAATGAAAAGTTACTAGTCTGTCAGAAGCAGAATCGCATAGCTCAGACTCAAAATCTGACACCGACAGTGTTCATTACATTCTTACTCTTAATTATAAGGACCATCAGAAAGGCTCTCTATGTCTCAATTATTTTCCTCCACAGTTTTTTCTCTGGTCACTGGTTCTATGTCTTCTTCGTTAGTGGTCTATAAAATTACGTTGATGATTATCAGCTGCATCATAAAAACAATGCTATCAATAATTTTCAAACAGAGTATAAATAGCAAATAAGAAACCAATTTTTGCCACGTTCTTTGCCATTTGCATAATTTCGTACTCGGTAACGTAAATTAAACGTTTGAGTAGTTTGTTCTAACAAAGTAATCTACTGATTACCTTTCCCACTTAGGTACCGTCCATTTATGCAAATTGACCACTTTACTTTCAATTTTCATTTTCGTTCAAGATCCGATCACCAAATGCAGATGTATTTGATACAGCTAATGTTTTATTAAGCGTTCCATTGAGGTGTGTAGGGGTATTTTATTGCTCCAAATGTAATTAATTCGATAGGATCACGATCAATGGGTTACTAACACGCACTGTCGTCTGCCATGTCTAAGTTGTTCTGTGGAATCAACTCATAAATTTTTATTAGGGTTTGTTTTCTTTATAACCAGTTACTGTTTCAAAAGCGGTAACATTTTTTGGTTTATTAGCTACTGTTATTGATATGGAAGTTCTCACTGGGTGTTAGACATTATAGGCGAGCGGCAGGCAACCCCAAAATGACCAGGTACTGACCACGGAGAGGTGAATGGCCAATTTTAGACATACTGTATGTTTTTGACGGTGCTCAAAACGAAAATGAGACTTATTTTGAATTTCATGTGGGAGAACATTGTCAAAATCTCCATTTTACCCTAATAATAATAAAAAAAATAAAATCACGTTTTGTTGCGTTTACCTCGCTACAACTCTGTTCCATTTTAATATTTTTTTCTGAAATTTTTACAGTATATAGCTCTAACATTTCTTAATTCTTATTCTGATAAAGATTATGAATTTTTCAAAGGAAAAGGTGCGGATTTGTTCATTGCAAAGTTTAATCGCAAACGGTGAGTGACGAAGTTTAAAATTTAGCTATCTAATCACGTTTATGTTAAAATAGAGAGTACAAAGAAAATTTTCAGAAAAATTTTAGATCCAAATATTTTATAGAAAAAAAATAGTGCAAATTTTATTATCGACATTAGACATCCCCAATATAACGCTTATTTTTCGAGATACTGACCATGGGTGGTGAATGGCTAATTTTGGTCTTAGAGTATGTTTTTGACGGTGCTGAAAACGAAAATGAAATTTATTTTAAATTTTAGGTGGGGGAATATTGTCAAAATCACAATTTTACCCTACAAATAAAAAAAAAAAGTGAAATCACGTTTTTTTGCGTTTAACTCGCTACAACTCTGGTCCATTTTAATATATTTTTTTAAGGTTTGTACACTATATGTTGCTCACTTTTTTGAAGACAATGGTAAGAAACCGGTAGAACCGGTAGAGGTGCTTGATGTACTCTCTGATTGGACTGGAATATGTTGCGGCTGTATTTTCGTTTTGCAACGAAATTGAAAATGGTTATTCATTTTTGACAATGGTATCTGTTTTAAGCTTTTAGTCTTATCATAATAAAAGTTATGAATTTTTTAAAGTACAAGCTGTAGATTCGTGAATTGCAAAGTTTAATCGCAAAAGTTGAGTGGCAAAATTTGAAATTTATCTTATTAATCACGTTTATGTGAAAACATAGAGTACAAAGAAGTTTTCTGAAAAGTTTTAGTTTCAAATGTTTTATAGAAAAAAATGGCGTAACTTTTAATATAGACGTTATACATCCCCAAAATAACGCTTATTTTTCGAGATACTGACCATGGGCGGTGAATGGCTAATTTTGGTCTTATTTTATGTTTTCGATGGTGCTAACAATGAAAAAAAGGTTTATTTTGAATTTTATGTGAGGGAACATTGTCAAAATTGCAATTTAAACCTAAAAATGAAAAAAAAAAGAAGTCACGAATTTTTACTTGTAATTCGCTACAACTCTGTTCCATTTTTAAATTTCCTTTTAAAATTTCTACAGCATATATTTCTCACCTTTGTGAAGACTATGAAAGCAACTGTTGTCTTTCAGTCTTTTCTTCATAAAAATTATGAATTTAAAAAAATCAAAGGTGCAGATTCGTGAATTTCAAAGTTAAATCGCAAAAATTTAGTGACAAAATTTAAAATTTATCCATTTAATTACGTTTTTGTTAAACCATAGAGTTCTAAGAAGTTTTATGGGGAGTTTTAGATCTAGATGTGTCATAGAAAAAATATGGTGCAACTTTTAATTTTAGGAAACACGTGGTTTAATTTTTTTTACTTTTAGGGCACAATTGCGATTTTGACCATGTTCTCCCACTTTAAATTCAAAATAAACTTGATTTTCGTTTTCAGCACCAAAAACATAAAAGAAGACAAAAATTAGCCATTCACCACCAATGATCAGTATCTCGAAAAATTAGCGTTATTTTGGGGATTTATAACGTCGACGTTAAAAGTTGCACCATTTGTTTTCTATAAAACATTTTGATCCAAAACTTTCCAGAAAACTTCTTTGTTCTTATGTTTTAAAAATAATTCAATTTAAAATTTATATTTCAAATTTTGTCACTCAAATTTTGCGATTAAACTTTGCAATTCACGAATCTGCACCTTGTACTTTAAAAGATTCATAACTTTTACTAGAATAAGACTAAAAGCTTAAAGCAGAAACCATTGTCTTCAAAAAAGTGAGCGATATATAGTGTACAAACTTTAGCAAAAAATATTAAAACGGACCAGAGTTGTAGCGAGCTAAACGCAAAAAACGTGATTTCATTTTTTTTATTTTTAGGATACAATTGCAATTTTGACAATATATCCCCACCTAAAATTTAAAATAAATTTCATTTTCGTTTTCACCACGGCCAAAAACATAATCTAAAACAAAAATTAGCCATTCACCACCCATGGTCAGTATCTCGAAAAATACGCGTTATATTTAGGATTTCTAATGTCGACATTAAAAGTTGCACTATTTTTTTTTCTATAAAATATTTTGATCTAAAACTTATCAGAAAACTTCGTTGTACTCTCTGTTTTAACATAAACGTGATTTAGAAGCTAAATTTTAAACTTCGTCACACAACTTTTGCGATTAAACTTTGCAATGCACAAATCCGCACCTTTTCCTTTGAAAAATTCATAACCTTTATCAGGATAAGAATAAAAGCTTGAAACAGGTACCGTTGTCTTCAGAAATGTTAGAACTATCTATATACTGTAAAAATTAAAAAAAATATTATAACTGACCAGAGTTGTAGCGAGGTAAAGGTAAAAAACGTGATTTTATTTTTTTTTTATTTTTGGGGTAAATTTGCGATTTTGACAATGTTCCCCCAAATGAAATTCAAAATAAACCATATTTTCGCTTTCAGCACCATCAAAAATATACAGTATGACTAAAATTGGCCATTAACCTCTCCGTGGTCAGTATCTCGAGAAATAAGCGTTTTTTGGGGGTGTTCCGCTCTGTCAAACATGGGGACAGAGTATATAAGGCACATATCCACTATGTTGGCGATCCGCGCTCTTGCAACTGCTCCACATTGTGGATACGTTGGCGCTCCCGAACCGTGCAACAGTGCGCGCTTCACCTCGGCGCTCCAATCAGTGGCGGTTTATGCATATGTAGAGGATCGCATGCCGTATCGATTCGAACAGTTGCAGGGAGCGCGGAGCGCCAATCTAGTGGATACGTGCCTTAAGTATGTGGCCAGGTTTTCTACTTGTAGCGCAAGTAATGAGGTAGCGCAGTTATGATAAAAGAAAATATCCAACATTAGAAGGAAATTAAATATGAAACATAATATATCCAAACAGAAACAACTGCAGTATGTGTCAAAAGACAGGACTTTGACATAAAGTAAGTTTTACTTATATTCCAAAAAACTATCTAGGAATCAGCATTCTATCGTCTCTGGACAGACTGTATAAAAATATCATAAAGGAAAAATTAGAAATACATATCAAGGTGAAAACCGGAGAAGACTAGGCAGAGTTCACCGCGGATAACATGCTTAGATCATATTTACACGGTCGAACAACTAATAGAAAAAATATTGGCCAAAAATAGATCCATCCATCTGGCTTTTGTAGATTTTAGGAAGGCCTATAACTCGATACCTAGAACCAATCTATGGTGAGGAATGGAAGACATCGAAGTTCCACAAATATTAATAAAGTCAGTAAAAGCATTTTACAAGAATAACAAAGTAGCTATCAATACGGGCAATAGAATATGCAGCCCATTTAAGATGACAAAGAGACTGCTACAGGGCTGCTCCACATTCCTTACGCTGTTTAAAGTATTCCTGAAAAAAACCCTGAAACCATGGAAAAGAAAGTGCAAAGAAATGGGTATACCAGTAAGCAACGAATGCCTATATACCATAAGTTTTGGAATAGGAATATACAAAGAATGAGATATACTCTGGGCTAATTAGCAAAATACAAGGAAAAGTTATTTACCAGCAATTTTATTGCTGCAATCGAATCTTATTATTGTATGTATTAATAATATAGGTATGCAAAGTCCGCAGATAGTGTGCTACTTTTTTTATAAACAAAATGGCGCCCGAAAATCGTGTTTTTTTCAATTTTTGCTCTATAACTCCAAAGATTTTAACTTTACATCAAAAACACCCAAATAAAAATTCACCGCAATTAAATTCTGCATAGAGACGTGTTTTTCCCGATTCACTTCGACGAAAACTTTCCCCGGAAAAGCGGGTTTTTCCAACAAAATCTTTAATTTTCAACTAAAATTTTAGATAAGTAATTGTTAATCAATAATTAAATAACTTGGTAATGTAAAAGCCCTTTTTGTATAGATTATAATTCCAGAAGCCGATGGAAATTCAATGAACAGTTTAGCAACAATTGAATTGTTAATTAAAAATTTACGGTCTCCATAATAACGACAATAATTATGACGCATAAGAATAACTATGATTTTTTCATAAAAAAACACTATACCTATCTAATGTACTTTACAGAGTTGAAATTGGACTATATAAGCGGCCTCAGGAATATTTCAAAATTATAAACAATTTTTTGGTTTATAAACAAATAGAATATCTCGGGAAATATTAAACTAAATTAGATTGTGAAAACGGTATTCGAAAAACAGCGGGAGGACGCTTCTTTTAAAAGAAAAAACGTTTAATTACGATGAGTGGTTCCTGAGATACAACCGGTGAAAGTTGACCGGAATTTACGGCAAATATATAAACAATAGGATCATAATTTTCAAACTATCACTTTTTTATTTTTGTCCTCTTTCTCCACACCAATTTTCATATCTTTAAAATGCTCATAACATATATTATTATAATAAAAACTAGCGATAATACGTGTGAAAATTGCCAAAAATAGCAAAATTCCAATCAAAAATTAGGTTGGAGAAAATGTAACCCTCAAAGTTCAAAATCGGTATACGATAAAAAAATGCATTTTCTCGGCTTCCCATGAAGCAATTTCCTTCATTCTTTTTTTGTTCCCTAATAACTCGAGTAGAGCCATCGAACTAACGCCTTATTAAATGTTAAACGTGCTTTTATTTTGTTATAATAGATTAATTATTTATAAGAACAGAAAACTACATATTATTTTTTCCAGTTGTAGGCTTTTTTTTAGATAAACTTACTACAAGTGTACCTTTTAAAGTTAAAAACATAAATATTCTCATTTTAGAGCTGTATAATTATTTAAACAATTTTTATTTAAACAAATTAAAATTTTGTGTTATAAAAATAAATTAATTTATTATAACAAAACAAAAGCAAGTCTGACATTTAATAATGCGTTAGTTCGATGGCTCTACTCGAGTTACTTGGGAACAAAAAAATAATGAAGGAAATTGCTCCATGGGAAGCTGAGAAAATGCATTTTTTTAACGTACACCGATTTTGAACTTTGAGGGTTACATTTTCTCCAACCTAATTTTTGATTGGAATCTTGCTATTTTTGGCAATTTTCACACGTATTATCGATAGTTTTTATTATAATAATATATGTTATGTGTATTTTAAGGATATGAAAATTGGTGTGGAGAAAGAGGGCAAAAATAAAAAGGTGATGGTTTGAAAATTATGATCCTATTGTTTATATCTTTGCCGTAAATTTCGGTCAACTTTGACCGGTTGTATCTCAGGAACTATTCATCATAATTAAACGTTTTTTCCTTTAAAAGAAGCGTCCTGCCGCTGTTTTTCGAATACCATTTTCACAATTTAATTTAGTTTAACATTTCCCGAAATATTCTATTTGTTTATAAGCCAAAAAATTCTGTTTAATTTTAAAATATTCCTGAGAGCGCCTAAATAGTCCAATTTCAATTCTGTAAAGTACATTAGATAGGTATGATGTCTTTCTATGAAAAAATCATAGTTATTCTTATACATCTTAATAATTGTCGTTGTTATAGCGACCGCAAATTTTTAATTAACAATTCAATTGTTGCTAAACTGTTCATTGAATTTCCATCGGCTTCTGGAATTATAATCTATACAAAAAGGGCTTTTACATTACCAAGTTATTTAATTATTGATTAACAATTACTTATCTAAAAGTTTAGTTTAAAATTAAAGATTTTGTTGGAAAAACCCGCTTTTTTCGGGGAAAGTTTTCGTCGAAGTAAATCGGAAAAAACACGTCTCTATGCAGAATTTAATTGCGGTGAATTTTTATTTGAGTGTTTTTGGTGTAAAGTTAAAATCTTTGGAGATATAGAGTAAAAATTGTAAAAAACACGATTTTAGGGCGCCATTTTGTTTATAAAAAAAGTAGCACACTATCTGCGGACTTTGCATATCTATATATTAATATATACAATGATAAGATTCGATTCCAGCAATAAAATTGCTGGTAAATAACTTTTCCCAAAAATGGCCTATTCTCCGATAATCAGCCCAGACTAATAGAAATTAACCTAAAGAAAACTGAATACCTAACAACAGAGAATACAGAAATAAAAAAGGCTGGAAATAGATGAAGGTAAACAAGTCAAAGGAACAGACAATATAAAAAAAATAGACCAGGACAAACAAGAGACTTCATACGCAAACTAAACCCGGTCTTGTGGGATAAGAACATGCAGTATAAAAACAAAACAAAAAATAATATATTATAACACCATGACAAGAAGTATCCTCACTTTATGGGTGTGAAAATTAGATAATAGTAGGAAACCAAAAACAAAATAAGAGCAAAAGAGATGGAATTTTTAAGGAGAAGCTGCAAAGTATCAAGAAGAGTTAGAATAAATAACAAGAAAAGAATGGGAATGAACTCAGATGTAATAGACTACATAGAACAGTAGAAATTAATCTGTATTTTGTATTTTGTATTTTGACAAAGAAACCCGATTTGGGCTTCGAAACGTTAATCAAATCATTTTTTTTTGGAAAAATTGTGGCTTATTTCCCATTAAAAATAGTTTATTATAAAAATGCCACAAGGAAATAGCTTCAAAACGAAATTAATCTGGTATGGACATCTCAGAAGAGCAGACCAAACACGTTGAATAAACAATAACAGAGTGGAGCCCGATAGGAAGAAGGAAGAAATGCAGATCCCGAAGATCTTTGAGAGATGAAGTGGATAAACCAATGCAAAGAAGAAATCTGCAAGAAGGGGACTGACAAGACAAAAATAACTAGAGAGAATGTTTGATATGCAGCCAAAAAATAAATGGTCTAAGTCACCTTTTAGGCCATAGTGTTCACAATTTTCAGATTCAACTTTCATTTAGATTCAGATTAACTTATGTAAATGTGAAGGAAAACATCCATGACCAAATTTCATTCTGGTTATCGTCGTGATGTATCTCCTTGGCATATCAAGTTCTTTATGTCAACATTCTTTGGGGAGCACTGGTTGACTACTGTTGTATCTATAGAAATTTGTAAAACAGTAGTATTTTCATGCGAAGGGCCATCTACTAATAAACCGGCAGTATCATCGCCCCCCTAGCGAAATTATTCCGATTTGATTTTTTTGCACAGACTTACTCAAAAAGAGGTTCTTATAACATATCCACAGGGTTCCGGGCGGTGCCGTGGTCGAAAAATTGTTAAAACAGTTTTTTTTAAACAAATTCACAAAAATAATTTTTTTATCTCGAACAATTTTTTTTACATAATTTGGGTCATTCTGATCAAAAAATGTGCCTTGTCATTTTTCTCTAAAATTGATTGTTGTCGAGTTATATGCGATTAAAAATTTGAAAAATGCGAAAATGGCCATTTTCAAAGCTTAATAACTCAATTAAAAATTATTATTATGAAATTAAAAAATGACCAAATCAAGTTTCAAACTCCTTCTTCAAGGTCCTGAAGAGATTTTTGGCATTATTTTATTATAAAGCTGCTATTTTTAATTATTAACAATTAGCGCTATAGTCCAGGATTTAACGTCGCCCCCGTTAGTGAAATTATTCCGATTCCATTTTTTTTTACAGAAACTTACTCAAAACGAGGTCCTTATAACATATCCACAGGGTGCCGGGCGGTGCCGTGGTCAAAAAATTGTTTAAACAATTTTTTTTAAACAAATTCACAAAAATAATTTTTTCACTCCGAACAATTTTTTTTTAGATAATCTAGGACATTCTGACCAAAAAAGGTTTTTCTCTAAAATTAATTGTTGTCGAATTATACGCGATTTAACATTTGAAAAATGCAGAAATGGCCATATAACTCGACAACAATCAATTTTAGAGAAAATTCACAAGAGACCTTTTTTGCTCAGAATAACCCAAATTATCTAAAAAATTATGGCAATGAAAAAATTATTTTTGTGAATTTGTTTAAAAAAAATTCTTTAAACAATTTTTCAACCACGGCACCGCGCGCCCGGCACCCTGTGGATGTGTTATAAGGACCTCTTTTTGAGTAAGTTTGTGCAAAAAAATCTAATCGAAATAGTTTCGCTAACGGGGGCGACGATACAGTTGAACTATAGCGCTAATTGTTAATAATTAAAAATAGCAGCTTTGTTATAAAATAATGCCAAAAATCTCTTCAGGACCGTGAAGAAGGGATTTGAAACTTGATTTGGTCATTTTTTGAATTTCATAAGAATCATTTTTAATCGAGTTATTAAGCCTTGAAAGTGGCCATTTTCGCATTTTTCAAATTTTTAGTCGTATATAACTCGACAACAATCAATTTTAGAGAAAAATGACAAGGGACCTTTTTGCTCAGAATTATCTAAAAAAAATTGTTCGAAGTGAAAAAATTATTTTTGTGAATTTGTTTAAAAAAATTGTTTAAACAATTTTTCGACCACGGCACCGCCCGGCACCCTTAGTGCAGTCACTGAAGGTTTTCACCTCCGATTTCGTTGAACCTCCATCGATTTTTATGAAAATTGGTGAGTAGTTAGAGGATACCTCAAGGAACAAATGTGACATGATGCTAACTTGCGCTTTTACCCTGGGGGTGGATGCCACCCCTTCTCGGGGGTGAAAATTATTTCATTAAAAATAATACCAAAAATCGATAAGGGGACAAATTCTAAGCAAAATTTGTTATATAAGTTATTAATATAAATCAATACTTTTTGAGTTATTAAAGGTCAAAGATTTTATTTTTCGTAAAAAAAAATGCATGTTTTAAAGCTGTTTTTCACGTACAACTCAAAAACTATAAGCTTTTACAAAAAAGTTATTCTTACCAAAATTAAAGATAATAAAAAATTAAATACATCTCTCATTTAAAGAACTACACTTTTGGTAATTCAAAGTAAGTTATGGTTAATTGAAGGTATATTTTTTTCGAAGAGTACGCAAATCTAAGTATTCAAGCTTAAATAACGGGAAAACGATGCATTTTATAAAATATACCTACTAAAAACTTGTCAAAGTACTTCGGAATATCTATCAAATGAGCTCCATAGGATGGTAATATCATCAAAATTAAGCAAGTTATGATGAAAATAAGAGAACCCTTTGGAATTATTTTGGAAAAAGTGAAAAATAAAACATCGCCATTTCCATAAAAATTAAAATTTATAGAAATCCTTACAAGAGTTTCTTTATATTAGCATAAATAATGATTTTGACAATTTTGACCGGTTTAGAATACATATTTTTCAAAAAAAGATTTAATTTAAAAAAATCAGAATTTTTCAGATTATCGTTATTTTCATTTTCTTTTAATAATAACCCCAAAAATACTCAATATACGAAAAAATGATATACAATCAAACTTTAGTTTTTTCTATATCAAATATTTTACCCGTTTTTGTATTTCTGTAAGGTACAAAATAACCGAGATAGAAACGTTTTAAGCTTAAATATTGCCTGCGAGAACCATGTAACCGGGTAATTTAACCTTTTATTTTTAAAAAAGTAAGGGGTCTAAAAGATTAAGTTCAACATGGTTTAAAAGTCCTTAGTTTTTACTTTCAAATAGTTTTTAGGCGAATCTCATGTCTAAAAATTAACGGAGTTATTTTTAAAAAAGACAATAATATTTTTGGAACAATTTTTAAAAGATAACTTTTGAAAAATTTTTGGAGCATAAATTTTAATGCTATCAACTTGTTCGTAGGCTCATCTGATAGATATTTTTAAATACTTTGACAAATGCTCAATAAGTTTGTGTCATAAAATATAGTTTTCCCGTTATTTAAGCTTGAATACTTAGATTTGGGTAGTCGCCGAAAGAAATATACATTCAATTACCTATAACTCACTTTTAGTTAACACTAAAAGGTTTTTCTAGTAAGGAATTTATTTCATTTTTTATTATCTTCAATTTTGGTAATAATAACTTTTTTGTAAAAACTTATAGTTTTTGAGTTATTTATGAAAAATCGTTTAAAAACATGCAAATTTCTAACGAATAATTAAAATCTTTGATCTTTAATAACTCAAAAAGTTTTAATTTATTTTAATAATTTTATATAACAAATTTTGCTTATAATTTGTCCCTCAACCGCATTATGGGGCTATTTTTAAAAAAATAATTTTCACCCCCGAGAAGGGGTGGTATCCGCCCCCAGGGTAAAAGCGCAAGTTGTCACCATGTCACCTTTAATCCTTGAGATATCCTCTAACCACTCATCAATTTTCATTCAAATCGATGGAGGTTCAACGAAATCGGAGGTAGGGGAAGGACGTCGAAGATGACGCACCTAAGCAAAATACATTTTATTTAAGGGTAAAAAATATTTAAGCTAACTTTGAATGCTACGAGCCTGTAATTTGGACATTTCTATAACCAATTTCTAGGATTATTTTTAAATTCAATAAAAGGAAGTATTTTTTATGCGGCTTTAAAAAAAACGCTTTTGCGCCATCTTACCTTCCACCGAGGGAAAGATGACGCACAGTGATGGTGAAGATGGCGCATGTAGGTATCTATATTAAAAGCGCAAGTGATATGAAAAGAAAATTTATTTTTTAATACTGAAAGTAAGAAAATGTAAACAAAGCTTTTTTAACATATTAACAAAAGTCACAAATGTAGTTTTCGGGACTTTTGGCTCCACTGCATTCTTTATGCACCCATTGTCCACAACTTGTGCATCTGAACCATGTTTCCGTCTTTTTGCCGAAGTCTCCACATAATATGCAGATATCAGTTTCACCTCCCTCGTTGATTATGTCATCCAACTCATCGTCATTGCAAAGACCTTCTTCATCAAAATCGCTTTCTTCAGTATCGCTATCCTCCAAGATTTTTTTTGTTTATTTTTTGTTTGATTAATTTTTGTACTTTGGCTTTCCCTTTATTTTTATTTAGTTTTAATCCTGCATCATTAACCAATACTTGTCTGGTTACTTTTTTCTTTCCTTCTTCCGACTTCGCCAGTTTTTCTTTTTTTTTATTCTCTTTTTCTTCTAAGAATTCTTTTAAAGGGGTGCTTGTTAGAATTTCAGAATGTTGCTTTTGTCGTCCATATTTTCTTTTAATTTTTTTATTGGGCAAAGGAACTGGAGAAATAAGTGAAAGAGAAATATGTGGACGTTTGGTTATTTCATTTTGTTTTGTGGGGGTTGTGTGACGACTTTAAGGAGACTGTCGGCTGGTTGATGGACGTGGTAATTCTGGTTCTCTTATAGATGGTGTTGTTATTAGTGGAGGTGTTCCCTGAGGTGCAGGTTCAGGAGAAACATCTCTATCCAAGCTATCATTGTTTAAATTATCAGCAGGAAAAAAGTCATCTTCTGTGAACTTATCAGAGTTTAACGGAAAAATTCCGCACGTTCCGAAACCAGAAACGGCCTTATCAATATTTGCCACCTGATCATATGCTAACTTAAAAATCTCGGCGACATCATATGGAGTAATTTTATCTTCAAACTCTGAGTTGCTGATCTTAGATTTTAGAAAGGAATTGCAATGGCGACCATACGCATATTTCATTGCAGAAAAAAATGACACATCAAGAGGTTGTAATTTGTGGGATGTGTGGGGTGGAATACTAACCATTATAATCCCATTCTCTTTGCAGTAATTATAAATATCCAGTGAAATATGGCTCGAGTGATTATCTAATACTAACAGCACGGGATTATCTGGACTAGACAGGACTTTTTTTTGGAAATGCTTCAGCCATAATAAAAACATAGACGTATTACTCCATCCATTATCCGTGAAGTTGTAAATCGCACCGCTTGGTCCATTTTTCTGAAGCTGTGGGCTCATCCTCTTCCTGGGAAATATAAATAATGGAGGTATGTAGTTACCGGAGGCACTGAACGCCATTATTACCGTGATATTCTTCCCTCGTTCCCACGAAGAAATGATTCCAAACTGCTTTACTCCTTTGGGTCCAAGTATTTTACATGATTCTTTAGGAACCGTAGATATACCGGTTTCATCAACATTGTAAATGCGATCTGGCAGAAATTTATATTTTTCTTGCACTGTTTCCAAATTTTTAAAAAAGCGGTCTACTTCTATTTTATTGAAGGCTGTTATTCTATTAATGCTTGTAGCTTCTGGCTTTCTCAAGGAAATTTGAGGATTTCGTTTTATAAATCCTAGATACCAGTCTTTTCCAGCCATTTGTTTATTCTTATTAAAATTGTGTTTAATTTCATTGCGTTCTGCATAAGCAAATGCCATGGTTCTCAGCTCTATGCAAGTGATACCAAAAAATAAATTGGCCAGCTTGAGAACATGATCTAGTATCTCCTTTTCATGATGTGCCGAAAACAATGGGGCTCTACCAAGAGACTCTGATTTGACTTCCTTTAATAAATTTTTAACCTTAAGTTTTCTCCTCAATGTAGCTTCTGGTATTGAAAATGCCCTTGCCACTTCCCGAATTTTACGACCATCTCTACAAATTGCATTCAATGCTGCATTAAGAGCTGCTGCAGAAAATGATCCTCTCTGTGTTTTTCGTATATATTTTCCCATTTCTAAAAAAGAAAAAGATGCCTCAAAATGCAAAATAGACACTAAATAATAAATATTCTATACTCCATTGTTATTTAAGGTAATGAACTGAAAAGGCAAAGATGACGCACTATAACAGCAAAGATGACGCAGTCTGCGTCAACTTAGCCTGTTCAGCATAACCTACAAAAAATGGTTATCAAAATTATCCATCATCAAATATTTAACAGATAAATCCTCGCTAACTGAAAATAAATATCACCTACTCCCATGAATATGAAGAAAATCCAATGGAACCATTTTTAAACAACTTACCATTAATATTCGCAGTGTCAAAAATAACAAGAAATCAACGTGTATCGCGTTACTCTGCCTCACAGATACTAAACAGTACGAAAGCTGACCGATGAAGTTTTAAAGTAATAGTAGTTTCTAAAGGAGGGCGCCACGGGTATAAAAACTGAATTTAGTGAAGTACTTGATAAAATACAGAGGTGCGTCATCTTAGACGCTGCGTCATCTTCCCCGTCCTTCCCCTAAGAGCTCATATCCACCTTCAGTGACTCCACTACCTGTGCATCTGTTATAAAGACCTCTTTTTGAGTAAGTTTGTGCAAAAAAATCGAATCGGAATAATTTTGCTACCGGTGGCGACGATACTGTCTGGTCTATAAAGGCTTTATTTTTAGACACCCTTAGAGCTTCTGGAGCGCATATATCGTAATTAGCTAAAGAATTTTTAAATTGAATAGCTACAAATTATACTTTTTGTTAAAAGGAATTCATTAAATCCTTAACACACGCCGTACCCAGTGGCGTGCTGGCCATATAAATCAAACGGTGCAATCACCGAGAGGCCGCGGCCTCTTGAGGCCGGTCAAATAAGTTTGTTTCACAAAAATTTAAATGGAACAAAACTTTTTTTTAATTTCTAATCAAATAATATTAACAAAACATTTAAAAAAAATTTAAATATTTTTTTAACAGTAAAATACAATTTAAGTAAATGAATAAGACTATATACAAAAATGATTGTTACAGATAATATTTATTTTTATGCATACAAGTATATTTATGGTTTTCCAATTTCCTTCGAACATCTAGTAAATATGTAGATACTCTGCAGAATATAAAAATGGAACAATTTTTGTACAAGAGTTTTCAAGAATTATGAGAAACTTAATGATAAACTTCAATTCAAATTTTTAAAAGTATCGAAAAACGATTTGATCAAGACAAATCGCCATCTATCTACATCCGGCACTCTACATCCTAGAAATTTTGATACAATAAAAAATGAGTATACCTTTAACAGCATTTAAATCATTCACTAAAAAGTTAAGACATTTTATCCTACCATATCTGCAACTGCAATTGAAACCGTATCTGAAACTGAATATATTCAGTCTACAGAGAATATGAAAAATGTTATTATTAATGTAACTGATAATGAACATGAAGGAACAAATGACAATGTTGTTGATACCGTGAAAGCTTCACCTCCGTGTGGTACTAACAAGTGTAAAGATTATATAGCTTGCTGTTACGCTGTTTTTCATAAGCACAACTTACATTATATCATTGTACTTATCCAAATTTAAATATAGTATATAAGCATTTATTGACTCTTTCAGTGACACAAGTATCTTGTCAAAGAAGCTTTTTAACATTGAAATGTATAAAAAATCAGTTAAGAAGTACTTTAACACAAGATCACTTGGAAACATTTTTACTAATGGCTATAGAAAAAGAAGCTTTGTATGAGCTTAAAAATCATGAAATAATTATTGTATTACAATTTAAATGTTGTTAGATTAAAGCATTTCTACTGTACTTGTATTTGTACTCTCTTGTATAATAATTGATTTACTAAAATTCAACTAAATAGGTACGTAAACAAAAAATTTCCAAAATGTTATTTTACTTTTATCTTAATTACAAAAAATTCATATTTAATATTCAGGAAGGAAATTATGATTTCTGCCTTACTGCCAACAATATTTTCATACATGTGATCATAAATATTTATTATTTGTAAGATTGCTTATTCTTAAATAAAAAAACTAGCAAATTTAAAAAACAAATCATTGAATTCAAAGTTTTATGTTTGATTTACAAATAATTTGTATTTTTGTTATTTGTATTTTTGTAACGAGTAAAAATCCTGGGTAAAAAAGGTAAAATGAGGACGGGAGGCCGCTTTTCTATAAAATCACCGGGCCGCTTGAAAAGTTCCAGTACGTCACTGGCCGTACCATCAGCGTAAACCTGCCGGCTAATGCTATTTTCTTCTTGATGACTAATTTATAGAGAACTAAGTAGAGTTTATGTGTGCAACCCCAAAATGCACCGGCACTTTTCTGTAGGGAAAACTTACCTTTAACGACGTCGTATCACGGATTTTACTGCGAAAATTCCCTAAGTAGGGGTCTTTATACGATTCATCACCTTTTCTCGGTAGACGGTGGTGGTCATAACTTTTTTATGAGCCACGTCTTTGCCTTAGACGGGGCTCTTTATGAGGCGTTTTACCAGATACTATCAACGGTATCATTTATTGACGAATGCAAGTCTACAGTTTGTGGTTTTATATTTACTATGATATACCGAAGATATACAAAATAGTTTTTAAAGTATAATGATAATAGTCCAGGGCCCATCTGTTTTGAGATGGACGTTGAGAGGTGACTCAAATTTCAATTTTCAATTTTTGCAGAAATTGCTTGAAAATAACTCAAGTAATAATATTTGAGTTATCCTCCCTCTCAAAAAGGTCCGGAACATTGTTTAAATAATTAAAATGTCAAAAAATGAAGGAAAAATTCGATTTTTTTCTTCGTTTTTTGATTATAACTTTAAAAGTATTCATTTCCCAGAAAAGATGTACTGACATAAAAGTTGCGTAATTAAATTTCCTACAGTATAGAATTAGTTAAAAGTTGAAAAAATAGTCACCCTTGTTGCAAAATAGCAATAATTGCGAAAAAAACCATACAAAAACAAGTATTCGCATTTTACGTTTTTCAACCATTTATGCTACACTTATGACCTTCATATTTTACCCAGAAAAACTTTATGATACAGTAAAACAATACTGTAAATTTCATTAAGATCGGTTCAACAAATTTTGCAAAATAAATTTTGCAATCCAGCTTTCGCAAAAACAATTCATTTTTTAAAAATGTTACAGGACTGAAAATAAAGCAGATAGCAAGTTGAAATTTTTTTTGCTTATAGAAGTGTACTGTACCTTTAATTTGCAATTTGCAAAATTAAAATCGATTAACTACCACGGCGTCAGGGATTTTTTTAAATAAATATTAATTATTGGTGCTACGCGCAGGACAGCGGTGTTCGATTCACATGAAGTTGATTTCCACTAAAATTTCTTCCAATCTTCATCTAATACATTATCTTCTTACTCTATATTTTGTTGTATTTTAATATTTTAATTCCACAAAAATCAAACTAATTTTATTATTGTTTGTGAAATATTGTTTAAACAATTGTATATGTTTAAAAATAATAAACTTTTATTCTCAAGTTAAAATATATGAACAAAGAAAGTTTTTGCTAAAAAAAGTGTTATTTCAAAGGATAGAGTATGTGTTTTTATTTTGCAATAAACAAATTTATTTATTTATATCGAAATGTAATAAAAATTAAAATGTATCAATAATTATCAAAGGTCATTGGAATGCCCAATCAGAGCAAACTATCCGGTGTCCTGCGCGCAACTCCAATAATTAATGTTTATTTAAAAAAATTCCTGACGCCGTGGTAGTTAATCGATTTTAGTTTTGCAAATTGCAAATGAAAGGTACAGTACACTTCTATAAGCAAAAAAAATTCAACTTGTTATCTGCTTTATTTTCAGTCCTGTAACAGTTTGAAAAAATGAATTTTTTTTGCGAAAGCTGGATTGCAAAATTTATTTTGCAAAATCTATTGAACCGATTTTAATGAAATTGACAGTACTGTTTAACTGTATCATACAGTTTTTCTGGATGAAATTTGAAGGTCCTAAGGTTAGCATAAATGGTTGAAAAACGTAAAATGCGAATACTTGTTTTTGTATAGTTTTTTTCCAATTATTGCTATTTTGCAACAAGGGTGACTATTTTTTAAATTTTCAACCAACTCTATATTGTAGGAAATTTAATTACACAACTTTTATGTCAATACAACTTTTCTCGGAAATGAATACTCTTAAAGTTATAATCAAAAAACGGAGAAAAAAATCGAATTTTTCCTTAATTGTTTGACATCTTGATTATTTAAACAATGTTCCGGACCTTTTTGAGAGGGAGGATAACTCAAATATTATTACTTGAGTTATTTTTAAGCAATTTCTGCAAAAAAATTTGAGTCACCTCTCAACGTCCAAATGTACTAATATTTTTACAGATGCGCCCTGGTCTATAATGGAATTCTTTAAACGCTTTTCTTTAGTTCAATCGTTTGGGACAAATCTTTAGACGTTAATTTGACTGCCTTTTCTTCAATGTAAATGAATGAATATTTGCAGACAAAAACGATTTTAATAGAAAATGCTTAAATTCTCTTGTTTTTTACAATGTAGAAACTTGAAACTTTTACAGATTGTAGCTAATTATATGAACTATACATAATTTCATTTTCTACGTTAATTATTGTTTAGGCCCGAAACAATTAACTTGGGCCCGAAAGTGTTTGCGGAAAGACAGGTTTACGTTGCATTGAGCCGAGTGCGATCATTAGACGGCTTGCGCATCGAAGAACTGCATTGCGAGAAATTAACAGGGTCTACACCGTGCAATAGTAAAGCATTAGAAGAGATGGAAAGACTGCGAAAACTGTAATGGGTGTAAATATGGATTTTGATTTAAGAAATGTATGAAGAAATTACAGAAAATGTACAGTGTATGTATAAAATGTTGAAATAAATGCAAAAAATGTGTCTATCATATACATCCTTTTTTTAAACATGACGATATTATATTTGAATGTTTGAAAAGTGTGACTAAAAAGTAAAAAATAAAAAAATATGAAAACAATTTTTTAAGAAAAGCTATTCTTTAGTTACGTTTAAGCGAGTGATTAAAATTAAAATTATTATAAAAAAATAAAAAAAAATCCAAACTCAGGATTATTCGAAAAAACTGTTAGACAGATTAAATATACAAAAATCTCACAAATTCGTTAAAAAATTGAAAAAATCTAACACATTCGTTAAAGAGAAGCGTGGGGCGCGTCTTCATCAAATAAACGGTTTGAGGATAGATACTTGGTTGACAAGAAACTGGAGTACTTCATGGTTGGGATGCTTATCTTATGGAGCCTCTCTTCATGTTTCCCAGCGACTATGGAACACGATGAAGGAAATCGGAATAACTCAACTGTTAATAGAAGCCGTAAAATACCTTTACAACAACGGCAGGGTAAGAGTTATAGTCGAGGAAATGAAGCATTTTGGCTCGCAATTTTTTCATCCAGCATGGATTTACTTGAAATTTTCACAGAAGGTAGGGAATAGTCCTAGGATTATTTTCTATATCATGCCGCTGTACGCTAAAACCTTGGGGGTGGTTGCCACCCCATCTCGGGGGCGGGAATTTTTTATTACATTTTAACTATGTAAATCGATGTAAAAAGTAAGAAGAAAATGTTTTTTACATTTTCTTCGTAAAACTAATATTTTTCGAGTTATTCAAGCTTGAAAGTAACAGTTTTTCGATGAAAAAAATCGACTTTTTTAGAGGGTTTTTTGAGAATACCTCCAGAAATATGCATTTAATCAAAAAAACTGTATATATCAAAATTGTATCTTTTAGTAGCACAAACCAAATTATTTTTCTGGAATATCGCTAAGACCAATACAAACCGAGAAACGGCATGTTAAAAGTTAGCTTTTTTCGTCAAATGCATAATTTGAAATATTCAAAGTAAAATAACGGAAAAACTTTGCATTTTTAGAGAAAAACTTAAATATTCTTTTTTCAAGTATACAGTTAGGTCTTTCAAAAAAATAATAAAAAGTTTCTATTCTGGAAATTAAGCGACTTATGATCAAAAAAATGTCGGTACCTGCTTTTCTCTATGAAAAAACAGTGCAAACAACCTCCTAACTACCATCCTGATTAAACATTGGTCTTCACTTTTCTGTAATTCCTTTTATATTTATATTATCAATACACCCAAGAAGTTTGACCTATTTAAATGGCCTAATTTTATAAAAATTGGAGTTTAAAGAAAAATTTTTTTTGGAATTTCCCATTTTTCACCTTTTACTTCAAAATATCTTTCAGTTTTTCGATGAAAAAAATCGACTTTTTTAGAGGGTTTTTTGAGAATACCTCGAAAAATATGCATTCAATCAAAAAAACTGTAGATAACAAAATTGTATCTTTTAGAAGCACAAACCAAATTATTTTTCTGGAATATCGCTAAGACCAATACAAACCGAGATACGGCATGCTAAAAGTTAGTTTTTTTCGTCAAATGCATAATTTGAAATATTCAAAGTAAAATAACGGAAAAACTTTGCATTTTTAAAGGAAAACTTAAATAATCTTTTTTCAAGTATACAGTTAGGTCTTTCAAAAAAATAATAAAAAGTTTCTATTCTGGAAATTAAGCGACTTATGATCAAAAAAATGTCGGTACCTGCTTTTCTCTATGAAAATATCAGTGCAAACAACCCCCTAACTACCATCCTGATTAAAAATTGGTCTTCACTTTTCTGTAATTCCTTTTATATTTATATTATCAATACACCCAAGAAGTTTGACCTATTTAAATGCCCTAATTTTATAAAAATTGGAGTTTAAAGAAAAATAAATTTTTTAGAATTTCCCATTTTTCACCTTTTACTTCAAAATATCTCCGAAAATACTGGAGATACGAAAAAAATGATGGACTACTAAATTGTAGCTTCTTTAATAACTAAAATTCCCTTGTACATAGATTTTCATTATAGTGAACAGTTAGCGAGATATAGCTGTTTAAAACCTCTATTTACGAGCAAACACCCCCTTATTCGAGCCCTTTAAACCCACTCTAATTAAAAACTGAGGGCTCTTACGGAATTTAGTTTACACAGTCTTATAACTCTTTAAAAATCCTACAAAGTCGTTTTTGAAAAAACGTTTCATCGCCAAAAATGAAGGAGCTATGTTTATAAAATTAATTTATTTTTCGAAAAATTCGGATAGTCCGCTTATGGATAATTTTCAATGTATGTATAATACCACAGAACCGGTTCGTATACTGGAAGATGACTAAAAAACTATTTGTATTTGTATTTGTACATATTTGTAAATTCGTATTTTTGTGTAAGTAAATGTTTTTGTAATTCTTTAATTCTACTTTTTTTTCTGTATAGACCTATTAAAATATCTACTTATAAAAACTGTGATGTTATTAAGGGTTGAAATATTATGATATTATATCCTAAAGTATAAAATAATCATTATTTAATCAATCACAACCAAATTTTACTCATATTAAAGTTTACAATGTTTTTATATAATTTTTGACAATAAGGGGTAGTTTAGATACCCCTAAAAATAATCAGCGCCCTTAAGCATGATATAGAATATGAAGTACAGGGTGAGATGATCCTAATCCCAAATTTTTATGTAAATCGATGCAAGCCGAAATTATTCTTTTAGGATAAGTAAATTTTTTATATAGTTCCAACAAGGGTGGTTTTAAGGGTTGAAATATTATGATAGTATATCTTAAAGCATAAAACATTTATTATGTAAGTAATAAGAACCAAATGTTGACAATATTAAAGTTTAATGTTTTTTTTAAGTTTAAGTTTAAGTTTAAGTTTAAGTTTAAGTTTAAGTTTAAGTTTAAGTTTAAGTTTAAGTTTAAAGTTTAATGTTATTTTATAATTTTTTACAATTAGGGGTAGTTTTCACCCTTACAAAACCAAAAGCGTACAACGGCTCAATATAGAAAATGAACTAGAGGGTGTAATGAGCCTAATCCTAAATATTTGTACAAATCGATACTGGACGAAAAAATTGCGAGGTTTTGCCATTTTTTCAGCTTTATTTCCTCGACTATTAAATCCGGCAATAAATACTCCAGCGAATTTATGACCACAAAAGGCTTATTGCAGGGATGGTCTACATATCCGACACTGTTCAAGATATTCCTGGAACAAATATTAAAATCATGGAAAAGGAAATATGAAGGGATGGGAATACCAATCCGGAACAACTTCTTGTAATACACATTAAGTTTTGCAGATGACCAAGTGGTAACGGCTCAAGATGAAGAAGATCTGTCCTATATGTAAAGAATTAACATATCGGAAAAAAACGGGAAAAATTGGGAAAAACAGGTTTTTTCCGTTTTTTTCCAGACCATTGGAAAAATTGGAAAAAATGGGAAAATTTGAAAGTATTTTTTAATTGAGACTTAAGTGTACTTAAACTAAGAGACTTTAATTGTAAGTGTCAAAACCGAAACTTCAAAGGTAGAAAGCACATTATTTAACCAAATTGCTCAGTGGTATATTTTTATCTAAGTCTGAATCTGAATCATCAGACCAAGCATCTGATTCAGACTCGATCTCCCCTTCACCATCCTGAACGGATAACACAACATGATTTTTGTCAGTCTCTTTTAAAAGTGGATCTAGTCTAGTATCGTAAATAAATATCTGTTTTTCGTTTATAACCAAATTTAAATGAATATCAACAACTTATAAATTTTATCCTGTGATAACATATTTTTTTTTGCTTGTATATATGAGGCCGTGTAAAGACCAGTTTCTTTCTGAAGAGGCGGAAGATGGAGTATGGAGGTCCATTTAAAATTCGGGAGGCAATTGGCATATAAGTGGCTGCGATGTGCATAAACCTTGCTACCATATAACGGGATTAGTACTACATATTTGCACTATCCCATAAAGAATTTCGACTAAAAAAAAGAATGTGTGTGTACTTTGTACGCACGTAAGAAGTTATACTTCTATTATATGATTTCTTAAAAATAAATATACTTTAAACAGTTTGTTTTAATTTTTTTTAAACACCAAACTAATTTTGTGCTTATCGCTTTCAAAAAAATAAAAAAAAAGTATAGGATTGCACTAGATTCGAACTCAAGACCTCTCGATCTCTGGCCGAATGCTATACCAAATAAGCTACGACGATTGTGTCTGTATCGGTTCGGACGTAGCTAATGACAATTCACGGTAACAAACAGACAAGGTATAATAAATATGCAATAAAATGTTTTATTAATACATACTCATCTTAATCCTGAATAAGACAAATCCAAAGACACAAAAATTGTAATAAATATATTTACTAAAAACACTAATATATTCTTTTCGCACCTTTTCTTGAACTGATATATTTATACATAACTAGAAAGATTTAGCAACTAAACGGCATACTGTCTGTGTGCGCATGCGCGCAGTATTATGAAATTTTACTCTCAATCGCGCCTAAAGAAGTATAACTTCGAAAATTCAGTTTTTGTTCTAAATTGGGCTAGATTTGCCACCTTCTTCCCTATATCTAGGTTTAGGCCCAGTCTTTTCACCTCCGAATAAATAGTTATCGGGAAGTTTATCCGGCAGATTACATTTAAATCTGTCAAATAAACTTCCCGATAACTAGATATTCGGAGGTGAAAAGACCGGGCCTTAGTGAACAAGCCATTTCAGAAATGAAGTCTATGGCTTCCATTAGTTGGTCTTCATTCAATTATTCTTCTTTAAAGCGAACATCAAGAGGCTGCAAAGTGAATCAGCTTAAAACAAAATTCATAGCGTTTTTCAACATACATATTTTAGCAAGCTTTCGATAAGAGAAGTAGTCTGGTTAACTTATTAGCGAATCTTTTTTAATATTTTGTCTTTTATATACCTACTTAAAGACAAAAGGCACTTCTGATAATATAGATCTATCGAATTCTACTAAATTTATCGATTTTGTTAAGGGGTGCAAAATTTGTTTAGTATATTGTAACAAATGTAAATTTTTCCGTATTTTTCCATTTTTTCCTGTTTTTTTCCGGAAAAAAACAGGTTTTTTCCTGCACCCAATTTTTCCAAAAATTTTTAATCTCTACCTATATGCTCCAAAAATTAGAAGAGGAATGCACAAAAAATGGACTAGAAATAAACCTATAAAAGACAGAATACTTATAATACAACAGAACAAGAACCAGTGCGAAACTTTGAAATGGACGATTATAGGGAACTTAACGGCACTGAAAAATTCAAATACTTAGGATTCATACTCTCAAAGAATGGAACCATCGAGCAAAAGATAACCAGTAGATTAGCACAGACAAGAACATGTATTAAACAGATGAACGGGGTACTGTGGGATAGACAGATTACCAGAAATACAAAGAAGAGAATATATTAACACCTTGGTACGTAGTGTAATGACCTATGGAGCAGAGAGTTGGGTAATAAACAAACGAAACAGGTAACAGGTCCAAAGTTACAGCAACTGAAATTGAGTCTATGAGAGCTGCAGAGTGACGAGAATAGATCGCATTAGAAATGAGGAAGACAAAACGAAGAATGGCAGTAGAACAAGACATACTCAGATACATCGAAGAAAAACGTTTAATTTGGTATGAACATGAGATAAGAGCAGATCGTACAAGATGGATATCAAAGATTATGGATTGGAGCCCAATAGGAAAGAGAAGAAGAGGTAGACCCCGAAGATCATGGAGGGATGAAGTGGACGAGGCCATGGAAAGACGAGACCTTATAGACGGAGAATGGCAGAAAAGAAACGAATGGAGACTTTGGTTGAAAGAAGGAAGGCGGCGACAGCTGTAAAAATCCTTATGTAGGTAGATAGATAGATATATCCACAGCGGTTTCAATATCTGATTGTACATCAGTACTTTATTCTGGATGGAAAGTTGAGAGTACCTATCTATCAGCCAATACATATTATTATTTTTGTACTTTATCTTCAATTGTTCAGTTTTTTTAATATGCTCCTTTCATTTTAATTTTACGTCCGGATTTAAACCTAGGTATTTCGCTGTTTTCATATTAGGAACAATGCTGTTGTTTAAGATAATTGAAAGATATGATTTTAATTGATTTTCTTGTTAGTAAAGTTAATATGAACTGATTTATTTATTAAACTTTATACCCTATTTTTTGACCAGCGTTATATACCATTAATTAAATTTTTTAGGTTTACCGTACATTCGTTCTTCTATAGTTGCTCCTATTGTGAGGACTACTGTATCATCAGAAAATGTGGCTAGTTGACTGTTTTCTGTTTTCTCTCTCCGGAATGTCAGATATATTCAAAAGGTATAGTACTGATCGATATTCAAAAGGTATAGTACTGATCGATATACAAAAGGTATAGTACTGGAGTCGTGGGACAATACTCAAGAGATTAGATGTTGCATTGGAAAGGCAAAAGTGCATTCTTGACTATGAGCTCTGTGTTAAAGAGCCATGACCTCACCCTAAAAACAAAAATAAGGCTCCCTAAATGTTACGTGTACTAGTGCTTCTATACGGAGTAGAAACGTGGACATTGAAGGCAGAAACTCTATCGAAATTTCAGGCTTTTGAGCTATGGTTGTACAGAATGGATCCTGAAGATACCACGGACAGAGTCACCAATGAAGAAGTACTACGGAGGATGAACCACAAACGCAGATTTAGTCGTACTCAACAGAGTACTCGATTTCCATTTTAACTCTAAATGTTCGTGGTGTAGGTATGACCTATATAGAAGGAGAAGTTACATTATTCGTTTTTTCTCTATACAGGGTGTTTGGTAAAGAATGGGCCATAGCTTAACCTCAGATTCCTGAGCTTAAAATGGGTCGATTTAAGCTAACTTACCTTAGTACGAAAGATGATAATAACCGATAACATGCCAGGCATGTGATAACAACACGAAATTTGGTAAGCGGGGGTTTTTTAGGATGGGAAATCTAAATTTGCCACCAAAAATGATGTATTATCCAGAGGGCGCCACATAAGTCTTTCAGCGCTCATTTAATACGTTAAATTTTTTTTATCCTCCACTCTACACACTTTTTGAATTAAAATTTTTATTCTTTTAATATTTTTACTTAAAAAAGGTATACTACATTCATCTCGATAAACTCAACTCTTTTCGAGATAAACGCATTTTAAATCTGCGATACAACATAAAAATATTTGCATAATATAATTGTAGTTAGGCCCGAAAAATAAACTTGAAACCATAATAATTGTACCAGCTGTGGGAGCACGCCAAATAGAATTCTATTTTAGTGACGTCACGTTGCCTAGCAACCGTCGATTCTCCCATTATGAAATTCTATTTTGTGACGTCAGCAAAATAGAATTCTATTTGGCGTGCTCTGGGCCCTAGTCTCATATTTATGTCATTGCATCACAAATTCCATTTGAAGAAATTTGCGATACAGTTTTGTAAATTTTTATGGTTTTAAGTTATTTTTCGGATGTAACTACAATGATATTATGCAAAAAATTATGTTACCTCGCAGATTTAAAATACGTTTATCTCGAAAACGGTTGCGTTTAACGAGATGAATGTAGTATACCTTTTTTAAGTAAAAATATTAAGAGAATAAAAGTTTTGATTCAAAAAGTATGTAGAGTTAGGAAATATTCAAGAATAAATAAAATAAAAGTTTAACTTTGACACCCTGTATTTCGGTTATTATCAATTTTCGTACTAAGGTAAGTTAGCTTAAGTCGACCTATTTTAACCTCCGGAATCGAAGGTTAAGCTATGGCCCATTATTTACCAAACACCCGGTATAAGAACAAATTTTCAATGCTTCGTAGATTATTACCTTCTCTCTGCTTTATTTTATATTTTCTATTGCCATAGCTTTAACATTTTTTCCTGTAAATATTTAAAAATGTCAATAACTACACTGTTGGATGAACACATTACTCGTAAATAAGTTCACGTTAATTAAGCTTCCTCTAGCTTACAGGAAATTAATATTATCCTTAACATCACTTTAATCGATATAATTATCAAACCATAATTCGAAGAACAGTAAAAAATAAAAAAGGCCTTATCAAATGACGCGTTTTATTAATATAGGTAAGATATTCATTTACAACCGGAAATTAACATTTTTTAAAGAAGCCATCAATAGCTACCGACAAGACAACAAAACATCGATGAAAGTTGTATCAAAACTTTCTTAACTATTTAAGATTGTTAATAAGATACTTGAATATTGAGATTGTTATCTTTAATAAAACATTATACCTTATAAGCACTTCACGCAGTGGGGTCTTATACAGGGTGTTGATAGATTTTGCTGACAACGATCTATTGTAGAAAGGTACCATTTGATGATTTTTGATATGATGGAGAAGCGGTGAAAGTTCAAAGATCAGGACACGACGTTATACAACAAGGATAAATAAAAAGATCAAAAATGCAGACTAGCTAAGAGAATAAAAAAGAATGTGTGTGTACTTTGTACGCACGTAAGAAGTTATACTTCTATTATAATATGATTATATGATTATATGATTGTAAACGAAATTAATATACTTTTTATTTATATTTTATTTAAATATTAAACTAATTTATACTTACTACTTCTCAAACATTTTTATTAAACAGTGCCAAAAATTAAAATAATAAAAGAATAAAACACACACAAACACATTAAAATGCCACAAAGGATTTCTGAACATTAATTGTCGGAATTTTTTTTAACTAAATACGTATTTTCTGAAAATAAAATTATATAATAAATATACTTACATTCATAAAATGTATAAAAAAAAATAAAAAAATAAAAGTTTCTATTGGGACTCGAACCAACTTACCAGCGCGGCTGGTATTGGCGTTGTATTGGGGTTCACTCGCATTAAACGCTTCGCCACGGAGACAGTGTGTCATTATGTGCGAAGATCGACTAACTAAACGGATTAAACTTTTGACATTTTTGAATTATGTAAATCAAATTATTTTGATTTTGAATTGAAATGATTTAGAATTGAAAAAATACAACAAAACATACAGTAAGAAAACAATATATTAGGTGAATATTGATAGAAATTTTGATGGTAATCAAATTATGTAAATAAAAGTGTTACATACTATGTATTTTGGTAGGTTCAAATAGGTAGGTACCTCTGATACATTTACAATTATTACGTACCTGTTGCTTTAAAAACTATTTAAAAATCACTACAATTATAAACTTTTTTGTTTCTGTCCTCACAACAACAAAACTAATATATTATACATTTGTTTACCTTCATATTGAACAATTATTTATTATTTACAGATCATTTCAACACCCAATTAGAACCCGTATAACGACTAATAAATTTCGCAATCACTTGCATCGTGCAAAGTGGCTATGTTCAAATATCATAACAAAATTTGATCAACTATTTTTAAAACACTTACCAGTGTAAGATTCTTTAGCTTTGGATAAGCGAGATCGTAGATCGTCCTGGTTGATTGTTGTTATCCACAGTTCTCTACGCCTTCGAGCTAATAGGTTTTTTATCAGTAATTTTGCGGCACTCATAGTAGTCACAGTTTGATGGACTTTCACATTGGCATGCAACAATCATCTCTTCTATGTTAATAAGTCCAAAAATATAATATGAAAACTATTTAAAAAGGCAGTATAACCATTAACTAACTTTTTGTTTGTTGTTTCTCTTCCTACAAATTTTAAAACGCAACAACCATACATAACCAAACCACGGTCCCACAGCTGCCATATTGGATAATTTTTGTCATGTCATTTGAACATCCAATCAGAACAAAGTTGTAATGCGACTGCGCCGGGATCAAAGGTTTTAATCCTATTAAAATTCACCCTCATATCGCGCGTAAAGAAGTATAACTTAAAATAATAGAAATACGTATAGAAATATAGAAATATGTGGAAGTAACTTTTGCAGGTGAGAGGCAGAATACTATTGAAGTCACGGAATGCCGAACAGCATCTCGATTACCATCGAAAAAGTTTAGTCAGTTATTAGAAAAACGAAAGATCCTGTGCATACATTTAACAGAACATACAGTACGGTGCAAATGTTTGGAATAAATTCGTTATTTCATAAGTCGGCGACTTTAAGGAAAAATCCTGGAACAGGTCGATTTTTAATTTCAGATTACGATTTTTTGACATAATATATATCATACTCGTGACGTCATCCATCTGGGCGTGATGACGTAATCGTTGATTTTTTAAATGAGAATAGGGGTCGTGTGCTAGCCCATTTGAAAGGCCATTCAATTTTCTATTCAGTAATATAAACATTAACATAATTGTTAAGACAGAGAAAAATGTTTATTTAAGTAATAAACATTGCTTTTTGCTTAAATTAAAATATTTAAACATCACTTAAACACTGAATTAAGGCGAAGAGCAATGTTTATTTGTCCAATAAATTTTTTTTTAGTTTTCTGACAGTAGTAGAATGTATTTAGAATTAAATAAATTACATACATTCTTCTTTTTGTGTCAATTAATTTAGGTCAAAATTTTTTTTTGACACCCTGTATAAATAATTATGTTAATGTTTATATTACTGCATAGAGAATTGAATTAACTTTCAAATGAGCTAGCAGCAACCCCTATAATCATTAAAAAAATTCGTCGATTACGTCATCACGCCCAGATGGATGACGTCACTAGTATGATATATACGTCAAAAAATCATAATTTAAAAATAAAAATCGACCTTTTTTAGGATTTTTCCTTAAAGTTGCCAGCTTACGAAATATCTAATTTGTTCCAGACATTTGCACCATACTGTATGTGACTGGAAAAATTCCCCTATACTGCCTAAAGTCGTCCTTTATATCTAGGTATAGCAAAAAATTAAGTGGAAAAACATTCGAAGACTACAGAATAATTTGCCTAATGAGCCACTTATTTATGTTTTTGAAAATGATAGACAGCAGAATATATTATAAAAAATACGAAAGAACAAGTACCATGGACACAATTTGGATTCCGTGATGCTTTAGGCACCCGAGATGCTCTATTCGCTAGACTAACGGATGCTAGGAGAGGCTAGAGGGGCTAAAAGAGCTAGAAAGATAAAAATAAAAAGGCTAAAGGATGCTAGAGGATGCATTATGTCCCCGGTGTTACTAGCATGTACCCTGAACATGTGTTCGAGCAAGCACCTGGAGAACTAGAGGAATGCCTATTATTCACACCGTCGCACATATCAGATATAAATAAAGAATACAGACTGGGTCAGTAACTGGACTGGCAGTTAGTAAGTAAGAAATATTAAATAGGGCTTTTGGTCAACCAAAAAAATGTTTTTGGTTGGTACCAACACCCTGGTACCAACATAACAGTGGCGACGCGTGACTTCTTCTAAAGTGTTACCAAAACCAGATGCAAAAAATCTTATTTAAAAAAATGAAGATATGGCTAAATGTATATATAGCTTCAATAATATCATTTTGTATATCACTTCAAACTCTCGAAAAAACAATTGATGTTTCTAGATGTTGGCAAAATTTTTAACAATTCCCTGTAATTGCCTCGATTGTCAGAGTCGTCGCCCTCAAAATGACCACGAAACGCTAATTCTTGTTTGTCCAAAAAACATACGGTATCTATTATAAGTGTGCTAAGGATATACCGGGAAGAAATAAATAATTGAAAGACTGATAAGTTTTGTACACACTTGAATGAATGAAGGAAGTGAAGAAAAGTATATTAAAGTGTGTAAATAAATTTTAAGTTTCTTAGCTAAGCGCTTTCGACATACTTGTCATCATCGGAGCTAATGGTCAATGTATAAAAAAAGTACCTCTACTTGGAGTTGTGTAGGTGTGCATCATATTAGTAAATTTGTCTGCTGTGGTGGAAAATAAAAACTCCGGATGATGAAGAAATTAATTAAATAACAACCACAACAAAAATTAATAAAACAACCACTTAAACGTTACAACATATAATTATTATTAATGTTTGACAATTATTAGTTATTTAATTAATTTCTTCATCATCCGGAGTTTTCATTTTCCACCACAGCAGACAAATTTACTAATATGATGCACACCTACACAACTCCAAGTAGAGGTACTTTTTTTATACATTGACCATTAGCTCCGAAGATGACAAGTATGTCGAAAGCGCTTAGCTAAGGAAATTAAAATTTATTTACACACTTTAATATGCGTTTCTTCACTTCCTTCAAAAATAGATAAAGAAATAAAACTGAAGGTATACAATGCAATATATGTACCAACTTTAATATATGCAAGTGAGACATGGGTAAACAATGCAAAAAATATACAGTACAATAAACGCAGCGGAGATGTAGCAGCTAAGAAAAATAGCAGGAAAAACGAAATTGGACAAAATAAGAAATAAAGATATTAGACAAAGACTGAAACAGGAATCGATAATAACCAAGACCCAAAAAAGAAAATTAAAATGGTATGGACACATTAACAGAATGGACCAGGGAAGACTACCAAAGCAGGTGATGGAATCAAAAAGATATGGTAAAAGAAGGAAAGGGAGGCCAAAGAAGAGATGGATCGATCAGATTATAGAAATTGGACAGGAAAAAGGAAAAACACATCAACAAATAA
This sequence comes from Diabrotica virgifera virgifera, assembly GCF_917563875.1. Classification (NCBI taxonomy): domain Eukaryota; kingdom Metazoa; phylum Arthropoda; class Insecta; order Coleoptera; family Chrysomelidae; genus Diabrotica; species Diabrotica virgifera. The sequence continues at coordinate 20,251,192 of NC_065448.1, forward strand.
AAGAGTTAGCAAAGGACCGCAAGAAATGGAAGATATGGATAGAGGATGAATAAAACCTCCGACGCCCCTGAGGGGCATAAGGAGTTTCGAGAAAGAAGAAGAAGAATATACCTATCTATTATTTTAACAAACTCATTATGTTTAGCAATATTTGCTTTAAAAGCTTGGTTAAGAGAACTTCTGATTCTTGTTTTGCCAAACTGAATCAAATTGGGTATACATCTTACATGTAGATAATGGAGAAATTTCATGTCTCCTTTTTAAAACTCTAAAACTATTTAAATCGTGAACCTGGTCCACCCATTTTTTCTGTAGAAACCAGAAGACACGGCCAACAATACAGTCTATTTTTCTTGCAACCACATAACCAACGATTTTCACTGTACCAACTAAATTTAAAATATCGAACTACTTTTTTGATTCCTTTTTTAAATTGTTTAAAATAGGTCTTTCATTTTCAATAATTTCATTTTTTTCTTCAAAATCCAGCGACACTCATCCATGGTTAACTGCACGCACACTTTTTATAGGCACTGTAACCAAATTTAAATCTGGTAACAGGGCTACTGATATACACAGCGCGCTCACACCGGCCGTCGCTTCCTTCAAAATTTTCAGACACTAGCCGGTCCCGAGCGACAGCGATGATGTAACCATTGTAACCACAAATGAAACTGGTAACAGAGTATAATAAAGTGCAACTGAGTCACATAAACTCGCCAATATTTTCGTGTGTCTACGAGTAGTTGGCTGTTTTTACTGAATTAGGTACTATTAACACATAATATAATAATATATTTCTATTGGTAAAATATAGGTAAATGGAATTATTCATCGTCATAAAATATTTATTTGCAAGATTGTTAACTGTCACCAATGGTAACAGTGGTTACATGGACGCTTCGGCAGTGCAACATAACAGTCTATGGGACCACTATACTGATATAAAACCGCACATATGGAAAGCAACATCAGTCATCATTTATCACTTAGTACAAAAATCGCTATCATCAGATGCTATGTTTTCTATGTTACTACGCAACGATAAGCTATTATTAACTCTATGTTAATAACGATAAGCTTTGAATGTCTTTATGACACTCAAAAGTGTGCGAAAAATACCCCAGAAAAACTCACCATTTTAACACTAATTAAAAAAAAATTTCACAGATCCCCCGGTATCCCCCCAAAAGTTCAAATTTTTGGGGTCCTTGATTCGTCCTTGGTCCTACGTAGAATGAGCGAAAAATACGAGACTATTATCTAACATAACCAAAGAGCGTAAATTAGAATATCTTGGCCATATTATGAGAAATGAACAGGGATATGGCTTGTTGCAACTCATTCGTCAGGGCATATTTGGATAATTTGGCATATTTGGAAAGAGTGGACCAGGAAGAAGAAGAATATCTTGGCTTCAAAACCTGAGAAAATGGTTCAATACGTCTACAGACGGACTGTCCCGACTAGCTGCAAGAAAAGATTAAGCATAGCATATTGATCGCCAACAGCCGAAATGGATAGGCACCGTAAAAAGAAGAAGATCACCTGAAATTACACCTACGAAATATGGCCTACCTAAAATTACAAATTACCGAAAAAATGCTGTATAATAAGCAGCACTTCAATCTTACATTTTATGGTCAAAATTGATTTGTTATTGTTAGTTTTGAAAACTGCATAACATTTTCATTCTAAAAGTATGTTAACATTTTGAAAATAAATTTTCCATCAATCACCAGCAGACTAAAAGTGTTTGTTGACTTAGTAGTAAATAAATAATACATCAAATTTATGGATGGATTTGTTTGAAACTTAGTTTTGTTAGTCTACAAATATGTATTCCTCAAAATAATTCTAACGCCCAAACTTTATGTTTGCAGTATCTCTATTTTTATCAAGTCAAGTTTTTTGCATAAACAAAGTTACACTTTTCACACAATTTGTGAAATTAATTTTTTTATTATTTTTAAACTTGCTCCAACAATAATTGTTTTTAAAAAAGCAACTCAACTTGGTTTGATACTCATCTATGAGATTGTGATAAGAGAACTGAAAGACTACATTTATTTGATGAACAAATGAAATGAAGAGCCAAGTCAACACTATATAGATGGTTGTATTATATACTGATTAATCTACAAGATTAATCAGCATTTTTTCTTTAACCTAATTTTCCTAAAATTGTTTGGAATCTAGATGTCACCTGATCCATCCTAGCATTTTTTTGACATGAAATGCCCACTTCTTTGTTGTGGGTAAACAGCACAGCACTGACTTTAGTAGTCCTCTTGAGCCTTCTCATGTGGGGCTTGGCTGACAAGAAGCTGTCATTTTCATGTACTCCTTGTATCAGTATTTCATGGTTTGGATGCTTATAGAGCCTCTCTTCGTGTTCCCTGGCGACTTTCTTAATTTCATTTGGAATAGATTCGTCTTTAAGATCTCTACGTAAATTGTCATTCTGAATGTACCAAGGAGCACCTACAATATTCCTTAGTATTCGGTTATGGAGCGTTTCTAAATTTCTATAATTGCTTTTTAAAGTTATACTTCTTTAGGTGCTTTGGGAGTAAATTTATATGTGCGCGAATTCATCAAAAGTATTGGTCCTGAGCGCAGCTCAAACGTTATACGGGCTCTGATTGGGTAATTACAAAAACCTATCAACAAAACAAATATTAGTTTTTATTGTTGTGAGGACAGAAAAAAGCAAGTTTATAATTGTAGTGACTTTTTAAATAGTTTTTAAAAGCAACAGGTACGTAATTGTAAATGTTTCAGTATTGTAAATAAAAAATTACATAGGTACTTACCTATTTTGGAAAATGTATGTACCTATCTAGTAGGTAATGCTTTGATTAACATAAATTGATTACCAACAAAATTTCTACCAATCTTCATCTAATAAGTATATTGTTTTCTTACTCTATGTTTTGTTGTATTTTAATATTTTAATTCCACAAAAATCAAACTAATTTGATTAAATTCAGAACTATACAGGTACGTGTAAGCGGCTAAATGAGTAAAGGCTTCAACTTCAAATCCTAAGCACCCGAATAAACGCCAGTTCGAATCCCAATGCAAGTTTTTATTTTTTTTTTATTTTTTTATACATTTTATGATTGTAAGTATATTTGTTATATAATTTTTTTTCAGAAAATGCGTATTTAGTTAAAATTTTTGCCAACAATTATTGTTCAGAAATAATTTCTTTGTGGCATTTTTCAATATGTTTGTGTGTGTGTGTGTGTGTGTTATTCTTTTATTTTTTTAATTTTTGGTATTGTTTTAATAAAAATTTTTGGAAAGTAGTAAGCATTAAAATTAGTTTGTAAGTATATTTGTTATATAATTTTTTTTTTCAGAAAATGCGTATTTAGTTAAAATTTTTGCCAACAATTATTGTTCAGAAATAATTTCTTTGTGGCATTTTTCAATATGTCTGTGTGTGTGTGTGTTATTCTTTTATTTTTTTAATTTTTGGTATTGTTTTAATAAAAATTTTGGAAAGTAGTAAGCATTAAAATTAGTTTAATATTTAAATAAAATATAAATACACTATTTAAAGTACAAATTAATTTCGTTGGAATCACATAATAGAAGTATAACTTCTCACGTGCGTACTAAGTACACACACATTCTTTTTTTTTTCGTACAGCCTCATAATTGTAGGCTATAGGTACACACCGGTTTCAATATCTGTTTGTAAAGCAGTACTTTGTTCTGATTGGAAAGTTGAAAGTACCTTCTTCTTGCTGTGCCTATCCGTGACGAATGTTGGCGATCATTATGGCAATCTTCACTTTACCTGCTGCAACGCGAAAAAGCTGCCTGCACAGATGTTGTGTTGAACCAGGTTCTGAGGTTCTTTAACCAGGATGTTCTTCTTCTTCCTGGACCTTGCTTTCCAAATTTTTTTCCTCACAGGATGGCTTGTAAGAGGGAACATCTGGATTCATTTCGCATAATGTGTCCAACGTATTCCATCTTTCGAGATTTGATGGTGGTTAGTACCTCTCGGTTCTTCCCCATTCTTCTAAGGACTTCCTCATTTGTGAGGGAGTGTTCAAGTATTACGTAACGCAGGTTGGCGAGGGGGGGTTAAAAATCTTCAAAAATTGCGTTACGTAATACGTGAACGCCCCATTAAGGTGTACGTAGGGGGGTTCAAATATCTTCAAAAACCGCGTTACGTAATACTTGAACGCTCCCTGACCCGATTGAAAGTACCAGCCAATGAGCCAATACATATTTTTCTACTGTATCTAAATCTTTATATTAAAAAAATAATTGCTGAAAAGTGTGTGGTTTTTACATTCATTGTAATTCTTTCATCTAAACTCACCGGCACAAAATTCCGCCACCCAAAATTTTTGATTAAGTTGGACAATCTATAACTTTATTATTTGTACTCCGATTTTTAAGATTCTTTCATCAGTTTGTAGGTACATGTATTGATGTCGTTCTGTTATTATTCCGGTAACAAATTTTTTTTTACTTAGATGACATTATACGGGGGTGAATGGAAGCGTTGTAATTTCTCCTAGCTTCAAAAAATTCTGTGAAAAAATTGGGGGGCTGATTTTGTTTCATACTCCTTTTGTCTTATCCTGGACGTATCACTAAGATTTTGTTTCTTGAATTATCCGAATATCTCTTTTATTGTAAGAGCTGTAAATAAAAACTTGCTTTGAAGGTTTATTTCATTAAAATTATCAAGCGCACTAAAATTAACAAAACAAAACAAAATTAACAAAACAAAACAAAATTAACAACAAAAGAAAACAATTCAATAGCGGGTATGTCCACCTCTTGCAGCAACGACTGCTCGCAATCTGTTTAGCATCGAATAGAGATGTGTTATCCTTGCCTGGGGAATAGCCCGATGTTCCTCTACCAGGGCCATAACTGTACCAAATTTTCTGAAGGCCTAGGATGACGGCGAATAGCTTTTTTTAATTCATCCCATAATTGCTCAATAGGATTGAGTTCTGGGCTGCATGCGGGCCATTCTAATCTTATCAATCCAATCTCTATTTTATGAGTCAATCAGTGTTTTTATTTACAAAAAATGGTACAGCTCTTACAACATAAGAGATATTAGGATAATTCAAAAAACAAAATTTTAGTGATGCCTCAGGGATGCATCTAAACATTCCGTATATGTATTTGGAACCTAGGAGTTTTCGATTGGTTCGTTGCAGCACGCGGTCATATTTTAACCAATAGGCGGCGAGGTTTCAAACGCATATACGGAATGGTATTCGGTGCCAAGTTCATATACGGAATGTTAAATATTCGTACACCGAAAAAGATAAGATTTTATTAGAGTCTCTTAAAAGGAAATTGATTTTAAAATACTTGTTACTGTTTAATGAAACAAAAATAAAACAATTATAGTATTTGGAATGTTATTTAGTGCGAAATTCATATACGGTATGTTAAATATTTGTAGAACAAAAAGACGATTTTTATTAAAGCCAGTTAAAATGAGACTGGTTTTTAATAGTATATTATGCAACGAGCATTAATTTAATGATGGTCATTATGAAGCGAGTATAAGGGATACGAAACGAGCCGCCTTCGTATAGAGTACGAGCTTCATAATGATAATTAAATGCAAGTTGTATACACGATTTTTTCTATGATCGTTCACAAAAAAATATATTCAAATTTATTAATTTTGTAACGCAAACAAATTAAGTAGTTTGCAGTCTGAAAGTTTGTTTACATATTGAGAACTGTCAAAGCGTATATATTTGACTCGCCATTGGTTACTGCGCGTGTGCCACCTTTATCGCGAATGTCATATCGCGCTTCTATTGGTTAAAAATCTGTATCTCATTGAAAATCTGTATCATAATGAAGTTCATTACGATACAGGTAGTGACATCATAATTGATATATTATAGTATGAGAATAGAAACATTATTGTTTATGTATTATTAAAGATCCATAAGGTAAAAGGTTTTCCTGTAGTTGGCTGTATACCACATAATACAAAAAAACGAATAAAGTCCTTTTTAAAAGGTATATATTTAAAATCCCTAAAAAGGACTACATCACATAACTAGTTTCGATTGGTTGACCAATCATCATCAGTGCTTTCCTAAAACAAATATATCCATATAAAATGGTGCAAAGGTTTTAAAATTTTGACTACGGTTAAAAAAAGTTGTACGTTATACTCACGTGATCTTACATGCTAACCACCAAAATATTTGTAATTATGTAATATATGTAAATAAAATTTGTAATATTATATTTTGGTGGTTAGCATGGTAAGGTCAAGTGAGTATAACGTACAACTTTTTTTAACCGTAGTCAAAATTTTAAAACCTTTGCACCATTTTATATGGATATATTCATTTTAGGAAAGCGCTGATGATGATTGGTCAACCAATCGAAAACTAGTTCTGTGCTGTAGCCCTTTTTAGGGATTTTAAATATAGACCTTTTATAAAGGACTTTATTCGTTTTTTTGTATTATATGGTATACAGTCAACTACAGGAAAACCTTTTTCCTTATGGATCTTTAATAATACATTAACAATAATTTTTCTATTCTCATACTATAATATATTTATTATGATGTCACTACCTGTATCATAATGAACTTCATTATGATACAGATTTTCATTAGGATACAGATTTTTAACCAATACAATCGCGATATGACATTCGTGATAAAGGTGGCACACGCGCAGTAACCAATGGCGAATCAAATACATTCTCTTTGACAGTTCTCAATATGTAAACAAACTGTCAGACTGATAAACTACTTAATTTGTTTGCGTTACAAAATTAATAAATTTGAATATATTTTTTTGTGAATGATCATAGAAAAAATCGTGTATACAACTTGCATTTAATTATCATTATGAAGCTCGTACTCTATACGAAACTCGCCGCTAGGCGGCTCGTTTCGTATCCCTTATACTCACTTCATAATGACCATCATGAAATGCTGGGTGCATAATATACTATTAAAAACCTTTAATAAAAATCGTCTTTTTGTTCTACGAATATTTAAAATACCGTATATGAATTTCGCACCAAATAACATTCCAATTACTATAATTGTTTTATTTTTATTTAATAATACAGTAACAAGTATTTTAAAATTAATCTCCTTTTAACAGACTAATAAAAACTTATCTTTTTCGGTGTACGAATATTTAACATTCCGTATATGAATTTGGCACCGAATAACATTCCGTATATGCGATTGAAACCTCGATGCCTATTGGTTAAAATATGACCGCGTGCTGCAACGAACCAATAGAAAACTCCTAGGTTCCAAATACATATACGGAATGTTTAGGTGCCTCCGGCATAGTATGACAGGACTATGAAACAAAATCAGCTCTTCCATTTTTCCACAGAATTCTTTAAAGTTAGGAGAAAATACAATGCTTCCATTCAGCCCTGTATAATGCCATGCAAGCCAAATTTTTTTGTTACCGAAATAATACTAAACCATATCAATACATGTACCTACAAACTGGTGCAAGAATCTTGAAAATCGGAGCACCAATAATAAAGTTATAAATTGTCAAACTTAATGACAAATTTTGGGTGGCGGAATTTTGTGCCGGTGAGTGTATAAATTACTACACCATTGGACCATTGGAAATAATTTTCAAGAGTATGTTTTATGATTCTGTAAAGTTTCGTCCATGTCATTCAGTTAATAAATATGATATTCCGCAATATTACCTTCAAAAGCATATTATATTAAAAATTGTGAACGTACTTTGTTCAATATTAACTATAAATATCTAACTATGACAATTATGTATGACTTATGAGGTTGCGTGTCAGTTAATGTTACAACAATCAAGAAAAAACAACAATAACAAATACCAGAATCAAGGTACAACAAACATTCTTGGGAAATTAGCTATATAGTATTTATTTTTTTGTGGTAATTACACTGGCAATTGAAGATAAACTTTGGTTCTCCACAATTATATGTAATAATAATTTACGTCTTATGTTTATATAGGATCGAGCCACAATTATTGGTGTAATGAAACTTACATTTTTCATTAACTAATGTTTGACGTTTCGATTTCAACTTCGGAACTCGTTCTCAAAAAAAAAGAAAATAATGCAGCAGGCTTTGATTGCCAATTAGAGATTGCAATTGCTGGATCCAGCACTTTTTTTACATGCTGGATCCAGCAAACCGTGCTGCATCCAGCACGCGGATCAGCAAATGTGTCAAATTCGAAGAAAGCTACTTAACGTCTTCATTAGCCTCTTTATTCAAAGCCGTTAGTCGGTAACTTGCCATTCTATCGCGCTTGCAGTATGTAGTTCAGTATGCTGGAAAGTTTCTACAGTCTAAAGTTTGCATAGATAAAACGTTGATAGACATTGATTCGGCGATAATATTCTCTGCTGGCGAGTGGTCAACAATCAATGACTTGATCGCGACTCTTTAACCGGTGAAACTGGCTGTAGAAGCTCTTTGGAGAAGAGAGTCCACTTTGATAACGGCCGACACAACCATGAAATTTGTCTTAGACTTTAGACAAACTAAATAGCCAGTACTCGAGACTTCCTCTAGCCAGGAATCGCAGAACGGCGCCTCTCTGAAATTATAGGTACATTATACCCCAGGCTGTGGGTAAAAAATAGGTCGATTTCAGGATATAATTCAGGAATTTTTGAAACCTATCAGGTGTTGTAAAGGACCATACCAGGAATAACTTCTACTAAAATGTAACCAAAAATATTGTGCGCTTTTTTTTTATTGCGATTCTCATTTGTTAAATTTGCAATTTTTAATGATTTTTAATTTTGCAGCTTAGGATATTGATTTCAGAGAAAAAAACTTTTTGACAGAAAGTTGTAGTAAATTAAAAAACCTACAATTTGAGGTACGGTAAGTTTAATTTGGTTAATTGGTTATTGCAAAACAGCCTGCGAAAGGTCCAAAATGGCCGTTTTTTACAATTGCATTATTTATTGTACAAATAATTTTTTTTATTTTTTAAAGCTTTAAAATGAAAATCTTTCAATTTGAAACATAAAAAAAAATGTAAAGCCAGATTAACGAATTTTCTGTTTAGATATCATAAATTGTTTATCCCAAGAGGTCAAATGTCGAAGGCTATAACTTTTTGAAAAAAAAATCGTAGAGAGTTGGTGAAACATCTAATTTCCTTCTAAAGAGTTGTATTTTCATATTCTGATGTAAATAAATGCGTAAAATATTTTTAAACCTCTAATTTTTGGGTTTGAAAATAAGGGGGCAAATTTCGTTAAAAACATTTAGAGCTGAAGCGGCCCTGTACATCCTATGAGTTTTTAACTTACAGATTATTGTTGCTAAAGATGAAACAAAGATTGATAAAAAAAAATTTCTACGACCAACTGAAGCGGAGATAATTTTTAGGTTTGAAAATAAGGGGGCAAATTTCGTTATAAACATTTAGAGCTGAAGCGGCCCTGCACATCTTATGAGTTTCTAACTTACAGATTATTGTTGCTGAAGACAAAACGAAGATTTATAAAAAAATAAAAATTTTTACAACCAACTGAAGCCGAGATAATTGTTTTTTTTTTCTTAAGTCGTAGTGCCTTTATTTATAAAAATTAAAAAATTATTTTACAGTCATTGACTAAAGGAAGACTTATATTATCTTAAAATATAAATTATTATAAAATATAATTACATTTAATTATTAAAAATTATTTTTATAATCGGTGCTTTTGCGAGCGGCCGAATTTTGCAAATCGCCCGGCTCGCTTAAAATCCGCGCGGTCGGAAAATTTTTACGTAACATTAAATTTTGACAGAAAACAATTTAATAATATTACCATTATAATATACAGTCTATTTACCACTGTATTTGTTTTTCTTGATAAACTTTTATATTATAGAAATAATATTACAAAAATGATACATATATATGAAATATATAACTATATTTTTAATTTTTTCATTGTTATATAAATATAATAATAATAATGTTACTTCTTACTATAATATACAATATAAAACTTTTTTTTCTTGTAGTGACTATTCTTTTTGGATTTCACATATAAAAGTTTATCAAGAAAAACCAATACAGTGGTAAATAGACAGTAAATATTATAATGGTAATATTATTAAATTGTTTTCTGTCAAAATTTAATACAAGTTACGTAAAAATTTTCCGAGCGCGCGGATTTGAAGCGAGCCGGGCGATTTGCAAAATTCGGCCGCTTGCAAAAGCACCGATTTAAAAAATAATTTTTAATAATTAAATGTAATTATATTTTATAATAATTTTTATTTTAAGATAATAGTCTTTCTTTAGTCAATGACTGTAAAATAATTTCTTAATTGTTATAAATAAAGGCACTATTCAGATGGTTGTAGAAAATTTTAATGATTTTATAAATCTTCGTTTCGTCTTTAGCAACAATAATCTGTAAGTTAGAAACTCATAGGATATATACAGGGTCACTTCAGCTCTAAATGTTTATAACGAAATTTGCCCCCTTATTTTCAAACCCAAAAATTATCTCGGCTTCAGTTGGTCGTAGAAATTTTTTATTTTTTTATAAATCTTCGTTTAATCTTTGGCAACAATAATATGTAAGTTAAAAACTCATAGGATGTACAGGGCCACTTCAGCTCTAAATGTTTATAACGAAATTTGCCCCCTTATTTTCAAATCCAAAAATTAGAGGTTTAAAATGTTTTACGCATTTATTTACATCAGAATATGAAAATATAACTCTTTCGAAGAAGATTGGATGTTTCACCAATTTTCTACGATTTTTTTTCAAAAAGTTATAGCCTTCGACATTTGACCTCTTGGGATAAACAATTTATAATATCTAAGCAACAAATTCGTTAATCTGGCTCTACAATTTTTTTTTATGTTTGGAATCGAAAGATCTTCATTTTAAAGCTTTAAAAAATAAAAAAAAATTATTTGTACAATAAATAATGCAATTGTAAAAAACGGCCATTTTGGACCTTTCGCAGGCTGTTTTGCAATAACCAATTAACCAAATTAAACTTACCGTACCTCAAATTGTAGGTTTTTCAATTTACTACAATTTTCTATTAAAAACTTTTTCTCGAAAATCAATATCCTAAGCTACAAAATTAAAAATCAATAAAAATTGCAAATTTAACAAATGAAAATTGCAATTAAAAAAAAAGCGCACAATATTTTTGGTTACATTTTAGTAGAAGTTATTCCTGGCATCGTCCTCTACAACACCTGATAGGTTTCAAAAATTCCTGAATTATATCACGTTTTTTCACCCACAGCCTGGGGTATTAGTGTACTTACAAAATCCAAAAAAGTATGACGAAGGACTAAACAATCCTGGTTATTTCCCCATGCCGAAAAAGAATGCAATGCGACAAGAGATGAAAAATTTGTTGTCGTATAAATAAACAAGTGATTGTGGAACTAGTGCAAGAGGATATAATGGAAGAAGATGGGCCAACTAATCCGGAGCCCGTAAAGTTTAATTTGGAACAAGAACTTGAGATTTAATTGAAACGAGAAGGAGAAAAAATTTATAACTAAAAAAAACTGGTTCTCTAAAAGATTACGAAAAGATTTTGGAAAAGGAAATGGCCGTTTATGAGACAGTGAGTGAAAGGCGATCATTTGTCCATGGTCTATGACTATTTGATGACCAGCATAGAGGCTGAAAGGGCTTTCTCCGCCACCGGCTATATGTGCAGTTCTGTGCGAAGTAGGTTAGACGATAGATAAAATATGTTTTTTAAGGTCTCACTTCCAAAAATCTAAATAATTCATGTTTCTGTTGATTAGAAATTTAGAATACAGACAAAAAAACATTAAACTCTTGTTTTTATTTTCATTCGAGATTTTGCTGGATCCGCCCTGGATCCAGCTGGATTTAGGCCAATCTTCCAAAAATCCAGCTGGATTGAAAATACTGCTGCAATTATTGCCAATACTAAACGAAGAAGAACAAGAACATACCAACAATAGCGGAATAAAGAAAGTCGAAGAAGAAATCATCGAAAATCTCATACACAATAGATATGCAACACAAGGTACAGGTAGCAGCAATAGGGTAGGCTAGGATCCACAGCAGATCCAGGATTGCCGAGCCAAAGATGATGATGACGATCAGAACATGTATGGTTAAGTTGTGTTTGTAACTGTTTTGTAGCAATTGATTTAGATAGAGCGAAGACCTCGTCGGTAGTAAATTGGTCTCTTCTGAAGACTGCCTAGTGCTCTTTACTACGGTCTCGTCATATTTGCTAATACTTCTATTAATAAGATTGTTCTCAAGTAGTAACACAGTTGATGTAGTGTTTTGGTATATACTGTTGTGATCTTACTTTTGAAATCTAATGATGTTCTCAGATGTAATTTATCTTAATTAATTAATCAATAATTATCTCATTAATCAAACAGATCAAATACCAATGTAGTGTCAATCTCAGGGCTAAATTATAATATCAATTACTTACTTTCGTGGCTTCAAAGTATTTCTCAGTGGATTCCTAATCGGGATATATAAAAGAGAGTAAAATAATACACACATACGGATTTCAATTAGAAATTATAAAAATCGTTTATTTTATCTAAATGGCAGTATCTGCTTAATATTTCTTATATCTTATCTTTCTATCTTTATTTAATACAACAGTTACAAAAATGGGAATCTTATTTCTTTTTGTCTCCAAATTTATTTTATTTATAATGAACTATTATGATTTATCAGTCACAAATTGATTGAGGTTTGATGAAATTTTTATAGTGATTGTGTAGCTCAATTTTCAATGTGTTATTTAATACACAAACCATACATTCATGTCATAACAAAATAGACTGACCTTTACTGATGATTTGACAATGTCTTCACACAAAACACGTTTCCTATTGGCTTGGGTTGCGATCCAAAGACTCGTCCAAGTCTTCCAGTAATGCCTCTGGTCCTTTGAAAACTAAGCCTCGTACAGTCCTCGTTCCTGCCTTCTCCTGATGCCGTGTTCTACCCTTTTCAAACACTTCAACAAAAACCGGGATACTCTAGACTCAAGGAGTTATATACTATCTCGACTCGGTCTATCACTCGGCGTTTCACTTTTTTGTACACTCTTCTCGAAAACTCTCGACTTCGCCTCTCGATCGCTCAAAACATACTACCTCTCATTGCTCATTCATTCTCCTACTTCCTAATACCCCTTCCCGCAATCAAAAATCAACCAATCCAAAGCAACTTTCAATTATCCGTATTTACCAACACAAACTTTCCTTTTTCTAAATATCTTAATGGATTTCAAGAAAAAATAATATTCCCCATTTCAATTTTACTTTCCACATTAACCCTCTTTACAAATTTAATAACCTATTATCTTAATTGCTAGAATATGAATTATCGGTGGTTATTCACACCTTTCCACGAACACTTTCTTTTTAAACATCACTCTAATTGTTTACTTGAGTCGCATTGTTCCTGGGGTTCGTAAACAGTTCTCCGAAACACTTTCTTAAAAACTACCTATACATAATTTGTTTTATACAGAGTGTTCCAAATTTACATGCCCGCGGTCGAGAAAAACGAAAACCTTTATTTTTATTTGAATTTTAAATATAACTATAGACTTTTATTTCTTATGTCAAATAGGAATATAACAATACAGTAAAGAAATAATTTGGTAATATAAAATATGAACAGTGAAATTATTAGAAAAAAAAAAAAAGAATGTGTGTGTACTTTGTACGCACGTAAGAAGTTATACTTCTATTATATGATTTAAACGAATTAATATACTTTTTATTTATATTTTGTTTAAATATTAAACTAATTTATACTTACTACTTCTCAAACATTTGTATTAGAACAGTGCCAAAAATTAAAATAATAAAGCAATAAAACACACACAAACACATTAAACAAGCCACAAATGATGTCTGAACATTAATTGTCGAAAAATTTTTTAACTAAATACGTATTTTCTTAAAATACAATTATATAATAAATATACTTACAATCATAAAATGTATTAAAAAAAACAAAAAAGAAAGTTTCTATTGGGACTCGAACCAGCGCTGATAAGAGCGGTTGGTATTGGAATTCATTCGCCTTCTCCGCTTAGCCACGGACACTTTGTGTCATTATTTACGAAGATCGACTAACTAAACGGATTAAACTTGTGATATTTTGATATTTTGAAAATTGATCAAATTATTTTAATTTTGAATTGAAATGATTTAGAATTGAAAAAATACAACAAAACAGAGTAAAAAAACAATATATTAGGTGAATATTGATAGAAATTTTGATGGTAATCAAATTATATAAATAAAAGTATTACATACTATGTATTTTGGCAGATCAAATAGGTAGGTTTATACCCATGATACATTAACAATTATTACGTACCTGTTGCTTTTAAAAACTATTTAAAAGTCACTACAATATTATAAACTTTTTTGTTTCTGTCCTCACAACAATAAAACTAATATATTATACATTTGTTTACCTTTACTTTTACCTCCAAACCACAGCTGCCATATCGGATAATTTTTGACATGTCATTTGAACATCCAATCAGAACAAAGTTATAATGCGCAGGCGCCGGGCTGATAGGTTTTAACATATAAAAAAATCACCCTCTATCGCCGGTAAAGAAGTATAACTTCAAAAAACGAAAAAAAATCAACTGTAACACGCTGTATGTTCAAACACTAGTATGTCAGACTCTAGTCTATGTTCAAATACTTTTAACCGTTGCTGAATACACGTGTATTCAATCAACGTTTTAACTCACCTTGTATATAATTTTATTTCCACAATGTAAAGCAATTTGTTTGCAGACTTTATAGACACTATTGAGTAAAAATAATATAACGATAAAAAATATACCTACATATAAAAAATGTTTTATTTTAAGTTTCTTCATATTGCTCATATTTACTGTTCTTTTATGTGATGAATCATTTTTATTCAAACATATTTTGTAAATGACTAACTCGAAAATGACACAATTTTCACACGCGATTTAGGAATATTGTATGAGCGTTAAGGTATAATCCATTAATCCAATAACATAACAGATTTATTCAGAAAATTGACACAATCAGTCGAGACACTGATTTTATGTCTCCTGAGTTTAAGCTAAAACAAATAATTTAATAATTTAGAAAATAATACGTTAAACACTCGTTTTTTCACATTTTTAAAGGCTATTATGCCTGGTTGCACCAACAGATCTTAAGCTCCTGCTAAGTCCAGCTCAGCTTATAGATTATAACTATCTGGGACTATGTCTTAAACTCAAACAGCAACTTACGCTGAGAATAACGGGGAGTTGAGATTAACATCGGTTCAAGTTAAAAATTGATCTAAGACTAAATGGTGCAGTTCGTATGTTTCATAAACTGAGCTTAAGGTATGTCTTAAGCTTAAGATCTGTTGGTGCAGCCAAGCATTAATATCTCAACAATAATTTGATCGCTTTAACAAACGAAAAAGCAAAGTCTTTTTCAAAAAATGATTTAATTCTTTATTTTATTCTCCCTTACAGTGGGGGAAGGGAAATATGGGATCTATATACAGACCTATGGAACTGAGAATGCTCAACATTAAGCTAAGTGATTGCAAATCAAATGAAGAAATAAGAAGGCGATCAATAGTAACAGATGTGATCCAAAAGATTACCATGTTAAAATGGAACTGGGCAGGATACACAGGAAGAATGGAAGAAAACCATTGGACGGATCGAATTGTTGGATGCCGGCCAAGGACAAGTAAGATAAGTAGAGACAGTCCTAAAATCAGCTGGACTAATGACATCAAGCGAATGGCTGGTCATGAATGGCTGAAAAAACAGCAAACAGAAATGAATGGACACACCTAAGGGAGGCTTACGTCCGACGATGGATGGAATAGCTGTTGATGATGATGATGATGACTATGTGTGTGTGCATTATTAATCCTAAAAGCCCAAGTTGTTCACTAAGGAAAAGGTATCATATTTTTTTAAAAGCAGTGATCAGTAAGTACCCCAGTAAATGAACGGGAAATACGGCGATACCGTGTAATTTTCAGGGGCAACTCCGAATTGCATGAAAATTTGGATATAGGTTCTGCTTACCCTCCACTTCAAAGTTGAAATTGTGCCGTTGGTTGCTTTTACTTGGGGGGTGACAGTCACCCCTTCTCGGGGGTGAAAAAACATATATTCAAGATAAGACCGGAAATAGATAAATTCACTGATTTTAAGCCACTTTTGTTCTATAGTGTTTTTTATGTAAGTCAATACTTTTCGAGTTATTTTCGATTGAAAATGTTTATTTTTCGACCAAAAAACTACGTTTTCGGACGGTTTTTCGCAAATAACTCAAAAAGTAAACACTTGATCGAAAAAACTATCCTTAGCAAAAGTGTAGCTTATAAAAAACTGAAAAAAATATGTATCAGTAAAGTCTATCAATCGAGTAATAACAAAGTTGTAGCTCATGAAAAATATGTTCTTGTGCGTCGAATTCCAAATCGAATAATTCAAGGTGAAATCACCAAAAAATTAAGCACTTTTTGGGAAAAACCTATTTAAACTTTTTTAAAGTGTTTATAAAAAGCTTTATTAGAATTGTTCATAAAAGTTTCTAGCATTAAAAATAAGCGAGTTACGCTCAAAACAAAGTTGGCCCTCTTTTTTTTTGGAAAAAAATCATGGAAATCTCCCCATGTTTAGCTCCTCAAATGAAATTAATCCCTACCGCTTTACAAACAATTTACTTACTTATCTATTTTTTACATGATCTGTCAGTCTCACCGGTTTAAAGTGCTTATTTTTGAAAGGGTTATAGTTAAAAAAGCTTGAACGGGTCACTAATCACGAGTGTATGCAAATTTTGAACAGCCATATCTTAACCAATTTTTGTCTTGCGGAAAAACAAAATGAAACTAGCTTATTTATAATAACAAAACCTATATTTTTTTACTCTTTAAGATTTTTCTTATCACTAATACTTTTTAAGTTATTTTGAAAAAAAGAAATTTTTCAAAAATTTTTAGAAAATTTTGTTTTACTATAAAACCAAATTTTTTCAAAAATAAGCACTTCAAGCCAATCAAACTTACATATCATATAAACAATATACATACAATTAAAATAAATGGTAAAGCGGTAACGATTAATTTTATTTAGGGTGCTAAATAGAGGGGGGTTTTCACAATTTTTTTTACTAAAAAAAGGGACCAAAGAAACTTTTGTAAAAAACAAATATAAATCTTTTTTTAGGTACTTTAAAAATGTTAATAAGCTTTTCCCAAAAAGTGCTTAATTTTTCGGTAATTTCGCGTTGACTTATTCGATTTGGAGTTAGACGAATAAGAACGTATTTTTGATGAGCTACAACTTTGCTTTTTCTCAATTTATATACTTTACTGATACACCATTTTTTTTGTCTTTTTTATAAGCTACACTTTTGCTTAGAATATTTTTTTCGATAAAATATTTACTTTTAGAGTTATTTGCGAAAAACGGTCTGAAAACGTAGTTTTTTTGTCGAAAAATCAACATTTTCAATTGCGAATAACGCGAAAAGTATTAACTTACGTAAAAAGCTTTATAGAACTAAAGTTGCTTATAATCGGTCAATTTATCCATTTCCGGGCTTATTTTAAACACGCGTTTTTACCCCCTGAGAAGGGGTGACTGTCACCCCCCAAGTAAAAGCAACCAATGGGACAAATTCAACTTTGAAGTGGAGGGTAAGTAGAACCTAAATCCAAATTTTCATGCAATTCGGAGTTGCCCCTGAAAATTACACTCCAAAACGGCCATTTATTGGGCTAAAGTACCGCTTTCTTAGACCGGCGCGGCTATGCATCTACTATGCATCTGCTCGACTACTTCTTCTTCTTCTTTTTACGGTGTCTATCCGTTCCGGATGTTGGCAATCAGCATGGCTATCCTACCTTTGCTTGCTGTTATCTTGAATAGTCCGGTTGTCGATGTATTAAACCACTTTCTCAGGTTTTGAAGCCAAGATATTCTTCTTCTCCCTGGCCGTCTCTTTCCAAATACCTTTCCCTAAAGATATTCTCATTTATCTCTGTTCATTACTCATAACATGGCCAATATATTCTAGTTTGCGCTCTTTGATGGTGTTAATTATCTCGCATTCCTTGTCCATTCTAAGTAGGACCTCAACATTAGTCACACGATCCACCCACAAAATTCTTAAAATGCGTATCTAACATCACATCTCTAATGCCTCGAGTTTTCTTAAAAAAGCTTTGGGAAGTGTCCAAACCTCTACTCTGTATAATAACGTAGAAGATACATAGCATCTGATGATAGAGATTTTGGTAGCAAGTGGTAAATCGTGACTTCTGAAGGGAGACCTTCCTATGCATTGTATTATTTCACTTGAGTGGTCCCATTGGCTGTTTATGTTGGTACCAAGGTATGTGTAGCTTTCCACCCTGTCAATTGGTTGTTGGTTAATTAAAAGCTGTATATTTAATATTTCGCGCTTATTGACTACCATGTACTTTGTTTTTTTCGTATTGAAATCAAGTCCGTGTTCTCTACTTCTATCTGATATGCGCGACATTATTCTTTGTAAACCATCTAGACTATCATCTGTAAAAACTACAGCGTCTTCAGCATATATCTAATCTTGTTTAGACGCATTCCGTTGACTAATACGCATTCCTGCATATTATGAGAAGAGCACTTGAAGGATGGGAAAAAGGCATCTTAATAAATGGTCATAAAATAAACAACCTACGTTTCGCAGATGACACAGCCCTTCTTGCAAATAGTCAAGCAGAGCTGATTGATCTTATACGACTGGTTGAAAACGAAAGTCAAATATTTGGTCTCCAATTAAACATATCATAGACAAAGATCATGATAGTGGATAGACTACATAACAATCATCCACATATAACCACAATTGATCGGTTTGAGGTTGTGAGCTCATACTTATATCTGGGATCATTAATCACAAACACAGGGTCACTACAGGAAGAAATAAAACGTAGATGTGATCTAGCAAAAGTCTCCACAGCAAAAATGACCACAATATGGAAGGACTGTCAAATTTCAAGAGCGTTAAAGATGAGGTTGATCAACTGCTTAATATTCCCAATACTGACTTACGGATGTGAATCTTGGACCCTGAGAAATTCGGAAAGAAGAAAGATAGACGCCACTGAAATGTTCTGTTGGAGACGAATGCTACGAATTCCTTGGACCGACCATAGAACAAATAATTCGATTTTAAGAGAGCTAAAAGTTAGCCAACGGCTCTCCAGTAAAGTCCATCTCCAACAATTAAAATGTACTTTGGACATGTTATGAGAGACAACACAGAAAACATGGAAAGACTCATTATACAAGGAAAGGTGGAAGGCCGAAGATCGCGAGGAAGATCCTCAACAAGATGGATAGATCAAATTACAGGAATAAGCAAAAGATCTATGCATGAGTTAAAAGAAATGACCAGAGACAGAGATCTTTGGAGACGGACAATACACGACATCACGTCGACCACTACACTCCCTCCTGGGGGTCAGGATTGAAGAGAGAGTTCTCTCAGCCCTTGCTTGAAGATATACATACATATTCAGAATATAAATATTAAACAACACCAGGGATATACAGCATCCTTACCTCACTCCTCTATCTATGGAGACTGCCTCTGTCAACTGGTCATGCACTTTATTATTGGCAGTTTGGTTGTACTCGTAATATAAATTATATATGACGCTTAAGTCTCTATCATCTAAACCCGCTTCTTTCAAGATGTTTCTCGACTACTAAAAAGCGAATATATTTTGTGTTGTGTAAAAAATTACTGCAGGTAATACTTGATCAGAAACGTCGTTATTAAAAGAACGTTAAAAGTAATAGAAAAAATATCGTTGGACGAATGCAACAGATACACCCAACTAATGTAATTGCTACCTGCAACAACTACAATTTCCATTCAAACATAAATCTGTACAACGAAAGAAGAATAGCAACAGATTGTAACCAACCGGGTTTAAAGTTATTACAGTTTTATTATGAATAGGTACAATCTTATGTATTGTCCCGACTTAAGTCGGTATCTTTCTCTGAGATATTTAGTAGGGTGATCAAATCGTCTTATCTACCTGTTAGTACGATATCGTCAGAGGTGGAGTTACCTTTTTTGTAGACAAATTTTGTTTCAATTAAACAAATAAAGCAAATAGTAAACACTGGCGAGATGTAGAGAAGATAAACTTATAATGTTTTTTTATAGAAATAAAAATATGGAGGTACGAACTACGAACAGACTGGGTAAATGAGATCCAATTTGAAGATGTAGCTTCAAACAATAAGACTAGAATTGTCAAAGTTCGGAAGTTTCCCAATGTTCGGAAGTTTCTATTGAAAGAGGCCGTATATCATTCTTGCAACTCATTATTCTTCTTCTTGTAGCACTACAACCCGGGGTGAGTCTTGGCTGGCTGCACAACTCGCTTCCATCTCGAACGGTAGTCCATGAAAGTTGAGTCAGTGGGTAGCCCATTATTCTTAAAACTGACCATATTTATGTTATCTCTCCATCGCATTCATGGACATTTGGACATCCTAAGGGTCTTCTTCCTGTCGGGGCTTCCTCCCAGATTAGCTTGGCAAGGCGGTCATTAGGGAGTCTATGGACATGGCCTGCCATCTTAGACACTGGGATTTAATCTCTTGGACTACATCGTACATATTTATATACTACTCGTACATATATACTAGTCTACAGTGGAGTAGCAAAAGAAAACAGGGCCAAAGAGGGTGTAGCCTTACTAATACACCAAAGATACCAAAATAACATCAAAGAGTGTCAATATATATCAGAAAGGATTGTCGCAGCAAAAATTAGAATAGAGAAGGAAGACCTGAACATCACCGGAGTATACGGCCCAGAAAATAGTAAGCCCCAAACAACAAGGGAAATATTCTATGATCAATTGCAACAAGTAGTAGATCAAGTTAGAGGAAAGTTGATAATACTGGGGGATTTTAACGCTCGAATAGGCAACCAAGTAATACCTGGAATTAAACAAAAACATAATGAGAATGTCAAAAACGAAAATGAAGAACTGATGATAAACTTCTGCACGAATAACGAACTTCGAATAAACAACACCTTTTTGACCACAAAGACCAACACAAATATACATTCAATAATACCCGTGGACAAAGATCTATGATAGATTATGTTGTAACTAACAGAGAAATACATCCATCAAAAATAATTGACGTAAGATGCCTCAACTCAGCAGATGTAGGTAGTGACCACAGCCTAGTATTATGTAAAATTAGAATCACCATAAAATGCTTCACACCTAAGAGAGTGGCACCAACACAAATAAAAATCAAAGTCGAAGGACTTTGAAGTCCGGAATCCACGGAGTACTTATATAGAAAAATAATATCAGAGAAGATTGCTGATAATGAAATACTAGAAAACGATAACATCGAGGAAAGCTGGAAAAACTCAAAAGTAACATAATTAACGCAGCAACATAATCACTTGGAGAGAGGAAAGTAACGAATACCAATATATCAAAAAAGAAAACCCCATGGTTTCGAGAGGAAGTGAAGATAAAATGTGAAGAAAAGAAGAAAGCCTTTTTACAATACAGAACACAACAAACATAACAGGCATACAACCACTATAAAAGAATTAGAAACGAAACAAAACACTTTAGTCAGACAAATAAAAAGAGAACACTGGGAGAGTTTCTCAAAACAGATGGAACACGACTTCTACGGAACGCAAAAGGAAATATGGAGAATGATCAGAGGACAAAGAAAAGAGATGAACGAACTAATAAAAACGAAACACATTCAGAAGGAAACTTAAGCAGACTATTTTCGATCTCTGTTTGCTAAAGATAACTATAACCTATAACGAACCACCAACACCTGAAGTGACAACAAACGAAGAAATAAATATTGAAGAAGCAGAGGTAACGGAAGCATTAAGGAAATTAAAAAACAGAAAATCACCAGGAGAGGACAGAATATCGAATGAACTTTTAAAGTATGGAGGACAAGACCTGACCAAACAATTATTAAAACTGATCCAAAAAATAATAGAACAAAACAGAATACCACAAGAATGGAGATCAAGCATCCTAATACCTCTCTTCAAAAAGGGAGAAAAATCGGACCCGGAGAATTACAGAGGAATTAATTTATTAAACACAACACTAAAATTAACGACCAAAGTGATAACAAACAAACTGAATAAAATTATAACATTAGCAGAAGAACAACAAGGTTTTAGGTCGGGAAGATCATGCACCGACGCTATATTTATAATGAGGCAGATTCAAGGAAAATCGTTAGAATACAACAAACCGGCATACTTATGTTTCGTGGACCTTAAGAAGGCATTTGACAAGGTTCAATTAAAGGACGTTATCCATTTATTGTACACAATATCTACCAGAACAACACAATAAAAGTCAAAGTAGATGAAAAACTAACTGACCCAATTGAAGCTGGCAATGGGATAAGACAGGGAGATTCTCTGAGTCCTGTGTTGTTCAACCTGATCATGGACGAAATAACAAAAAAAGTAAGAACAAAAAAAGAATACCAAATGGGAGAAAAACAACTTAAAATATTCTGCTATGTAGACGACGCAATACTAATCTCTCAAAGTGACGATGATTTATAACGTATGCTGCACGAATTTAATATAACCGCTAGAAAATTTAACATGTTCATTTCCCCAAAAATGCTAAATGTATGGTTATACAGCAGATCTAATAAGGTGTAAATTAGAGCTGGAGGGTCAAATAATAGAACAAGTCATGGAGTTTAAATATCTAGGCATCATACTATGCAGCTACGGAAAGCTCGAAACATAAGTGGAAGATCAGGTGAATAAAGCAAACAGAGCCGCAGGTTGCCTGAATGAAACAATATGGAGAAATAAAAACATAGGAAAAGAAGTGAAAGGCAGAATTTACAAAACAGTCATCAGACCAATAATGACATACGCGGCAGAAACACGACCTGATACAGAAAGGACAAAAAGAATGCTAGAAACAGCAGAGATGAAAACATTGCGAAAAATCGATGGTAAGGCGCTGTGGGATAGACCTAGAAGTGCAGATATACGAAGGAGATGCAAGGGGGAAACATTAATAACTGGGTGGAAAGCAGAAGAGTAGAATGGAACGACCACATAAGCCGAATTACAACAAATAGAGTAGTAAGGACGGCGAGAGACGGTTCCCCAATAGGAAGACGATCAGTGGGAAGACCACGAAAAATATGGAATGACAACTTACTGGAGGCACATTGAAAAACAGACAGAGTAATGTCTAATGAGAGGTAGCAGATACAGGATGCTGCAGTTAATACTCAATGGAAAGATCGACGGAAAAAGAGGAATTGGTCGAAAGAAATATTCATGGCTCCGAAACCTTCGTCAATGGACTGGCTTATCAGCAGATCAATTGTTACATGCCACACAAGATCGAGAACGATATCGGCAGATTGTTATGGAAGCTACCCACGCCTAAAAATTTGGGCACGGTACTTAAAGAAGAAGAATGTCTATATAAAAAGAAGAAGAAGAAGGACTACATCGCTAGCCCTATACAACTATTTCACCTTCTTCCTTGTTATAAGCAATTCGGCTTGTTCCTTGGCGGATTGATTCCTCTATAGAAGGTTGCCACTCCATCTTTTGCGCGATCGACCGATACTTCTTCTACCGACTGGTGATTTATTTCTTGTTATTTTGACCACACGTTTATCTCCCATTCTTCTTTGGTCGTTATTTCATTCTTTTTTTTTCTATTTAGTGTCCATTCTTTTATACACAGTACGTTACATTGTCTTCTAATATATTCCCTCTTTCGATCTCTCAGCGTATTTCCTGTAATTCTTGTCACTAGGTACTTTCATCTTAGCCGTTTCCAGTAGTCTTTGTATTGTGAATGTGTCAGGTCTTATTTCTGATGCATATGTC
The DNA here is from genome assembly GCF_917563875.1 of Diabrotica virgifera virgifera. Lineage (NCBI taxonomy): Eukaryota > Metazoa > Arthropoda > Insecta > Coleoptera > Chrysomelidae > Diabrotica > Diabrotica virgifera. The sequence continues at coordinate 20,275,179 of NC_065448.1, forward strand.
ATTGTTGGTTTTACACTGGCTTTATAAATTCTTGACTTCATCTCAATGTTAATATGTAGGGTCGCCATATAGTAGTATTAAGACAACCTGTCAGTCTATTTTCTTTGTATACTTGATTTCTCTAATACATCTATTTGACCTCGATGCTCATTTAGTATTGGTAAGCATTCAGGTCGTGATAAGCTCCAGAGATTCTTGTGAAGATTTTTTCATTAAATGAAGTTGCAAATTTTGCAACTCATTGATTATTTTTGTAACTCTTTTTTTTTGTTTTATCTAATCTCGATATTTTGGTTGTTCGTTTAAAGATGTGATTTAAATAACACTATGGTCTGTTTTTAAACCAAGAGGAGTAATTCAAATTTACTATGCCATAATGCTTGTTTGTAATTGGTCCAACCTCAGGCAAGTTTACTCCACTGTTATCAAAATTTGACACTAATAACATTTATGAAATTTTGACACTACTGGCATTTCATAGGGTAATTAAGTTAAATCGGCGATTTTTTGTTTTCTGCGTTATTCCCTTAAAAAGAGTTGTTATATAAAAGAGTTGTTTTTAGAACTCCTTAGCGACGTATTAGTAGGTATAACAATAAAACACTGAAAACGTTTGTTTTCTATACTTCCACAAAATTTATTGCAACTATATGACTACAGCTGTTTCGGCAGAGTGCCTTTCTCAAGTGATTTAGATTACTATGGGTTTGCCCTTTTAAAAGTCTTTAACTAAGAGGTTGAGGAGTGGGGAGCTGTTTGTCTCGAGTGGTCATTTAGAATTATATCTGTATTTTTCAATTTATTAATTTCCATAGATTCTAATAAAGATAGCTTAAGGCCTTTATTTTGAATATGCAGAATTTGAAACTGTTCATTAAAAGAATGATTATGATCTAGAAGGTGAAGTGCGTATGTAGAAGTGTCTGTTTTTCTATTGTTGAAAGCCCGTTTGTGTTCTGCTATCCGTTTGTCAAAGATTCTGCCAGTTTGACCGATGTAAGTTTTCGGACAGTCACCACAAGTTAGTTTGTAAACACCACTTTGTAGTTGTTTTCTCTTTGGTAGTAGGTATTAGTAGGTATAATATAATATTTATGGATTACCGTCGAATGACGACATGGTCAACCAAAAAAGAAAATGTATTTGGTGATTTTTCTAGAGACTTTTTTGGGTGTGAATCTTTGTTTTTAGTTTACTCTTCCTGGTATAAAAACAAACAATAGATAAAAAATATTTCAGTATTGAGCCTAAAACTTCTTAAATCATCCTTATAATGTTACTGACCATTTTCACTGTGTAAAATTCAACACGATTATAAATAACCCCATTTTTCCAATTGTTATTGTACAAGGTTAGCTTTCCATGGTTAACAGCATCCTCCGCACCATATTTTTAACTAATTATTAAGATCAAAGAGTCTAGTTAGTAAGTGATGGTAATATACGTATATTACATGAAATAATTACATATTTCACTTCAATTTCTTAGAACTGTCTACCAAACATGATAAATAAACTAAAACAACTGCGCGCTTGTTGGCCGAAAATACAGTATAATTGGTTGTTGGGTTCATTTAGTATTGTTAAAGGATGGACAGTGTAATGAATAATATTCAGTCTACACCTATATCAATTATACCATCGTTTTTCTATAATTTATAGTTTTTAGTTAATAAACAATAATTAAAATATCCAAATGATTAAAACAGAGAGTATTTTATTGCCACAAAAATTACACAGACAACAAAATTGACTACAGAAAGTGTAACATTGAACAAAATTCCAAAACAAAAAAACCCTCATATTTCAAGAAATGAACAAATTAGTATACAAAATAATAACAACAGACCCGAAGGCATACAAAACGAAACAAATACTTGACACAGTAAAAAACAACAAAAGGATGAAAGTGCTGAAGAAAGAAATTATCAGATTGAAACAGAACACAAGAAATAAGTTGTACGATAAGCGGTACAAACCAGCGGCTTCCAACACGAACCAACCAACTAGAAATGTATCCAATGAGTCATCAGAAGACCTGCTCAAAATAAGAGAATGTACCTCTCAAACCAATTGTGACTGCCAAAGTTCCTTCTGCATAAAAAACGAAACAAAGACTTGACACAATAAAAAACAACAAATGAATGAAAGTGCCAAAGAACGAATTATCAGATTGAAACAGAACACAACAAATCGTTGTACGATAAGCCTTACAAGCCAGCGGTTTCCAACAAGAACTAACCAACTAGAAATGTATCCAATGACTCATCAGAAGACGTGCTTAAAATAAGAGAATGTACCTCTCAAACCAGTTTTGATTGCCAAAGTTCTTTCTAGACTTAATACAGCCTCTATACTAAAATCTCAATAAAGATGCACTAGAAATAAACAAAGTAAGACACGTTGAATGTTACAAGGAGCCCTCCCAAATCATGATTTACAATGTATATGTTACATATAGTCAAACCCCGAAGTTCCGGCACTCCTAGGTTTGACTAGTCAATCCTCAGGTCTGACTAACTGTCTTAGTCAAAGCCCGAAATAAATTCCATTTTCGGCCTTTGACTGAAATATTTTTAGACAAAACTAGAAGTGCCTAACATTTCAGTCAAACGTCGAAATAAAAATAATCTGTTTCGGGCTTTGCCTTGGCAATCCTAGATATGACTGACAGACTCGGTCAAACGTCGATCTGTACTGTACCGTACACGTAAAGACAGGTTCTTCAGATAGAGGAAGAGTTAAAAACGCTATGAATTCGTCTGGTGAGAAACAAATTGATAATGATGATGCTAGTAAGTGGCAACTTTCTTATTAAGTGCTGGAATTTTAGATTTACTTAACTATTCATTTCTATAATGTTTCTTATATAACTTTGTGCACACTAAATTAATTGTTTTATTGTACAGTGGACAATACCGAGTAAGTTTTGTCTAGAACCTTAAAAACTTAATAAAAAACGTTTCAATATAAACCTAGTACTTTGGATATGTAATGGGGACGTAAACTGTGAAAGAATATACTTCAAACGGTGAAAAAACTACTGAACTCCGCACATGTTGTGTGCGCTTGTAGCATACTTGGTGCATACTATGAAGGCTTCGAAAATAAAGTTACATGCATGCGTTGTGCACAGATAGAAAATAAAATATATAAAGAAGCGGCGATTGAAGGTCTTCATCAGGCTAATGTTGTGAAACAATTAACTGGGAAAACTGAACTGAACAAAAAATTCGGCCCATTACGATCGAAAAAACTATAACCATACCTATTCCCAGCTTTGATAGAGCTAAAAGAGGTGCTTAAATTTTTTTGGGTATTATACAAGATAAAACAGTTGACGGTTTATACAGAGTAGGGATGAAAAACCATACAATAAACCCCATTTTTTTCGAGACAAAAAATAAAAGAATGCAAATATAACTTTTCTTAATGTCGAAGAAGGGCAAGACGTTCAGATGTCTCTAAGAGAAATCATTGCAAAAGATTCTAAAGAGGATAAGTCTTTTTAAAGTACTATGTACTTCAATAAAAATATGCTCTTCAAAGCTATTTATGTAAAAGGTTAACGTATTGTGCAATTTTAAGTGTTATATAATGTTTCACCATGTAAGAATAAAGACCAACTTTTTATTTTAATTACGGCAATATAAAAAAAAATTAATTTTAAAATTAAAAAATGACGTTTTATTAAACCCAATCTAACAAATTATGATATTTTATCTACGACTGATACATAATATATGTATTATACTTGTGGTGTTTGCAATATAATGCCATATAATAATCCCTTAGGGATTAATAATGCGGGATTAATAGCTATTAATCCCTCTGGCACAACAATCACAAAATTCACCACGGAAACAAAATAATCAACCTCAAAAAGTGTCACTGTCAAACGAATAGTATATTTGACAGTTTGTGTTGAGATGGACGAAAATGAAGAATCTGTTAATTGTACACCACCAGCAATTGTAGAACTAGCTACAGCAACAGCATCTACCTTAATACCTTATGTAAATATTTGTATTAAAAACTCTACTAAAGTTAATGATGATTCTCAACCAATTCAGTTTATTAATTGTACTATTACTAATTTTAATGTTTTTAACAAATAAAGTTGTTCATTAAAAATCTTAAATTAATTAATTTGTCGTAGATAAAGTAGAGTATACTACTCGCAATAATGGCTCTCATTCCCTCGGAATGTTACTCCCTCGCCGCTAACGCGGCTCGGTTCGTAAATATTCCTCGGGAATAATAGCCATCATTATTGACTCGTGGTATAATCTACTATTAATACCTGATTGGAGTTTGACTAGTCAAAGCCCGATTTCATGAAATTAAGTTTCGACGTTTGCCTGACCAAATTAGTCTCTCCTAGGTTTGACTAGTGAAAGGCCGAAAATAGAATTTATTTCGGGGTTTGACTAAGACTATCAGTCAAACCTGAGGATTCACTAGTCAAACCTAGGAGCGCCTGAAATTCGGGCTTTGACTATAACGTATACCTATACATTGTAAATCCCAAATAAAGATGTACAAAGTGTATATATTGTAAATCATAATTCGGGAGTGCTCTTCGTAATATTCAACTAGTCTTCATCATCATCAGTAGCTCGACAACCCTTTTTGGGTCCTGGCTTGTTCTAGGATTTTCCGCCATTCTTTTCTGTTCCTTGCTTTGTTAGCAAATATACAAGAGGAAGTGCAATGTTCTGGAGAGGAATTGTGATCCGTAAAAAAACTCCTTTAATTTTCATCCAATCAACTTTAACTGCTCACAGGTATGTCGATAACCTGTAGTTATTCTCTGGAGAGGTGCAACAGGAGAAAATTTAATTTTCTTGCAATATAATGGACTTCCACATACCATTAGAGTGACTAGAGACATCAATGAAGCAGAATGTATCTCTTGTTTGTAGTGGCCTGCTTGCTCACCAGAGCTTAACCCTATAGAGAATTTGTGGGATATGCTTAAAAGAAAAATTAGAGCTCGCCAGGATAATCCACAAAACACCTCACGGCTATTACAAGCTGCTCTTGAAGGATGGAGCAACCTACCACAACAAAATGTTGATAATTTGATTAGGAGCGTGCCCACTCAAACTGAAGTTTGCATAAGGACTAGAGGTGAAAACACTGACTACAAAAAAAAACAAAAACAATAAATAAAAACAATTTAAACATAATTCGTTTTACATTGAAATTTTTTATGCTATTGACTTTAAAACAACTAATTTCAATTTGTTTGTTAAATACTTTATTGTTTTATTTAATTGTTATGTATGTGTTATTAAATTGCTTTAAAATAAATATTGTTTGACTTCGTGTGTTCGTTTTGTTAAATTCGCACGAAATAATAAGAAATATCAGGTGATTCCATATAAGTTTTGGTGTGTGTAGGTTTAGGTTAAAATGGTTACGGAAAACACAACATAAATCAATAGAAATAACAGCTGATTATGAAGTCCCAGGAAATAAAAGACGAATACCAAAAAAGTTTTAAATCAGAGAAGATTGCTGGGTAAATCTTTTCATTGCTGCTTAATAGTAACCTTAAAATAATAGTTTTTATTACCATCTACAAAGACGAATGGTTCTGAAAAATCGAAACCAAAACTCCACCCCTGTGCTTTGGCCCACAAAAACCACTAAATTGCCTTTCGGCGCGGCGTGTACATTCTTAAGCAGCTTTTGTTGTAGTTGTAGAGAAGCATGAGGCTGTCTTCATGGCTTGTTATAAGTTTGTCGATTCCTAAATGGGATCTTAAATATCTGCCGACAGACAGTGGAAACAAAATCACACTATAGATGTATTTTATTTACCTGCTGCTGAGTGGTTAGCGTGAACATCAATACCAGCTTATTTATTTTGTGGGTGTAGAAGATTGGTAGAAGTATATTAGATGGCTAGATGCAGCCTTAAAAAAATTATAGAAGATACGTACATATTATATATATTTTGTTATTCTTAATAAAAAAAATCCGGACAGTTGCATTTTGTATGCTTGTTAAATTTTGTCATTGTATAGTGGTTTTAATTGGGAAGAAATAAACATTAATAATAAAAAACGTTCATTTATAACAATAGCAACGGTTCATTTAATGTTTTTAATTGATCGCATCACCATAGAAACAAAATTTTGACATTTTTGGCAAAAAATGGGCCTTTTTAGGCCAGAAAATTAAGCTGAAAAAATGGCAAAACCTCGCAATTTTTTCGTCCAGCATCAATTTGTACAAAAATTTGGGATTAGGCTCATTTCACCCTCTAGTTCATTTTCTATATTAAGCCGTTATACGCTTTGGTTTTTTAAGGGTGAAAACTACCCCTAATTGTAAAAAATTATAAAATAACATTTTACACTTTAATATGTTCAACATTTGGTTTTATTAGTTTAATAATGATTGTTTTATGCTTTTTAGGATATAATATAATAATATTTCAACCCTTAAAACCACCCTTGTTGGAGCTATATATAAAGAATTTATTTATCCTAAAAGAATGATTTCGGCTTGCATGCATAAAAATTTGGGATTAGATTCATCTCACTCTGTACTTCATATTCTATATCATGCTCAACGGCATTTATTATTTTTAGGGGTGTAAACTACAACTTATTGTCAAAAATTATATAAAAACATTGTAAACCTTAATATGGGTAAAATTTGGTTGTGATGGGTTAAAAAATGATTGTTTTATGCTTTAGGATATAATATTATAATATTTCAACCCTTTAAAACCACCCTTAATAACATTGCAATGTTTATAAGTAAGTTAATAAATATATACAGAAAAAACGTAGAATTACCTACAAATACATTTATTTAAACAAAAATACGAATTTACAAATACAAATACAAATAGTTTTTTAGTCATCTTCATCAAGATCGCTGTCATCTTCGTCTTCTTTCGAATTTTGGGCTACTCGAATTTTTCGAAAAAAAAATCGTTTTATAAACATAGCTCCTTCATTTTTGGGGATAAAAAGTTTTTTCAATAATGATTTTGTAGGGTTTTTTGAAGAGCTATATATGTAATATGTAAATGAGCTGAGCTGTAAAGTGGGTTGCTAGGTAAAAAAAACTTTTTGGTTATTTTCAGGTAAGACTTTCGGCCCTAGGTAATGTAATATTTCATTCTGAGTTGAAATTTTTCAAAATACTTAGTTTTCTCAATATTGGTGGAGCTCAAGTGGATTGAAAAATAATGGAGCTCGAATTGAAAAAAAAAAATCAATCGTCTACACTTTTATTTAATAATAATTAAATTGACATCATAGCCCCTTTATTATATTGCAAAAATTCAAATATTTACATTAAATGTGCCCAAAATCCAAGAAACAATTCGTATATTTACATAAACGTATGTCAATTATTGTTCCTATAAAGGTATATTTCACTGGGAGAAAAGTCGACTGACAATTATTTTACTTATTTACCTTTGCAACAAATCTACAGTCTGGAAATTAACTCAAGAGAAGAGAATATATCATTTACTGGCACAATAATGGCTGAAAGCGAGGTGCTAAATCTCATTAGGCGCTATTTAACAATAGCTGCTTTAAGCTGAGAGCGAGAATGGCAGTTTCCAAGTCACTGTGCGTTGACCCCTCTAATTATGGAGATCTAATAAAAATTTCTTTGCCAAGAAAAAATAAACCAAGTGCGTTTAGAAAAGCAAAGAAAATAAGTCGAAAGTAGTTTATGACACTTTTGTTTGTCGACGAAAAAGGAATTTACGCATTTAACGGGGGGATACTATTTACTGTACGGCCTATAAAAATAATGTAAGGTGTGGATTGTACCACAGCTTACAATAAAGACTAGTAATTGAAAGGGGTTTCTACCTATACGCCAAAAATAAAACGTTATAGAACTGTATTTACTAAACAAAAACCTGGTTCTTCATTTCATTCTACTTTATTTTTCGTTATGTCAATCTACTACAGCGTTTTTATCTTCAAAAATATAAACATGCAAGCCTACGCCATATTTAGTTCGTTTTCTGTGAGATTGTACAAAAGCCATTTTTTATGGTGAGTCACTCCCATAAAAGGAGTTAAAAATACCATCTAACTTGTTTAGAATTTTTTACTTTCTTTAAAGCACAAATCTTAAGAAAATATAAAAAACACCTTACTATTTCACTCATGAGTCTTTCCAGGTCTTGTAAACTATCGGCTATTATTACTGTATCATCTGCATATCTGATGTTGGTAACTAAGACTCCATTTATTCTTATGCCGACTGTTTCATCTTCTACAGTTTCTCGAATTACCTCCTCTTCAGAATAAGCGTTAAATAATAGAGGTTATAGTATGCAGCCTTGCCTGACTCCTCTCTTTATTTCCATTTCTTCAGATGTTTCTTTTTCAATTCTTACTATTGCTCGCTTCACTATTTTATCGTTAAAAAAAAGTAAAAATTATTAATTACTAAGTATTAGTCGTTCTAATAAATTTTGAAAATTATGAATTTATTATATTCTGAAAATTATTACTTCAATTCAACTCAAGTATCTTGAATCTCTGTATTGCTATCTTGTTATAAAAATATACACAAATAACACAACCCATGGTTATTTCTACTTTCTTCTAGAAATAGAATTCTTCATTTATAACAAGCTTAACCCTCTATATAAACGGAAAAGTGTAGCAACTGGCTGAAATAACAAAAGAACAAAATAGAACTATAATTCAAGATTAAGTAGATATAAATTGAGCATATCTCTATATATTCAACAAGCTTATCAGAACGAAACCATCTTTACCATTTAATTTAATGAACGTTTTCTCTTTATTAGTCCTTTATACCTATTAGCCGGGTATATATAATGCAATCTTATCTTTTTTTGAAATAAACGTATGGTTTTATTCCTGTTGGGAGAAATTTATTTAGAAAAAGTAATATAAAGAAAACTATTTTTTTATATAAAAAAAACTAATGAATACATAATTGTAGGGGAGCAAAGTATGCTAAATTTGCAGTCACTCGAGCGTTCTGGGGACCTACTGGATTGTGATTATTAGGTCCTAAAGTTAAAAAAAGTTAAGTAAAATTTTAGTGGGGACTTTCCATTTTTTAATTAAATTTTCCATTTCCAACAATCGTTTTTTCCGATTATAGCGCCATATATTCATGATTCGAAAAAATGTCTCAAATAAAAGTTGCTTATTTTTACGTAAAGAATCCACATCTGCAATAAAAATTTGGGGGTCCTGTTTAAGATTTAGCCCCCACCCCATTTCCGGGGGGGGGGGGGTCTTGTTTGGAACCATTCGTTAGATTTTTCAAAAACATTTTGAAAGTGTATTTTGCAGTTTTTCGATCTGATGTTCATTGTGCGAAATATCGCGGGGTTTGTATTTAAAATGTTAAATTTACCCCCCACCCCTATCCGTGGGGGTCATTCGAGTTTAGAACCATTCAATAGATTTTTGAAAAATATTGAAGACGTATTTTTTAGTTTTTCGATCTGACGTTCGTTTAGCGAAATATTCGCTTTTTTTTGTGAAACTTTTTGACTCACCCATTTCCATACGCCCCGCTCAAATCGTCAGATTTTTGACATATACACTCTTTTGCATGTACATACTTAACTTACCTTATCTTAATCTGACAATTTCGAGTATTTTTAAGGATATATTTTTTTTCGTGCCCCCTTAACGAACTTCCCTGTGTTAAAATCCAAATGGTAGAGGTACATCTGCAGGATACCAGGTTTCTCCCCATATGATAACATGACGCGCTTGAGTAACTGCAAAAATCCCCGCTTGGGCTCCCCTACCATAAAGTCAATAAATTAGTTTGTTATTATAGTACATGGTAATAAGGTTTTTTCCATGACACTTGAACAGCCAGGGTACTGAAGCGTTTTTTCGACAGATAATACCTATAAGAGCAAATTCTAACTATGTCCTGCGTAGGATCTGGCGGCCATTTTTATTTATAAACAATTTAGTCTCAAAAAATGGTATTTTTGATTTTTTTTTTAAAATCAATGGAAAACAGGGAAACTATGGTTTTTTTAGTATAAATATATTCGAGATTATGGAAAAAGCTTTAAAATGACGTATTACAAAGTTTGATATACTCATTTATTATTAATGTAATTGCGAAAAAAGGTCGAAATTGCAAAAAAATTATTTTCGCAATAACTGTCGTAATAATTAGTGTACAGCTTTGAAATTTTTGTCAAATAAGGGTTCTTTGGTGCTTAATATGTGATAAAAATTTAAAAGCGATTCATTCAATTGTTTAAATTTTATTCAAATTGTTTAACCGAGAGAGCATTTTTTTGCAATAGCATAAGTCAGAAGAAAATGACGTTAGAACCATTCCACAGGTGTCAAATGAAAGATCATGAGCAATATTTTCAACTTGGTTTAAAAAAAGTGAATAAAAAATGCAATTATTAGTAATAAATAATTATGCAAAAGTATCGTAAATCTTTCCTTATAAACATTTTATTTTGTTATATAAGAAATTATACATATGTATTACAATTTTTTATCACTTATGATATATAGATAACATTACTTGGTAGTTGTGCACTTAAAACAGGGTAAAAAAGTTAATTTTTTTGGAAAAAAGTTATTTAAAAAGTGTATAAAGAAAAATTGACGATACTTTTGCATAATTATTTACTACCAATAAATGCATTTTTAATTCACTTTTTTAAACCATGTTGAAAATGTAGCTCAGGGAGCGTTCAAGTATTATTTAACGCGATTTTTGAAGATTTTTAACCCTCCCTCCCCTCCTACGTAACGCACTCTTATGGGAGTTTACCTATTTTGCGTAACACAATTTTTAAAGATTTTTGACCCCCCCCCCAACCTGCGTTACGTAATACTTAAACGGTCCCTCATGCTCTTTCATTTGACACCTGTGGAATTGTTCTAAGGTCATTTTTTTCTAACTTATGTTATTGCAAAAAAATGCTCTCTGGGATAAACAATTTGAACAAAATTTAAACAATTGAATGAATCGCTTTGAAATTTTTATCACACGTTAAGAACCAAAGAACCCTCATTTGACAAACATTTAAAAGCTGTACACTAATTTTTACAACAGTTATTGAGAAAATATTTTTTTTGCAATTCCGACCTTTTTTCGCAATTATATTAACAATAAATGAGTATACCAAACTTTGTAATACGTCATTTTAAAGCTTTTTCCATAATCTCGAAGATATTTGTACTAAAAAATCATAAGTTTAACTGTTTTTCGTTTATTTAAAAAAAAAGGGGAAAATGCCATTTTTTGACAGTTAATTGTTTATAAATAAAAATGGCCTCCAGATCCTACGCAGGAAATAGTTATAATTTGTTCCTATAGGTATTACCTGTCGAAAAAACGCTTCAGTTCCCTGGCTGCTGAAGTGTCACGAACAGGGTATATTTTTGTCTTATTACCCTGGCCTATTAGTCCATAGAAACAGTCAAATGGGCAGGATATTAAAGAAGATAGGAATCCCAAACAAACTGACAAAACTACAGCAGATGTGCCTGCAGAATTCCAAAGCAAAAATCAAATTTCAGGGAACAATATCAGACGAAGTTAATATCATTGGTGGTGTGAAGCAAGGAGCCCGATCTCTCCTACGCTTTTTAACCTAGTTTTGGAGCATATCTTGAGAGAAGCAAAACTAAACGGAAAGGATATAATACTGAATGGAACACAAATTGTCGCTTATGCGGATGATTTAACAGTTGTAGCAGAGAAAAGAGAAGAGTTAATAAAAGCCATAAACAAGCTAGATGTAGAATGTAGAAGCAAAAAAGGTGGGATAAGTAATTAATGAAAACAAAAAATAATGTGTGTGTACTTTGTACGCACGTAAGAAGTTATACTTCTATTATATGATTCCAACGAAATTAATATATGTACTTTAAACAGTTTATTTATATTTTATTTAAATATTAAACTAATTTTAATACTTACTACTTTCCAAACATTTTTATTAAAACAATAACAAAAATTAAAAAAATAAAAGAATAAAATACACACAAACACATTAAAAAATGCACCAAAAAAATGATTTCTGAACAATAATTGTTGGCAAAAATTTTAACTAAATACGCATTTTCTGAAAAAAATTATATAACAATCATAAAATGTATAAAAACAATAAAAAAATAAAAACTTGCATTGGGATTCGAACCCGCGTGTTGAAATACACTTACACACACCCGTCACCCGACTTGACCACTTACACGTACTTGTCATGTGGGAAGGTAATCATGTTGGTAATCCAAATTATGTAAATCAAAGCATTACCTACTAATAGATAGGTACACACATTTTCCAAATAGGTAAGTACCCATGTAATTTTTTATTACAATACTGAAATATTTAAAATTAAGTACGTACCTGTTGCTTTTAAAAACTATTTAAAAAGTTACTACAATTATAAACTTGATTTTGTCTGTGCCCTCACAACAATAAAAACTAATATACAATATTTGTTTATCCGTAACCTCCATATTGAACAATCATTTGAACACCCAATCAGAGCAAAGGTATAATGCGTCTGCGCCGGGGAACAAGGTTTTTGATATTAAATTATATATTTCATTTAAATTTCACTCCCATCGCGCCTAAAGAAGTTTAACTTCAAAAACAAATATATGAAATTCAACGGGGAAGCTGGAAGGAGACTAATTATAACGGGAAAATATAAATTTGAAGAAATAACCAAGTTCAACTAGCTAGGTGTGACAATAGTTTCCCTAGTAGCAAAAATATAGAATACAGGAGAGAATCCAGAAGGGTAATCAAGCTTTTGGAAGGAATACTATAGTTACTCAGATCCAAAAACATCAGCAGAAAAACAAAAATCAGAATGTATAAGACACTGATCAGACAGAGGGATCAGTAGAAAGAGGGTTCTGTCATTAACCCATTTAATAAGCGTTACTCAATGAAAATTAAAGAAAATGACGACATTCGGTCTTGCAATAGGGTATTTCTTTGGCATCTTTTAATCCGTTTCATTGCTGAAAAACTTCTTTCAACGGATGCACTTCTAGACGGAATTATTAAAAATAGTTTTGCCAATTTAAAGGGTTCCTTAGCAAAGGCAAAATCATTATTCCAATAGACAACAGGAATTCCAATCAGACAACAGGAGCCTTGGACCAGTTTGAAGTGGTTAACGAGTTCAATTATCTAGGATCCTACATCAGTAATACAGGATCTTGTGAAACAGAAATACGTAGGAGAATAGGCATGGCCAAAAACGCTATGAGTCGATTATCGAAAATCTGGAAAGATCGCTCCTTGTCGAAGAACACCAAAATAAGATTAGTACGTGCCTTAATTTTTCCCATATTTAATTACGGATCCGAAACATGGACAATGAAATCGGGCGACAGAAAAAGGATTGACGTCTTTGAAATGTGGTGCTGGAGAAGAATGCTTCGGATCTCATGGACGGAACACAGAACAAATCACTCAATCCTCCAAGAGCTTAATATTCAGACTCGACTTTCCTCTATTTGCCTCTCCACCGTCTTAAAATTTTTCGGCCATATTGCAAGAAGAAGTGATGATAATCTTGAGAGACTTATAATTTCGAGAAACGTTGAAGGGCGCAGAAGTAGAGGTCGCTCACCTACTCGATGGACGGATCAAGTACAGAAAGCCAGTGGAAAAACATTCTCTGAATCCATGAGGGAAGCTCAGGACAGAAGCCGATGGAAAGAGATAGTTGCTCGTATTATAGGGAATCACGGCACTCAGCAATGAGGAAACTACTGAGGAGGAGGAGAGAGTAATGCATTATCAAGTTCTGAAGTCGTTAAATATTGATACAATTCTTGTACATTTTTTTTTAAATATAATGTGAATCATTATAAAGAACTGTCAATTCTGTTTTTTAACTTTACTGTGTCAAATTTTTGTCCATATAGCTGTACAAATTGATGAAAGGCCCTATCTGAAATTTTTTTACTTTAAATTAGAAAACCTATTTTTAAGTTGGATAATTATAGTGTCAAAAATTTTAAAAAAGTCGTCAATGACACCCATCCATGTTTAATTGCACGCACACTGTAATAGGTAAGTAACCATTGTAACCATTCCAAAAAGTGGTAACGTGCCTACTAATGTCCACAGCGCGCTTACGCCTTCGCCTTTCAAAATTTTCATACACGAGTTGTCTCCGACCGTCCGACCAATAGCCGATGGACCTTCATTTGTATCCACATTTAAAAGTGGTAACATTAACCTGCAACCGAGTCGCATAAATTCGTCAATATTTTCGTGCGTCTAGTTGGCTTTTTAGTGAATTACTATTAACACTCATATTTTTCTATTGAAAAATAAAAAATAAATAAAATGGAATTATTTCACAGTAGTCATAAATAGTATATTATTCAACGAGCTTGTAATGATGGCTATTCCTCACGATGATGAAGTTTGCGACACGAGCCGTATGCGAGTGTCGTAATTCATCAGAGTGAGTAATAGCCATTACATGCGAGTAGAATACTATACTTTTTCTACGACTTTTTTTTATTTTAATTAGTACAAAATTTAATTATGAACTACTCGAGATTTAAATTATAAAAATAATTTACAGAAATACCTAAATGCTATTTACCCCTAGTACGTGGCTGAACAATTGGTTGCCTACTATCACTAAATTCTTATTTATTATAAAAATACAACTAGAAATAGTCAATATAAGTTCTATTCGTTTCCGAAAAATTATAAGCTTAAATTTGTACCTACTGTCAGTGAATCTAATAAATAGGAAATGGCTGTTGTCGGTGGACGTATTTCATAATATATAGTTATAATGTATATTTACATTTAACTATATATAATATAATAATATATAACTATACATGTTATAACATATTTAACACAATATAACTTGAAAAACAAACACAATATTAGTTATAAATTCCAATTAACATAAACAAAATGCGCTAATGTCACTGTCACTAAATTAAATGAAAAACGTCAAAATTTTTAGTATGTAAACAAGATATAAACGTACAAAATATACTGAAATTAGAGAGATTTTGCACCTCTTATCTTGCAATTCCGTTATGGTTATCGTTATACTACGTCTGCGCAGTAGCGAATATATGATCCGTTATCGTTATTAAACATAAGGGATTCCGTAATTTACGGAGATTTAAAGTAGTGCTTATCGTTATCGTTATAGTAATGGTTAAATTACTTTGTTGCCAGAATGTAAAAAAATTAGTAAAATTGCATTTACATAGATTCTAATTTTGATGACCTATAAATTAAAATATTAAAAACTGTTCAAGTTTATGCTTAAAATTACAATAACGTTGTGAAGTGAGGTTATGTTTAAATAACGATAACGATGACACGAAAAACCTACTTCACAGGCTGCAAAAACTCTGCTTTTTAACGTTGCCGTAATCGTTATGCTTAATAAAGTTAACCATAGCGGAGCCAAAATCAGCGGTTATTTTAAGAGGTGCAAAATCTCTCTATTGTTACAGTTAAAATTCCTTTAAAAATTTTTCGAAGTTAATTATTGGTATAAATTATAATAATTATTGTATTAAATAAACAAGTTTAAGTAATTTTATTTGCAGTTTATATACGATTAATATTAAAAGTGGTATGCGCCACTTGAATCTAACTTCAGGCCGTGAGTAATGACCCGTGAGTAACTTCAGCCCGTGAGTAATGAATTATTACTCACGGGTACAGTAATGGGTGCTATTATCTATGAAAAATAGCGAATAATGAGCATGTTATTAAACAGTCGTAGAAAAATATTTATTTGCAAGATTTTTAACTGTTACCAATGGTAACAGTGGTTACATGGACGCTTCGCCAGTGGTGGACACGATACTTTGTAGTCATTTTGTTTTTTTTTTCTTATTGCGACATATTTTGTGATTTCTCGATACTTTTGACATTTCTGAAAGACATTCTCGTTATTTTTGATATTTCAACAATTTTTTTGTATATTACTACTAAACACTACAAATCAAAAGAAATTACGCCTCTTTTTAATAATATCCCTAGACTTTTCCTATGTGTGTAGAAAGGTATCTCTGTGGTCGACTATTGTAGCAGATGGATTTCTACTACAATATTTTATAAAAAATATCCATTAATTTTAATCCTATCCCAAGAAAAATATCAATTTTTCTAATTTATTTTGTCAGTTTAAATATCTTTAAAATTTCCTAAGCCGCTCCTGTTCGAAATATTTCAGAATATTTTCGCAACAAAGTAAAATCATAGGAAAGTTCCTATTTATTTGAGTAGCATTTACCAACTACGTAGATAGTTATTGTGAAATCATTCATTATTCGAGAATGAATCCTCTAAAAGGTTTGGTGTTTTTCCTTTAAGTTTTGAGCGATAAAAATCCCATGTTATTATTGGTCTGCATTTTGAAAGATCCTTGAGTTGTAGTTGACGATTGGTCAATAGTTTTGGCCGAACGATCGAGAAGAAATGCATCGTTTGGACGCGAGAGAGACGTGACGATGTAAAGCCAGTTCTAAAAGTACATCAGCTCTGTAAGCATCTTTTTGTTAGAACTCAAAAAGTCGCACTTTGCCGGCCAAAATGGTTTTCTTCTTATAGTAAAAGAACTAATGGATTTCTAACATGTCAAGGAATATAATGACAATAGTTTCACGGCATTTTAATGGATATATTATTGTGAAACAGTTCTATTGTTATGCAGTTTGATTTGCCGGTAAAAGAAGTGCGTGGTTTCCTGGTTCCTGTCCTTTATGTAGCTGTTGCTATTTTTATGATGTTTTGATTTGTTCATGTTCCAGTAAGAAATGCCCAGATGATATTATTTGGTATCGATTTTATCCAGTTTTGTAATGATTTGAATATCTTCCCCTCCCAGCCCCGTCTGAATGGAAAATTTTGAAGTTCCAAGTGTTGTGACATGGATTTTTGTTTTAACAAGGTATGATAATGTTTATTTTAAATAATTCACAAGTGGATATTATTGGTAAAGGTTTTACATAATTAAAAATGTTTGTTTTCAACATGGAAAATATATTATGTAAAGTAAATATTAGATGGCAGTGACATTTGACAGCCATGTCAAATTTTTGTTTTGGTACACTGCTAAAAATAAGGTTAAAAATTGTAAAATCATGTATTTTGTTATTATTATTCATTTCTGGTTTGAGAATGTGTCTATTCTCAATAAAAATAAAAAGGTATTAAGGTTTAAATAAACATTATAAAATGTACACATCTTTATTTCTGTAACCTCTTTATTTAAGAAAATTATTAACAGATATCTAATACAAGTGAATAAGTTTTAGAACAGAAGAAAATATAATGGCATAGAAGCCAAATGATGATAATTTGTAGCCCACTATAACCCCAATGAGGAATCTACGATGAATGTCCCCCAGTTGCTTTCCAGTAAGTACTCGATATGAGAATTTGAGGATTTTTCAAACGGCGTCCCAATTTGTTTAAATAGTAGGAAAGTCCTCAAGTCTGTGTAAGTATCCTTTGCTTATTTGGTTATGTAGTTTAGTCTTCTTTAAACCCTCCTACCCCTCCCAACGAATCTACGACCTGCCACCGCACAAAAAATGAGCTGCCGTTCGCATGAAGGTTTGCGTGTCTGTTCCTTCTGCTAGCCCCATTTCGACTCCCCAGTATCTCTATAGATAGTCTTTCCTTGATCCCATTAGAGCAGACAGGTAAAACGCTTCAACTGGCACCCAACGTGTGAGGCCGATTCATTTTTCTGCCTCCTTCAGTATCCAGTTGTTGTCTTGTCCAGTTGAACGCTACAAATAGCGCCCTGTACGTGGGGCTCGATCCATTTTTAGCCCCCCTGATCCCATTAGCATGTGCCCACTACCATATCCCTTTAGCCTCCTTTCGGTCTCATTTGTACTACAACTGTTAGGCAATGCCCGTCCCCTTGGGCAGCCGATCTCAGTTTGTGGTGCAGGTGTTTATGACAACATGGAAGCTCGACTCTTGTCATTTTTTGTATGCCCATTGTTACAAGTCTAGCTTGTAGACATGTTCAACTAGTAGTTAGCCTATCTACTAGTCCCCAATGTCTTTAGCCACTCCCACTTAGTGTTACACTTGTAATACTTGTAACGTACACCCTGAAGTTTGACCCGAGTAAATATCGCCCCAGTCTTTCCAAGTAGTTTAGCCCAGATTCCTCTTGTCTTGTCCCTAGAAACTGTTTCAAGTCTTTTAGTGCCCCCGAAACTGTTTCAGTCTTTTAGTTCCCACAAAAGAGCCCATTTTTATAAATTTTGTTTACGAATGTTAATAATTTTTCCAAAGAGGTGTAAGTATGTACACATTTTGTTGTGGTGTTGATTTGGTCATGCTGCTGATTGTATAGGCATGTACCATTTCATACATCATAGTGTATTTAACTTATAACCCCATATTATGTAAACCGTAGTATACTGGTATTGTATTGTATGTATCGTACAAGAGAATAGTATGTTTAATTAGTCTTCTTTAAATCCCATGTTATTATTGGTCTGCATTTTGAAAGATCCTTGAGTTGTAGTTGACGATTGGTCAATAGTTTTGGCCGAACGATCGAGAAGAAATGCATCGTTTGGACGCGAGAGAGACGTGACGATGTAAAGTTAGTTCTAAAAGTACATCACTTCAGTAAACATCTTTTTGTTAGAACTCAACCAACAGACTCATAGAAAGTCGCACTTTGCCGGCAAAATGGTTTTATTTTTATGGTAAAAGAAGTGAAAGACTGGCAGTTTGCCCAGTAAATGTCAACGAATATAATGACAATAGTTTCACGGCATTTTAATGGATATATTATTGTGAAACAGTTCTATTGTTATGCAGTTAGATTTGCCGGTGGTATAAAAAAGAAGTGCGTGGTTTCCTGGTTCCTGTCCTTTATGTAGCTGTTGCTATTTTTATGATATATGGATTTGTTCATGTTCCAGTAAGAAATGCCCGGATGATATTATTTGGTATCGATTTTATCCAGTTTAGTAATGATTTGAATATCTTCCCTCCCTCCAATCTCGAATGGAAAGTTTTGAAGTTCCAAGTGTTGTGACATGGATTTTTGTTTTAAGGTATGATAATGTTTATTTTAAATAAATTCACAAGTGGATATTAATGGTAAAGGTTTTACATAATTAAATGTTTGTTTTCAACATGGAAAATATTTTATTGTAAAGTAAATGTAAAATGGCAGTGACTTTTGACAGCCATGTCAAATTTTAGTTTTGGTACACTGCTAAAAATAAATAAGGTTAAAAATTGTAAAACCATATATTTGTTTTTATTATTCATTTCTTTTTTGAGAATATGTTTATTCTCGGAGTAAGTTTTAAATAAACATTATAAAATGTACACATCTTTATTTCTGTAACCTTTTTTTTAAAAAAATTATTAACAGATATCTAATACAAGTGAATAAGTTTTAGAACAGAAGAAAATATAATGGCATAGAAGCCAATAATGATAAATAAGTAGCCCACTATAACCCCAACGAGGAATCTACGATGAATGTCCCCCAGTTGCTTTCCAGTAAGTACTCGATATGAGAATTTGAGGATTTTTCGAACGGCGTCCCAATTTGTTTAAATAGTAGGAAAGTCCTCAAGTCTGTGTAAGTATCCTTTGCTTATTTGGTTATGTAGTTAGTCTTCTTTAAACCCTCCTACCCCTCCCAACGAATCTACGACCCGCCACCGCACAAAAAAAATGAGCTGCCGTTCGCATGAAGGTTTGCGTGTCTGTTCCTTCTACTAGCCCCATTTCTACCCCACAGTATCTCTATAGATAGTCTTTCCTTGTCCCCATAGAGCAGACATGTAAAACGCTTCACTATAAATAACGCAGCTACAATAGCCACCGTATCAAATTGATTATTGGTAAGGCCATCTGATTTATAAGGAAGAATTCAAAAGGAGATTATTCACAGACGTAGATTTTGTTAAGTAGAAGTTGAAAAAGCTGCATACCGACGATTGTGTTGAAAATGGGACACATAATAAAGAAAGATAGGATACGGTCAAACGAGCTGTTATGGATACTTTCTGATAAATAATTGTCTTCTGGAACTGTTTACCGTATACGAGGTATGCGGTACGGTACGCATTTTAAGCAAAACATAATTTGACATTTTTTTTCTGTGATATATCGCACACAAGGAAAATAGTTTTAAAAAAATCAAAACATTCTGAACTTGAACATGTTATTAATTTTTTAAGATCAAAAAGATTCATTCTTTCAAAATATGTAAAAATATACAGGGCGGATCTAAAAAATTACGATTTTTTTTTCATTTCCGGTTCAACCGGAACCAGTTTGGGTAAAACTTATTGTGATAATAGATAATAAAGTACCATATACGTCTCCCAAATTTCAAATTTTAGTTTCTATTACAGAGGAAGTTAAGGGCACTCGAATATTTTTTTATAAAAAATTCACAACTCCCCTCCTATGGGGAGTTAAAAAATCTGACTAATGTCATTCAATTTATCCATAGGACACCAAAAATATATAAAAAAATAAACAAATTCCTTGGAGCCATTTTTGAGAAAATCTAGTTCAAAGTTATGTCAAATTTTGACCCCTTAAATATAGGCAACCCATAACTTTTTCTGAAAAACAATAATATTCCTCTTATAGCCCCATCTTTAGGCTATATAACGACTTTTCCAAATTAAACTGATCTTAAACAAGTTTTTAGATAGGTAGGGAAATGTGTCGGGTGAGCGGTCGGCCATATTGGCAGCCATTTTGAATTTGGAAATGTGAAATTCCTTATTTCTATGTACCTATCGATGAACTAACTTTGAGTTAAATTTCATTCGTTTCGGTCCAAACTTGCAAAAATGGGCCCTAAATAACCCCCCTATTTCGGCCCCCCTTGAGAGGTTTTTTTTAAAAGCTTAGTTTCTCGACAAAATTCTCTTAAACTTACTCATACCGAATTTCATCGAAATCGGTCTTGTAGTTTTTGCTGGGCGGTGGTGACATACGTATGTACGTATGTACATACTTCCGACATTTTTTTTATTTGCTTTTTAGACTCAGGGGGACTCAAAACGTCTAAAAAAAGTGAAATCTGAAAAAATTTTTTTTGCACGATCCTGTAACTTTATCTATTATACTATACTACGTATGGAGTACGATAAAGTAAAAATCGATTTATCCATTCAGGGTGATTGATTAATGGGGTAAAGCTCCGTAGATCCGTTATATGTAGTAATAGATAGCAATAAAAGTTACTAACAGAAATTGTAGTCAACTTTGATTACGGATTGATAACCAGTAATCGTAAATTGTCAGTTGTAGACAATTCAGTCATGGCTTACCTAAAATTTGGAAAGATTTAGACCCGTAATTAATAATTTGCTCTGAAAAATGAACATATCTCAAAACCTAATAAATTTAGACATAGGGAATGTTATATAAAAATTAAAGTACGGTAATAGTGCTTTTCGATAGTTATATAAAATACAGGGTGTTTTATTTAAAATTAGTGAGAAAATAATGTACTTGCGTTTTGACTCACCCTGTATTTAATATAAAGAAAATTAGGAATATCAATCATTTATGAAAATTTTGACAATAAATAAAAAAATATGGCATCAATATACCATGGCCGTTGTGCTTATTTTTATTTATACAGGGAATTGAACTTGTTACGATTTTCATATAAAATTTGTTATAACTTTGTAATTACCCTGTATAACATATACCAAACCTTTATATTTTTGTAGTGGAGAAGTTAAGAAGATGTCGAATATAAAATAAAATACAGGGTGTTCCATTTAAAAAAACATAAGTTTGATCTGCCACTATGTTATCGAACACCCTGTAACATTCTAACTAATTTTCTAATGCGAAGGTCAAAGTTGGCTACAATTTTTGTTAAGTATTAACTTTTATCGCTATACATTACTATAACGGATCTACGGAGCTTTACCCTACTAATCAATCACCCTGTATAATAGCAGTTAAATATTGCATTGCTAGCTAGTTCTAAGCTATTCTAAAAATTTCAGGTACCTAGGTAGCCTAGAACTATTTTTAAAATGGATTACAAAATTTTCGGAGAGAGTGACACAGACCAAGCCAAGTATACAGGGTGAGTCATGAAGAACTGTACATACTCCTACCTCATATAGAGGCTCCTATGGGGAATAACAAATGACCATTAAAAAGTGTCTGCTCCCATTGTTTAATAATATACAGGGCGAGTTTCGCATTTTGACAGAAATTTGTGTTCGTCATAATTTTTGAACGGTCAGATCGATGTGTCTCTTATTTTGGTCAATCGTTATACTATTACCACTCAATCAACTGATTTAGTCAAACTAGAAAAAAATCAGGTCCGGCTTTAAAAAATTAGTTCGTTTGGGTCTTAGAAAAAATTTCACCCTGTATATGCTTTTTGAAAACTCTAATATGAATTTTACAAATTAGACAAATAGGCAATTACAATGGCATATTTATTTTTTTCCCCACACGATTACTTAATTTTTGATAAAAAAATCAAATTTGACTATGAATTAAAAGTTTGGTAAAGTGAACCATAGATTAAAAAAAATTAACTTTTATTACAAAAATTCATTTTTTTAAACAAATATTTAATTTATGTTACCACCCAATCAACCGATTTATTTAAACTAGAAAAAAATCAGGTCCGGCTTTAAAAAATTAGTTCGTTTGGGTCTTAGAAAAAATTTCACCCTGTATACGATTTTTGAAAACTCTAATATGAATTTTACAAATTAGACAAATAGGCAATTAAAATGGCATATTTATTTTTTCCCCACACGATTACTTAATTTTTTATAAAAAAATCAAATTTTAATATGAATAATTATTAAAAGTTTGGTAAAGTGAACCATAGATTTAAAAAAATTAACTTTTATTACAAAAATTAATTTTTTTTGAACCAATATTTAATTTATGTTACCACCCAATTAACTGATTTATTCAAACTAGAAAAAAAATCAGGCCTGGATTTAAAAAATTAGTTCGTTTTGATCTTGGAAAAAATTTCACCCTGTATAAGCTTTTTGAAAATTCTAATATGAATTTTACAAATTAGACAAATATGCAATTAAAATGGCATATTTGTTTTTTCCCCACACGATTACTTAACTTTTTATTAAAAAATCAAATTTGTCAAAATCGGAATTTTAACCTAAAAATGAAAAAAAAAATGAAATTACGGTAGCAATCTCTTACCACTGTGAAGACTATGAAAATTGTTGTAGACTTTCAGTCTTCTTGTCGTAAAAGTTATGAATTTTTAAAAATAAAAGGTGCAGATTCGTGAATTGCAAAGTTAAATTGCAAAAATTAAGAGAAAAAATTTAAAATTTATCTATTTGATCACGTCTATGTTAAACTATAGAGTCCAAAGAGAAGTGTATGGGGAGTTTTAGATCTAGACGTGTTATAGAAAAAAAAAAAATGGTGAAACTTTTAATTTTAAGAAAAACGTTATTTCATTTTTTTTATTTTTATGGTAAAATTGCAATTTTGACAAATTTGATTTTTTAATAAAAAATTAAGTAATCGTGTGGGGAAAAAATAAATACGCCGTTTTAATTGCCTATTTGTCTAATTTGTAAAATTCATATTAAAGTTTTCAAAAAGCGTATACAGGGTGAAATTTTTCTAAGACCTAACGAACTAATTTTTTAAAGCCGGACCTGATTTTTTTCTAGTGTGAATAAATCAGTTGATTGGGTGGTAACATAAATTAAATATTTGTTCAAAAAAACTCATTTTTGTAATAAAAGTTAATTTTTTTAAATCTATGGTTCACTTTACCAAACTTTTAATTCATAGTCAAATTTGATTTTTTTATAAAAAATTAAGTAGTCGTGTGGGGAAAACAATAAATATGCCATTTTAATTGCCTATTTGTCTTATTTGTAAAATTCATATTAGAGTTTTCAAAAAGCGTATACAGGGTGAAATTTTTTCTAAGACCAAAACGAACTAATTTTTTAAAGCCAGACCTGATTTTTTTCTAGTTTGACTAAATCAGTTGATTAGGTGGTAATAGTGTAACGATTGACCAAAATAAGAGACACATCGATCTAACCGTTCAAAAATTATGACGAATACAAGTTTTTGTCAAAATGCGAAACTCGCCCTGTATATTATTAAACAATGGGAGCAGATACTTTTTAATGGTCATTTGTTATTCCCCATAGGGGCCTCTATACGAGGTAGGAGTATGTACAGTTCCTCATGACTCACCCTGTATAATAACGTTTTAATAAACGTTGTGCGATTTTTGCCATCTTTTAAGAATCTCCTGAGGTAAATAAAATATATCACTTCCATTGCCCGTTCACTATGGAATTTCCATTATTAGAGCCAAATCTTGAAAACCCATAATATGAAATATAGATTTTGAGTTTTTTTTGAGAAAATGTTTTTACAAGTAATGGAGGGCAAGCTCAATGTCTAAACCTCCTACCTGGAGCTCCTGGTAATTTTTTCTCAAAGTGTTCTTCCTGTATACCGATTGTCTTTCAGGACTTGAGATGTCAGTCTTCCCTTTAATATTCTTCCGCCATCAAGATCATTGGGTAGAACATCATCTGCTCCATCCACCTTCCTTTTCATGTACCATGTCCTTTCAGAACGTTGGTTACCATCATAGCTATCTTAATTTTATTCACTGTCACCCTAAATAGCATGCTTGTATCAACACCATACCAATTTCGCAAGTTCTTCAACCATGAAGTTCTTCTTCGTCCTGGACTGCGTTTGCCTGCTGTTTTCCCTTGCACAATATTTTTTAGCAACCTATATTATAATACTTCAGCTTTTTCTTCTTGGTGCTTCTCTTCTTCTCAGATTATATTAATGCTTTTTATAATCTCAGTAGTCTTGCTGAAACGTTCTAGTATTGTGGGGTGTCGAATCCTCTCCATCCAAGAAACTTTTAAAATTCTTTTATAGCACCACATTTCGAAAGCCTCAATGCGATTTAGATCGATTTTATTCACAGTCCAGCACTCGACACCATAAAGTAAAATCGAGAATACGTAGCAGCAAAGTAGGCGGATCCTCAATGACAAAGGACATCGCACACATCTTATGGAAAATATAATGTCACTCAAATTCAATAAAATTTATACGAATAGATAAGTTTTAAATTAACGGTCAAATCTTATCATTGCGCCAACTCTATATTTTCAATAATAAGAGCAGAAATTGATATAAATAAATCTGAAATCAAATGGGTACCTACATAAGTTAGAGAGAGAAAAAATATTTTAAAATACCCAAATTGTCGGTACTCCATAAATCAGCGGATTAGTTTCACTAATCCGCTTAGGCCCAGCGGGGTTTAAGCTCCTTTTGAATAGCACCCAGAGCAATAGTGACACTTTTACTGACTCCAAAAATGTGATTTCGATAAACTTTAATTGCAATTTGCGCCGTAATTAATCATAATTAAGAGTTGGCGCAATGATAAGATTTGACCGTTAATTTAAAACGAATCTATTCGTATAAATTTTATTGAACTTGAGTGACATTATATTTTCCATAAGATGTGTGCGATGTCCTTTAAGTTTGTGTTACATAATACCTTGGACATCCTTCTAAAAGCGGCTCGGGCTTGCTCTATCCTAGATCTAATTTCGCCGTGAGTGCATTTCTGAAAATTCTTTCGAAGTAAACGTTGAAGAGGCAAGAGGCATCCCTGTCGTACTCCTCCTTTAATATTAAGATCTTGTGATTCCAAACCGTCTACTAAAACTGATGTTGTTTGGTTCCAATACAAAGTAATTATGCGAACGGCTCTGCCCAGTGGCGTTACCAGTGCCGATAGATCAGCGAGCCCTGGTTCCAGTTGGGATGCGGGCCCGCCGCCCAATAAAAACACACACTGTGGATCAAAAGTAGGTTCTTATTCGTCAAATTCCAAATCGAATATTTCAACGTGAAAAATGAAGCACTTTTCTCATCACAACTTTTTTAAACTTTTTATTTAAAAAAGCTTTATTTTTGTTTTTTTTTTTTCGTTTTTAGCATCAATATTAAGTATGTCACGCTCAAAATAAAGTTGATCCCTTTTTTTGGTAAAAAAACGCTGGACGGAAGGGCCGCCCGAGAACTTTATCGTACCGATCTATTATCGTTATCGTACTAGATACTGGCATTCTATAAAAATAACAAAGTTACTCGTTATTTTGATATTTTAGAAACAACTTGTATACTTGAAAATATTTTATGGTTCTACGCATCATTAATTCCCGCATTTGAGAAAATGTTCGGGGACACACTATAGATTATTGCATAAATCAATAGAATGTTAGTCATACTTTCATTTCAAATTAGTCCAGGTTTCTGAGAAATTAATAGTTTACAATATTTGCATTTTACTGCATGGATTGTAATGAAATTTTGGGAGTAGCCCAAAGCCCAATCTCCTAATTCAAAGTCTATCCTATATACTATGGCGCTTTTATCATGGGGGCGGTTCTCACCACTTCTCGGGGATAGAACATTTTTATTTTCGAATTGCATGGAGCAAAAGGAAGAATTTTAAAAAAATTTAAAAATGCGCTCTATAATTTGATCTTATTTTTTCCCCCGTCCAACTTTTTGAAAGTAGAAATAACACTACATTAAGAGGTATTGCAAAAGAAAAACAATGCATTTAAATTCTGGTGAATGAGGGGTTAAATGTATGTACTTCTCATTTTTGCTTAAAGTACATTAGTCATATATTTTTTTGCACCATATCTCGCTTAGTTTAAATGTAACCGACATTTAACGGTGCTCGTTTTAAAGGCCTTTTCAAACACTACAAAAGCATGAGCACTTTGAGCATGCACCAAAAAACAAACTCTTTTGACCTACCATATCTCTTTTTGTATTATAAATAGAAAATTTACGAAGGTACGAATCTCTTTGTTATTTATAATTAAAAAGAAAAATTATATAGCGTTTTTAGTTTGATGCATAGTTTTTAAGGTATTCACAAAAAACCGTCCGAAAACGTGTCATTTTTAAATGAAAATGGCCAATTTTCAACTACGCATAACTCAAAAAGTATTGAGTTCTCAAAAAAAAGTATAGATCAGTTTTTGCTTAAAAATAGGTTCTCTAGCCAAACCATGCTTATTTTGACCAATACATTTTCCACCCCCTTGAAGGGGTGGGAATTGCCCCAAGATAAAAGCGCCATAGTATATAGGGTAGATTTTGTTTCTTGAGCTATTCCCTACTTACTGTGAAAATATCAAGTACATCGATATAGTAGGATGGAATTCGGAGCTAAATACCCTCATTGACTGCCCTATAATAATGCTCTGCTATGATCGGGTGAGAGGGGACACACACAAGATTCTAGCAAAATTTAAATTTTTTGTAACTTTTCGAGTTTTTGAGTTACAGCAACGAGTTTTATGTCATTGGAAAGGTAATTTTACATTCTTTCAAAATATGTAAAAATATACAGGGGTATGTAAAAAATTAAGATTTTTTTTTTATTTCCGGTTAAACCGGAAGCCATATTGTGGGTAAAATTTATTGTGCTAATAGATAACAAGGTACTATATACGTCCGCCAAATTTCAAATTTTAGTTTCTATTACAGTGGTAGTTATGGGCACTCGAATATTTTTTTATAAAAAATTCGTAACTCCTCTCCTATGAGGAGTTAAGAAATCTGACCAATGTTATTCAATTTACTGATAGGATATCAAAAATATATCAAAAAATAAACAAATTCCTTGGAGTCATTTTTGAGAAAATTTAGTTCAAATTTATGTCAAATTTTGACCCCTTAAATATAGGCAACCCATAACTTTTTCTGAAAAACGATAATATTCTTGTTATAGCCCCATCTTTACTTTATATAAATGTTTTTTCAAATTAAATTTATCTTAAACAAGTTTTTAGATTGGTAGGGAAATGTATCGGGTGGGCGGTCGGCCATGCTGGCCGCCATTTTGGATTTGGAAATGTCAAATTTCGTATTTCTATTTACCTATCGATGAGCTAACTTTAAGTTAAATTTCATTCGTTTCGGTCAAAATTTGCAAAAATGGGCCCCAAATAACCCCCCTATTTCGGCCCCCCGTTGAGAGGTTTTTTTCAAAAGCTTAGTTTCTCGACAAAATTCTCTTAAACTTAATCATACCGAATTTCATCGAAATCGGTCCAGTAGTTTTTGCTGGGCGGTGGCGACATACGTACGTACATACGTACGTACATACTTCCGACATGTATTTTTTATTTGCTTTTTAGACTCAGGGGGACTCAAAACGTCGAAAAAAAGTGAAATCTGAAAAATTTTTTTTTGCACGATCCTATAACTTTATCTATTATACTCATACTGCGTATGTAGTACGATAAAGTAAAAATCGTAAAAATCTCCCCCTAATTAGCATCCCAAATGAAATTAATCATTACTGCTTCACAAGTTACTTGACTCAAGTATTGTTTATATGATCTGTAAGTTTTATCGGACAAAGTGCTCAGTTTTGAAAAAAATTTGGTTTTAAATTAATTTTTTTTTATTTTGAAAATTGTTTTTTTTTTCAAAACAACATAAAAATTATTAGTGATACGAAAAATCTCAACTAGTAAAAAAATATAGGTTTTACTATTGTGAATATTTTGGACTTTTTGTTTTCCTGAAGACAAAAATTGGTTATATAAGATATGGCTGTTCAAAATTTGCATACACTCGTGATTAGTGACTCGTTTAAGCACATTAACTACAGAAATAAGCCCTTTGAACCAAAGAAACTTACATATCTTATAAACAATACATAAGTAAAGTAATTTGTGAAGCGGTAACGATTAATTTCATTTCGGATGCTAATTATAGGGTGATTTTCACGATTTTTTTTTACCCACCAAAAAAAGATACCAACATTATTTTGATCGTAACTTAGTTACTTTTGACGTTAGAAACTTTTTTAAAAAACAATGGACTATTATAATTGATGGATTCGACCGTTACTTGATGGAAGTTCATTTTATCTCACAATAAAACACTGAAAAACGTTTGTTTTCTATACTTCCACAAAATTTATATATATTGGTGGAGATACGTGGATGACATACTAGTCTGCTTTACAGGAACTAACAGACAACTTGACCAATTTCTATCATACATTAATTCACTTCATAGTAATATTGAGTTCACAATAGAAACAGAACAGAATAATTCCATAAACTTTCTAGATGTAACGATTACCAGACTACACAACAAACATGAGTTCTCCGTATATCATAAACCTACCCATACTGACACAACTATACACAATTCATCATCCCATCCTACACAACACAAATTAGCAGCCTACCATAGCATGATACATAGACTGACAGAAATTCCTATGACAAAAAATAACTTCGAGACAGAACTAAATATCATTAGACAAATAGCAGTAAACAATGGCTATAACGAACAAACAGTTAACAACATTTTAAACCAAAAACTCCATAAGAAAGCCTTGAAATTAGTGTATCCACCACCACAGAAAGAACCCAGTACCTTCTGCTCTCTCACATATACTGGCAAAATAACAACAAAAATAGCCAGATAGATAAAAAAGAAAGGAATAACACCAGCTTTCAGAACTAACAACAACTTAAGCAAACATATTAAAAACAATAAAAGCCGGAAGAGAAAGCAACTACAGAGTGGTGTGTACAAACTAACTTGTGGTGACTGTCCGAAAACTTACATCGGTCAAACTGGCAGAACTTTTGACAAACGGATAGCAGAACACAAAAGGGCTTTCAACAATAGAAAAACAGACACTTCTACATACGCACTTCACCTTCTAGATCATAATCATTCTTTCAATGAAGAGTTGCAAATTCTACATATTTAAAATAAAGGCCTTAAGCTATCACTTTTAGAATCAATGGAAATTAATAAATTGAAAAATACAGATATAATTCTAAATGACCAACTCGAGACAAACAGCTCCCCACTTCTTAACCTCTTCAGTTAAAGACTTAAAAAGGCAAACACATTGTAAAATATATCACTTGAGAAAGGCACTTTGCCGAAACAGCTGTAGTAATAACATAGTTGTAATAAATTTTGTGGAAGTATAGAAAACAAACGTTTTTCAGTGCTTTATTGTGAGACAATGGACTATTGTTTGAAGTCAGTATGAAAAACGACGTATAAAACTTGCATTATTGAATATCTCAGTTTCTCAGTTCCGAATTTCTGCAACTTTGTAGTTTACCTACAAATTATTCATGGATCGTGCTAATATAAAAAAAATACAAGTGTTTGAGTTAGCACGTGTAGGTAGGCACCGGCGGTTAGTCTTTAAACAAGTGTTGAAACAAGAACTTCGTTAAGTAGGTGACATGAGTAAGGAACCTAACAAAAGCGTTCCCTGTGTTTCTTAATAAATTTTGTTTTCAAATTTTTTGATGAATAAGTATCCTTTGTTTTTATTTATAATTACCTATACAAAAATTATGATTTATTAAGCAGTTGCATTTTCTGGTGTGTACTTGTGTAGTTCAAAATGTCCCCATCAAATTAGAAACAAAAGAAACAAAAAGCGCCTTAAAGCCCCTGAGGGGCCCGGGCGCTGGTTCCACGGATCCCGCGGAACCATGCTCAGAACGCCACTGGCTCTGCCATCCAAGCCAATGTCTTTTAGAACTTCGATTAATATTGAGTGCTTAACACGATCAAATGCCTTTTGGAAGTCAATAAAACAACTGTATATTTCTACAGATATATCATATATCACGACATAGGTATTTGAGCCAGTACATGAATTTATCCCAAACAATGTCTCTCTCGTTTTAAACCCTGTGGAAGCCAAACTGTATGTCACTTAGGTATTCCTAGCATTTATTGTAGATACGGCCATGTATTACTTTGAGAAAAATTTTCAGTAAATGATTTAACAAATTAATAGTTTTATAATCAGCACAGGTTTTTGCTGTTGTCTTCTTAGGTAGAGCTACGAACAATGAATTGGACCAACCACTAGGTAGATGTCCGCTGGTATAAATGGTTTTAAAAAACGAAGTTAGAGCCTCTAAAACATTGCTCCATCCATCGTTGATATTTTTCTTTAACTCTAGACAACGGAGCCTCACATACTGCTATTAACTGAGCCGACTGAACTCTGGTCTTTTATAGAAATGTTAGTCCTCTCTTCCTCCTCTTTTTTTCCGGTCTCAATATTATATTCAAGGATCGATAGCGGTCATGGAACTAATAGAAGAAGAAGAAGAAATACGACAATTATATTTTATGAAACTCTGACTCGACTATTACAGATTTACTAATGCCATAGTTTCTGTTTTGACTTTGTTCCGTCTCCTTTAAGTTTAGTTAATTTGTTAATTTTGTTTGTCGATTTTATTTTACGATGTAAATGCATAATCAGTAATTCTTAAAGTTTGGGTAAATTAGTTTCCAGCAATCTCTTAAAAGATTAAAATACATTTATTTACATATATTTCTGAGGAACATTTGTCATTTGTATCATAATCCTTCTCTTTAGAAAGTAGGTGTTTGGAAATTAACAGTTAGGCCGATGCCACATTATGCGTTTTGACCGGATGCGGTGAAAACGCATCCGTTTCCAACGCAACCGGACCGACCTGTCACACTATGCGTTTAGTCTGGTGCAGTTTGTAAGCGCGTACCGATGACTCAAAACGCATCCGTTTCCAACGCAACCGGACCGATCTGTCACACTATGCGTTTCCACCGGATGCGGCGGAAACGCATCCGGTCAAAACGCATAATGTGGCATCGGCCTTAGGCGACTCAAGCGGTTATTGTCAGCTTCTGTGAAGGACAGTTATGACGATTTTCGATTTTGTAATTACGTTTTTCCCAAGATGAAATTGTGTAGGACAAATAGACATTTTTGTGTTCCCCACCATCAGGGATTGCTGGTGGGGAGCAGGGTTGCCGATTTGTACATAATTATCAGATTTTAACATAATTTTTATGGCATTCTGATAATAAATATTTTTTTAACATAATTGATAATTTTAACATAATTTTATACGGATAGATTTGGCAATAGAGTTTAGTAAATTTTCAAGAATTCTTCAATTTGTTTGCATTTGCATTTACTAGCTTGCGACTTGCGACACATGTTCAGCAGATACAGATATCAATTTTATGACCACCTTTGTCCTTTTATATTTGATTTTGGGACTAATGTACCTACCTGAATAGTGAATACTATTGAGGATTGTGGTTTTCATATAAAAAATATCATTAATATCAAACTAAATAACTTATGGATTAAAAAAAATGAAGACAATTGCTTTATAAAAAGCCGAGAAAATACATTTTTAACGTAAACCGATGAGTGATTTTTATGATGAATGATGATTATTGATCATCATATTATGACGAAGGTAGTTTATTTTTGAATACTTGTACCTATAGAAGTATAATAAACTATCATTTTTTTGCAATGTGATAGCAAAAGAAGTAAAAAATAAAATCAACCGAAATTTGACGATTTCTACCGAAAAATTAGGAGCAATTCTACTGAAATTTTCTCCAAGTTCTGTCCAAAAAAATTTTAACATAATTTTTGGCAAAATCTGATAATTTTAGCAACCGCTTAACATAATTTCATATCGTGACATCGGCAACACTGGTGGGGAGTCGTTTTGTATTTTTAGTAGTATTCAGTAGCCAGCGAAAATTAGATCTGTAAACACATATAGTAATCAATAAAGAGTTCTATCGAAAAGTGTCGTCGTATATTATTTTAATTTGCTAAAGTAATATTTTATAGCAACGTATACTCACGGTAAACTACTAATCGTGGGTCAAAACAGACTTCAACAGTTTGTGTGCTGTCACAAGTGTTGTGCATTTACTGTCAATGACATAGAACAGGGGTCGGCAACCTGCGGCTCGCGAGCCGCATGCGGCTCTTTGGATGTGAAGCTGCGGCTCTTTAGTTCCACACGCAAATATTATTTACTTTACCAAAATAAATAAATACCAAAATATCGCGATAAAACCAGTGCAACTGTTGATTACTTCAGCACAGTTACAAAAAAAATTAAAGATGAATTTGCTGGCAGATTTGAACAATTCAGAACCACTCTAGCATTCATAGTAAATCCTCTCAACACAAATAGTAACGAAATCCACGTTGAGCCATTTGGAATAATTGATACTGGATCTTTAGAAATGCAATTGATCGATTTAAAAAGTAAAGCTTTGTGGAGTGGAAAATTTAAAGAATTGAAAAGCAAGTTGGAAGAGTTGTAGGTCCAGAAATGTATGTACGTAACGCAATAAAAGTGGACAGCTTTGAAAGAAATATCTCGAATTGAGGGACTTATATTTCGACGCATGGAATAGTCTTCCAGATTGCTGGTACTACATACAGTGAGGTAAAGAAGTTTGGCATTTGGAGTGCTAACTATCTTTGGATCGACATATTCTTGCGAGAAAGCGTTCTCTTGCATGAATATAATTAAAAGTAAACTAAAAGACCAACTAACAAATGATAATTTTGAGTCGTGTTTGGAACTTAAAACAACAAGTTATGAGCCAGATTTATCCACACTTTTTAAAACCATGCAAAGCCAACGCTCCCATTGACATTATTTGCTCAATTGTTTGTCATTGAAGTACAAGTTAGTGTAGTAAGTGAATATTTTTGTTTTAATTTTTTACTTGAATAAATGAAATGTAAGAAAATATATATGTGAAATACACTATATACATAATTATGAATAAATATATTAATTTTTTTTTATCAAAGAACTTTATGCGAGTACTATTTATCGTTGACAAAAAAATGTGGCTCTTAAAAAACTTTAAAATTTTTTAAATTGTAATTTTTGGCTCTTCCGACTCAAAAGGTTGCCAACCCCTGACATAGAACATAAAATAGCTCTACGAATTAATTATATGTATTCAAATAAACTAATTAATTTGAATTTGCACATACTTTCTAAACTCACATCTCAAGATCATCATTATTTAAGCAGAAAGTAGTCTTCTGAGTAGTTTGAATTACATTTCCCATATATTATGAAAATGACATTGTCTTATGAGGATCCTTATACATAAATATATTTATAATATATCGTTAAATATCACTTTCTCGCTCCACTATACCTCTCCTGAGACTTGGTCATCGTCCAAAGTGGTTTTCCAAGGAGTGTGTCACTGTACTTAGAAGAATGTATAATTTTATGCATATATGTAAATATAATGTCAACAGAATAATATTTACCTTAATCATTTCGAGACAATAGGAAGTACATTACCACAGTAAAAATTGTTTGAAAATCAGCTGAAAAGAAACATACACTTAAGCCTTTCTTGTTTAATATAATACAGGCCATCTTCACAAATTGTCCTAATGAAAACGGCTAACTTTGGAAACAAATATTTGGGTTGGCAACACTGAGCGCTGAAAAGTCAAATTAAAAATGGTACTTTTATGTGTAATATTTTGAAACAAAAACTACAGAGCCTGTTACTGTGTAATACATACGTTATTAATAAGCTTTTGTTGTTTATCTGTACTCGTGTATTAGTTATTATCTGTTGCATCAAAGTTTTTAAAAATATTTTTTGGGAAAAACAACAAATTGTAAAAATGGATAAAATATATCAATATATTAAATATGTAATATTTATCTAGTAGAAAATAAAAGGATTCTTTGAAGTTTTCCAGATTGCAGCAACAAAAAGTATTTTTTAGAGACAGTTTTTTTTTGTTTTGGATTCTGACCATATTGTAAGTCATTGTCATCACCATGACAACGCGAAAGTTAAGGATACTTGATTATATGAAAGTGTGCCAAAAAACCCATTGAAAGTGTGCGAAGAAGTAAATCCCATTTAAAATACATTGTTACTTCACGCACACTTTAAACTAAACCCTTCACGCACTGCTATCTATAATGACAGTTTTCACAAACTAAAAACTTGTTTTTGTTTTCAATCCAATATGTAATCAATTCAACATGTGGGATAAAATTAAACAAATCACTATTCCCAAATCATATGCATGTAATTATGTATACATATATTATATGCATGTAATAGGTATAACAATAAATAATAAACAAACTAAACAGATTATTCTACAATAAAATTAACATAAAAAATAAACAAGTAGGAAACAGAACATATTTTGAAAACTAGTGTTTATATTTTAAATCTTCTATTTTCAATAATTTCATTTTTTTCTTCAAAATTATATATAAAAAAAATATACAAGGGTAATGACTTTTCAAGTAGTTGATCGATTACGCAGCAACATTCTTCCATGTTCAAATGCACGAATAACTACTAAACTAACGTTACCACATTGTAAAATGGTTACAATACTGATATACACAGCGTGCCCGCGCCGTCTGTGGAGCCGTCATTCCTTCAAAATTTTCAGTCCCGAGCGATAGCGAGAATCATCTTTCGTTACCAGAACTAGAAGTGGTAACGAAGTATAATAACGTGCAACTGATTCAAATGTATTCACATGTAATCTCGCCAATATTTTCGTGCGTCTAGTTGGCTATTTACTGAATTAGGAAGGTACTACGTATTAACAAATATTTATGTTGGTAAAAAATATAAATGGAATTATTTCATAGCAGTCATAAAATATTTATTTGCAAGATTTTTAACTATTACCAATGGTAACAGTGGTTACATGGACGCTTCGCCAGTGATAAGTAGATCGTAGATCGTACTTCTTAATGATTAACACTAATTACAAAAAATAGAGGATCTTTTGTAAAAGGTATATTTAAAATATCCCAATAAGGCCTACATCACAAAACAAAACGTTTTCGGAGTAATAGGTAATCCATCATCAGTGTTAAGCCCTAAAATAGTAAGTATAATCTAATTAATAATAGACAATGTTATAAAAGTTGACTAAGGTTAAGAATTGACAGAGGCCATACTTACAATAGCATGCATGCGTGAGCCACCAAAAAGTTATGGGTAAGAATCCTTTAAAAGTTTTAAGATCTTAAATGATACTACACATTTTTATTAAAACAGATGGATGTTGCAGTTGCAAATATTCCTGGATATAACCCAGGGCAACACAGGACTCTAACCCACGTGGATATGATATGCCAAGAATGAACCCTACATATTAAAAATTGAGTGTCAACTGAACTGAAAGGTGAAAGAACTTTAGAAGTATGCCAGTGACAGATTGTCAATGTGACGTTGTGAACTATTTTGTTACTTCAGCCAAGGAATTTAAATTTTATGTTGATGTTCACATATTTTGTGAACAAAATAGTTCACATTTCACAACGTCGCATTGACAATCTGTCACTGGCATACTTCTAAAGTTCTTTCACCTTTCAGTTCAGTTGACACTCAATTTTCAATATGTGAGGTTCATTCCTTGCATATCACATCCACGTGGGTTAGAGTCCTGTGTTGCACTGGGTTATATTCAGGAATATTTGCAACATCCATCTGTTTTAATAAAAATATGTAGTATCATTTAAGATCTTTTAAAGGGTTCTCACCCATAAATTTTTGGTGGCTCACGCATGCATGCTATTGTAAGTATGGCCTCTGTCAGTTCTTAACCTTAGTCAACTTTTATAACATTGTCTATTATTAATTAGGTTATACTTACTATTTTAGGACTTAACACTGATGATGGATTACCTATTAATCCGAAAACGTTTTGTGATGTAACCCTTATTGGGGTCTTTTAAATATACCTTTTACAAAAGATCTTGTATTTTTTGTGATTTATGGTATATAGCCAGCTACAGGAATTTTATTTTCCTCGTGGATTTTTAACACTAATTACTGTTATAATCGATTTATAAGATTATTCATGCATTCTTAAAATTATCCTCGAAGTCAAAATAAAAGGAGTGCATTAAAGTTATTGCTTCGCTTAGGATTACAAAATGCTAAGCGACATACCTACCAAATGCAGGCAGATGCACGCAAGTGAGAGGTTCAGTTGCTGGCTCTGAAACAATGAAATAAAACCAAACATTTGACCCAGGACAAATATCTGACATGACATTCCACTTAGTCTTCGAGCAGACCTGATATATAAATATTTGTTAATCAATGGTTGCTGGTTGCGTTCAGGTGTGTGGTCTGAACCGGACTGAGCCCAAAAATGAAGTCGGTGTTATAATTACGATGATATTATCCAAAATGTTTAAATATAACTGGTTATGGCAGTTTAGATAAACTGGGTATAACTTATTTTATAAACTGGCCATCAAAAAGGTTCTGAAACTGTTTTCTTGTGGCATGTGGTTACATAATATTATTTTATATGAAACCACAATTAGTCGAGAAAATGAAGCATTTTCGCTCGCAACTTTTTTGGCCAGCATGGATTTACTTCAAATTTTCACAGAAGGTAGGGAATAGTCTAAGGATTATTTTCTATATCATGCCGCTGTACACTAAAACCTTGGGGTTGGTCGCCACCCCATCTCGGGGCGGGAATTTTAATTACATTTTAACCATGTAAATCGATGTAAACAGTAATTCTAAGAAAAAAAAATGTTTTTTGCATTTTCTTCATAAAACTAATATTTTTCGAGTTATTCGCGCTTGAAAGTAACAGTTTTTCGACGAAAAAATCGACTTTTTTAGAGGGTTTTTTGAGAATACCTCAAAAAATATGCATTTAATCGAAAAAACTTTGGATATCAAAATTGTATCTTTTAGTGACACAAACCAAATTCTTTTTCTGTAATATCTTTAGGACTAATACAAACCGAAATACGGCATGTTAAAAGTTAGCTTTTTTCGTCAAATGCAAAATTTGAAATATTTAAAGCCAAATAACAAAAAAAAACTGTGCATTTTTCGAGGAGAGCTTGTATAATCTTTTTTCAATTATACAGTTAGACCTTTCCAAAAATAATTATAAAAAGTTTCTAGCCTAACAATTAAGCGACTTATTATCAAAAAAAGATCGGTTCCTGCTTTCCTCTATGAAAAAATCAGTGAAAACAACACCCTAACTACCCTACTAATTAAAAATTGGTCTTCAACTTTCTGCATTTCTTTTTATATTCGTATTATCAATACACCCTTGACGTTTGACCTATCTAAAAGGCCTAATGTTAGAAAAATCGGAGTTAAAAAAAAATAAATTTTTTGGAATTTCCCATTTTTCACCGTTTACTTCAAAATATCTCCGAAAATACTGGAGATACGAAAAAAATGATGAACAACTAAATTGTAGCTTTTTTGATAATTAATATTCTCTTGTGCATATATTTTCATTACAGTGAACAGTTAGCGAGATATAGCTGTTTAAAACCTCTATTTACGAGAAAACACCCCCTTATTCGTGCTCTTTAAACCCACCCCAATTAAAAACTAAGGGATCTTACGGAATTTAGTTTACATAGTCTTACAACTCTTCAAAAATCCTACAAAATCATTTTTGAAAAAACTTTTTAACCCCAAAAATAAAGGAGCCAGGTTTATAAAACGAATTTTTTTGTTCGAAAAATTCGAATAGTCCGCTTATGGATAATTTTCAATGTAGGTATGTATAATGCCCCAGAACCGGTTCGTATACTGGAAGATGACTTAAAAACTATTTGTATTTGTACATATTTGTAAATTCGTATTTTTGTGTAAATAAATGTTTTTGTAATTCTTTAATTCTACTTTTTCTTCTGTATAGATCTATTAAATTATCTACTTATAAAAATTGTAATGTTAATAAGGGTGGTTTTTAAGGGTTGAAATATTATGATATTATATCCTTAAGTATAAAACAATCCTTATTTAACCAATCAAAACCAAATTTTACCCATATTAAAGTTTACAATGTTTTTATATAATTTTTGACAATAATGGGTAGTTTACACACCCTAAAAATAATCAACGCCCTTAAGCATGATATAGAATATGAAGTACAGGGTGAGATGATCCAAATCCCAAATTTTTATGTAAATCGATTTAAGCCGAAATTATTCTTTTAGGTTAGTAAATTTTTTATATATAGCTCCAACAAGGGTGGTTTAAGGGTTGATATATTATAATAGTATATTTTAAAGCATAAAACAATCATTATGTAATTAATAAGAACCAACTGTTGACAATATTAAAGTTTTAAATGTAATTTTATAATTTTTTACAATTAGGGGTAGTTTTCACCCTTAAAATACCAAAAGCGTGCAACGGCTCAATATAGAAAATGAACTAGAGGGTGTAATGAGTCTAATCCCAAATTTTTGTACAAATCGATGCTGGATGAAAAAATTGCGAGGTCTTGCCATTTTTTCAGTTTCATTAACTCGACTAAATTAATTGTAACGAGAATTGCATTTTTTCATTTATTTTGACATTTTGACTTCCAATCTGGATATCGTTTTAAAAAAATTCTAAAATAAAATTATGAATAAATAATCAATCGTATGAATGAATTCATACAAGGTTATCTAAAAGCGTTTTTAGAAGAAGCATAAAGTTGTTTGAAATCACTTCTTCATCTTATTGCGACATCTCCTTTCGAAGGTTGGCAATCCAAATGGTAATAATTATAGCTTTGGAAACGGCTGCACGAAAAATTTTTGCGGATGAGCGGTCAAACCATGTCTTCAGGTCTTTCAGCCATGAGTCAGTAGTGATGTTGAAAAAGTAACTATTCGTTACAAAGTAGGTACTCGTTACTTACGAATACCGAAAGTAACGATTACTGTACAGAGAGGCAAATCGTTACTTTGATTACTCTGCTTACTTCGTTACTTCGTACCAATCGTATCAGAGCGAGTACCTATTTGAGTATTGTATCTACACTCGGTTGATATCGGAATCGGACCGGTATTCCACGAGTGTTCGGTATCAGTCCAGTTAACTAAAATTTTATCTATGAAAGGCGAAGGCTATGAAGAGTTTTACAGAATTACAGGGCGCTGAGAAGTAGCTGAGGCAGAGGGAGGTAAATCATTTACCAAGGCATGCACCCAGAAACAGATGTCTACGATAAAATACGATTTGTCGAGGTAGATAATTCACAGATTGTTCCTTTGAAAATAAAAATGCAACGCATTAGATTTTAATAAAAAATACATACTATTCTTATCAGGCCTAGAAAAAAATGCCTAGCTTTATTAGATTGAGTGGAAAAAATGTAGAAATGATAATATTTCTAGACTCTAGACTATGAGTATCAACTTTAATTTTACATGTAGATATGGCATTGTTTTTATTAGACCAGGGCATTTAACACTAAAAACACAGGAATAAATCTATTTTTAAATACAGGGTGAGGCAAATAAAGGGCCTATTAGAAATATCTCGAGAACTAAAGGCAACAGAATCATGAAAATTGGAATAAAGGGGTTTTGAAGGATGATCTATTAAATGAAAATATTTTCATCTCTTTGCAACTTCCTAGTTGCTTATAACTTCGTTTTTTTAAATTGGACACCCTGTATATTTTTACATTTTTGGATTCTCTTTGATGTCTTCTTTCTTAAAATATGAGGTTCTGTAATATTATACAGGGTATTTTAAAAGATATTTACGTTTTTTTATTAATTTCGTAGCAAAATTAACACCCTGTAGAATTGTAGTAGTTTGACATCTAAAACTCTACTTACGTTCAAATGATTTTTAATATACTTTACTATTGTTAAGAATCATTAGTATAGCTAAATTTTTAATTTTAGTATACAGTACTTTTTTATTTCTTAAGCATTCC
The DNA here is from genome assembly GCF_917563875.1 of Diabrotica virgifera virgifera. Taxonomy (NCBI): domain Eukaryota; kingdom Metazoa; phylum Arthropoda; class Insecta; order Coleoptera; family Chrysomelidae; genus Diabrotica; species Diabrotica virgifera. Next base: position 20,315,865 of record NC_065448.1, read on the forward strand.
CTATACCTAACTGCTTTAGTTTGTGCTTAATTGTTAATCGCACCAACAATCTTAACTACGTAGATATTTTGATAGCTAAACCATTATTGGTAATTTTAAGGACCAGTCTGGATTAATATGTATTTATTTCTGAAAAATTATTTGGGATTGAGTATTTTCACGGCCAACCTAATAAAATTTCGCGTATTTTTTGTTGCAATTAATATTTAGCTTGAATCACCAATAACTCACAAATTAAAGCAGTTAGGTATAGGGAATGCTTAAGAAATAAAATAGAACTATAAAGTATCATTTCACTACAATACAAAAATACAGGGTGTTCTATTTAAGAAAACTCAGAAAATACTCATTCCGAGTTTCGACCAACCCTGTATACTAAAATTAAAAATTTAGCTATACTAACGATTCTTAACAATAGTAGAGTATATTAAAAATCATTTGAGCGTAAGTAGAGTTTTAGATGTCCAACTACTACAATTCTACAGGGTGTGAATATTGCTACGAAATTATTAAAAAAACGTAATTATCTTTTAAAATACCCTGTATAATATTACAAAACCTCATATTTTAAGAAAGAAGACATCGAAGAGAATCCAAAAATGTAAAAATATACAGGGTGTCCCATTTAAAAAAACGAAGTTATAAGCAACTTCCGGTATAGATAAAAGAGATAAAAATATTTTCATTTAATAGATCATCCTTCAAAACCCCTTTATTCCAATTTTCATGATTCTGTTGCCTTTAGTTCTCGAGATATGTCTAATAGGCGAGTTATCTGCCTCACCCTATATAGTAGGTACCTAGAGACTTGCCACTTTTTGCATTGTATTTAGGATTAGGATGACGTCTGGAAAAAAGTCTGCAATAGAAAAATGGGTGGAAATGCATTATGTATTACATTTTAAAGTGTGTAAAACGCATCGAAAAATGCATAAACATGTTAAAATCAGTATATTTATTAAGGGCCAGATTTTCTTATTTTGGGGTATTTGGGGTCACTGAACACGAATATGCAATCAGAACCGACTTCCGAAGCACCTGGGTGCCCAGGGTTACTGCTAAGGTACGTCATCTAGAGTTTCGAGGGTTTGTTTTTGACACTTAATTGATGCAAACAGATTACTCGAGATTACTGATATTGTGGAGCAGCAATGATAGAACAATTACCAACATTAATTAACAAAATCATAAAACACAATAAAATACGGGAAAAATGGAGAACAAGCGAACTAATTCTACTATTCAAAAAGGAGATAAAAGCAGCCAGAAAATTACAGAGGTATCAACTTGTTAAATACTACCCTAAAACTTACAACTAAATTTTTACAAGACCTAGTGAATCAGGGTTTCGTACTGGAAGATCGTGTAACGATGCAATATTCGTCATAAAGCAAATTACTTAGAAATCACTAGAGTATAATAGACCAGCATTTCTATGTCTGATTGACTTAAAAAAAAGCATTTGACAGAGTACATAGAGTTAAGACTCATAGATGTAATCCATCTTCTGTATAATAGAGAATTTCCCTTAGATATCATAAAAGCTATTGAAAAAATCTACCATAACAAGAACATGGAAGTCAGAATAGATGGACAACTTACAGAATCTATAGATATAGGCACCGGAATAAGACAGGGAGACTCATTGAGTCCTATGCTCTTCAATTTAATCATGGATGAATGTTTATGTACTTTTAGATGCATTTTATACTGCAATTATGCATTTCCACCCATTTCTCTATTGAAAACTTTTTCCTGTTTTACTATTTCCCTAAAAATCTATGTGTCTATGTGTATTTTATTGTTATGATCCAAAAATCTAAAATAATATCTGCCCGGACCAAAAATTAGTAGAATTTATAAAAAAATCATTTTTAATAAAATATTTATTAGTCTGGACACAATTATGTCGGGCACCCCTTGTTTTTAATAATTTTTAACATAATAGATTACATATCATTTAATTTCTATCCATTAAATAGATCGGTGAAGGTCGTTGTTATATTGGATCTTATACGAAATACTGAGAAATACAATTCTCGATATGATTACCGGTACTCAAATACAAATGTAATCATAGTCATAGTAATCAAAATGTCCTACTAATACAAAATATGTACTGAAAAATGTGATTCTCCATATGATTACCGGTACTCAAATACAAAAGTAATCAAAATAATCAAAGAAACGAATACTGTAAATGATTACTTTATACAAAAATAACGATTTGTAACGATTACTCGAAAGTAACTATAATCAACATCACTACGAGTCAGGGCCTCGATTTTTGACCCTTCGCTGCGTTATCGAACGTATTCGCTTCGTATCTGTTTAGCATACGCAGCGCATACGTTCGATAACGAAGCGAAGGGTCAAAAATCGAGGCCCAGGCGTCTTTCTGCTGATATTTTTCCCTGTACTTTACCTTCTACTTAATATGATTTGAAGTAATTCATATTATCTTTCACCTCTCAACACATGAAATTACTTATTACCGGCTAATTCATAGGTGGAATGAGAGCAATAAAATTTACACAGTATGAAAAGTTATGGTAGGGGAGCAAAGTATGCTAAATGTGCAGTCACTCGAGCGTTATGGGGACCTATTGGGTCGTGAAGAGTAGGTCCTAAAACCAAAAAAAGTTAAATAAAGTTTTCCATTTTAGTGGGGACTTTCCATTTTTAATTTAATTTTCCATTTCCAACAATTGTTTTTTTTTTTAGATTATAGCGCCATGTGTCCATAATTCAAAAAAATATCTCGAATAAAAGTTATTTTTACGTAAGCAATCAAATTCTGCAATGATTTTAAAGTAATCCCCACCCCACCTCCGTGGAGAGTCGTGTTTGGTACCATTCGATAGATTTTTCAAAAATATTGAATACGTGTATTTTTCAGTTTTTCGATCTGATGTTCATCTCGCGAAATATCGCGGGATTTTTGGTATAATTCGATAGATTTTTGAAAAATATTGAGCATGTATTTTTTAGTTTTTTGATCTGTCATTCATTTCGCGAAATATTCCCTTTTTCTTGTGAAATTGGGACTCACCCATTTCCTTACACCCCGTTCAAATCGTCAGATTTTTTAAATATACACTGTTTTGCATGTACTTAACTTACATTATCTTAATCTGACGATTTCGAGTTTCTCTAAGGATAGATTTTTGCTTCGGTCGCCCCTCCTCCCTTAACGAACTCCCCTGCATTAAGAGCCAATATATGGTAGAGGTACATTTTCAGGGTACAAGGTTTCTCCCCATGTAATAATCTGACGCACTTGAGTAACTGCAGAAATCCCCGCTCGGGCTCACCTACCATTAGTTTTCGCTACATATTTAGGAGAAATAAAAATATTAAAAAAAAAGAATTACATTTTTAATTCTAGACAAATATCTATAACTTTTCATTTTCTCCAATAATTACTCTAAAATATTCAAATTACAGTTGTACCCTTATTATGTACTATTACATTACACTATTACGAAAATCCTAATCTTTTTAACTAATGACCATATTTATTATTTGTCGTTTATATTAAATTTATGATTTTTTATTTTCTTGACCAATTATTGATGTACAAATTGTATATTTTTGAAGTGAAAACTTCTCTAGGGACGGTGTGCACCTTTTGGATGGGGAAAAGTATTAAATTAGCGACCGTCATCGCCTCGGCGAAATAAATTTTTAGTTTTCACACTTTTAGTAGAAGTCTTCACTTCTGTCGGCACTCCCATGAGTGCCTTAAATTTTTTTATTATTGATTTTACTAATATATTATGTACATACCTGCATATGCAAATATTATTCATTTTCGAGGTATGAAAAAGTGTAACAAAACATAAATATGATTTTTATTCATAAAATATCAATAAAGTAGGCTTTTTTCTAGTACTTTATGTAAATACACAGTTCACTTTTTATCAACAAATCAATAAAGCAAATCAGATACAACGATAAAATATGAATTGGGATAGATAACCCTAAGATTAACTCACTCAACATGCAAATACAACTGTATACATTAGTTACTATATAGACAGTTTTTTTATATGAGCAGTATCAACGGCGGATCCAGCAACCTTGCAAGGAGGGAGCAATGAATTAAAAATTTTCTCGTCACTCGCGTACGCAGGATTCTTTTTCGGTATGGGCTGTTACTTTATTTTTCTTCATGTAACATGTCCTTTCAGAACGTTGGTTACCATCATAGATATCTTAATTTTATTCACTGCCACCCTAAATAAACCACGAAGTGCTTTTTCGTCCTGGACTGCGTTTGCCTTCTATTTTCACTTGCATAATATTTTGTAGCAACTTATACTTATTTGAAACTTCTCATTACATGTCCAAAATACTCCACTTTTCTCTTCTTGATGCCTTCTATAATCTCGGTAGTCTTACTGAGACGTTCTAGTATTGTTTAGTTTCGAACCTTCTTCACCCAAGATACTTTTAAAATTCTTCTATAGAACCACATTTCGAAAGCCTCAAGGCGATTTAGATAAGTAGGTCGATTTTATTCACAGTCCAAGACTCGATACCGTACAGTAAGACCGAGAACACGTACTTTGGAGAAGGAATTTTGTTTTATGTTTCATTCCGTTATTCAATTATCAACAGGACACAAAACCCACTATTTATTTTCAATCGTAATTATCTCTTTCTTAAAAGAAAAGGTGACACCAGGCGAAGTCTCAAGGAGGGGGCAATTGACCCCTCCTTGGATCCGCGCCTGAGCAGTATCATAATAGGTATGATACGACTAAAAAAATAAAAAATAGCGTTAATGGCACTTAATTAGGCCAGGAACCGAAGCTTTTCACCTCGCAATTTTTACAGAATGGATCGATTTGCTTGAAAATTTGAGAATAAGTAGTGGATAGTCCAACGATCAAAATCTATATGATTCCGAAAGGCGCTTTTACCATGGGAGTGGTTTCCACCCCATCTCGTGGGTGGAAATGTTTTATTATATTTTGACCGCAAAAGTTAATAAAAACATTCATTCTAAGCTAAAAATGTTCTATACAGTTTTTTGATAAAATTAATAGTTTTCGGGAGTCTTATCATACCAGCCGACGAGTAAAGACGTTAAATTCTAATTAATATTCGCTTACAGTTTTTGCAAAAGTTAAAAACGCGTTTTGTGAATGTGTTATTTTAACGATAAACATTGGTAAGGTGACTTTATTTAAATACATATTATAGACGACTTCAAAAATAGGCCAGTATTTACTGGCCCCAAATAATTGATATTTTGGCATACAAAATATCAATTTCTACATCATGGCATCCTCATCTACGTCAACTAAACCTACTTCTACACCAGACCAACAATCTCTAGAACCTAAAAGCTACTCTTCCGTAACCAGACAACCAACCGCTAATGTTTTTCCATCAAGAAACCAAGCAATTGTGTTCGACGCAATTGACAACACCAAAATTGAAGATTACCTCCACAGTTTAAGCCAAATTATTCGACCAATAAATATTATTTTCTGTTCAAAGTTATCCAACAACAGAATGTGCATTTACTTAGCAAATGAAAAATTAGTGGACGACTTTATTATCAACCACGGAAAAATCAAAGTTAATCAACAACTCCTACAAGCACGACGACTAATCACACCCAGCCAACGACTAGTACTCTCAGGCGTATGTCCATCTATTCCACACTCAATCTTAGAATCCGAATTGCAAGCACTTGGTGTCAACCTTTTGTCACCCTTATCATTTCTCCGTATAGGGACTTCCAGTCCTGAGTTCCAGCATATATTAAGCTTTAGGCGACAAACCTATATATCCCCTTTAACCAACCATACCTTACCCGATTCTTTTATTATAACCCACGAGGAGACATCATATAGAATATGGATATCTTTAGACAACCAGACTTGTCATATATGCAAAAACACCAAGCATTCAGCAAAAGACTGTCCAACAAAGGCATCTGTATCAGGTGACACCACTTCAATTCCTCAAAATACAGAATCAGGTGAGAACTCTATTGAAAATAATTACAATCAGGCGACTAAAGAACTAACGAGTGGCATCCCACAAAATAAAACCGAACTTAACGATCAAGTTGAACAAAATGAAACACTAAGCACAGAACTCCAAACTAACCAAATAGAAACAGATCCAATATCACAAAAACGCACAGTTTCTGAGCGTTCTCCAACTCCTTCATCAGAACACGCTTTTGAAGTAACAAAAAACAAAGAGAAAAAGACTAAATTAAACCAAGGCAATAAACCAAAAAAGACGTTAGAGGAAATGCTGAAACCCACAGAAGAATTATTTAGAGACCAAAATTCCAGTTATCCCTTAAACTATGATCAACTAATAGATTTCTTCGAAAATTGTACAGGCGCTTCCGATCCAATAAGCATTACAAAAATGTATACCAATGAAATTTCTGAAGTTACAGACCTACTGACAAAAATTTATCCTAAACTAATTGACCGAAAAATTAAAAGCACATGCACCCGAATAAGAAATAAAATTTTACGACAGATGGATCCGGACTTCCATACCGAACCAGAAAGCGACACCTCTACGGACACATATTAAAATATCAATATCATTCACTAGTTTAATTCAATGGAATCTGAATGGGTATTACACCCATTTAGAAATGTAGCAAATACTAATCTCAAAATACAGACCAATGATTCTATGTTTACAAGAAACTAATTTTAAAAACAACACTGCACATAAACTAAAAAACTTTAATTGTTTCTTTAAAAATCGACAACATGCTAAAATCGCCAGTGGAGGAGTAGCCATATACATAAAGGACGACATTAATAGCACAGCAATACCACTAGAAACAAACATTGAGGCAATTGCAGTCAGAATCAAAGACGTAACTAGTTTTTCCGTATGTAACATATACATCCCCCCCAATCAAGAACTTAACCATAACGAAATATCGGATCTTTTAGAACAAATACCTACTCCACGATTAATTGTCGGGGACTTCAACGCACATAATCCTTTATGGGGTTCAAAAAAATTAACACATCTTGGTAGAAAAATAGAAGTACTTCTGGAAAAACTCAACCTAAATTTACTTAATGATGGACAACATACCCGTTTCGACATAAGAACGGGCGAGGGTTCTGCTATCGACCTATCTATATGTGAACCATCAATAACGCATACACTTTCATGGGATGTATTACCAGAGCCATACGACAGCGACCATTATCCTATTTTAATCCATAACGAAGATGCATCTACAGCTATACCAGAAGCAAAATGGAACTTAAAAAATGCGGATTGGACGAAATTTCAAAATCATATCGAACGCAACTTGCATGCCATAAATGAAAATAGTAATGTGATCGAAGAGGTAGATTTTATTACAAAACTAATAATAGATTCAGCAGATAAAAATATTGGAAAAATTAACTTCAATAGTAAATTCCATCCAGTTCCTTGGTGGAATCATGAATGTCGACAAGTAATACAACAATCCAAAAAAGCGTTTAATAAATTCAAACGACAGAAAAATGAACAAAACTCTTTAGAATTTAAACGATTAAGAGCTATAGCCAGATTTACTATCAAAAAAGCTAAGCGCGAATCTTGGAAAACGTACGTTTCAACAATTGACAGTTCTACTCCAATGACAACTGTATGGAAAAAAGTAAAAATAATATCTGGTGCAAAATCACACAAGTCAATAAATCTGTTAGAGCAAAATAATATAATATATAAATCCCAAAAGGAAATATCAAATATACTGGCATTAGTTTATGAAAAAAATTCAAGCGACGCAAACTATTCACCAAATTTCTTAAGCAACAAAAGAAATGAGGAAAGATATACCATAGATTATGAAGATCAAAATAATAGTGAAATAAACTTTCCAATATCGATGGATGAATTAGAAGCGGTAATAAAAAACTGTAAGAACTCGTGCCCTGGACCAGATAATATACCCACTATTTTTCTAAAAAACCTCACCTACCCATCTAAAGAACACTTACTCAGCATTTTCAACTTAATCTTCTCGAAAAGTTTATTTCCAAAATCGTGGAGAAATTCAATAATAATTCCTATTCCTAAGCAAAGTAAATCAAAATCAGATCCCGAAACATATAGGCCAATATCTCTTACTTGTAGTATGGGCAAAATGCTAGAGAAAATAATAAATAACAGACTAATGTGGTATCTGGAATCAAAAAAATTAATTATACCAGAACAGAGTGGCTTCAGAAAACATCGTTCTACTGTAGACAATCTTATTGACGTAGAATCGGAAATACATGAGGCTTTTGCAATTAAACAACATTGTATCGGAATATTTTTCGACATTCGTAAAGCCTACGATACAGTGTGGAAATTATCAATATTAAAAACTCTTAGCGAATGGAAAATTAGAGGTAATATACTCAAATATATATCAAACTTATTAGAAAATAGACAGTTTCAAGTCAGAGTAGATGGCGTATATTCCTCAACAAGAAATCAACAAAATGGTATACCACAGGGCTCGAACCTTAGCACAACTCTGTTTCTTATAGCTATGAACTCTATTACCGCAAAGATTAAATATCCTGTAAAAGCTAGGCTATATGCAGATGATTTGGTTATACTTTGTAGAGGAAAGAACCCAAGAACCATCCATAACCATGTCCAAAAAGCCATAAATCATATTGAAGAATGGTCATCCACAAGTGGACTTCAGTTTAACACCCTTAAAACGAAAGCAGTGTGTTTTACAAAAAGTCACCAAATACAACTCAAGAACTTATACTTAAATGGAGCACAGGTTAAATATGTAGACGAAGTTAGATTTCTCGGTATGATATTTGATCAAAAACTAACTTGGAAAATACATTTGGAATATTTAAAAAAGACATGTCAGCCTGGAATAAATTTGTTACGATCACTTGCAAACAAAAAATGGGGCGCCGACTCGTCTACATTACTACATATCTACAAGGCCCTAGTACGTTCCAAACTTGACTACGGCTCAATCGTTTACAACTCCTCAAAAAAGACGTACTTAAAAACAATAGATGTGATTCAAAATACAGGTCTTCGAATTTCCTTAGGAGCACACCACACAAGTCCAATACAAACTCTATACTGGGAGACTGGAGAGATCCCACTCACGTTTAGAAGACAATATCTAAGTCTTTCTTATGCCGCTGCAGTATCCTCTAATCAAGATAACCCAGTTATACACAACGTATTTGCTGACCGCTTTAAAAGTTGTTTCCAAAACTCAAATAGAACTGATCACCCTTTTTATTACCGCATACAAACTTACTTATCAAAAATAGGTATTCATTTTCCAGACACCTATGATATTTCCGCAATCCAAACCCCTCCTTGGACAATTCGCTTTCCCTCTACTGATACCAGCTTATTACGACTAAACAAATCAGAAACGCCTGCAAGTCAAATCAATCAAGAATTTCTTAAAATATTAAGCAAGTATGGTAGCTGCTTCAAAGTTTACACCGATGCCTCCAAAAACGAAGAAGGAACTGGCGCAGCAATCTACTCGTCAGATTACACAGCAGCTTATAAGTTACCTTCATATACAACAACGTTCTCCGCTGAACTGTTTGCTATTCTAAAGGCATTGGCTCTGATAGTTAACAAAAATAATAAGAGAAACATCATTATCACAGATTCTCTCAGCTCAATATTGGCATTAAAACAACTCTATTCTGATCATCCACTACTACTTTTCATTAAAAAGGAACTGAAATATGCAGAAAATATGGATATTAAAGTTAATTTTATTTGGGTACCATCTCATACTGGAATCGAAGGTAACGAGGTTGTGGACAAAATAGCAAAGAATGCACCTAATAACCCAAACGCAGAAGAGAACATGAAAACCCTACACACCGACCTGAAAGCATATTTCAAAGTAAATACTTTTAAAATATGGCAGGATACATGGAGGGACTCATCAACCAAGCTATACGAAGTCGACATTAACCACAATCAAATTCCACAATTCAAAAACAGAAGAGAGCAAGTAATCTTCACTCGTCTCCGGATTGGCCATACTCGATTAACCCATGACTACATACTCCAACGTGCCGATCAACCTGTGTGTGATTTGTGTAGAAGTGTCCTTACCGTAAAGCATTGTTTATTGCAGTGTCCGAAGTATAAAGTGCAACGAAAAAAGTGCAACATACCACCAACATTAAATAGTGCACTCGGAAAAGACAGTGATACAAAAAGCATCTTCACATTCCTCAAAGACTGCAACCTCTTACCAAAAATATAGTATTTTACTTTACTTTGTATAGACTTACAGCTTTTTATAATCTCCTATTGTTATGTTTAAAATCTATTTTTAAGTTATAATTTTGTAACACAATCCATACACGCTAATAACCCTGCGTGGTTGATGCGTAATGTAAGGAAAAAAAAAAATAGTTTTCGATTTATTCGCTATCGAAACTGTTAGTTTTGTATATAAAAAATCAATGTTTTTCGATATACTCATTTACGATTCACTCAATTTTTGCAGTAGAAAATTTTTTTTCAAACCAGGTTGTTGGGAATTAAATAACCTACAATTTTATATTGAAACATTTTTTCGTATCTCTGATGCTAATCTTTGTATTCTGAAGAAAATGACATTTTTTACCAAACTACAAAAATTTGTTATTCGCTTTTAACTCCAGGTTTTTAAAAACTGATCGTTCTAAGCCAGTCAAACTTCTAGAATCTATTAACAATACATAAATAAATAAGAATAAATAAGGCCAATCACTAAAAGCACTAAAGCACCGATGATAACTTACATTATTATGCTTCCAATTGGATTTCTCCTTTTTTTTTCAAAAAAATATATTGATTTTTTAACCGTCACTTTTTTATTTTTTATCTTAGAAAGTTTGGTAAAAAATAAGTTTATAGGTTTTTACACGGTCTATAAGTCTATTAATATTAAATCTTTTTAAAATCCTTAGTCGCAAAAAGAGGTGACTTTGAAAGGGTTGGTAAAGGTGGTTTTTGCATGGTACTAATACAAGTTTTAATTGTCAATAGCTCACACTCAATTTTTGACGTAGAAAAATTTCTTGCAAACTAGGTTCTTGGGAATTAGATAAGCTATAATTTTATATTTAAACATTTTTTCGAATCTCTGATGCAAATCTTGCTATTCTGAAGAAAAGGCCATTTTTTTCCAAACTACAAAAATTCGTTATTCGCTTTTAACTCCACTTTTTTAAAAACTAATCATTCTAAGCCGGTCAAACTTATTGAACCTATTAAAAATACATAAATAAAAAATACTAAATAAGGTCAATGACTAATTTTAATTAGGGTGGTGATTAGGGGGTTGCCTGCGATCACTTTTTCGTTGAAAAAAATAGGGACTGACATTATTTTCATTATAAGTCACTTAATTTTTGAGCTATTGACTTTTTTCTTATTTCTGGAGATAGATATTTTTAAGTACGTTAAATTAGTTTAAACAAGTTGCCCTCGAAAAATACATAGTTTTCCCGTCTTTTGATTATGAAACTACAATATTTAGCATTTATTAAAGAAGAGCCAACATATAATAAAGTATAGCTCGATTACTATTGGTCTTAAAGAAAATAAAAAAAAAGCTTTTGTTTATTTTTTCAAAGGTACATTTTTCATTTTTGTTAAGTAAAGTTATTTTGATAAAACGAAAACTTTTGGAGTTATTAGCAGAAAATGTATTAAAAACATTGATTTTGTCGATATAAAACTAACTTTTTCGATAGCGAATAAATCGAAAACTATCAATTTTATCAAAAAAATGTATGGTACGTTTTTTGCTTAGAATGAACGATTTTACCAACTTTTGTGATTAAAATATAATAAAAAAATTTCACCCCCGAGATGGGGTGGCAATCACCCCCATGGTAGAAGCGCCTTTCGGCATGATATAGATTCCGCGCCCCCATCGGCAAAAAGGTATGCTTACAATCAACTAATTTGAAATCAATTGAGTAAGAGATATTTAATTATGATTGGTAGGAAGCATTGTTAAGCTCAGATATATAATCTTTATATCTTTGTCCAAATTATCAAACTAAAATTTGCGCATGTTTCTTGGAAAATATTGCAAATGGAATATTCCAAGTGAATGAAGCTTAAGAGGACGATTCTGTATATTCCAGTGGCGGATCTACGAGGCAATTTCCCCCCTAAGGGGCCGTTCAAGTATTACGTAACGCAGGTTGGACGGGAATTTAAAAATCTTCAAAAATTGCGTTACGTGATACCTACCTACGTGAACACCCCATTAAGAACACAATATTAAAGAAAAAATTGTTGAAACATAAAAATATATTAGCTGACATCAAACTTTCCTCTAAGTCAAATTTACCCTCCCAAGGTAAATTTCTAGATCCGCCACTGTTCGCGGAAATATTTTCTAGATTTCACTGATGATGGTCCGACTTGATAGAAAGCGCTTTTAAGATTTATAATCCTTTTGGATGATTTTTTAATATAAAATAGTAATATTTTATTATAAGGTTTTTTACTTCATTGTAACATATTACTTTTTGATAACTTTCTTGAGAAATGTTAAGTATCTTCTAAGCAGATATTTAAAAGACGCTTTAACCTTCCGATGACCAACCTTTTTTTTTTGTTACACGGATGACTAATGGGGGTAAAAAACGACCCCCGTCAAAAATGACAATTTACTAAAAAATTAAGTTGTTTTAAGAAATAAACTAATGTATTCGTAATTTTAATGTTGGTATTGTATCAATAAATGATAAATAAACATTAGCAAAACATTATTTTAATTACAACTGGCAAAAACAGGAATAATCATTCTGAACTTAGAACTAAAGAAATTTTAAAATATGGACTAGTTTACGTCGCCACAGGTTTAACAAACAATTTTTTTTCAATATTGGAATGTTTTTTACAAACAATTCCACATAATAGACGGTATTTACTTAATATAAAATTAGAACATGGAAGGCCAAGGGAGTTGGTCTTTGACCCCAAATTCAGAAAATATTTTTTTTTCGTAAAATATAGCGATTTTTTTTTCGTAAAATATAGCGATTTTTTTTATTACAAAATATGAGGGTATCTAGAATGATATTAAAGTCAAATAAAAAATAATAAGTTTAAAATTGAGAATATTTCTGAATTTATTAAATAAAAATATACATTGGGGTCAAAATTTACCCCTCTTGGTCATCCGAAGAAACAATTGTCAAATGTTAAGGACATATTTTGCAATTATTTATTCGGGAAATGCCGGACTTACCACCAATCGGCATCCGTGTGCTGAAGAAAAATCGTCCACAGAACGACGCAAGCAACAAACCCGCTGCCGGGACGCTGCATGCCGCGGCTTTCACCACCACCAACAAATCCACCACGAGACGCACTCTCGAGCACTAACAAGAAGCCAAAGCCAAGGAGTACTTCCTTGCACTGGAACCGGCTCAGAACTGACCGCCACCGCCACCCGACGCGGCTGAGGCGCGAACGCACCGCAGGCGGTGAGGGCGGACGCTCCGACGACGTCGCGTCGTGTCATTGGGCGCCCCCGGAGAGGGGCCCGCCCCCCGAGAAGATGCACGCCAGAGGAGCACGTGCAATTTTCGATGTACACAATCGTTATGAACCGAGAACGAAGTTTATGACAAAAGGCAGCTCGATTCAAATGTTCCTCATACTCAAAGTTTTACTTTTTGAATAATAAATATTTAATATTTTAAGTTGACTGCTGAAGATGCCTGTGAAACGACATTATACTATTTAGAAATTTGGATGTTATAGTGGGAGTCAATTGAGATGTATAACAAACAATAGATGCCAACCCTTTTGGTGTAGCAGAATCAGAATTCTGAATTTGATCGATATATTTTGACCCAATTTTCACATTTTTGTAAATAGATAATACCTAGCTTCTGTAATATGTTTTAATCTACTACACTGGTAAACACACAATCAGCTACCGGAAATGTTTTCACTGTTTTTAGGTAATTTGCTCTGCTGAATCTAAAAATGCCATCAGCATTGCTTTATCAGATCATTTTAACAAAATACACACAGATTACAGTTTTAAAATATCGGATAATATAAAGCAGTGCTGCTACCCATCATAAAAACAAGACAAAAATAAAAAAAAATATGAAAAAAATATTTTTAAGAAACGCTTTTCTTTAGTTACGAGTAACTAAAATTAAACATAAGTATTATAAAAAATCAACTAAAAAGTAAAAAATAAAAAAAATTGAAAAAATGTAACACATTCGTCAAAGAAAAGCGTGACTGCCTTCATCGAATAAACGGTTTTCGCACCACGCTTTTCTTTGACGAATGTGTTAAATTTTTTCAATTTTTTTTATTTTTTGCTTCTTAGTTGATTTTTTTATAATAATTATGTTTATTTTAGTCACTCGCAACCAAAAGAAAGGCGTTTCTTAAAAATATTTTTTTTATATTTTTTTATTTTTTACTTTTTAGTCTTACACTTTTCAAACATTAAAATATATCGTCATGTTTATTAAGATATGTATAAAACGTATGATGTATTACAAACATGAAAAGTAGTCAGAATCGGCAAAAAAATTGAAACTTTATTGTTTATTTATGAAGCATAACGTAAAATGTGAAATTATGTATAGTTCATATAATTAGCTACAATCTGTAAAAGTTTCAAGTTTCTTCATTGTAAAAAAACAAGAGAATTTAAGCATTTTCCGTTTAATTAATTAATACGACAAAACTAATTCTAATATTAATTGTAGCACAAAACGTCTCTACCGGTGGTTTTTCTAAGACTACGATAAAAACACGAATTTTTTTAATTCGAGTTTTGGTTGAAGTTTTGTTTTTGATTTAAAAGCATAACGTAAACAATTAACGTAATAAAAAGTGAAATTATGTATAGTTGATATCATTAGCTACAATCCGTAGAAGTTTCAAGTTTCTACATTGTAAAAAACAAGAGAATTTAAGCATTTTCCATTAAAATAGTTTTTTTTTATTTAAACAATTAATAAACATAAAAAAAGAATGTGTGTGTACTTTGTACGCACGTAAGAAGATATTCTTCTATTATATAATAGGTAATTTAAACGAAGTAAATATACTTAAAAGGTTATTTGTACTTATTTTATTTAAAAATCAAACTAACTTTCTTATCTACCACTTTCAAAAAAGAAGAATATCTTCAAAAATTATATAATAATATACTTACAATCATAAAATCTATAAAAAAAAATAAAAAAAAATAATAACTTGCTTGGGGCTTGATTGAACCCACTTCACGTCTACCGCGCCGTACGAAAGTTGACGCCATTTCAAACTGCACCAAACTCTCGTATACGTCATGTGGGAATATACACAAACTAAACGTTTACACCATAAATTTATATGAATTTAATAAAATTATTAGTTTGATTTTTGTCGAAATAAAATACAACAAAATATAGAGTAAGAAAACGATATATGAGATGAAGATTTGTAGAAAGTTTGTTCGTAATCAGATTATGTAAATTAAAGCATTGCCTACTAATAGGTAACTACATTATTTTGTTTACATTTTCCAAATAACGTAAAAGCACCGTATACCGTCCGGTCTCCCAATTCCGTCCGACAAAGAAATTGCGCTCTATACCTCAGAGTTTCGTCGCAATCAGACGGCCGAGTAGAATTTTTGATAGGTTATATCCCCACTCATTCTACTTTTAGCACGCAGACATTTTACGTTTACTGTTGTCAGTGCGATTCAGTTCATTGCAAGTGCATGTCTTGTTTTAAGCTATACTGATTCCAAAAAAACATAAAGGTAAGGAATACTTATTTTCCATATTTTATAGATACTACGTTTAACAGTTATGTTTTTACTTATTTATTAGAATCTTTCATATTTATTTATTGTAAATATACATATATTTTTGTAATTTTTTTCGAACAATAGATTTTATTACCGAAATTAAAGTGGACGGAATAGGGTAATGCAGAATATCAAGGGGTTCTTGATACCGTCCTAGCGGACGGTATTAGGGATTAACTCCTTCAGTTTCAAACGCTTTGTAAATATAAGTCTTAGTTAAATAATATAATCCGACATATTTTAACCATAATATATATTTTGCTCCGTTTAAAAACCTAAATACGACCTATTATAGGTACAACTCATTTTAAGAAAATTAGTGTCAACTATTAAGTGAATTCGAAAATTCAATTTAAAATTTAACCCAAGAATGATGCATTTATTACCTATTCTAGATTTAATGTGTAAGTTTGGTTTAGTTTTTATTTGTAAAAAATGTTTATGGTAGTTCTTCCTCTCAGTTTGTATTATCAAGTATGATAAAAATGACTATCTAATTAGTAAAACTCATTTAAAGGAATTGGACGGACACAGGAACCTTCTGTCCTATATCCGTCCATGGTGGACGGACAGAGCTACCTCAAACTCCTGTTACCGACCCCATAAAATAAAAACTAATAAAATATTTTTTTTTCAGTTTTTTATTATCTGCAACTATGGTATACAAAAAGCGGATGAAGTATCCCCGAGAGAATATCCAAAAAGCTATAGAAGATATTAATTTGAAACGTTTAAGTATTCGACAAGCCTCCAAAATATACAATGTGCCTAAAAGTACTTTGTTAGATACTATGAAAGAAAAGTACAAAACTCCGGGCAATATTGGAGGGCCAACAGTTTTGTCCAGTTCCGAAGAAGACTTGATTATAAAATGGATAATCGAAATGGGTAACGTGGGATTCCCGGTAACAAGATCTCAACTTGTTGATTCTGTTTCAAAACTAATTCAAAATTTGAAACGAAAAACCCCATTTAAAAATTACATACCTGGTAAAAAATGGTACAATGGTTTTCTCGCTCGTCATCCAGAAATTTCAAAACGTGTTCCACAATCACTATCTTCTTGTAGAGCCGCAGTTACGGAACAAAATATAAGAAATTGGTTTACCCAAGTTCGGGATTATATGACAAAAATGAATTTTTTACACATTCTTGAAAACCCCAAGAGAATATTCAATTGTGATGAAAGTGGTTTCTATTTATCCCCTCAAGAAAAACAAGTGTTGGTTAGAAAAGGTGCAAAAAAGGTATACAGTCGCATAGCTAATGACGAAAAAGAATGTCTTACAGTTTTGCTAACTGTTGGAGCTGATGGTTCTGTACCTCCGCCATTAGTTTTGTATCCCTACAAACGGTATGTGTCAGCTGCAATAATAACGAACATGCCAAACCAGTGGGGAGTTGGGCACTCTGAATCTGGTTGGATGACAAGTGAGACATTTTATGAATACGTTACAAATGTATTTTTTCCCTGGTTGGAAAAGAACAGTGTTCCACTCCCAGTGATATTGTTTCTGGATGGACACTCTTCCCACATCAATCTGCCTATTACTGAATTCTGCAAAGAAAAAGGTATTATTTTAACAGCATTTTACCCCAACGCAACTCACCGATTACAGCCGTTAGATGTTGGTGTTTTTTATCCCATTAAAAATAACTGGCGAAAAGATGTTCGATCTTGGCGTATGGAGAATAACGGAAGAAAACTTCAACGGGCTGAGTTTGCAAAACTCTTAGACAAAACTTTGAAGGCTACAGTCTGTACATCGATAATAAAAAGTGCATTTGAATCATGTGGACTCTTTCCGTTTAACGAAAATCGCATTGATTATTCAAAATTAATAAAACCAATAGAACAAAAAGATTCTGATGATAAAATAACTGAATCAACATCCACTACAACTGTTAATGTTTATGATTCTAAACTACTTCGAGAGGTAGAGATACGTTTAAAGCCAGAGGTTGTTAACCGTTTTAGGATTGCTGAATCAGCGGCCCAACTAGAAGAAAAATATGTAGCATTGTATGATTTCTGGAAGAGTCTTCATCCACAAAATGTCGATCATGATAAAACTTTGGAAAACAATTTGCCAATTAATGCTGCTAACGAGACCATTGTTGACATACACTTCGATGAAAACTTTTGGTTTTGCAATAATGATACAATTGAAGCTACAGTCAAAGCAGATGGAGCATTGGTCTTAATTCCTTCACAGAATAGCAATTCTAGTTCGCCAAAACCTGGTCCATCAGCATCCAAGAACAATGATTGTGAGAATATAGACTATTATTTAGCAGTAAGTTCACCCCAAGAAAAAACACCACCTAAGAACAAAATAGTAAACACAACTCCTTGTAATAGCCCATTAAAAGATGATTCAATAGGTATAGTTTATTCTGATCAAAAAAGACAAGTACAAAATCAAGAAAAAACCCCACTTAAGCAAATTACAACAACATCAGAGAATAATAGTAAATATCCAACACCTTTCAAAAAAGCACTATTTTGGCCGGAAAGTTCTGCAAAGAAAAAAAATAATAGCACAGAAGACACCAAGGAAAGGAAAAAACCAAAGATTTATCCTACAGTAGCTATAAGTGATGAATTTATGGAACATCAACGAAGACTCAAAAAAGAAAAAGAGGAAAAAGAAAATGAGAAATGTGAACGAATCCGAAAGAGGAAAGCAAAAACAGAGATTCAACAAGCAAAAAAGAAAAAGTGTCCTCCAAAACACACACCAGGCATAGATACTGGTAATAATAATACGGAAAACATAAATAAAAAGAATATAGAAATATATTCAAAGGACGATTTTGTGTTGGTTCAGTACGACAGTGAATATTTCCCTGGTGTAGTTCTGGAACGAAGCAATGATACTTTGAGAGTTAAAAGTATGACTATGAATGGAAAGTACTGGAAATGGCCAGATAGAGATGACATTTTAAATTATGACTTTGATGATGTAGTTTGTAAGATTGCGAGACCTTCACTCATAAATAAACGCGGCGCCTATGAAGTTCCAGAAATTGAAAACCTAAAAAAATGAAGTCTTTTTTTTTTATTATTTAATTCATTTGCAGTCATTAAGTTCGTTTCAAAACTTTGTACTTAAATAAAACTTATTTTTAAATTATTTGTTTTGTTTTTTGGCCATTTTTTTGCAAATTTATTTAAAAATTATTCATAATGGGTTTTTTTTGTCATAACTAAATAAATAGGACGGATAACGGTACTCTTGTGGACGGAATTGGGAAAAAATCATTAATGTGGACGGAAAACGGCTATTTGCGAAATTTTTGCATTTGGTTTCTTAAATAAGCAATTTTGTTGAAATGACTACTGTTATTATTATAAATTTGGCTCTAGTAAGAATTAATAATGCATAATAGCTTATAGACAGAATTACTTTAAATTTCAATGATTCGGAATTGATCTTTCAAACAATTTTATATATACCACTTATAACCGGTCGGAATTCGGTGCTCTTACGTTAGATAGGTATTGAAACTATTAGGTATTTCCAACTGAAACATTTAGAATTACGTACCTGCGGCTTTTCAAAACTATTTAAAAAGTCACTATAATTATAAATTTGATTTTATTTCTGTCCACACATCAATAAAAACTAATATTATACAATATTTTTGTTTACCGATAACCTCCATATTGAACAAATATTGACTGATCATTTCAAAATTTTAACACCCAATCAGAGCCCGTATAACAACTAATACCATACTGTCGGTGTGCGCATGCGCGGGGATCAATCAAATTTTACCCTCAATCGATTCGCCGCTAAAGAAGAATATCTTAAAAAAAAAAGAATGTGTGTGTACTTTGTACGCACGTAAGAAGATATTCTTCTATTATATAATAGGTAATTTAAACGAAGTAAATATACTTAAAAGGTTATTTGTACTTATTTTATTTAAAAATCAAACTAACTTTCTTATCTACCACTTTCAAAAAAGAAGAATATCTTCAAAAATTATATAATAGTATACTTACAATCATAAAATCTATAAAAAAAAATAAAAAAATAATAACTTGCTTGGGGCTTGAACCCACTTCACGTCTACCGCGCCGTACGAAAGTTGACGCCATTTCAAACTGCACCAAACTCTCGTATACGTCATGTGGGAATATACACAAACTAAACGTTTACACCATAAATTTATATGAATTTAATAAAATTATTAGTTTGATTTTTGTCGAAATAAAATACAACAAAATATAGAGTAAGAAAACGATATATGAGATGAAGATTTGTAGAAAGTTTGTTCGTAATCAGATTATGTAAATTAAAGCATTGCCTACTAATAGGTAACTACATTATTTTGTTTACATTTTCCAAATAGATAGGCATTGAAACTATTAGGTATTTCCAACTGAAACATTTAGAATTACTTACCTGCGGCTTTTCAAAACTATTTAAAAAGTCACTATAATTATAAATTTGATTTTATTTCTGTCCACACATCAATAAAAACTAATATTATACAATATTTTTATTTACCGATAACCTCCATATTGAACAATTATTGACAGATCATTTCAAAATTTCAACACCCAATCAGAGCCCGTATAACCACTAATACCATACTGTCGGTGTGCGCATGCGCGGGGATCAATCAAGTTTTACCCTCAATCGATTCGCCGCTAAAGAAGAATATCTTAAAAAATTTATTGACTATTCGTGTATTGTTCCCGCGAATGCATCATCATCATCATTAGCTCGACAGCCCTTTCTGGATCTTGGCCTGTTCCAGGATTCTTCTCCACTCTGATCTGTTTCGTGCTTTTTTCTCCAGTTTTTTATTTTTAAGGTTTTTATATCATTTTCTATTTGTCCCGCGAATGCATATGTCTGCAAATTTTCATTCATTTGCATTGAAGAAAAGTCAGTCAAATTAATATCTAAAGATTTGATGCAAACTATTGTAGTAAAGAAAATCGTTTAATAAAAGAAATATATTTACTCTACAATAAGATAGCCACAAAACTCATCAAACATTTCAGCCAAAAAACCTGAACCTTTTCATCTAACCTAACCAGCATCATTGCATAAAGCTGTTGTTTGGCGTCACCTAAAAACTTCCTTTTATGTGATTTTTCCAAAGGTTTTAAAAACCGATCATTTTGAAGACTCCAGCAGTAATCGGCCATCCTGAGATTGTCCCATCTACCCTGCTACCTCTGTTCCATCGTTTTGATATCTTATTGGTGTAATCATTCCCCCTATTGATTAAAATTATGAGATTAGTTAATCAATTAACATAACAATTATTAACATAATTGATTAAGTAATTTCATATTATGTTTTCAGCAACCCAAACAAAGTTGAAATTGACAGTAATTAAATATTTGATAATGATCATTGTTGATTAGCGTTCGAACAACCGGCCCTAAGTCGTATTTCGTCTATGTTGTTTCGAAGTAGCAAAATGGGTTATAACGTCATTGTAAAATTTATTATTGCTTTGGAGAGATTTTAAAAGTTTTTTTCTATTGACATTTGAAATTTGAGACAAGTTTGACATTCTCTCTTGTTTCATGGTGTGTCGACAAAATTTTTGCGTTTTTATATTATTTTTAGTATATTTTTAAATAAGAACTGCTATATTTTTGACCTAATTACTATAGTCCGTCTAGAAAGTATCCGGAAAAAAGAAAGCAGAATTATAATTTTACGGTATTTATTTCTATCACTTGAAATATAAAATTTCAACAAATAATTCATCTCATTTACTTATACAACCTCCATTTAAATCTAAACACTTAACTAAACGTCCAGGTACACCCGAAACTAGGTCAAGGCCATAATTTTCGGTAATGGTGTTCCAGCCCTGTAAAACTGACCGAATTAAACCTTCTTTATCTCGTGGAGCTGCTCGTTCCACTTCAGTCTTCATCAGTCCCCATATGTTTTCAATGGGGCTAAGATCTGGAGATGCTGCTGGCCACGGAATTGTTGCCAATTCGTGTTCTTGCATCCAAGCTTGAGTATAAGCAGAAATATGGCATCTTGCATTATCTTGCTCAAAACGACACCCCTCTGGATATAAAACATGAGCCGTTTTAAGAAGAAAACCATTTAGGATGTCAGAATATTTCGCACTATCAACAGTACCATTAACTATACACCATAGTGTAGAGAGGTGTAGCACCACGCTGAGATATTGTTCCCCAAACTATTATTTTAGTGGGAAATTTGGAAATTTGAACGGTAACATTTTCTCTTGATAGGACTTTTAGATGATTTGCACCAAGCTGGAAACAACTTTTATCAGATATAAAGACATTATTAAAATTATCTTCTCGAAAACGTTGACAAAAATCTATTCTTCGTTTTTAATTCTTCGTGGATTTCCAAATCTGTTCGCTAATTTTCGAAACCCTAGGCGCGGATTTTGTCGTCCTAAAGCGACTAAAGCATTTAAATTGATTCCGCGAATCTTACGCGGTCTACCCGAAACTGGTCTATGTCTCATATCTATGCCATTTTTTATCCTCTTTATTGTCTCATACACTGAACTTTTTCCGAGTTCAGTCAATTGCACTAATTTTTTAACGTTTCGGACCCTTTCTTACAAATATTCCACCACTTTTCTTTTTTCTACTTGCGACATTATTTCACAAATCTTAAATCTGTTTACAAACAACAATATTTGACAGATGGTGTTGTCATGCGATTTTGTCCATAACCTACTATCGGCATAACCTACTTGATGCATTATTTTTGTCTTAAAATTTTACAAAAAGGAAATATATTAAAATTAGGAAAAATATAAAATTCCGGATACTTTCTAGACGGACTATAGTACACTTTAGATGACCAAAAATAATCATTTTTTCTAGAATTTCTTTCTCAGTACCTTTATTAAAAATGAACATAAAACTTTTTACATATTAATATCTAACTCTTGGGCAGGCCGCACATTAAAGAAACATGACACGTAAATTACATTTCATGGAAATAAAACACTGCTAAACAAATATACATCCGGCCATTTATGAAACTCTCCGAAAATAAAAATGTGTCATGAGCATGAATCACACTCGTTTCATTGGTAGGCGGACTTTGAGATTTGTTTAGCAGTGTTTTATTTTCATGAAACATGTTTCACGTTTCATGTTTCATGTTTTTCGTTTCATGTTTCTTTGCTGTGCGGCTTGCCTTAGAGAGTTCAAAAAATATATCTTTTTTCATTTATGCACGTATACTAATATTGTAGAGGGCACAAAAGTTGAGGCTTCGAAAAATGATGGCGGACAGTTAATCTCAGGATTGGGATATCTGAAACAATAAAGTCGTACTGCATTTGAAAAAGGAAGGTTTCTTACGTGACAATTTACTGCAAATTGACCAAAACATAAAAAATAAATATTTTTTAACCATGAAAAACTGAAAAAAAAACGGGCGAATTTTTCACAAAATTTTTTAAAACTTCCGTAAAATCTTTTTTTTGGGGAATTTTTCACTAACCGTGGTAAATTGTCACGTAAGAAACCTTCCTTTTTCAAATGCTGTACGATTTTTTTTGTTTCAGAAATCCCAATCCTGAGATTAACTGTCCGCCATCGCAACTACTTTTTTTCGAGTCCTCTAATTTGGCGCCCTCTACAATATTTGTGTACCTGTATAAATGAAAGAAGATAAATTTTTTGTATTCTCTAAGAGTTAGATATTAACATGTAAAATTTTTATGTTCATTTTTAATAAAGTTTCTGAAAAAAAAATCTTGAAAAAATGCTTATTTTTGTTCTTCTAAAGTGTACTAGTACCTTAATTAAAAAGTTTATACAGTCGGAAAAAGGAAAGAATACCCATGAACGAACATATAAAACACGCTGTATTTTCCTGTCACCGTGTCACAAAGAAAATTGCCCAGCGCAAGTACTTGTAATAATAATTATTACATGTACTCGCGCTGGCCAATTCTTTGAAAGGAAAATACAGCGTGTTTTATGTGTTCGTTCGTTCATGGGTATTCTTTCATTTTTTCTACTGTATTCTCTTTTAACCATGATCAAATTTTTTAATGTGTTGTTTGCGAAAGTCCTCAAGTGCTGTTATATTATGTTTTTTAAGTTTTTAAGAAAAATTTACATATAAAAATTTTAACTTCCGACCAAGTTTAATTTTTTCAATTTAAAAATGGGACCTTTTAGTGGTAGGTATTTGAACCATTTGACCATGGCTGTGAAGATGGCTCAACTGGAATTGAATAGAAAGCGCTCAACTATGAAATTAAATTTTACACACTTCAAAAATACTTTTCTTTTCCCTTCACTCATTCAACAAATCTTAGTCTGATTGTTAAAATGTTGTATTAATTAGGAGGCGTAAATGAGACGTAAATAAAATTTCGTCTTTAATTAGGAGGCATAAAGATTTTTTACAGTTATGTAATGACTTAACCAATGCAAATGTGGTTCCAACAAGCTTTACATTTTCCGAATGAAAAATTTGTAAAATTGGGAAATAAAACAGGGGGGCGCCTCTCGCCACATCTCCAGCTCGTCCAATGTAAACATCTTAGGTTAGTCAAATAAAGCGTTTTCTACATTATTCAAACACCGCGACGTTTCAAAAAGACCGACGAAAAGACGGAAATAGTTTGGCACTTTTAGAACTTCACACTCCTATGTTCGAAGGGCCAAACACACAGTCAGGCGGTGCTTTTGAACTTTGCTTTTTCGGAGAAGTGTTTTTAAAGAGGTTTTCATACAAAGAAGAGATAAAAATATGTAAAACAGATTTCTATAAACTTTTCTAAGATCAGATTCGAATGTTTAAAAGTTTGGTTTATGTCATCCATCACTGATTATGCAATGTGCAATGTTGTAGGTACAGAATGTCTTGTCAGATCGATTTTGTTTTATTTAGAAAAACGCATAGTCTAAGATCCGATATAAGGTCGAACTGCACCGATCTGTTTAATGGACAACAAATTATGTTATACAGGGTGGGGCATTAGTGTGACAAAGTCCAATTACTCGTTTGTCGTAAGAGATACGAAAAAAATTTATTTAGGTGAAAGTTGGGGCAGACATAGTACCATAATTTAAAAATATTTCCAAATATACAGGGGCGTCCGTATTGACAGGGTGACACAAACTTATGTTTTTTTAAATGGAACACCCTGTATATTTTTACATTTTTGGATGCTCCTCAATGTTTCCTTCTTAAAGTATATGGTTTTGTAATATTATACGAGGTAGTTTAAAAGTTAATTACGTTTTTTTGTTAATTTCGTAGCAACATCTACACCCCGTAGAATTGTAGTGATTTGACATCAAATTTTCTATTTATATTCAAACGATTTTTAATATAGTCTACTACTGTTAATCATTAACAGTGTAGCGAAATGTTTAATTTTAGTATACAGGGTGGGTCGAAACTCGGAATGAGTATTTTCTGAGTGTTCTTAAATGGAACACCCTGTATTTTAGTATTCTAATAAAATGATATTTTATGGTACTTTTTTATTTCTGAAGCATTCCCTATACCTAAGTTCTTTAATTTGTAAGTTATTCGTGATTCTTTAAGTCAAACATTAATTGCAACTAAAATTACATGAAATTTTAATAGATGGCCGTGAAAATATCCAATCAAAAATAATTTTTCGAAAAAAATCCACAATAATCTAGCCTGATCCTTAATTTATTAATATTGGATGATATATCCAAATACATTCGTAGTTAAGTTTGTTGGGGCTTAAAATATTAATCAAACATACAAAATTCTCTCTAGTTGGCTATGACACAAAATTTGCTTAAACATTTGGCATTTTATTATTTATATAGTTCCAGTTGATTTGTTACCATTACAAATATTAATTTTTCTAATGAAGAACTGATTAAAATGACTTTGTGCTAGGAGAGTATAACAAAAATGAGCTACTTAAAATAAAAATTTTAAGCCAAAATTATAACCAAAAAGAGAAACTTTTGGAAGTATACTAAAACGGTTTCAACAGACTAGATACTTAGATTGTAAGAACGGTTGTACTAATATGCACATCCTGAGTGACACTAAGGATTACATTTAATTCCTGCTTTCTTCACTTACAATAGTTTTTTTCGATCAGATTTATCACAATCTAAGTGTCCAGTCCATTGAAACCATTCTAGTATATCTTTTTAAACGTTTCTTTTCTTAGTTGTCGTCTATCAGGGAATTTTTGATGAAAAATTCTTATTGCTATTTAGTAGCACATTTTTGTTATACTCTACTAGCACAAAAATCTTATTAATCAGTTCCTAGTTAGAAAAATTCATATTAGTAATGGTAACAAAGCAACTGGGACTGGAACTATAAAAATAGTATAATGCCAAATTTAAAAAAAAATAGTGTCATAGCCGACTAGGTAGAATATTGTATGTTTTTATTAATATTTTGCGCACCAACAATCTTAACTACGAATTTATTTGGATATCTCATCCAATATTAATAAATTAAGGATCAGGCTAGTTTATCATGATTTTTTTTTTCGAAAAATTATTTTTGATTGAATATTTTCACGGCCACCTAATAAAATTTCACGTAATTTTTCTTGCAATTAATGTTTGGCCTAAAGAATCACGAATAACTTACAAATTAAAGCACTTAGGTATAGGGAATGCCTAAGAAATAAAAAAGTAGCATAAAATATCATTTCATTACAATACTCAAATACAGGGTGTTCCATTTAAGAAAACTCAGAAAATCCTCATTCCGAGTTTCGACCAACCCTGTATACTAAAATTTAACATTTCGCTATACTGTTAATGTTTAACCATAGCAGACTATATTAAAAATCGTTTGAATATAAATAGAAAATTTGATGTTAAATCACTACAATTCTACAGGGATGTAGAATATGTAGATGTTGCTACGAAATTAACAAAAAAACGTAATTAACTTTTAAACTACCTCGTATAATATTACAAAACCATATATTTTAAGAAATGAAACATTGAGGAGAATCCAAAAATGTAAAAATATACAGGGTGTTCCATTTAAAAAAACGTAAGTTTGTGTCACCCTGTCAATACGGACGCCCCTGTATATTTGAAAATATTTTTAAATTATGATCCTATCAGTGTCCCAACTTTTACCTAAATAACTTTTTTTCGCATCTCTTACGACAAACGAGTAATTGGCCTTTGTCAGACTAATGCCCCACCCTGTATGTAAATTAGGATGTTAAACATTATAAAAAACTAGGGGTGCCTGATATAATACTGTTCTGACTATAATTAATTAATAATTAAAAAATGATTTTTTTTCATAAATTTGACTGACGTGTTTAACAAAAGAAATTAACACTATCGGTAAGTCCAAAGCCTATAGGATATTTAAACATAGGGGTGCCTATTTTTATCCTGTCAAAACGATTAGGTTGCCAGGTTTAAACAGGTGTCTTGTTCATAGGTATCTGCACCTACTTGTTTAATCTATCAACCAAACACAAAAATAAGCACTGTTTAATTGCAAATACGATGATATAGGGTTGCCCGTAAAAAGCCAGTTCTAAATGAGGGTTGCCTAATTTTTAAAATTTTACAGCGTCTACTTATGGATAATAATTGAACATATGTAAAACTTTGTTATTAATAATTTTACGAAAAAAAGTTATTCTTTATAAAAAATTCTGAATGATGTAAATCCTATGATTCAACCATCAGATGTCAAATTTTGTCAATTTTATACGAGTTATGGCAAAAAAAATGTTAATTTCGGTCAAGAGTGACTTCGGCCTTTATTTTTCACAAATGAAAAATTGTTATTATGAAAAGGTATTAATAATCAAAAAATATGTTTTAGTGCGCAATTACATCATTATAATTAGAAACAAAATTGCAAATTTTTCTGAAATTAGATTCCAAACTTCATTTTTATTTCTTACAAGTAGAATAACTCTTTTATTATTAATTTTGCGAAAAAAGCAATTGTTCATAAAGAGCTTTGAATTATCTAAAACCTAAGGTGCAGCCATCATCAATTTTATAAATTTTATACGAGGTATGTCAAAAAATATGAATTTCGCTCCGTAGAAAAATTATGCAGCATTAAAAATATGTTGCAATATCGAATTATATCCTTATAAATGGAATATTCTGAAATATAAAGGTATAAAAAAACTCTTGAGCGAAATTCATTGGCAAAATTGACAAAAAAGAAAAATCACTGGCAAAAACTCGCAATATATGTTTATATTGCAAGTATATTGCAACTATTACAAGTATAATAGGTACCATGAAATATCCAATAATTTGGAAATTTATTTATATTAGATTAATTTTAAAAAACTGTAAACATTAAATATTTAAATATATTACAATATATTATTCAATATAGATGCAGCATTTAAATGTCGTTATAAATTGCAACCAGAAAGCAACACATAGTTACTTGAAACTTTTATGTTTTTTAGAGTTTATCGCTAAAATGTATGCCGTGAATAAATGCAACAAAGTAAATGATGCAAGAAATCGTATTTTTATGAAAACTGATACTTCTAAAGAAGACAGCGAACAGTTTTTGAAAAAAATTAAAAGTTTTGACTCCAACACTATACCACCATGCTGGAAATCTTTAGAACAAAAAATTTTACGAACGATTTTTGTTAATTCCATGTGGCTTAATGCAACTGAGTCGGAATGTACAAAACTCCAGCCTGAAAACTGTGGTTGGCATCTAGATGATTATTTAAAACCAACAGGATTTATGGGGGACTAAACGCCTTTGAAAGTGCAGGATATTCTAAAAATGACGGAAGATAATGGAGAATGTAATGAAGGCAATATTGAAAATTTTAGTTCCAATGAATCTGATGTAGAGTAAAAATCACTGGAGCCAATGTTTTACAAATGTAATATTTATACTTATGGTTTAGAATAATAAAATCTTTCTACTGAATAATAGTACATTGTATACCTAGTAGGAAAAGCTTCACATTCCCGGACGATGTAAATATTGCCGTCGAGGCGCAAGCCGAGACAAGGCAATACAGGATCCGGGAATGTGGCTTTTCATGCAAGGTATACATACTGTTTTTCGAAAATCGAACATTTTAAATAGACATATTATTATTTTGACTCAAATTACACAAGATACAGGTTTTTTTAACTATAGAAACAAAAATATTAAATTGTCTGTGAGGCATTTGCTTATTTTTGGCAGTATTTCGAATCTGCTGTAAGGTAAAAATATTTTTGTATGGATGCTATACAATGTGCAACTTCTCACTACTTACATACGTTCAAAACGAACAATTTCTCATGCAGTGAGAAAAGTCGGCCATTGCAGTGAGAAATATTTTTTCTCAGGGATTCTCCTACGGTTTACATACATACGAGTATGATCACCGTTTCCTTGGTAACATGTACAATACAAACACAATTAATGTTGTCAAACAAAATGTGTTAAAACAAAACCCAAAACTTAGCAGGAATCACCTTTCAAAACTGCTTAAAAATAACTGTTAATTAGAATTTCAAATAAATAACGTATAGAAATTTTAAACAATATTAAATACCTACATGTATATATATTTTATTTCAATTTATGCAAATAATATACCTAAAAGCACCTAAGTTATTTAATTTTGAAGTTTGAACTCTTGACAAAACCGCATCCATAGAAAAAGTACAGTGTACAATACATGA
Source organism: Diabrotica virgifera virgifera (assembly GCF_917563875.1). Taxonomy (NCBI): domain Eukaryota; kingdom Metazoa; phylum Arthropoda; class Insecta; order Coleoptera; family Chrysomelidae; genus Diabrotica; species Diabrotica virgifera. The sequence goes on from NC_065448.1 coordinate 20,345,372, forward strand.
GAAAATGATATATTTCTCCCTCGCTTGATTTGCGGCCCTCGGCTAGTTAACAAATTTCTGCGCTCGTGAGAAATATGTCTTTTTTCTCACTTGTTGTACAATATACTATTTCTTACAGTAAGGAAATAATATTTCCATCCAGATATTTTTCGTCTCCAGACAACATCTAAGTATGAAAAAATATCGAACGTTTCTTTTAAAAAAGTTGTCAAAAATGTCTAAATTCCTGACCGATTTTCGGAAAAATACCTTTGGTACCTAATGGTTTTTTTATTTTTTAATTCAAAATTTTCGAAGACTCACTTTGTTCATTTTTATTTACATTCTTGAAAAAACATAAAAGTTTCAAGTAACTATGTGTTGCTTTCTGGTTGCAATTTATAACAACATTTAAATGCTGCATCTATATTGAATAATATATTATAATATATTTAAATATTTAATGTTTACAGTTTTTTTTTAAATTAATCTAATATAAATAAATTTTCAAATTATTGGATATTTCATGGTACCTATTATACTTGTAATAGTTGCAATATAAACATATATTGCGAGTTTTTGCCAGTGATTTTTCTTTTTTGGCAATTTTGCCAATGAATTTCGCTCAAGAGTTTTTTTATACCTTTATATTTCAGAATATTCCAATTATAAGGATATAATTTGCATAATATTCTGCATAAATTTTCTCCGGAGCGAAATTCATATTTTTTGACATACCTCATATACAATTTATAAAATTGATGATAGCTGCACCTTAGGTTTTAGACAATTCAAAGCTTTTTATGAACAATTGCTTTTTTCGCAAAATTAATAATAAAAGAGTTATCCTACTTGTAAGAAATAAAAATGAAGTTTGGAATTTAATTTCAGAAAAATTTGAAATTTTTTTTCTAATTATAATGATGTAATTGCGCACTAAAACATATTTTTTGATTATTAATACCTTTTCATAATAACAATTTTTGATTTGTGAAAAATAAAGGCCGAAGTCACTCTTGACCGAAATTAACATTTTTTTTTGACATAACTCGTATAAAATTGACAAAATTTGACATCTGATGGTTGAATCATAGGATTTACATCATTCAGAAATTTTTATAAAGAATAACTTTTTTTCGTAAAATTAGTAATAACAAAGTTTTACATAAATATGTTCAATTATCCATAAGTAGACGCTGTAAAATTTTAAAAATTAGGCAACCCTCATTTAGAACAGGCTTTTTAAGGGCAACCCTATATCATCGTATTTGCAATTAAACAGTGCTTTATTTGTGTTTGGTTGATAGATTAAACAAGTAGGTGCAAATAGCTGTGAACAAGACACCTGTTTAAACGTGACAACCTAATCGTTTTGACAGGATAAAAATAGGCACCCCTATGTTTACATATCCTATTGGCTTTGCACTTACCGATATTGTTAATTTTTTTTGTTAAACACGTCAGTCAAATTTATGAAAAAAAATCATTTTTTAATTATTAATTAATTATAGTCAGAACAGGATTATATCCATTGACTGTAATAAAATTTTTAAGAAACAGTTCGCCCATCCTAATAGCTTGTAAAGTTATAAAACGTTTTCGGGGTGGCCAAAGCATTGTAAATTTTTCTAATTTTCAAAATTCAGAGCAACAAAGTGACTAGTATTTTATGTAACAAAAAAAAAACAAGCTACAATTACCGATTATTTTTCAAGACTAAATAAGTAATTTTCTTATTAAATATATTATGTATTTTAATACGAAAATATTTACATAATCTATATATTGCATACATTTCATATTAATTACTGTATGCATCCACATAATATAATGTAATTTGGTTTTTTATACGTTACGCTATTGTATTATTGACATAAAAAGACCTAAAACCATATACATATACATATTAACATAGTATGTTCTATTATTACGTATATTCGGTACACTTATTACGGCTAGCCACCAATGATCGGTTATTAGAATATCCCGGTTATAAGAATATTTTTGCTTAGTACGAAGGCTATTCCAATAAGCGGGTTCGACTATATATCGTTTTCTGTTCTGTTCTATTCATTTGTTTTACTTATCTATTAGGTACTTATTATAATTAGACTTAATTTTTGGTTAACTCATGGTTAACTCCGAGCCTCCCTGTATATTGTTTTTGTTCTGGTCACGGTTACTTGCTAGATTATTGTTTTCCTGTTTGTGAATTTCTGTTACATATTTTTTATTGACAATTTTTTGTTATTATCTGTATCTCGTTCGTGTAATATATCGTAGGGGAGCCCAAGCGGAGATTTTTGTTGTTACTCGAGCGCGTTAGATTATTACATGGAGAGAGACCTTGTACCCTGTAAATGTACCTCTACCATATATTGGCTCATAATAGAGGGGAGTTCGTTAAGGGGGGCTCGAAAAAAAAATATATCCTTAGAAAAACTCTAAATCGTCAGATTAAGATAAGGTAAGTTTTTTTCGAATTATGGGTAGATGGCGCTATAATCAGAAAAAAGGATTGTTGGAAATGGAAAATTAAATTAAAAAATGGAAAGTACCCCACTTTATGGTTTTAGGACCTAATCTTCACGACCCAATAGGTTCCCATAACGCTCGAGTAACTGCAAATTTAGCATAGGTACTTTCCTTCCCTACTAATACTTTTCATATTATAATTTCGTCAAATATGTCTATATAATATAGTGTAGTTTAGTATACCGAATAAGCTACACAAAATGCAAGTATATGAAATATGGGTTGTCTAAATTCAGAGAAAATAGTGGATGAAACAAATAGCTCGATTTCATTCCACCAAAATATAAAATTTATGTCCAATAAATTATTTAGTAAAAGAAAGGAGGAATAAATAAAACCATATTATATTTTACGAAGTAAAATGTTTATATTTATTTAAAAATATAGTTAAATTAGTTTCTTTATATTAAAATAATCAAGATAAAATTCTTAATATCGGTAACTTTTTAATCACATATTCTTTCGAACGACAAAATTATTCTGCCACAAAACCTGCACTATTACTCAGTTAAAAATCAAATGTAGTATAAAAATGGGCCAACTCAAAGAAAATCAAGGCCTTTAGTGAAATGGCCATACGTGATGAAATTTTCGTGGTAGGCCACTTCTTGAACTGTATTGTAGAAGTTGATTAAAAGGGCTAACATGAGGCAAGAAAAATTGTCTATCCGAAAACACTACATCAGAACATTCCTTTTCCCAGACAGACACATTCGTTCTTACTGGAGCAATGATTTGACTGAATTGCTTAAACTCGCAATTGAATACACACTGCTTCAATTTGATTCCGTACAAGTTGGTACTATTTCTGAACATCAAGTTTACAAATGGTACGTTATCCTTGGTTTTTCTGAGTTCAAAAATAAGAGAAGAGGCGTATTCTGCTAGGGGGTGGTCGTTTGATCCGAGGGTTGTTAACAAGGTGCCAATGGTAAAATCGTGTCCTGATAAGATTAGGTACTTTTGGGTGTTATTTGATTTTAGGGCGTTTTCCAAAAACGTCGCTATGTAGTCTATTAATGGACCTAAAATAAAAAAAAGTATCAATAAAATTCCAACAAATTGTAGTATTTTTATTTTCCACTCTATATATCATAAAAGTTTCCTCGGGGTTTTTTATAAACATTATAATTGCATCTTAAAATCTTCGAATAAGAATAAACAAAATCTCAATGTTTATTTACACAGCAAAATTACTTAGAAAGCAGTATCTGTGTTTTTTAAAATTTATTTTCAGCGTTTCGTCAATAGTAATTTTAAAATAATAACTAAGTTTTCAATCAAGGTCGGGGGATATCGAAATATATCAAAATATATAAAATACCAATCAGAAAAGAAATAGAACATAAATTAGAGGACGTAGAAAGTGGATTCAGGAAAGGACACAAGACCATATATTCACCATGCAACAAGTAATAGAAGAAGCATTAAAGAAAAGTAGAGAAATATATCTGAGCTTTATAGACATGGAAAAAGCATTCGACTCAGCCAAAAGAAAAGATATATGGACAAGCCTAAAGAAGAAGCAAGTAAGTGAAGAACTGATAGAAGCAACAAAGAGTATATACATGAAAACAACAAATACAGTAAGAATGTTAAATATACAGTCAGAACCATTTGAAACAACTCAAGGAGTTAGACAAGGGGAAGTCTCAGCCCAGTGCTATTCATAAATGTAATAGATGAGATAGTGAAAGAATGTAAGAACACTTTCAAGAAATACTGCATCGGTTGTAACAGAATGCATATGATAAACGCTGAGATGTGAATATTTGCAGACGACATAGTAATTGTGGACATTAATTGCGGAAACAGCAGAAAAACTGAAATACAACTTAGAGAAATGGAACCTAGAAGCTAGCAAATACAACTTAAACGTAAACAAAGAGAAGACTCAGATAATGAAAATATCAAGGAAACAAGGGACGGAAGATCAAATAGAAGTAATGATAGACCAACAAAAAATAATACAGACAAATTCATACAAATACTTAGGAACAGTAATCAACAACAAAGGAGACATCGAGGACGATCTTAACAACAGAATGGAAAACACAGGAAAACTATTCCAAGCACTAAATAGAGGATTCCTTAATAACAAAGAAATATCAACAAAGACCAAGATGCCAATATACAAAACAATATATAGACCTACGGTGACATATGAAGCAGAAAATTGGATATTAAACAAAAGACATCAGAGCAGAATTCAGGCAGCAGAGATGAAATACCTCAGAAGAACGATCGGAGTAAAAAGAACTGATAGAATCAGAAATGAAGAAATAAGAGAAAGACTCAAAATCAAACCGATACTCGACTCAATCAAGGAGAAAAAATTGGCATGGTTTGGACATCTAACCCGGATGGACGGACAATAATAGACAAGTAAAAAGAGTGTGGGACGCCAAACCAATAGGGAAGAACAGAAGAGGAAGACCCTTTAATGAATGGAACAGTGACATTTCGCAGATACTGCAGAGTAAGGGTAAAACTTGGCAGGAAGCAACACAGATGGCATCCAATAGGAAGGAATGGAGAAAGTTCGTTAAGAGCTAGGACAACTCAGAAGATTGTAAAATATTGTAATTTAATGAATTGTGTTATAAACCGCCCAACACCGAAAGGTACAAATGGGTCTACTGATTAAGTAAAGTAAAAAAGTATAAAATACCGATCAAATTAAAAATTCAAGGTTAAGAGGAACACTCTTCTCCCCGTGGGATGGGTATAAGATCAGTCTTTTCCTGGCATTTCGCGTAGTACTGGAATTATGCCCTCAAAAGCTTTAACAGATAATCCAAATTAACAACTATATCTACCTTTGAGCAAGCCAAAGAGTTCACATATCTTATCCGTAGTACACACAATAAACACAACAAACGACAAAATTAAAGAGACCCATAGAAATAGCAAACAGAACTCTCCATGGCCTTCAGAAACATCTGCAAAAAAAATTCTAAAACGTGCAGTAAAGCTCAACATTCACAAGATCTTAATAAGGCCGATTGTGATACATATATGGGGCTGAAACATGGACATATCTCAAATCGACGAGAGACCACTTGGTATATTTGAGAGAAAAATCTTCTTCTTCTCTTCTTATACTTGTTGTAGATCTGTCGATCTTTTAATTCCGACGTTGAAGTATTTCTTGAGAGGTAGACTGCCAGCTATCTCTCCATCATTTTGGTGGTCTCCTCGGTGGACGCTTGCCTGCTGGTTTTCCTTCTAGCGCAATTCTTGGTAGTCTGTGCTCCTCCATTCTTTTTACATGACTGTACCATTCTCTTCGTCTTTGCCTGCCCCATCTGACTACATCTTGCACGCCACATTGTTCCCTGATGATGTTGTTTCGTATTCTATCTCTTCTTGTCTTCCCTGCTATTGCTCTTAGTGTCTTCATTTCGGCTGTTTGTATGCTTTTGGTTTTATTGGTGTCTTCTCTTGATCCAATGCCACAGGTCATAACAGGTCTGATGCAAGTCTTTTAATTCTAACTTTGCTGTCCATTCTCATATATGGGTTATTCCAGACCACATCTCTCAAACATCCGGACAAGACAGCGGCCTTGTTAATTTGTCCTCTTAGGTCTTTGGCTGGGTCATGATAACTTGATAACTCTACACCTAGATATTTGAACTGGTTTAGCTGTTCTATGGGTTCCCCCTCTACCACGAGCTTACATCTAATTGGGTCTTTCGCAATGGTAATGCAAATGATCATTAGCAAGAAAAAGATAATAAAAAGGTCAACTTTACGTCAACCAAACCCCTATAGAGAGAGTGAAGGACTACAACTATCTCAGCACCATAATAAATAAAAAATTGCCCAACAACTAAGACATGAGAGCGCGAAATCAACCGGATGGGAGCATTTTTCAAAAGCCACAACCTGTCTCTTGGTATAAAAGTAAGAATGCTGCAATCCTACGTCTTCTCTGTCTTTTTGTATGGTGTCGAATTGTGGACCTTGAACGAAGATATGTGCAGAAAATTGGAAGCATTTGAGATGTGACCCTATCGGAGAATACTCAAAATCCCGTGGACTAACCGAGTGACAAATGAGGAGGTCCTCAGAAGAATGGAGAAGAACCGAAAGGTTTTGACCACCATCAAAACTCCAAAGTTACAATGCTTCGGACACATTATGCGAAATGAATCCAGATATGCTGTCCTACAAAAGCAAGCGCGGGTCTAGAAATTCATAATAGGGGGCCAGACTTATCTCAATTATATTTTCCAGATTTAGCCATACGACTCACACTTACTCTAAGGATAAAATACACTATATAATCCCAGATACCTACGGTATCAAAAGGATTGATAGACAATTCACGACTATTAATCTCACTGGTCATTATTTACCATAAAGATTAACCTTTCTACCATCAATGGGTAGGTACGCATGGATTATCTAGTAAAATACAAATTTTTATATATTTATTGTATCGCAAATATCATTTTTGTTATTCTTTGAATTGAGAAACATATTTCCGTTGTTTATGGTTCCACCGGCACCCAAACAAATGAGCCTGCAGATTATTTTTCAGAGAAGGGCGTTTTATTAGATTTTATGGCTTCTTTCAATTCTCTGGAAGCGGTTTTCGTGTAATTTAGTGTTGTACTGATGGCTTAAAGTTTAGAGTTAACAGAAAAAAATATTAAATAATAAAAAAACACTTATAGACTAAATAAAATAAATCCATGGACCCGTTGACCCCCCTGTATCCGCGCCTGCTTCAAGCCATCCTGTCAGGAAAAATATTTGGAAAGCGGGATCCAGCAAAAAGAAGAACATCTTATATTGCCACGATGATCGCCAACATTTGTCATGGATATTCACATCAAGAAGAAAAAAGGTAGTATATTTCTTGATACTTCTTTAATTTTTTAATCTGTAATAAAATAACATCCAAGTTCTCTTAGAATTCTTCCTTGCTTTGAGTTTCTGAACTTGGTTTAAAAGTAAAATAGATTTCAAACTACTGGATTAGTTTTACTATGACGTGGTAGTTCAATAACTCCATAGTTATATCTTGATAATATGAGGCGAAATGTATTTAGTATGGTATAGTTAGACTCAAACCCAGACATCCAAAGTGAAAGTTATGCTCCAACACCAAATTGTTCTATATGGTCCACATAATTTTCAGAAAAAAGTCACACCATTTTGAGCGTCGGGTTTGGGGGGGAGAGGGGGGAGAAATCTGTAAATTCGTAGTTTTTAGGTTTTTCGTCAATATTTCTAAAACTAAGCGGTTTAGCATGAACAACCCTCTACACAAAATTGTTCTACACTAAATTTGAAATAAAAAAGGTCCTATGCATAACCCTTCTAAAATGAACGATTCCAAAGTTACGGAGGTAGTATAGTATAATTGGTCCAAAAAAAGGCCTAACCCAGACATCCAAAGTAAAAGTTTTCCTTCGACACCAAATTGTTCTATATGGTCCACATATTGTTCAGTAAAAAGTTACACCATTTTAAGCGTCCGGTTTGGGAGGGAGATAGGGGAGAAGTCGGTAAATTAGTAGTTTTTTCTAGGTTTTTCGTCAATATTTCTAAAACTATGCTTTAGCGTAAGGAATGTTCTATAAAAAAATGTTCTACATAAAATTTAAAACAAAAAAGTTCTATACATAATTGTTATAAAATCAACGGTTCCAGAGTTACGGATGGTGAAAAGTGGAGGTTTTCGATACTTTTTATATTTACCGATTTCTCCCCTCTCTCCCCCCCAAACCCGACGCTCAAAATGGTGTGACTTTTTTTCTTAACATTATGTGGACCATATAGAACAATTTGGTGTTGGAGGATAACTTTCACTTTGGATGTCTGGGTTTTTGGTATAGTTATATCATAAATATTGCCCAAAAAATATAAAAAGTATCGAAAACCTCGACTTTTCACCCTCTGTAACTCTGGAGCTGTTGATTTTAGAACAATTATGTATAAAACATTTTTTGTTTTAAATTTCATGTAGAACATTTTTGTTTATAACATTGTTTACGCTAGAGCATAGTTTTAGAAATATTGACGAAAAACGTAAAAGAACTACTAATTTACCGGCTTCTCTCCCATCTCCCTCCCAAACCGGACGCTCAAATTGGTGTAACTTTTTACTGAACAATATGTGGACCATATAGAACATTTTCGTGTTGGAGGAAAACTTTTATTTTGGATGTTTGGGTTAGGCTTTTTTTGGACCAGTTATACTATACTACCTCCGTAACTTTGGAACCAATCGTTTTAGAAAGATTATGCATAGGACCTTTTTTATTTAAAATTAATGTAGAAAAACTTAAAAAACTACGAATTTACCGATTTCTCCCCCCTATCCCCCCCAAACCCGACGCTCAAAATGGTGTGACTCTTCTTGACATTGTGTGGACCATATAGAACAATTTGGTGTTGAAGGATAACTTTCACTTTGGATGTCTGGGTTATGCCATCTTTTGGATCAACTATAATATATTAATTGTACAGTAAAATTACCTGATCTTAACCTTCCTAACTCTGGAGTGATCGCAGGCAACGCAATGAAAAGTTGTGCCAATGGAGCTAATAATTGTGGAAAGACGTTTCTCGTCCAATCCGGTAACGTAAGATTATAATATTTAGATTCAACTAATAAATTGTCGTTTATTAGGAACACATCACGTAGACTTGTTACATTGTCTCCTGTATGGAATGACAGATAATCTAATATTTCTCTCTGTTGTTCTAAAAACGTCAAATAGGATTTCGAATTTAATAGTTCCTAAAACACAATAATATATAGGTAATATTTCAGATATTTCATATAAAATGATAGTCAATCACTAGATGGGTCAAAAATATCTTGGCTTTATGTTAACCTAGTAAGCAGACCAGATATATAGCAACAATACCTTAATACAACTAGGACCAGTTTAATGGGTCTAAAATCAGTTCAAAAGCAAAATTCGTTATGGTTCCTCATTTTTAGATGATCTTAAATCCTAAATCAATATAGGTATATCCTGTGCAGATTCAGTCTGAAACCATAATTTCATTAGTGGTCGATGGTCAGATCCTAGACAGAAGACAAAAAGGCTATCGAAGTAGTGTAAAGGTCAAATGGATCCAAAAATCAGACTAGAATACTCAGACAAGAATAATGCAAGAGATGATAGGTCTCTCTAACTCCTCAATAGATCCATACCGGAAGAGCAAGTATGCTTAAGAAACCTGAATATAGATAGATAGACAGATGTACAGAGGAAAACCTAAATATGCCTAAGAAAATAAATTAGTGCGGCAGATTCGTGCAAATATTATAAGAATTGTGCGTTTAATGATAGAAGCATATAATTTGGACAATATATACTACACATATAAAGGTTCAAAATTAGATGGGAGGCCATCTCAGATTTTGCCTTTTACAAAAATGGCGGGGATTCAAAGTGGCGACATACATATGTGACTAATAGCACGATAACTTTTGAACGAGACTTCAGACTTCAACCAAATTTGGAATATAGGTTCTTTTTTGATGTATAAGATAGATGTCTTGAACCGGAAGAATCGATTTACCGGAAGTTGTGTTTTTCCTGGTTTTTATGTAAAAATATGTTGTTTTTTTTCAATTATTTCACCCTGAATGTATTAATTTTTCAAATAGTTAACACGGCCATTATAAAGAGCGTAAAAATATTTTTTAGGAAATATTTTTAACTTTTTAGTTATGTTAATTACCATTTATTACGTGCAAAACGTATCTTCATATGTACCTATATGCGGCAGATTCGTGCAAATATTATAAGAATTATTGTGCATTTAATGGTAGAAGCATTTAATTTGGATCACATATACTACACATATAGAGGTTCAAATTTAGATACGAGGCCATCTCAGTTATGTCTATTAAGCTAGAAAGACCATTTCATAAGGGAGCCATGAGACACACCCCATATTTTTTTGCTATTTTATTGCTAATTTATTACGCAAATTAAAAATTTATTGCTTCATCCCCTTCAGAGAAACAGGTGGCCATTCCAGCTTAATATTAAGCTAGAAAGGCCAACATTCATATATCCGGAACGAAAGTAGATAGAGAGTTGCTTCCGGTGGCCTATTTTATTGCTAATTAATTGCTAATTTATTACGCAAAACAAAAATTTATTGCTTCATCCCCTTCAGAGAAACAGGTGGCCATTCCAGCTTAATATTAAGCTAGAAAGGCCAACATTCATATATCCGGAACGAAAGTAGATAGAGAGTTGCTTCCGGTGGCCTATTTTATTGCTAATTAATTGCTAATTTATTACGCAAAACAAAAATTTATTGCTTCATCCCCTTCAGAGAAACAGGTGGCCATTCCAGCTTAATATTAAGCTAGAAAAGCCAACATTCATATATCCGGAACGAAAGTAGATAGAGAGTTGCTTCCGGTGGCCTATTTTATTGCTAATTAATTGCTAATTTATTACGCAAAACAAAAATTTATTGCTTCATCCCCTTCAGAGAAACAGGTGGCCATTCCAGCTTAATATTAAGCTAGAAAGGCCAACATTCATATATTCGGAACGAAAGTAGATAGAGAGTTGCTTCCGGTGGCCTATTTTATTACTAATTAATTGCTAATTTATTACGTAAAACAAAAATTTATTGCTTCATCCCCTTCAGAGAAACAGGTGGCCATTCCAGCTTAATATTAAGCTAGAAAGGCCAACATTCATATATCCGGAACGAAAGTAGATAGAGAGTTGCTTCCGGTGGCCTATTTTATTGCTAATTAATTGCTGTAAGATTGAGTTTACAAGAATTTACAAACTCACCCCCTTCAACCCCTACCGATATCATCATTCCCCGGAATCCACAAAACGTGAAAATAACCAGTTTAAAGAGCTAAAACCAAGTACGTATTTTTTGCTTATTCATTGCTACAGTTCTAAGCCAAAAATGAATGTTTTGCTTCCTCCCCTAACGAGCCACAATGGCTATTGCGGTTTAATACTTAAGGCTACAATACTCAACACTCCTATTTCAGGAAAGAAAGTAGATAGACGGTCGCTTCTGGCGGAATATTTAATTTTTAATTAATTTCTAAAAGATGGGTTTACCAGAATTTACAAACTCACCCCCTCCAACCCCTACCGTTATCATCGTTCCACGGATTTCACAAAGAGTGAAAATAATCAGTTTAAAAACTTAAAACCAAGTGGGTATTTTTTTGTAATTAATAGCTGCAGGTTTACGCCAAAAACCAATTTTTTGCTTCATCCCCTAACGAGAAACAATGGCTACTGCGGTTTAATCCTTATACTACAATACAAAACACTCCTATTTCAGGAACGAAAACAGATAGAGGGGCATTTCCAGCGGCATATTTTATTGCTAATTAATTTCTGAAAGATATGGTATACAACAATTTGCAAACACACCCCCTCCAACCCCCACCGGTGTTGTCATTCCCCGGATTTCACAGAAAGTCAAAATTACTAGTTTAAAAACCTATGACCAAGTGGGTATTTTTTTCCTAGGCAACTGCTGCAGGTCTACACCAAAAACGATTTTATTGCTTCATCCCCTAACAAGCAACAATGGCTACTGCGGTTAAATATTTAAACTACAACACTCAATTCTCCTGTTTCAGTAACGAAAACAGATAGAGCGTCGCTTCCGGCGGCCTATTTTATTACTAATTAATTACTTATTTATTACGCAAATTAAACCCCTTCAGAGAAACAGGTGGCTATTCTACCTTAATATTAAGCTAGAAGAGCCAACATTCATATTTCTGGAACGAAAGTAGATAGAGAGTAGCTCTCGGCGGTATATTTTATTGCTAATTAATTGCTGAAAGATTGGGTATACCAGAATTTACAAACTCACCCCCTCCAACCCCTACCATTATCATCGCTCAACGGATTTCACAGAAAGTGAAAATTACCAGTTTAAAAACCTAAGACCAAGTGGGTATTTTTTTCCTAAGCAACTGCTGCAGGTCTACGCCAAAATCGATTTTATCGCTTCATCCCCTAACCAGCAAAAATGGCTACTGCGGTTGAATACTTAAGCTACAACACTCAATTCTCCTATTTCAGTAACGAAAGTAGATAGAGGGTCGCTTCCAGCGGCATATTTTATTGCTAATTAATTTCTGAAAGATATGGTATACAACAATTTAAAAACTCGCCCCCTCCAACCCCCACCGTTATCATCATTCCCCGGATTTCACAGAAAGTCAAAATTACTAGTTTAAAAACCTCTGACCAAGTGGGTATTTTTTTCCTAAGCAACTGCTGCAGGTCTACGCGAAAAAGGAATTGTTTGTTTCATCCCCGTAACCACCAACAATGGCTACTGCGGTTTAATACTTATGCTACAATACCCAACACTAATATTTCAGGAACGAAAGTAGATAAAGAGTCGCTTGCGGCGCTATATTTTATTGCCAATTAATTACTGAAAGGTGGGGTATAGAAGCATTCACAGACACTCACTCTCCAACCCCTAATGTTATTTTCATCCCCTTAATTTCACAAAATGTGAAAATACCCAGTTTAGAGATTTAAATCAAGTGTGCATTTTTTTGCTAATTAATTGCTGCAGGTCTACGCCAAAAATGAATTTTTTGCGTCATCCCCTTACGAGCAAGAATGGCTACTGCAGTTTTATAATGAACCCACAGTACCCAACACTCATATTTCATTTATAATTTTCTTAAATGCTCATTAAGAATATCTGTACAGTTCAATATTGATTTGTAGAGTTTTTTATACTTTAGAGTCCATGTTAAATTGTCGATACCCATTATCACATATCTGTAGCACGTGACCCAATGCTCAGTTTTTGTATATCGTTTTTTAATAACTAAATGGTAATATTGGCAGATTCTCTAAAATCTGTACATTTAAAATAAAGTATGCAACGTCCTTAAAAAACGAATATACTAAGAGAGTTGACCATAATTTTTGCATTTATGCGTGCTAATAATAAGCTGCGAAAGAATTTAAGCATAGGTACCAAAAAATTAAAGCAAGTGTTGTTTATTTAATTTTAATTTATTTTATCTTTAATGTACATTAATAATCTGAGCGCTATTTTTTTTTCTTTAACGAGAAATGATTTTTCTAGTAAATCATCGAAGCCCATCCAAAATGTGTTTCCTCTTCGATAGGTATAGGTTATATAGTGACCACCTCGATTTTCATTAAAATCAGACAAACTGGTTCCTCCTACACCAGTGTATCCGATAGCACCCATTAATACTACCCGATGATCGTCGTCGCGGGGTATGTTTAAATTTTTATGGAGTGTCTTTAAGGGTATGGTTTTAATTTCTTCATGTTCATTATAGACTTGAAAACCACAACATCCCCTGCAATGAATGTAAATTAATTAACTTTTGTTTTTTATAAAATACCTGTAGAGAATTTGGAATGAAATTCAGTACAAAAAAAGACAAAAAGGGTGGTTATTAGCAAGCACCTAAACAGAAGTGTGAAGGTCAATGTCGACAAAACATTGACCTTCACACTGTGACAAAACAAAGATCTGGAAGGAGTGAGGAGTAACAAGAATAACGTACCTTGAAAGCAACCTTGATGAAAGTTTGTACCACTCACTGGAAGTAAGAACACATCTGGAAAAGGAACGTACAGTGTTTTACAAAATACAAAACGTTCTATGCAACCTCCAGCTGGATATCTCATTGAGAACTAGAATACATGTGCTATGTTTTCTACATCTTCCTCTATGAGGTTGAAGCCTCAGCAATGACAGAAGTAACACAAAAAAAATCCAAGCATTCGAACTCTGGTGCTACCGTAAAATGACCAGAATGTCCTAAATGAGCCATACGACAAATGCGGAAGTCTTTTGGAGGGTGAACAAGGAAACAGAGCTTATATGCTTATACCTTATACCTACGACAATGGACGAATATGACCTCCACAGGACTATTCAGGATGGCTGCAAATAAGATTAAATGGGAAAATGTAATGGTCAACGTCCTTAAGGATAAGGCACCGTAAGGAGAAGATAAAATATATGAGTAATTCCACATAAATTCTCTATATTTCTGTCACAGATTGTGGATTTTTTGAAATTTAGGGGCATGCTTCTGAAACCACTCTTTGTTCGTTCTTTAGGACCTGAAAGTCAAGCTGTTTTGGGAATTGAAATCGAAACTTATGTCATATGTCCGAATTATCTTTCCTATCGTTGTTTGCATTCATTAAATGCTATTTTGTAAATTGTTTGGTACAATATATCAACACTGTCGATATAAACTTGCACGTTAAAGAAGATGGCCTTAACAGAATTTGTCTAAAGTCCAAAGTAACGTTCCTATTACCTATTTTTGAAAAAGAGACAAGTGTATTTTAGCATGTTTTTAAAGCGAAGGAACATTCCTACTAGCTATATTTTTGAACAAGCGTATTTTAGAATTTTTTGCGTTTTTCTGTACTCTGACTATAATTGCAACACAAAAAAAGATACAAGAAACATTTCCATATGGTATTAACAGAATTTGCCTAAAACCGTAAGGAACTATCCTACAAGCTATTTTTTAATGAGAGATTAGAGTATTTTAACATGTTTTTTTTTCATTTTTATGCATTTATTTGTAATCTGACCATAATTACAACGATAAAAAAGTAACAGGTCGGTAACATTTTCGATGTAAAATTTTACACTGAAAAACGTGATACTAACAGAATTTAGCTAAAGCCTGAAGGATCTTTCCTATAACCAATTTTGGAAGGATAGATTAGAGACAAGTGTAGTTTAGCATCATTTTTCATTTTTATGTATTTATTTGCACTCTGTCCATAATATCAACCCTAAAAAAAGTATCAGGTAACATTTTGGATTTAATATTGCAGGATAAAGAAGATGACACTAATGGAATAATTAATACAATGCTCGTAGGAACATTCATATAAGCTATTTTTAAAGTAGATGTTAGTGGATTTTTTCTATAATCCATCTTGATGTGCCGTTCTCGTGATGAATTGATTAAAAATAATACTTTTATACTTAAAAGTAATTTAAGAGAATACCCTTACTGTTCTTAATATTGTATTCAGATAAAAATCTCAAACTAAATCACCACCAAAATGGCGCATCAAAACGGATTGTAGAAAAAGTAATTAAGCTTAAAAAACATCTTAAAATCCACTAATCTCTCCTTCCAAAATTGGTTATAGGAAACTCCCTTCAGGCTTTAGCTAAATTCTGTTAGTATCATGTTTTCAGTGTAATATTTTACATCGAAAAAATTACCTACCTGTTACTTTTTATCGTTGTATTTATGGCCAGAGTACCTACAAATAAATGCATAAAAATGAAAAAAAAACATGCTAAAATACTCTAATTTCTCATTAAAAAAATGGCTTATAGGATAGTTCCTTACGGTTTTAGGTAAATTCTGTTTATGCCATATGGAAATATTTCTTGTATCTTTTTTTGTGTTGAAATTATAGTCGGAGTACAGAAAAACGCAAAAATTCTAAAATACACTTGTTCAAAAATAGCTAGTAGGAATGTTCCTTCGCTTTAAAAACATGCTAAAATACACTTGTCTCTTTTTCAAAAATAGGTAATAGGAACGTTACTTTGGACTTTAGACAAATTATGTTAAGGCCATCTTCTTGAGCGTGCAAGTTTACATCGAGAGTGTTGATATATTGTACCAAACAATTTACAAAATAGCATTTAATGAATGCAAACAAGGATAGGAAAGATAATTCGGACAGATTGCGACATAAGTTTCAATTTCAATTCCCAAAAAAGCTTGACTTTCAGGTCCTAGAGAACGAACAAAAAGTGGTTTCAGAAGCATGCCCCTAAATTTCAAAAAAATCCACAATCGGTGACAGAAATCTAGAGAATTTATGTGGAATTACTCATATATTTTATCTTCTTCTTAAGGTGCCTTATCCTTAAGGACCTTGACCATTACATTTTCCCATTTTATCTTATTTGCAGCCATCCTGTTCATATTCGTCCATTGTCGTAGGTTTTTAAGCCAAGAGTTGCGTCTTCTTCCTTTTGCTATTAATTTTGCTTAAGATTATGTTCGTTAAGTTGGAGCAGTTCATACTTTTGATTTCTTACGATGAAAAAACATTGTATTTTCCTTTTTTTTATTATAATCATAAGCTCTGTTTCCTTGTTCATCCTCCGAAAGACTTCCGCGTTTGTCGTATGGCTCATGTAGGACATTCTGAGCATTTTACGGTAGCACCAGAGTTCGAATGCTTGGATTTTTTTTGTGTTACTTCTGTCATTTTCCAGGCTTCAACCCCATAGAGGAAGATGGAGAAAACATACCACTTATGTATTCTAGTTCTCAATGTTGCGGTTTTTCAAGTCTATAATGAACATGAAGAAATTAAAACCATACCATTAAAGACACTCCATAAAAATTTAAGCACCCCACGACGACGATCATCAGCTAGTATTAATGGGTGCTATCGGATACACTGGTGTAGGAGGAACCAGTTTGTCTGATTTTAATGAAAATCGAGGTGGTCACTACATAACCTATACCTATCGAAGAGGAAACACATCTTGGATGGGCTTCGATAATTTACTAGAAAAATAATTTTTCGTTAAAGAAACAAAAAAATAGCGCCCAGATTACTAATGTACATTAAAGATAAAATAAATTAAAATTAAATAAACAACACTTGCTTTAATTTTTTGAAACCTATGCTTAAATTCTTTCGCAGCTTATTATTAGCACGCATAGGTACAAAAATTATGGTCAACTCTCTTAGTAAATTCGTTTTTTTAAGGAAGTTGCATACTTACCCTCTATCTACTTTTGTTCCGGAAATCTGAATGTTGGCTATTCTAGTTTAATATTAAGCTGGAATAGCTACCTGTTTCTCTGAAGGGGTTGAAGCAAGACATTTTTATTTTTCGTAATAAATTAGCAATTAATTAGCAACAAAAAAGGCCACCGGAAGCAACTCTCTATCTACTTTCGTTCCGGATATATGCATGTTGGCTATTCTAGCATAATATTAAGCTGAAATAGTCACCTGTTTCTCTGAAGGGGTTGAAGCAATAAATTTTTGATGAGAGACTAATAAGTTTCGAAACCGGTAGAGGTGCTTGCAGCACTCTCTGATTGGACTAGAATATGGTTCGGCTGTATTTTCGTTTTGCAACGAAATTGAAAATGGTTATTCATTTTCGAAATTGAAAATGGTTATTCATTTTTTTCAATAAATTTTTATTTTGCATAATATAGCAATAAAATAGGCCGCCAGAAGCGACCAGCTATCTGCTTTCGCCCCTGAAATACTAGGGTTGTGTAGCTTAAGTATTCAACCGCAGTAGCCATTGTTGCCCTTCAGCGATGGCCTTCAGGGATGAAGCAAAAAAATCATTTTTGGGGTAGACCTGCAGCAGTTACTTAGGAAAAAAATACCCACTTGGTCTTAGGGTTTTAACTGGTAATTTTCACTTTCTGTGAAATCCGCGGAATGATAACGATTGGGGATGGGGGGTGAGTTTGTCACTTGTTATATACAACAAATTTCAGCAATTAACTAACAATAAAATATGCCGCTGGAAGCGACCCTCTATCTGCTTTCGTTTCTGAAATAGGAGTGTTGGGTATTGCAGCTTAAGTATTAAACCGCAGTAGCCATTGTTGCTCGTTAGGGGATGAAGCACAAAATTCGTTTTTGGCGTAGACCTGCGTAGAAGTTAATTAATTAGAAAAAATACCCACTTGGTTTTAAGTCGTTAAACTGGTTATTTTCAGTCTTTGTGAAATCCGGGAAACGATGATAATGGTAGGGGTTGAAGGGGGTGAGTTTACAAATTCTGGTATACTCCTCCTTTCAGCAATTAATTAAGAATAAAATATGCCGCCAGAAGCGACCCTCTCTCTGCTTTCTTTCCTGAAATAGGACTGTTGGATATTGTAACCTCAAGTATTAAACCGTAGTAGCCATTGTGGCTCGTTAGGGGATGAAGAAAAACATTCATTTTTGGCTTAAAACTGTAGCAATTAATAAGCAAAAAATACCCGCTTCCCTCTATCTACTTTTGTTCCTTAATATTAAGCTGGAATAGCCACCTGTTTCTCTGAAGGGGTTGAAGCTATAAATTTGTAATTTGCGTAATAAATAAGCAATTAGTTAGCAATAAAATAGGCCGCCGGAAGCGACGCTCTATCTACTTTCGTTACTGAAACAGGAGAACTGAGTGTTGTAGTTTAAGTATTCAACCGCAGTAGCCAATGTTGCTCGTTAGGGGATGAAGCCATACAATCGTTTTTGGCGTAGATCTGCAGCAGTTGCTTAGGAAAAAAATACCCACTTGGTCATAGGTTTTTAAACTAGTAATTTTGACTTTCTGTGAAATCCGGGGAATGATGACAACGGTTGGGGTTGGAGGGGGTGATTTTGCAAATTGTTGTATACCTTATCTTTCAGAAATTAATTAGCAATAAAATATGCCGCTGGAAACCACCCTCTATCTGCTTTCGTTCCTGAAATAGGAGTGTTGGGTATTGTAGCTTAAGAATTAAACCGCAGTAGCCATTGTTTCTCGTTAGGGGATGAAGCAAAAAATTAGTTTTTGGCGTAGACCTGCAGCTGTTAATTAGAAAAAAAAAATACTTACTTGGTTTTAAGTTTTTAAACTGATTATTTTCACGCTCTGTGAAATTCGTGGAACGATGATAACGGTAGGGGTTGGAGGGGGTGAGTTTGTAAATACTGGTATAACCCATCTTTCAGCAATTAATTAAAAATTAAATATTCCGCCAGAAGCGACCCTCTATCTGCTATCTTTCCTGAAATAGCAGTGTTGAGTATTGCAGCCTTAAGTATTAAACCGCTGTAGCCATTGTGGCTCGTTAGGGGAGGAAGCAAAACATTCATTTTTGGCTTAGACATGTAGTAATTAATGAGCAAAAAATACGTACTTGGTTTTAGCTCTTTAAACTGGTTATTTTCACTTTTTGTGGATTCCAGGGAATGATGATAACGGTAGGGGTTGAAGGGGGTGAGTTAATAATTTTTTGTAAACTCAATCTTTCAGCAATTAATTAGCAATAAAATATGCCGCCGGAAGCTAACCTATATCTACTTTCGTTCCGGAAATATGAATGTTGGCTATTCTAGCTTAATATTAAGCTGAAATGGCCACCTGTTTCTCTGAGGGGGTTGAAACAATAAATTTTTGTTTTGCGTAATAAATTAGCAATTAATTAGTAATAAAATAGGCCACAGGAAGAAACTCTCTATCTACTTTCGTTCCGGATATATGAATGTTGGGCTTTCTAGCTTAATATTAAGCTGGAATGGCCACCTGTTTCTCTGAAGGGGATGAAGCAATAAATTTTTGTTTTGCGTAATAAATTAGCAATTAATTAGCAATAAAATAGGCCGCCGGAAGCAACTCTCTATCTACTTTCGTTCCGGATATATGAATGTTGGCCTTTCTAGCTTAATATTAAGCTGGAATGGCCACCTGTTTCTCTGGAGGGGATGAAGCAATAAATTTTTGTTTTGCGTAATAAATTAGCAATTAATTAGCAATAAAATAGGCCGCCGGAAGCAACTCTCTATCTACTTGCGTTCCGGATATATGAATGTTGGCCTTTCTAGCTTAATATTAAGCTGGAATGGCCACCTGTTTCTCTGAAGGGGATGAAGCAATAAATTTTTGTTTTACGTAATAAATTAGCAATTAATTAGCAATAAAATAGGCCACCAGAAGCAACTCTCTATCTACTTTTGTTCCGGATATATGAATGTTGGCCTTTCTAGCTTAATATTAAGCTGGAATGGCCACCTGTTTCTCTGAAGGGGATGAAGCAATAAATTTTTAATTTGCGTAATAAATTAGCAATAAAATAGCAAAAAAATATGGGGTGTGTCTTATGGCTCCCTTATGAAATGGTCTTTCTAGCTTAATAGACATATCTCAGTTTTTGTTCCTTTTACAAAAATGGCGGGCATTCAAAATGGCGACTATACATATGTGACTAATAGCACGATAACTTTTGAATGAGATGTCAGATTTTAACCAAATTTGGTACATAGGTTCTTTATTTGATGAATAATATCGAGGTCTTAAACCGGAAGAATCGGTTTACCAGAATTTGTGTTTTTACTGTTTTGTTTTTATGTAAAAATATGTTTATTTTTCAATTCTTTCACCCTGTATATATTAATTATTCAAAAAGGTGATACCGGCGTTGAAAAGAGCGTAAAAATATTTTTTAGGAAATATTTTGATCTCTTTAGTTATATTAATTACCATTTAATACATGCATAACGTATCTTCACATGTAGGTACCTATGTGCGGCAGATTCGTGCAAATAATAATATAAGAATTATTGTGCATTTAATGGTAGAAGCATATAATTTGGACCACACATACTACTCATAAAAAGATTCAAATTTAGATATGAGGCCATCTCAGATTTAGTCTTTTACAAAAATGGCGGGCATTCAAAATGACTCTGCCGCCTATAGGTACATCTGAACATAGGTTATGCATAATTTATTAAATGGTAATTAACACAACTAAAAAGTTCAAAATATTTCCTAAAAAATATATCTACACTCTTTTCAATGGCGTTATTACCTTTTTGAAAAATTTATATATACAGGGTGAAAGAATTAAAAAAGAAACAACATATTATTACATAAAAAAACAGCAAAATCACAAATTCTGGTAAATCGATTCTTCCGGTTCAAGACCTCGATATTATTCATCAAAGAAAAACCTATATACCAAATTTGGTTGAAATCTGACGTTTCGCTCAAAAGTTATCGTGCTATTAGTCACATATGTATAGTCGCCATTTTGAATGCCCGCCATTTTTGTAAAAGGAACAAGAACTGAGATGGCCTCGTATCTAAATTTGATTCTTTATATGTGTAGTATATCTGGTCTAAATTATATGCTTCTACCACTAAATGCACAATAATTCTTATAATATTTTCACCAATCTGCCGCACTTAGGTACATATGTGAAGATAGGTTTTGCATTTATTAAATGGTAATTAACATAACTAAATAGTTAAAAATATTTCCTAAAAAATATTTTTACGCTCTTTTCAATGGTGGTATTAACTTTTTGAAAAATTAATATATACAAGGTGAAAGAATTGAAAAAAAAAAACAGCATATTTTCACATAAAAACCAGGAAAAACACAACTTCTGGTAAACCGATTCTTTCGGTTTAAGACCTCGATCTTATACATCAAAAAAGAACCTATATACCAAA
Source organism: Diabrotica virgifera virgifera (assembly GCF_917563875.1). Taxonomy (NCBI): domain Eukaryota; kingdom Metazoa; phylum Arthropoda; class Insecta; order Coleoptera; family Chrysomelidae; genus Diabrotica; species Diabrotica virgifera. The sequence continues at coordinate 20,367,125 of NC_065448.1, forward strand.
TTTGGTTGAAATCTCTTTGGTCTCGTTCAAAAGTTATCGTGCTATTAGTCACAATGTATAGTCGCCATTTTGAATCTCCGCCATTTTTGTAAAAGGACTGCGCCTTTGAACTGTACACACTCTTCTCCAAGATCACCACCTATGTCGATTCGATACTTTTAGTCAAAATAGAAACTTTTACCCGGATTGCTTCATTGGAAATTGACGATAAGTTGTTTAAAAATCCAAATTCTTCATTAAGACTGAAATAAACTTAAGACCTTTCATTCAATTCTAAATAAAGCGTCTCAATTACAACATTACATGTATTAATCGTTAAGTCTTCTTTGCCATTAAAGTGGGGTTGAGTGGATTCATCTTCTTTGTCTTAGCCTGGGCGGGAGAGCTTTTCTTTTCGGGCGTCTTTTTATTTCAAGGATATAGGTTTTATTTTTAGACAACTCTTTTTCTCTTTTTTTTTTCATTGGAATCAAAGTTGTCTCTCAGACTCAATGCGTACTCCTTTAGAGATTTGTATGTTGCAAGTCACATTCAAGTCTGTAACAGTTTTTGCAATGTTTTGCTACTCTTGTCAAAACGTTGTAAAATGTCTTAGGTACCACGGATTTAGTAAAATAGCCATTCTCTTATTTGAAAATTTTTTTACTGATTTCAATTCAATTAGTAAAAGTTTTTTTACCAAAAAAGTTTTTTTTTACAAAACGCTGCGGCTCCCTTTTGTTTGCGGTCCTAGGCCGCGGCCTAGTCGGCCTAGTGGTAAATCCGGCACTGCATCAATCAACGATACTGGTGAACAGTTTGGTTATCAGTAAGGGGGATAAAATCATAACAAGGATCCAGATATAAAATGAAGATATTGAACAAGTGGATAAAATGAAATACTTAGGAGTCTGGATTAGGGAAGATCTACATCCGAAATCAGAAATTCGATCAAGAATAGAGCAATACAGAGCAACCTTTTTGAAATTTCTGAGTAACCAAAGACTCCATCTTCAAATCCGATATCGGATGGTAAAATGTTATATCCAGTTTATTCTTTTCTATGGTAGCGAAGCTACTTGGAATGTTAATGTTGACTTAATGAGAAAGCTGGAAGCTTTTGAGGTGTGGTTTTCTAGGAGGATTTTAAAAATACCAATCATATTATCAACGAAATGATTTTGAACAGAATGGGAAGAGACAGATAACTTTTGACCACCACTAAAAGGAGAAAGACAACATATTTGGGGTACATATTTAAAAATGATAAGTACGATTTGTTACAGCTGATTATGAAGGGTAAAATCGAAGGAAAAAGTAGTCCTGCAAAGAAAAAGCAAAAGATACAGACGAATTTGCAATGGTTATAGCATAGCCAAACTTCATTAGTGGAGTCAGCACTAGAAAAAGAAGAAGTTGGCCAAACGTATTCAATGGTCTTTAAGAACAAACCGAACTTACCAAAGGTAGATGAACACGAAAACGCCTTTTTATATCTATCTCAGAAAAATAATCTAGCAATGAAGTGGTATAGATAAAATTATTATTGGAGTAAAAATAAATGAAATTTCAATTAACTGTCAAATTGATAAAAAAGATATTTACTTGATAAAGCCGATCATGCTTCTTACAAGGCCTTTCAGAAGCGATAAGCATATCCTCCATCTGCGGCCTTGTGTGGATGGGAATTGGTTGCCAAGATAATCTTTCGTTCCAGACCTGATCATCCTTCGGTGGGTACAGTCCAGCCAGATGTGCCGCAGCAGACATTAAGCATCTGTCTACGTCAGAGGACATCACTGCAAGAAAATCACTGTGGTATCGGCCTGGTAAAAATTGTTTGTATCGTTCACGAAACCATTGACCAAGCTCGTAGTGCTGATTCTTACCTAGCTAAGAAAAAGTGTTTTGGTTTATTTTTTATATAGAAAAGGACGATATTAACGGTATTTGGTAAAAAAAGAGGCTAACTTGCCATTGGCTTTTGTTTTCAAATAATATAACTACAGACTTCCTTCAAAACAAGCCGCTAAACTTCCGTTAGGGTCTGTTTACTCTATACATATAATCCCTTAACGGGATATATTTCTACCGAAAAACATCCCGTTAAAACTATGCTAGAATTCTATTTTTCAGTCAAATTCGGAAATTGCATTTTGCCCAGGCAAATTTTGGACATCTTGGATTTTAAAGCACCCTAATATATGTCTGTGTAGATATTGGCATTGAATGCGACCCGGGCCGACCGTCACATGTAACACCGTTGCCGTATCCTATATTTTTTCATACTATCACGTTACAATTTTTTGTGATATTATATTTGTGTGTGAAATGTATCATTTTTGTGTATTTTATTTATGTTCTAATATGTTATGTATATATAGGTTTTTACTTGATTATTTTAAATCATTGTGACGTTTAACTTGCTAGAAACCTTGTAATATTGTGTACCTAATGTGTTAAAAGTAAGTAGTTTTGAAACACCAATTAAGTAAAGTTTATTATGTTGTTGTTTTCACCAATTTTGAAAAAATGTGAAAACATTGAATTGTCCACGTCCGTCTGTCCGTCCGTCCGTCTTGTCTGTCTGTTTGCAAACTCAACTCCTTCGTCATTATACCAGGTAGAATGACAAATGAGGTGTCAAATGAAAGCTTATCCAAGGATGGTACTAAAGATGAGAGATTTAACCTAGGCTGTCTGTCCGTCTGTCTGTCCGACCGCGTATATGATTCCTTCGTCACTGTACCAGGTAGAATGACAAATGAGGTGTCAAATGAAAGCTTATAATCCAAGGATGGTACTAAAGATGAGAAGTTTGACATAGGCTGTCTGTCCGCCTGTCCGTCCGACCTGGTATAGTGACGGAGGAGTTATATTCGCGGACAGACAGACAGACGGACAGACAACCTAGGTCTAATTTCTCACCTTTACTACTATCCTTGGATTATAAACTTTCAGTTGACACCTCATTTGTCATTCTACCTGGTATAGTGACGGATGAGTTATACCCGCGGTCGGACGGACAGACGGACAGACAGCCTATGTCAAACTTCTCACCTTTAGTACCATCCTTGTATTATAAGCTTTCATTTGACACCTCATTTGTCATTCTACCTGGTATAGTGAGGAAGGAGTTATATTCGCGGTCGGACGGACAGACGGACAGACAGCCTATGTCAAATTTCTCACCTTTAGTACCATCCTTGTATTGTAAGCTTTCATTTGACACCTCATTTGTCATTATACCTAGTATAATGACGGAGAAGTAAATGTTATTATTCTATTATTCTTGTAGGTATATTTAACATTGATTGAAATTATGAAAGAAATATATAGAAAACAGCATGGCAACACTGTGATGCACAAACATAAAAATGCAGCCACATTCAGCTGTGCCAGCTGTGCGTTACATAGGGTGCTTTAAAATCCAAGATGTCCCAAATTTTTTGGGTCTTCCCAATCCTATCTTATTTTCCGTTATGTAGACGTAATCAACGCATCAAGATGTAAAGACGTTCTAGACGTGTTTTAAGATGCTTTTCAGGGTAAGATTAGTTTTGTATCTTCTGCTTTTTTTGCATATTAAATTTTGTGTTTATTTCATCCAATTAGAGCCTAAATTTATCCTATGGTGAATATAGGCTGCTCCTAATTCAGAGGCCATTTTTATCCCATAGAGAATCCAAGTTTCACCCATTTTTTGAAGCGTCCTTTATTATGATATGGTGATCACCCACGTAATCGTACGGAACCTCTTTTTGTGTATATTTTATATCGTCATAAATTTTAACAGTGTACATTTAAAACATAAATATCTATGTCAATGCTATCACCAATTTAAATAAGATTAGTTAATGACATAGGTACCAGGCAAAAAACACATTTTGTTACAAATTCGAATATTAGTCCTGTCGCCAGGGGGGTACAACGGCCTCCTTAATTCAGATGGACTTACCCAAATTTTTTTATGCATTTTGACCCGTAGAACACGAATTTTTTCGGTAACAGTTGATCCGGATGTCGATAAGATTGTTATAAACAAAGAACTTGAGGCATTACATAACAGCGATTTTTCGCAAAACAAAACATTTTTTCGTATTTTTTGGGTGATTCTCAGCAAAAAATGTTCTTACAAGTTTTTTCGTAGGATGCATATAGACCTGGATCCCGCGTAAGAAAGAAAAGTTGATTAATAGCAAGCTGAAAATTTGTTAATAGCTTAAAGGTGTCTAGTCGGACAAACTTTGATGCACGGGAACACTGGAACAGGGGAAGTTTTAACTGTGGAGCATGATAAACGTGTCGTCCTGACAAGTTTATGATTGTGAAAAATAGCAAGTTGTTTTTAAGTTTATTCGATAGCCAACGTTATGTAATATATGAGAAAATGTTTGTCTGACAAAAATGTTGGGCATTTTAACGAGTCCGACACGTAGAACATGTCACATCACAGGAATTATATTGGTGATGAATAGCAGTCTGATTTTTGCATGAGAGTTTAATGAAAGGTTAAAAAAGCAATTGGAAGTTCTGTCCGACAAAATTAATGGGAAGTTTTCGTAGTCGGACATTCTAAACAGGTAAGATATAGACAAAAATGCTGGTGATAAATAGCTTTCCGACAAAGACGAAATTTAATTAAGTAAATTATTCCTTACCAAGAATGACTGTTGTCGGAAAAAAATAAGGGGTAGATTTTGTAGTCGGACAATTTAAAAAAATAATTTTTGCAATTTCAATAAGGGGTGATTATTCTATGTCAAAAGTACCTGCAATCAATTACAATCGATATCTTTCGATTTATCTCAACATCATTTAGATACCTCACTGTAATACATTTATAGTAGATCAGGCAAATTATATTATGGATTGAGTGGTGTAGCTATCTTTGTCTGCCACATGCGCGGGATCGCTTGGTTAAAAGAGATAGATAGACCACCTATCGACTTTTTGCACTGTATTCCCTGTCTACCCTTATGTCTATGAATACATTTCCATTTAAGAAAAACTGTCACTTTTGACAATAATTCATAATAAATTGCAATCGTAACTTCAAATTTAAACTATTCGATTTATTTTGGCAGCAAATTATTTCTAGCCATGTGACATATTAATTACATTATTATTTCATTTGTAGAAAGTTGAGAAAAATTACGTTATACAATTTTAGTAATAATTTATTTAGGTACCCTTTTTCAATCAAGCAAAGCATTATAGCACGAAGAATAATATTCAATAGAATTTTCACAATTATCTGGCAACTGAATATCATTGAATTGATGACCAAATATTTTACTAACTTTGTAAAATGTTCGAAAATTACTCAAAAATGTTCCGTTGAATGGTTTCACTTTTGATTTGGCGACTTAAAATTTAAACTGTTGACACTCAAAAATAGACACAAAAACACTCCATAGTTAATATAAATTTTAATTTCCAACACACGTGGCAAACAGAAACTCAGAGACCATGTACTTTCAAATACTACTTTGTATAGCACAAAGTGTCACACTGACAAATGCAGCCTTCTAATACATACTTCTAAGCATAATGTGTCATATTTACGTCTATTCTTATAAGCACCAAAGTTTTAGACTCTTCACATTTTTCAATGTCGTTTACAGGGTTAAGATTTGAGTATGGAAAAAAATGTATACAACGTTTTTTGTAGGAAATTTTCCGTACTTTCTGATGCACCTAATTAGAAAACCCTAAGAGATTGCTTTCACATGTTCTTTGACATTTTCTATTGTCATTTTGAGAATATCTAGAACAAGCTTCACCCAAAAAAGTAATTGTTTTGCAATATATACATGCATTGATACTTACCTCACTGTTTTTGGAGTGTGCATGTATATATATGCACATGCAAATATGTGAATATAAATAATAACATACAACTAAAATAGCTTTATCAATATGTGACTAAGTGATTCTGAAAAAATGTTTTTTTATTTATTTCCTTCGATTTGCCCAAACTTTTTGTCCGACATATAACTTTTTGCGTTACAAAATATAATTTGTACATAAACAAATCAAAATTAGCTTGCTATTTATCACCAACATTTTTGTCTATATCTTACATGTTTAGAATGTCCGACTAGGAAAATTTCCCATTAATTTTGTCCGACAGAACTTCCAATTGCTTTTTTAACCTTTCATTAAACTCTCATGCAAAAATCAGACTGCTATTCATCACCAACATAGTTCCTGTGATGTGACATGTTCTACGTGTCGGACTCGTTAAAATGCCCAACCTTTTTGTCGGAGAAACATTTTTTCTTATAGTATATAACGTTGGCTGTTGAATAAACTTAAAAACAACTTGCTATTTTTCACCATCATAAACTTGTCAGGACGACACGTTTATCATGTTCCACCGTTAAAACTTCCCCTGTTCCAGTGTTCCCGTGCATCAATGTTTGTCCGATTAGACACAGTTAAGCTATTAACAAATTTTCAGCTTGCTATTAATCAACTTTTTTTTCTTACGCGGGATCCAGGTCTAATAGTTTTCGAGATAAACGCGGTTGAACTTAAAAAATCGAAAAAGTACAATTTTCGAACCCGACTAACTTTTGATTAAAACATAAAATAGCAATTCTGCTTTATTACTGCATTTGAAAGTTCAATTCTATCGGTTTTGATTATCTGCATTGCTAAAAATTAACTTTTGAAGTTATACTTCTTTAGGCGCGATAGGGAGTGATTTTTTATTAATCTGCGCGCATGCGCACAGAGACAGTATGTTGTTCATTGCTCAATCTTTTAAGTTATATGTATCAGTCCAAAAAAGGTGTGGAAAAAATATATTAGTGTTTTTAGTAAATATATTTATTATAATTTTTGTGTCTTTGGATTTGTCTTCCTCGAGAGTAATTTAATACGTATTATTAAAACATTTTTATTTAATACTTCACTTCGTCAATTTGTTACCGTGCTTTGTCATAAAGTCCGAGAAACCGTCAAAACAATGCCTTCGTAGCCTCGTTGGTACAGCATTCGACTACGAATCGAGAGGTACCGGGTTCAAATGCGGACAATTGCTGTCTTTTTTTTTTAATTTTTGGATTTTTGGAAAGTGGTAGGTGACTATTCAAATCAGTTTAATATTTAATAAAATAAAAATAAACTGTTAAAAATATTTTATTTCGCTGAAATCATATAATAGAAGTATAACTCCTTACGTGCGTACAAGGTACACACACATTCTTTTTTTTTATTGTTAAATAAAGTTATAAACACATAGTGTTTCTTCCCGTGCCCAATGCATTATGTACTTAATCTACTAGGTCTGGATCCCGTGTATGAAAAAAAAAGTTGATTAATAGCAAGCTGATAATTTGTTAATAGCTTAAGCGTGTCTAGTCGGATAAACTTTGATATATGGGAACACTGGAACAGGGACAGTTTTAATTGTGGAACAGGTTAAAAATTTGGAACGGTCAGACCACGAAAACGGCACATTTGTTTTGTCCGACAGAACAGACTTAAACTCTCCGAACAGAGATTAAACTCTCATGCAAAAATCAGACTGCTATTTATCACCTGTCATAATTCCTGTCATTTGACATATTCTACATGTTCCACTCATTAAAACGCCCATTTGGTAATAAATAGCAGTTTGATTTTTGCATGAGAGTTTAAAATCTGTTCGGAGAGTTTAAGTCTGTTCTGTCGGATAAAATAAATGTGCCGTTTTCGTGGTCTGAACGTTCCAAATTTTTAACCTGTTCCACAATTAAAACTTCCCCTGCTCCAGTGTTCCCATATATCAAAGTTTGTCCGACTAGACACCCTTAAGCTATTAACAAATTTTCAGCTTGCTATTAATCAACTTTTTTTTCATACGCGGGATCCAGACTTATACGTAGAAATTGTCTGTATGCTCGCCTACTCGTTCGATTTCAAATGAGAAATGCATTGAAAACATCATTCAAGCACTATGTGTTTATAGGCTTGTTTAACAATAAAAAAATTAATTTTTAGCAATGAAAATAACCCAAACCGATAGAATTTGACTTGAACTTTCAAATGCGGTAAGCAGAATTGCTATTTTATTTTTCAATCAAAAGTTATTCGGGTCCGAAAATTGCAATTTTTCGATTTTTTGAAAGTTCAACCGAGTTTATGTCGAAAACTATGCATCCTACGAAAAAACTTGTATTATAAAAACATTTTTTGCTTAGAATGACCCAAAAAATACAAATCGCTGTTATCGCTGTTATGCGATTCCTCAAGTTCTTTGTTTATAACAATCTTATCGACATCCGGATCAACTGTTACCCAAAAAATTCGTGTTCTACGGGTCAAAATACATAAAAAGAACTTGAATAACTCCATCTGAATTAAGGAGCCCGTTGTACCCCCACTGGCGACAGGACTATATATTAACGTTTGTCATTCAACTTAATTATAGTAATCTAATATTCTTAATAAAAAATAGCATAATCTATACGTGTAAATATTTAAATGGTTTAATGATAATGCATATTCTTTTTTTTTATTATAATTAAGTTTTTTTTTATTAAGAAAAGTAATAATTTTACCATAACAGTATTTTAACCATTTTAACGCCTTGATTTATTTAATCTTTACTATTTTTTAATTATTTAATAACTTTCCAACAATTAATTTATATAACAATTATTTATATTATAATTGCGAAAGTTACTTAAATGAAAAAATGAATGGAAGATAAAAAAACACGCAGTTCTTTCTTGTATAGAAAAAGAAGTCTCAACAATGATAGCTGCGGGGAATAGAGCATTATATAGTACGTTCTTTTACGGTCTTTGCTGTAAATTTTAAAGAACCGCTTGGATTGACATGAAATTTGGCATACGTATAGCTTACATGTCAGAGAAAAAAAGTGATATTGTGCCGATGTGTGCTTTTGACCTGGGGGTAACTTTCACCCCCTCTTGAGGGTGAAAAAATATATGTCCAAAATAAGTCCGGAAATGGGTAAACTGACTAATTTTAAGTAACTTTTGTTCTTTAGAGCTTTTTTGCCAAGTCAACACTTTTCGAGTTATTTGCGAGTGAATATGTTCATTTTTCAACAAAATAACCACATTTTAAGACGGTTTTTCGCAAATAACTCAAAAAGTAAGTATTTTGTAGAAAAAAAGGTTCTTAGCAAAAATATAACCTATAAAAAAGTAAAAAAAATGGTGTACGCGTTAGGTCTCTGGATCTCGTAGAACCAGAGTTATAGGCAATGAAAAATAGATTCATATTCACCAAATTTCAAATAGAATATTTCGACGTGAAATATCCAAAAATTAAGCACCTTTTGGAGAAAATCAATTATAACTTTTTTAAAGAGTTTAAAAAAAGCTTTATTTCTGTTTTTACAAAAAGTTTCTAGCATTAAATTGAAGCAAGTTACGCTCAAAATAAAGTTGGTCGCTTTTGTTTTGGAAAAAAAAAATCGGGAAGACCACTCCCTAATTAGCAACTTAAATGAAATTAATCGTTACCGCTCCACAAATTATTTTACTTATGTTGTGTTTATATGATCTGTAAGTTTTATCGATTCAAAGTGCTTATTTTTGAAAAAAATTGGCTTCAAAGTAAAATTTTTAAAAATTTTAATTTTGAAAAATATGCTTTTTTTCAAAATAACTTAAAAATTGTTAGAGACACCAAAAATCTCGAAAAACAAAAAAGTCAGCATTGTTTTTCTGAATATCATGTATTTTTTTGTTTTTCTGTTAGACAAAAATTGATTAAGATTTGGTGTTTCTAAATTTGCATACATTCGTGATCAATAATAAGCCCTTTCAATAATAAGGACTTTGAACCGATGAAACTTACAGATCATATAAACAATACATACACGAGTCAAGAAACTGGTGAAGTCGTAACGATTAAGTTCATTTAAGATACTAGTTAAGGGGTGATTTTCTCGATTTTTTTACCAAAACAAAAAGGGAATAAGTTTATTTTGAGCGTAACTTGTTTACTTTTGATGCTAGAAATTTTTTTTATAAAACTAAAATGAAGCTTTTTATAAACACTTTAAATTAGTTCTAATAAGTTTTCCCCGAAATGTGCTTCATTTTTGGTTATTTCACGTTTGTAATTCCATTTGTAATTTGACGAATATGAACCTATTTTTCATTAGCTATAACTCTGTTTCTGCTAGGTATAGAGACGTGATATATACAAGATTTTTTTAAGTTTTTTACAGGCTATATTTTTGCTGAGACTGTTTTTTCGACAAAGTACTTACTATTTGAGTTATTTGCGAAAACCGTCTAAAAGCGTGGTTATTTTGTTGAAAAATGGACATATTCACGGGCAAATAACTCGAAAAGTATTGACGTAGTGAAAAAAAGTCTATAGAACAAAAGTTACTTAAAATTAGCCAGTTTATCCATTTCCTCACGTACTTTGGACGAATATTTTTTCACCCCCGAGAGGGGGTGAAAACCACCCCCAGGGCAAAAGCACATATCGGCACAATATCACTTTTTTTTCTATGACTTGTTAGCTATGTTTGTGCCAAATTTCATGTCAATCCAAGCGGTTCTTTAAAATTTAGAGGTTTTGCAATACTTTACCGTTAAAGAACGGACTAATACTCCCTATCATCATTATTAGGATCTAAGCTGCTACATATTACGTTGGACGGTTAATTATTGGTCTCTGTGTACTTACATTAGTTAGTTGTCCAAAACCTTCTGGCCAAATTTCAGATGATACTGCTTTGTAGGGATCATTCTCATATAAACGAATTGGTGTTCTTGCCCCATGACGAAAAAGCTAAAATATTTTTAGAAGTTTTTATTTCAAAGTTACTAATCATGCATTTCAAAATAATGTTTAAATGACAACATAAAATACTTCAGTGCGTACGCGGCTCTTCTTCTTGTAGTACCTACCCGTTTCGGATGTTGGCGACCATCATGGCAATCTGTACTTTGCAAACTGCTACTCCATAAAGATTTGTGGTTGTTGTGTTGAACCACGTACGAAGATTTTTCAGACAGGAAATCCTTTGCCATCCTGGAGCACGTTTTTCTGCTACTTTTCCCAGTAAAATTAGTTGCAGCAGTTCATATAATCTCGTTGTTCCTCATGATGTGACCACGGAATTCTATTTTGGCTGTTTCTATTATGGTTCAGGTATTATGGTAACAGCTCTTTTTCTTTTGTATCCTTAATAATGTGATTAATAACGTGGTCGGTATAAGATATCTTCAGGATTTGACGATAAAGCCACACTGAGATGAAAGCCTCAATTTTCTTGCAGGTGGCGTTTGTGAGAGTACACGGCTCAAATCCGTACAACAGTATAGGTATAACTGCATGGTCGTTTAAAATGTTAGATTGTTAAAAGATAATATTTTTCAGTAAGTATTATATTTAGTGGAGTCACTGAAGGTTTTCACCTCCGATTTCGTTGAACCTCCATAGATTTCCATGAAAATTGGTGAGTAATTAGAGGATAACTCAAGGAACAAAGGTGACATGATGCCAACTTGCTTTTACCCTGGGGGTGGATGCCACCCCTTCTCGGGGGTGAAAATTATTTTATTAAAAATAATACCATAAGTCGATAGAGGGACAAATTATAAGCATAATTTATTATATCAAGTTATTAATAACACTTTTTGAGTTATTAAAGACCAAAGATTTAATTTTTTAGTAAAGAAAATGCATATTTTAAATCGGTTTTTCACTTATAACTCAAAAACTATAAGCTTTTACAAAATAGTTATTATTACTGAATTGATGATAATAAAAAACTGAATACATTCCTCACTTAAAGAACTAAACTAATGTTAGTTAAAAGTGAGTTATTGGCAATTGAATGTGAATTTTTTTCGACGAGTACCCAAATCTAAATATTTAAGCTTAAATAACGGGAAAACGAAGCAATGTATAAAATATACCTGCTAATAATTTGTCAACGTACTTCAGAATAGCTATTAAATGAGCTTCAGAACAAGTTAATGGCGTCAAAATTAAGCAAGTTCTGATGAAAATAAAAGAACCCTTTCGATTTTTTTAGAAAAAAGTGAAAAATAAAACGTACGCCGTTTCCACAAAAATTAAAATTTATAGTAATCCTTACAAGAACTTCTTTATATTAGCATAAGTAATGATTTCAATAATTTTGACCAGTTTGAATGCATATTTTTGAAAAAAAGATATAATTTAAAAAAAATCATAATTTTTAAAATTATTGTAATTTTCATATTCTTTTGATAATAACTCCAAAAATACTCAATGATATATACCCAAATTTTAGTTCTTTATGTGTAAAATATTTTACCTGTTTTACTATTTCCATAGGGTAAAAAATAATCGAGATAGAAACGTTTAAATCTTAAATTTTGCTGTGAAAACCATGCAACCGGGGCCATTTAACCTTTTATTTTAAAAAAAATAAGGGGTCTAAAAGATTAAATTCAACGTAGTTAAATGGCCCTTGGAATTAAATTTCAAACAGTTTTTAGATAAATCTGATATTTTAAAAGTAGATGGAGTTATTAAAAAAAAAACAATAACATTTTTTGGAAACATTTTTAAAAAATAAATTTTGAAAAAATTTTGGTGCATAAATTTTAATGCCATCAACATGTTCGGGGGTTCGTTTCATAGATATTTTTAAGTACTTTGACAAATGTTTAATAAGTTTATGTTATAAAATGCATCATTTTCCCGTTATTTCAGCTTGAATACTTTAATAATTACCTATAACTCACTTTTAGTTAACATTAAAAGGTTTTTCTAGTACAGGGTTTATTTAGTTTTTTATTAGTTTCAATTTTGGTAATAATATCTTTTTGTAAAAACTTATAGTTTTTGAGTTATTGATGAAAAATTGGTTAAAAACATGCAAGAAAAATTAAAATCTTTGATCTTCAATAACTCAAAAAGTTTTGATTTATTTTAATAACTTTATATAACAAATTTTTCTTAGAATTGGTCCCTCTATCGAATTATGGGGTTATTTTCAATAAAATAATTTTCACCTCCGAGAAGGGGTGGCATCCACCCCAGGGTAAACGCGCAAGTTGGCATCATGTCACCTTTATTCCTTGAGATATCCTCTAACCAGTCACCAATTTCCATGCAAATCTATGGAGGTTCAATGAAATCGGAGGTAATAGCTCATATCCACCTTCAGTGACTGCACTAATTAACAAAACAAAATAAGACAGAATGCAAGGTGTTATTTCTTCGTACAAATATTTTCCAAATTCATAAATATATGTTTTTAGGTCTGTTTTGCGGAATAAATTGGACGCTTAAGGGCGTAGGCGCAAAATTTCCCAATGTGTTTTAAATGCATTCATTTTTTTCGAAACCTGAGAAAACTAATAAGTAGGTACTTTTGAAAAATTAAACTTAGAATGAAAGATTGCATTTTTACCGAGGGCCGAAAGTCCCTGAAAACTTCTATAATGTTTATTTTAATAAGTTAGAGGGGTGAAATAAAAAAGAGAAAATTTAGTGTGATTTTTAATTTCAAATATCTCATTCAAAAGAAACTTTTTGGATATTCTAAGGGACATGTTGTCCTCGGTAAAAATGTAATTTTTATTCTGCGTTTAAATTTTTCAAAAATACTTGTTAGTTTTCTCAGGATTCGAAAAAAATGAATGCGTTTAAAACATATTGGCGCGAAATTTTGCGCCTACGCCCTTAAGAAAGATCGTAGGTAATATAAATAAATAAAAATAAGTAGTTATAACTCACCGTCACTAAGGCAATCAGTTCATTGGTTTCTCCTATCCAAATAAAACTTAACAAACAGATAAGCACTTTTATACATGTTCTAAACATTATTGATTCTTATCCTATTTACTTTTAACCCTTAAAAAGTAAAATATTTAGAATACAAAAAAAAAAACAAAATAAACAGAATGTGAGACCCCACTACTTTACTTGTTGTATATTCTTTTTAGAAGACATTTTTAAATCGAAATTCTCTAGAAAGAACGTTAAGAAAATTATAATGCTAAAGAAAAGATGATTGGTTATAATGCTAAATAAACTGCAAGAATATAACAGGAAAGAACAAATAAAAATATGAAATTTGTTTATAAAAATATTAAAGGACAAACCAAAAAATACGAAATTAAAACAAACGGAATAAAAAATAAAGACGAAATACATAGTCATAATAGATGACAACGAATATAGCAGATATTGGCAGATTACTACAGTGATCTCTTCTTGGAGAAGTATATTGGAGAAGAAATAAACGAGGAAGAGAACACAGCGGAAGAAGAAAAAGAAGTAAAAATTGAAATCTCAAAAGGGCCAACAGTAGATGAATTGGAGGAAGTAATACAAAAATGGAAAATCACGGAAGGAAGCTGAGGGAAAAACACTAACCCTAGATGACTAGGGCGCATCTGGCGGGTAGCAGATGAAGCAGTGATATATGCTACTAAAATGGAATCCAGGAGGAAGAAAGAAAAGGGGAAGACCTAGATAAAAGCGGCTGCAAGAAGTTGAAGAATATAGGCAAGAGTAAGAGAATGGCAGGGGAAAAACTAGAGACAGGAAAAATTGAAAGTGATCTTCGATGAAAGATAAATAAAGAGTAAAATTTAACCGAAACATCCTGTTTTGACATTAAAGTAACCTAAATTAAAGCAAGAATAGTGGCAAGTGCATCAAAAATAGATGTATGAAAAAAGATTCTTCATATTAGGACCAATTAGGGCTCATATTTACCTACCTTTTATTTATTATTAAAATGCCAGAATTGTACTAATCTTTAACTTTAAATAAAATCAAATAAATATAATACACCTTCTAATACCGAATCAACTGCAACTAAACCAATGCACGATTACATAGTTGATACATTTCTTCAAGAACTGGGTGTTATTGAACTAAGTACCACTTGCGACACAACCGGCTTGGCACATTTATTTTAAATTATTTTATTTTTTCAAAAAGAAGGATATTGTACCTAACTTGACACACATTTTAGAGGACACAAATGCGTTAAATACGAAAAATGTAAATTTGTTCTAAAAATCTACAAAGTTAATATAATACAGTCGACTCTCGTTAATTCAAAACACTAGGGACTCTTAAAATATTACGAATTATTGAGTGTTTGAAATATCAAATGGTTCGAAATTTGTGAGAGAAAATAAATAACACTTCGAATTATTAAGTGTTGATTATTTATTATCTGCTACATATTTTATAACGATGACAAAAGTTTAGAGGTACGTTCGTGTACATACATACATGTATGTATTCCTAATGTGATTTAATCAATCTTTGGAAAGAACTGTATTATACGGGTTTGCTTCAAACACATTGCTGCTGCTCAGACTGCTCAATCATTTTTTTTAAGATAAAAAGTGCCTAAAATGCTTTTTTATCACTTTCGTTTTGTAGACAGAAGGTTTGTAAGGTATCGAATGAGGATCTTGCTTCCTTAACTGACACCTCTGCCAAAGCTTCTGATGTATCGTACTCATCTTCATCGTGACTTTTTTCATTCGTATATGTCGCAGATAAAATTTCGCCGTCGGTTAGTGAACCTGAGACAGCAACATCTTCATCCACTTGAACAAAGTCAGAAAAAATCACACATCTTCCTGATCTTCTTTTAAGAAACCGGATTTTTTTAAGCAGTTGAGAATAGTTATGAGTGTTACACCTCTCCATGCTTTGTCAATCAGTAAAATAGCTGTCAGAACCGTGAAATTTGCAGTTAGCTGCTTGTCACAATTTCTGCAACTTGAATTGTCGAGTGTTGGACGCCTATGAGTTTGAATTAACGCGTCGTTTTGTTATGTAGTAATGATATTTTTCGTTTGAATTACCAAGTGTATAAAAATGTATTGATTTAGTTCGAAATATAAAGAGATTTTGTAGGGAATTCGTGATAACTTTGAATTATAGAGAGATTCGAATTATCGCAGGTTTGAATTAACGCGAGTCGACGGTATTATCAAAATCTAGTAGACCTAGATTACCTAAAACTAAAATGTAAACAATATTTAAACGACTAATGGCCTGTTGCACCAACGACAAAAATAATAGTTTATTCGATGAATAAAGTTATCCGACTTATAAAACTGACACTTCTACATTTCACTAATGTCAAATAAAATTTATTCTATTTATTTACCAAATAAATATTTACTCTTGGAATAAATTATGAAGATTATTTATCTCCAGTTAACTGTCATTTAAGTAATATTCGTGCGACAGACTTCCTTACTAAAATAGACCACCTTCAGTGTGTACAAAAAAACTGGGGGAGTTATCAGAAATTATATACGGATGGTTCAAAAATGGAAGGAAAAGTTGGATATGCTATATATTATCCACAAAAAAGTATAAAAATAAACAACAGATTACCTGATAAAATGACAATTTTCACAGCTGAACTCATTGCAATCAAAGAAGCATACAAAATATGTATTAATCAAAAAGAACTCAATTATGTTATATTTACAGACTGCCAAAGCATTGTAAAGACATTGAAATATAATGTACATAATTTTGCAGAAAATTATATCATCAGTGACATCATAGCAATGAACAGTGAAGCTTTGAAATCGGGCAAAAATATAATATTGTGTTGGATAAAAGCACACATTGGTATAAAAAACAACGAAATAGTAGATGATCTGGCTAAAAAAGCAACAACGAAGGAATCCACTCTGCATACTTATCAACTTCCTATGGGAGACATAATTTCTATTATGAGATCTATCAAACGGACGAAATGGCAGGAACAATACAATAATTCAGACAAAGGAAATTATTACAAAAAAATCCAGCCTACACTTCCCATCAAGACATGGTTTAATCAAGTTTCCAACAAAGGCTTTATCAAAACTATTTGTCGAATAAGAAGTAATCACTGTCTGACTCCAGCCTACAAAAGAGAAATAGGACTTGTAGATAATGATGAATGTTTATGTGGAGAGCTAGCTGATCTACAACATATGCTATTAGAATGTCCTTTACATTTTATTGAAATATCAAACTTTTTTGCCAATCTAGTTCAAGTTAATGTACAATTTCCTTTTAATCTTATATACCTTTTACAATCAAACAATCTAGATGTTTATAAAATTTTGTACAACCATGTTAATTGTTTAAAATTAAAGCTCTGAGAAAAAAAAGAAAAAAAAATAAAAAAAAATAAAAAAAAAAATAATTAAATAAAATAAAAAGTTACTAAGATCTAAACCTCCGCGAGGTTGAATCGGGTTTAGGTCTTAGCGCGATAAAAAAATATACAAAAAAAAAAAAAAAACTAAAAAAAAAATAAAAAATGTAATAAAAAAAATGTTAAAAAATATAATAAAAAAAATAATAAAAAAAAACAGAGTAAAAAAAAACAGTAGTACTAATAGTTTTAAATTTAGATACTAAGCATATATTTTGTAAAAGAGAGAATTCAAAACACATTGACTGGCCAGTTGGTTGCTTAAACCAGTGCCAATAAAACATAAACACACACACACTCTTGGAATAAATTGACAAGTTATTCTCGCTTTAAATGTCTATACCAAAAAAATTGTCAGTTTAACTTCAAATTATTTTAAATTTCAAAGCAATTGGTCAAATAGTTTAAAAGTTATTTATTTTGTTTATCCCAAATTCATTTTTTTTGCAACACTATAAGTCAGAAGACTATGAGGTTACAGTAATACTTCGGACAGTTTATGAAAGAAGAACATTTATACCATTAACTTAATTAAAAAAATGACAAAAAGTAATTTTAAACAGTGTAAAATTATTTTGCAAAGACATGTCGATTTTTTGCTTACTTATAAACAATTAGAATACTTTTTTAACCGTTACCCGTAGAAAAAATATTTTTTCATATTTAGAAAGACTGAATTTTTATACACATTTAGAAAGAAAAACAATTGTCCTTGGACAATAAGGGACGAAGTTAGCCCCCCTTTTTTAATTCACATGTTCTTGCAAAATAATTTTGCAATATTTGGAATTATTTTTTGTCATTTTTTTTAATTGAATTAATAGTGTAAATCTTCTTCTTTCATATACTATCCAAAGTATTACTGTAACTTCATCATTTTCTGACTTATAGTGTTGCAAAAAATTAATTTGGGATAAACAAATTAAATAACTTTTAAACTATTTGACGGATTGCTTTGAAATTTAGGGTTTTATTTAAGCACCACAAGTCTCGGAATTTCATGTAATAAGAAGGTTCTAAGTTAATTTTTACACAAGTTATGAATTTTTATAAAAACTCAAAAATTATGATTTATTTTGCAATTTTCTAAGCAACCAATAAGGATAGACATATTCAGCGAACGCCATATTGAAGCCTTTTATACGATTTATGAGTTTATTACTCTCAAATTTGTTTAAAATGCTTAACTTTTTGGTGATAGACGAAAAAAGCAAAAAATTAACGTTTTTTGATCTTCATTTGTTTATTATGTATATCATCAAAATTGGCTGCAGGAAACATAGGTTTTTATTATTTATGTCCATACTACTCAAAAAATTTGGTTTCGGCCTGGAGGGGGTTGTGTCATTAACAGGATATTTTTTTCCTCATTTTTCTGAACTAGTAGAGATATATTCGTTAGCACAGTTTTCCCTTAGGGTCCCTGAGCTAAACGACCTTTTTTACAGGAGTTGATTTTGACTTCCAACAGAAATCTCATCCACTGCTCGTTCTAGTTTACTGATTATCAGGTGTTCTTGAGGCTGATCTAGGGCCGGTTGTTCGAACGCTAATCAAAAATGATTATTATCAAATATTTAATTACTGTTACAACTGTTAATGTCAACTTTGATTGGGTTGCTGAAAACATAATTATTGATTACAATTATGAAATTAGTTAATCAATTATAATAATAATTGTTATGCTAATTGATTAACTAATCTCATAATTATAATCAATTACGTTTTCAGCAATCCAACCAAAGTTGACATTGACAGTTGTGACAGTAATTAAATATTTGATAGTGATCATTGTTGATTAGCGTTCGAACAACCGGCCCCTAGTTGAGTATCAGGATGGTATCTGTATGCCCTCGCTATCTTGAATGACATTGCTGTATGAGCTAATCTGCTCATTACCTCCCGCAACAATCCTTACCCTCTGCGAGGGATAACTGTATTCTCATAGCCAATCTTATTAACCCATCAAAGACTGGCGTTGCCATATGGCAACGCAAAACACTATTTAAAATATTAATTCTTACACGAAAATTTGAGACCGAAAGCTCGAGATGGCGCTACTAGTTAGTACGTTAACGTTGTTAAGTTGGTTGTCTAATTAATGGTGTCGCTAAATCCAAAATTAGTTTCGTAAATCAGTTGTTTCTGACAGCGTTTGTGAAATTGTTACTTCAAGATGGACGTTAGATTTGCGTAAGTAAAATAATAATATTAAAATTCCTTATAAGTGTTTGATTTTTATATTATAATATAAAGTCAAAATAACGTATTTAAAATACTTCACATTGTGAGACTGATTCTTTTTGTTTTTATTTGTCATATTACATCCTAAATATCAGTGTTGCCATATGGCAACGCTAGGACGCGCTATTATCGACTTTTGTAATATACTGTTTTTTTTTTAGGAAAGACTTCACACTTGAAGAGGCATTACAAATTACGTACGATGATGACATAGACGTGAACCAAATCTACATTGAGCCTCCAGAGGGTGATCTGACAGATAGGACTCTGGCGAGGAAGACGGTGGTGGACTTGTCGATAACTTATCAAGAAATCAACTTCTCGCACAGGCCGAGGTTGTTCTTTCTAGCAAGGATGACACAGACGAAGAGCGAATGGGGATCAAAGATGATCTGTTTGATGAGATAGATTTTGAAAGTGTCGAGAAAGAAGAATACTTAAAAGTTGATTCGACAAAAGTCATTTGGATTCGTGGCGATATTGAAGCAACAATCAAACCTTTTCCACAACCTACTTATGAAAACTTTAAAACTTTAACACCTACGGAAATGTTCGAGCTATTTTTCGACGATGACTTAGTAAAATTTTTGATAACGGAAACTGAAGGGTATGCAAAACTGACAAATATTTTCGATCTCAACACCAGTATTGAAGAAATGCGAGTTTTTCCTGCCATTCTAATTCTATCAGGTTACAACACTCTTCCTGGTAAAAAATTTTATTGGGACTCCTGTGGAGCTATGGGTAACATGTTGGTCAAAGAAGCCATCCGAAGAGACAGATTTCTGACTATTTTCCGGTACTTCCACTGTGGGGATAATGACAATTTAAATCCTGGTGACAAATTTGCCAAACTACGACCCCTAATTAAAAAGTTACAGGATAAGTTTATGCAATATTATGTTCCTGAACAAGAACTGTGCTACGATGAATCCATGATAAAGTATTATGGAAAGCATTCATGCAAACAATTTATTAGGGGCAAACCTATAAGGTTTGGATATAAAGTCTGGAGTTTAAACACAAAATCTGGCTATTTAGTAAATTTTATGCCATATCAAGGAACTGATCCCAACATTAATCCTAAATATCACCCAGTGTTTGGTAAAGCAGCTTCTCCTTTAATTTGCATGCTAAAAAATTTGCCCGAAGACAAACAAAAATTGCGCTATTCCCTGTACTTTGACAATCTCTTTACAGGGTTCAGTTTACTTTGGCATCTAAAACAAATGGGATATGCTGCTACAGGTACCATTAGAGATAATCGTCTACCGAAAAATTGCCCTCTGATGTCAAAGGCCGAGATGAAAAAAAAAAAAAAAAGAAAAGAGGTGAGTTTGATTCAGCAGTTGAACAGGAAAACGGGATAATATTAGTAAGGTGGGCAGATAACAGCATAGTGACCGTCGCATCAACCTTATATGGGGTTTCACCTGTGAATGAAGTAAAGCGCTATTCCCAGGCCGATAAAGAACATACAGATAGGCAGACCTCACGTTATTGCGAAATATAATTCCGCAATGGGAGGCACTGATCTTATGGATAAAAACATATCCAGATATCGTATAGGAATCCGTGGAAAAAAATGGTGGTGGTGCATTTTTACTTGGTTAATTGATTGTTCAGTGCAAAACAGTTGGAATTTAAAAAGAAAATCAGGTGATACTATGACGCAGCTTCAGTTCAAGCGAGATATTGTGAAAACATATTTGTCAAGGGTACAGAATCCGGAAAGGCAGGGAGGTCGTCCAAGTTTAAGAATCTCCAGTAGATCGTTTAGCAGAGTTTCCGATGACGTGCGTTTTGACAATATAGGACATTTATTAACAAACACCCCTGATGGAAAAAAGAAGAGATGTGCCGCTGAAAACTGCAAATCCATCATGCGCACAATGTGTAGTAAATGCAAGGCTGGACTATGTATAAGCTGCAACGTTAATTTTCACACACGATTTTAATTTAAAATTTACTTTTGTAACTAATTAAAATAAATTCATTTTTTTTTGGCATGTGCTTATTTTTTGATCCTACAGGAGACTAGCGTTGCCATATGGCAACATACTGTTTTGAGAAAAATAAATAAAATACATAATTATTTCTTGTTGTTTTATGCATAAATAATAATTTACTTAATAAATTTGTTTAAAATTATTCTAATTTCAAAAAATTTTAAACTCCGTCCTTGATGGGTTAAAGAAGACAGCACTTAAAAAAGAATCTACGACATCTAGTTACGAATCTATATAGTTACAACTTCAATCACTTGCACTATACACTTAAAAGAAAATATAAACGATTGTAATAAATTTGAGAAGGGTTAACATAGAAATAGAAAAATAGTTTTTAGTTTATAAAATGTTTAAGTGTCGTATGGGCCAGACCAACAGCGCTTAATACTTTTGTTATTCAAGATAATGTTTTAGAATTTACAGCTAGTCTAGTCGAAAGTATGAAAGTATTCGAAGGTTAATATATTATAAAATTAACAGTAATTAGAAAATAATGCATGGTTGCACATATTTGTGTAGATACTTTAGAGTATTATATAAATGTGACAAATATGTTAGTATGAAGAATGTTATATAACTTTTCAGTTTACTGTTTCCTTTTTATAACGTGTTATACTTCAAAAATAATATAATAATTATACCTCAATAATGGTTGTTGTCTATATTCGTTACATTACTAAAAGAAGAAGATGGAAAATAATGTTCAGAACATCGAGCAATATCATTAATGACTCAACTGCTAAGAATATTTCTACAATAGGATTCACCCACAGCTGAATTTGTTAAATATTAGAAATTGACATCAGCAATATACAGAGATGAGATTCAGGAAAAGGGCTAGGTTTCGAGAAGCCTTCTTCGCTTTGATCACGCTGACACATAGATTTCTAGATGTAAATCACGAAACACACCGGATCTGTTTTATAGATTTTGAAAAAGCATTTGACAAAGTTCGTGGGATAAGCTAGGAGACCTAGAGTCTAAGAAAGAAAGATCATATAATACAGTCCTGTGAATAATTCTGAATTTGTATTGGAATCAAAAGGGTAATATTAAAATAGAAAACGAAACATCTTTTCTTCTTTTTATGGTGCCTATCCGTTACAAATATTGAGCAGTAGCAGTAACATGGCTATTTTGATTTTGCTATTTTGACCACTGCCGGTCAAGTAAAAAGTCCGGTAGTGGTCACGTTAAACCATTGTCGTATGTTATGAAGCCATGATATTCTTCTTCTTCCTGGATCTCTTTTCCCATACACCTTGCTTTGAAGTATTAACCCGGTCTATATAGACATTCAAATAACAAAAATTGCCGGAGAGCCAAATTTTTGTGGAGAGCTAGGGTATACCATAACAAATAAAGTTTAAAAAGTCCCCATCGATCCCATGGGTGCGTCAAAAGTTATTCGGGGTCAAAGGTCAAAATTTGAGATTTTTTGGATTTTTTTCGAAAACGGTAAGTTTTATCAAAAAAAAACATTAAACCAAAGTTGTAGATCTTAAAATTCTCTACATAAATAGTCCTTACTATTTTTTTCCTAAGAGTTGCCATTCCTGAGATATCGCGATTCAAAGAGTCACATTATACATGAAATGCACACGTTTCCACACCACCTGTGAGGTAGTGTACTCGGCGCGTTTTTTTACCGTGGTTTCCCCTGTAGGCCTACTCCACTAACTGTTTTGACAATTTTAGGATAATTTAAGGAAACAATACCGGTCAAGTTCTAGATATTACCTTATTATTATTGATATTGCTATTGATTATTAGGTTAACTATTGTTTTGATTTCTTTAGATATTTTAATCAGATTCATATTCTTGAAAGTCTACTTCAACAGTCAAATCTTCTTCGATTTCATCTTCTTCCTCTTCCTCTTGCTGGATGTTCAAAAATTGTTCAAATGTGACTGAGTCATTGGTCTCTTAATTAAAATCACAGGAGTCTTCCTCTGTTGTACTAAACTGGACATTTGAGCAAGACTGACCTGGCAGTTGGTACACACTAGAGAACACAGCAACCCGACTTTTTTACATCCACATTTGGCACTACAACCTTTTTTGCAATTGCAAAAAAATAGTGTTAAGGAGTTTTCCCTAATTAATTAAGGAGTAGTGCAACCCCAGTCTTCTGGATTCAGTTCATTGCCTAGCCATGTTTGAACTTGATAATATACTCGATACAAATGTTGAAAAGCAGATGCTGATGTTGGAGGAAGACATGATAGTTGTACTTGTTTCTTGTTTCGCGTATTTTTTACAAAAGTTAAGTATCGGTATTTATCAAGACAATTAATTTTTTTTGGAGCTCCATAAACCGCAAGAAGAAAGCGAATTCCTTCCGTAATTATTGTTTGCGGTGTAGAATCAAGTTCTGTAAAAACTTTACAGCAGTCAGTGAAATCTTTTTTTTTTCGAATAATTTAAGTACTGACGTTTTGCCCCTTCTGTACATTGCGGACGTAGTGTCGCAGCCGTAGTGTCGTAGTAAATTGTACAAATAACGGTAACGGTACTAAATGGTAGACGCTTGTAATAAGTACTTATATTCACTTGAACTGAACCTTTAGCACTAAAAGAAACAGATAATATTATGAACCAGACCTACGGACAATACTGTAGCCATTGCCTATAATAGACAATCTGTTCTTTTTTAAACAATGGTATAGCCAAATGTTTTTCAAGGCCACGTGGATAGAGGAAATTCAGTTTGGGACTGATTACCTTTTGAAGAAATATTTTCAGAATAGTATACTATACCGATTGACCTACAACTATACCGGTCAACCGGTTGACCTACAAAATGGACAATTACCAACCAGTGGAACAGGCTGGCTTCCGCAAAGGATATAGTACATCAGACCATCTGCTAACAATGAGAACATTGATAGAGAAGGCAAATGAATACCAACTACCCGTATTTCTTGCCTTCGTAGACTATGAAAAGGCGTTTGATAGTATCGAGATGTGGGCCATAGAACAAGCTATTAATAATTGTAGAATAGATTCGAAATATAGACAACTAATACATAATATATATGAAAATGCAACTATGATAGTACAACTAGACGAAAATACAAATCCCATCCCTATTAAGAGAGGCGTGAGACAAGGAGACGTAATATCGCCAAAGCTTTTCAACCTAGCACTAGAAGACGTCTTCAAAACGACAAATTGGTCAACCTATGGCATTAACGTTAATGGCAAGAAGCTAAATCACCTCAGATTCGCTGACGACATTGTGATTATAGCGAGCTCATTCGAGGAACTGCAAATTATGATAGAGGAACTCGCAGGCAGCTCCCAATACGTCGGTCTAAAAATGAACATGAAGAAAACAAAAATAATGACAAACACAGATGACCCCAGACGCATAACTATAAATGGCAGTGAGATAGAAAAAGTCCAGGAATATATCTACCTAGGCCAAATCCTGAAACTTGACAAAGAAAACCAAAGTGCGGAAATTAATAGGAGAGCAAGACTAGCATGGGCAGGATTTGGAAAACTTGGTTGGATACTTAAGAACCGCAAAATACATCAATATTTGAGGACCAAAGTGTTCAACCAGTGCATCCTTCCTATCATGACATATGGGTGTCAAACCTGGACCCTAACCAAGGCAAATATGAATAAACTAGCTACAACAGAAAGAGCTATGGAAAGAGCAATGTTAGGTATACGACTGTCAGATAAAAAGAGGAGCGACTGGGTAAGATCAAAGAACAAAAGTCGAGGACATAACAACAAAAGTTGCCAAACTTAAATGGAGCTTTGCAGGCCACACTGTTAGACAAAAAGACCAACGTTGGAATGCCACGATACAACATTGGAGACCTTACCAAAGTAAACGACCGAGAGGAAGACCACAGATGAGATGGGTTGATGATATTAAAAGAGTAGCCGGAACGAATTGGAAATATGTTGCTCAGGATAGAGACCGATGGAAGGAGTTGGGAGAGGCCTATGTCCAAACGTGGACGATAGAAGGCTAAGAAGAAGAAAAGATACTATACTATATAAAAGAGACACAAATAGGCATTTATACTTGTCTTAAGGGCCACATATGTATATACGTGGCTTATGTGCATATAATGTATAAAGTAACTTTTAAAATCACGATATCTCAGGAATGGTAACTCTTAGGAAAAAAATTGTAAGGACAATTTTTGTAGAGAATGTTAAGATCTACAACTTTGGTTTGAGGTTTTTTTTTATAAAACTTACCGTTTTCGAAAAAAATACAAAAAATCTCAAATTTTGACCTTTGACCCCAAATAACTTTTGACGCACACATGGGATCGATGGGGACTTTTTAAACTTTATTTGTTATGGTATACCCTAGCTCTCCACCAAAATTTGGCTCTCCGGCAATTTTTGTTATTTGCCAAGTATTTTGATGTCTAAGTTGACCGGATTATATAGTCCAAAGCAGGTCGTATCGTTGTTCATTACGCATTATCATTATATTGCTCATGTAGTTCAGTTTGTGACGTTCAACCATAGGTTGTTGGTTACCTAATCATTGTCCCGTTGTTATCTTGATAGAGAGATTTTTGATGAATTTGGATTTCATGATCTATATTTATATGCAGGAAATGGTTGGAAAACTCTTTAAAGATATTCAGTGAAAATTTAGGCTTTCTGTTTTTGCTTTTGCCCTTGGGCCATCTTCAGTGCGGATTAGAGGTTGGAAATTTGACGACGTTTTATATATAAATGTAATATAAATACATCTAGTCAAAATGAGCTTTAGAATAATAAAAGAAAAAATCAGAAGCTACAAACTGAAAGAAATAGAAGTTAAAAAGAGATACCAGAAATGTCTAGAGGAACATAGGAAAAGAGAAAATAAGTACCAAAATATAGAAGAAAGATGGAAAGATTATAAACATGGTCTATTAGTAGCTGCAAAAGAGAGCCGTGGAGTAACAAAAATAAGTAATAACCCCAAAAAACGCACGGCATGATGGACAAAAGACTTAGAAAAAATAGTACAAGAAAAGAAACAACTGTGGAAAAAATACTTAACAGACAGAAAGAAAGAAAGCTATGCCAAGTACAAAGAGAAAAGAACAGAAGTTAAACAGATGGTTAAAAATAACAAAGACAGAACGTGGGTAGAATTTGGAAATAAATTAACAAAAGCATTCGGTGAAAACCAGAAATTATTCTATAACACACTTAAGAGCATGAGAAAACCAAAACCAAATACATTGAAAAACGTGAAGGATAAGAATGGAACCATACTCACAGAAGAGAATGAGATTACGGAGAGGTGGAGAGAATACTTTGAAGAACTCTTGGAAGTGTAACAAGTAGAAGGAAATAAGTTAGAACAAAACAAAAATCAACACACCCCACAAGAGCAACAGGAACAGATAGAAAATATAACACAAAAAGAATTAACAAATGCAATCAACAAAATCAAGCTGGGAAAAGCACCAGGACATGACGATATAACTGCAGAAATGGTCAAATACATGAATGAAGAAAGACAACAAGAATTATTAAACATCATGAACCAAGCTAAGAAAGAAAAGAAAGTACCACTAGACTGGCAGATAGGCATTAGAACACCATTGTATAAAAAAGGAGATAGCAAAGAATGCTCAAACTATAGAGGAATAACACTAGGAAGCACAGTAGGAAAACTTTATGCTAGTATACTAGAAAACTGGCTAAGAAAAACTAGCGAACACCTTTGAGGAGAGCCAGAGTGGTTTCAGAAAAGAAAGAGGGACGAATGATCAGATTTTCATAATCAGACAAATAATAGAAAAAGCTCTTAAAACAGAAAAAGAAATACATGCATGTTTCATAGATATGGAAAAAGATTTCGACAGAATCAAAAGAGAAGATATTTGGAAAATACTAGAGAAGAGAAAAATTGAACAAGGTCTAATAGGATGCATCCAGAGTTTATATGAAAAAACGAAAATATATGTAAGGACAAGAAATGAAAAATCAAAAGTATTCGACAGCAACATTGGATTAAAACAGGGTTGTGTCCTGAGTCCACTACTCTTTAACCTAGTACTAGATGACGTAATAAAAAACTGCAAACACAAATGGAGAAAATATAATGTAGGATATTGGAAGTTGAGAATGATACAAATGACAGAACTATGCTACGCAGACGACCTGGTGATCATTGGGGAGTCAGAAAAACAATTACAAGAAAATATAAACATCTTGTATGAAGAGCTAAAAATCAGAAACACGAAAATAAACAAAGAAAAATCAAAAACAATGATAATTGGAAGACAAAACGGAAAACACAAAATAGAAGTAGATGGAAAGCAACTTGAACAGGTAGACAGATATAAGTATTTGGGGGTAATCATAAGCCGGAATGGAAAATTAGAAGATGAGATAAATGAAAGAATTGGAAAGACTGGTAAGCTGCACAATAGTATTAAGAGTAACTTTTAAAAAAAAAAAGAAATACCTAAGAATATAAAAACCGAAATAGTAAAAAAGATTGTAAAACCCACTCTAACCTATGTCTGTGAATCTTGGGCATTAACAAAAAGGCAAAAGAATAGACTAATAAGCACAGAAATGAGATTTTTGAGAACAATAGAGGGAAAAACAAGGAAAGATAAAATTAGAAATCAAACCTTTAGACAAAATCTGAAAATACACCCAGTTACAACAACAATCGAACAAGGACAACTTAGATGGCTCGGACATGTACTGAGAAGAGGAGAAGAAAAAATAGTAAGACAGATATATGAAGCGAGAGATATGGGAAGAAAGAAGAGAGGACGAACAAGAAAGACGTGGACAGAAGAAGTGAGGGAAGCGGCCGACAAAAGAGGAACAAAATGGGAGGAAACAAAAGCATTGGCCATGGATAGAAGGAAATGGAAGGAAATGTGGTAGAAAACGACGGAGAACCTAACTCCGTAACAACTCACACCGAAAGGTAGACGAGTTCTGGATTAAGTAAGTAAGTATAAATATATATTTTTGTATATTTTCAAATATTTTCTTCGTCTTTATTAATTAACTATCTTCTTATAAATACGTTTCTGTGAAAATGATATTAAATAATATATTATTTCAATATTTTTTGACATTTCTTTACAACCCTACATTCTGATACAAAAAAGAAATGTTTAATTATAAAAAAAAAATTGTTTACCCCCTAATAAACCATGACATATTTATTTTAAAGAAATATAAAAAGTAATACTGAAACAAACTAAAAATCATAAAATAATCGATTAAGTTGAACATTCATCACAGTAAATATGGACAGGTTTGAGACATAAAAATGCATGGCACTTTTTACAATAGTATTTTGACTTATTGTCATTTTTACACTTAAGAAGCATCCTCTTCGGTATTCGATGACCCATATTGGACTTCGCAATGATTGAAGTTGCCGGTCTCAGAACAATCATCTTCTGAATCAGTCACTATTTCACTGCTAGAGTTTTACGATACGATACAATATCGATACTTTTTAAGTATTGAGTATTGTATTGGTTATGCCAATGAAGTATCGTATCGAGTATCGATATCGGCAATACTTTCTTATAAAATTATCGTATTGATATTGATTTCGATATGATATCGATACAATAATCGATAAAATATCGACATAAAAAGGATTATACATCTGAGCTGTGTAGGCCCTTTATAGCCACTTTTGCATGCTTGGCAAATGGACATTCTTCTAAAAAAATTACGAATATTGCTTATAACGTATATGTATATTCTTATAAAGATTGAATATGGCTGAATGCTTCTTTGAAAGTCGACAAATACTTACTAATTCTGTATTGTTTGAAAACTACTTTTGAAAGTATAGGGAAATCCCCGGAGATTCGGAATAAATCGCAATTCAGTATTTGTTAAAAATTATTTTTGAGTCATCATTACTTACTTCCATAATATTGCCACAAATGCCACATGATATAAACAGTGTAATCATAACAAACATTTACTCACTCTCAAGAATTTCAAGTTCATGCACTCAAGTGTAAAATATTATAACAGCTGATGCTTGGGTTGCAGATCACTTATACTTTTATGTAATAAATAATTATGATCTAAATATTTTTTACGTTTTATTTTTTTTCTCGATATCGATATTTTCTATAATATCGAGGCAAGCGTATCGACAATACAATAGTATTGTATTGATTTCAGATAATGAGTATCGTATCGACATTAATATTACTAAGTTATGTATTGTATCGGTATCGTATTGGTTTTCGATACGATATCAATACCATATCGATATTTTTATCGAATATCGTGAAACTCTATTCACTGCCAGATGATACTTCTTCCAGTAGACGAAGAAGTCTGTCTTGCTGGGCCTCGTAATCCATTATCTCCAAATAATTATTGTTACACCGAGAGAAAAAAATTCTTGACATAAAGAAACTTTATTAATATTTAAGAAAGATCGACTTGGCATATTGCCTAAGAAATATATCTTTGTATGTAAGATATAATTTTCTAAAATATTTCAAATAAATTCTACTATAGCCAAAGAAATATATCTTAAACATGATTGAACTATCACTTTCTGGCAAACTTCAAACCCATTTATCAGAAAGAAATTACACTTGATGTTAATTAATTTTATTAGTCATAAAAATATATTTTCTACACATTAGAAAACTATTCTTTCTGAGCAATAATATTTCTTAGTAAGGAATATTATTATTTTACTATTAATAATTTATTTATTTAATGTTAAGAAATATATTTCGCAGAGATAAACGTATATTTAGAGTTAAGTTAATATTTCTTGAAAATAAAGTGATATTACATACGGCGAAATAAATCATTGTGTTAAGGTAAAATCATTATTTATTAATAAAACAAGATATAAAACGTTATTATTACATACAAATATTTTCTCCACCCTTAAACCACTGGCTTCTACACAACAATAAAAGGATGGAGAGGCAAATCCAACTTCCTCAAATTTTCCTTCTTTTGTTAATAGCACTTTGTATATCAGCAATTCACTAAAACAAAATCGTTATGTAGAAAGAGTAAACTTACTTTAATAAAATTTTTTTATAAAGATATAGATATTTATTTTGACAAATTTAGGAAATACAAAAAAAATAAATACACGGCCCCACGTAAGAACTATTAATACTAATAATAATCAATCATATTTAGTTCAAACATATGGCATTATTTAACCTACATATATATTTGTTTATTTTTTTCTTTTTGTTAATGAAATATTAATTATTTATCTGTATAATATTAAGTCACACAATAAACATTGTTAGCTAAAACAAGAGGGAAAATACAACCAATGTAAAACATTGAAGCAGACATAAAAATATGTAATTTTCTTACTTTTTATAATCTAAAAGAGACAGCATACCTAATCATTAAGAAATTTTATTACGGGAATGTATTATTAGTTTACATCTAAGTCATTTAATACATATTAACTAATTCACGGTTTTCGGCAATAACATTTCTTAACCATAAACATATATTTCTTTTCGACTAACTGATTTCTTTATCTCAAATAAATTAACAGAAAAAATCCTCAGCGTTGCACCCGCCATGTTTGATATAGCGTTATATTGTATATTTTTATAGAAGACGATACATTCAAGAAACCTATTATAGTTGATACATGTATACACATTTTTAAAAAGGTACTTACATGTATGAAGTTCTGGAAGGTCCCGCAGTTGGTTAATAACTCCTTTCTTAATATTGTTCTGAAACTATATATTATATCATTCTGTCCCAGCTTTAAATTGTGGCATATTTCCCAGTTAGAATAATAAGCTCCTTTATTTCAGAGTCGTCCATCATTATACCTAAAAAGCATATAAAGATACTATTATATTTATTTTTTAACCATTCGGATACGCAACAATATTATTATTACATCTTAAATTACTCAATTTACTTTTATTTAATACCTATATATATGTACGTACCTTCAAAATATCCGTTAATTTTTAAAGTACACCAATAAATCCAACATCCATATATATGAACATGAACATATCACGCCATCTTGACAAACACTGACGACTAAATCATAAATAGTTAATCTGCGCAATTCTTTTGCGGAAGAAACTCTCTTTGCAAGTAACATTTCATCATTAATGACAAAGTTTTTATTTTATAACCACAGTTACTACAGAGGGTATTTCTGAAGAATTATTTCTTGTGGTTTAAAATATTTATTTGATTGCAAGAAAATTTCTTGTTCACAAATATAAATATGGATTAACTTAACATTATATTTCTTATACTGCAAAATATTTGTAGTTTTCAATTTAAGAAATAAAAACTTTAGGATAAGAAAATTAAATTTAACCATTAATGTATTTCTTAGTATTGAAGAAATTATCTGTAAGAAATTATTGAGTTGTGTTTAAAAAACTCGTTTCTTTATATGTGAACCGGTATGTTTAGGTTAATAGGATATGTTAACTTTTAAGAAATATTGCTCAAAGAAATCGGTGTTTTAGGAGAAAAGAAATTGTTCTCTCAGTGTATAAGTTATAAAATACAATATAAAGTTTTCTTCCTTTTGGAGAAATGAGTCTAGTAGATCCCCAGTGACTATATTTATCGTTGTAGTCTTCATTTGCCAAGAATCTGTTTCCAGGAGATCTAAAGAACTGTGTGAATTGTTTTTTGTTTATATTATGTTGTGGTGGGCTGTAGATAGCTGCTATTCTTAATTGCCATTCCCTATCTTCAAGGGATATGCTAGTGGCTTGCAAATAGTCCTTTAGTGGTATTTCTATGCTCGCGATGCTTAATTTATTTCCTGATTATGACTACAGATCCGCCTGTTGATTATAAAGGGTTTGAGCTCTTGGACATGTTAGGTTAGCCTGTTAGAATTCCAGAGTCCAATTTGAGGAACTTGTTGGACAGTTTGTAGCGATTACTGGACTCAAAAGTTTTATCATCATAATAATTATTTGTTCAATGATTTCCTCCATCATTTGTTTCAGCTCGAACATAG
This sequence comes from Diabrotica virgifera virgifera, assembly GCF_917563875.1. Classification (NCBI taxonomy): domain Eukaryota; kingdom Metazoa; phylum Arthropoda; class Insecta; order Coleoptera; family Chrysomelidae; genus Diabrotica; species Diabrotica virgifera. Next base: position 20,399,530 of record NC_065448.1, read on the forward strand.
CTTCGTTGGTTTTGTGTGATGTCTAATTTTGAAGTTGCTGCGTACTTGTGCTAGGAAGGTCCTGTGTTTTGTTTAATGTTACCTGAGCATATGTGATACTGGGCTGTATAATGATATATTATTTAGATTTAATATTGTTAGAGTTAGCTTGCTTTGGACGAACTGCGGGATATTTTTTCTGCTGTTATTCTTTGTATATTGAACTATTGAAATATTGGGCTGGATGATAGCTTTCGCATAGTACGCATTTTACATAATTTGAGCTTTTTTTCTTGAAATGACTGTCGATAATGATTCAAGTAAACTCCTCAGCCAGGTAATATACCAATCGGGCGATGGTTAAGAAAATAGTCCACCAACGCATCTCAGTTTACCCATCTGAACCGCTATCATTGTGTACTCTAATACCGAGTATAGTGTAAAACAAAATAAAAATAGCCGGATTAGTTTTGATCCAGACAGACAGAGTACAAAATAATGGCGATTCAGACGGGTAAACTGAGATGCGTTGGTGGAATATTTTCTTAAGCATAGCCCGATTGATATCTTTATACCTGGATACAGTTTACTTGAATCGTTATCGACACTTATTTCATCTGTCATCGTTAGAGGTCGTTCTAACCATACTCTGGTATATTATTTAAATATATTCACCGATCAGTCGGTGCGTTTTGGTTCAAATCAGTCTTTTTCTAGAAACACATGCCAGGGGATGCAAGAGACTCGATTTGGATCAAAACGAAAACGTCTATTCTTATTTTTAATAAAACGTTTTTATATACTTGGCTTGGTCGGTGTCACGGTCTCCGCAAATTTTGTAATCCATTTTAAAAATAGTTCTAGGCTACTTAGGCACCTGAAATTTTCAGAATAGCTCTGAACTAGCTAACAATGCAATATTTAACTGCTATTATACAGGGTGATTGATTAGTAGGGTAAAGCTCCGTATATCCGTTATAGTAATGGATAGCGATAAAAGTTAATAACAAAAATTGTAGCCAACTTTGGGGTTCACATTACAAAATTAGTTAGAATGTTACAGGGTGTTCAACAATGGAACACCCTGTATTTTATTTTATATTCGACATCTTCTTAGCTTCTCCATTACAAAAATATAAAGGTTTGTACAGGGTATTTACAAAGTTATAATAAATTTTATATGAAAATCGTAACTAGTTCAACCCCCTGTATAAATAAAAATAAGCCCAACGGCAATGGTTTATAGATGCCATATTTTTTATTTATTGTCAAAATTTTCATAAATGATTGATATTTCTAATTTTCTTTATATTGAATACAGGGTGAGTCAAAACGCAAGTACATTATTTTCTCAGTAATTTTAAATGAAACACCCTGTATTTTATATCACTATCGAAAAGTACTATTACCGTACTTTAATTTTTATATAACATTCCCTATGTCTAAATTTATTAGTTTTTGAGGTATTTTCATTTTTTTAGCAAATTATTAATTACGGGTCTAAATCTTTCCAAATTTTAGGTAAGCCATGACTGAATTGTCTAAACCTGACAATTTACGATTACTGATTATCTGTAATCAAAGTTGGTTACAATTTTTGTTATTAACTTTATTGCTATCTATTACTATAACGGATCTACGGAGCTTTACCCCACTAATCAATCACCCTGAATAGATAAATCGATTTTTTTTTATTTCAAACTATTTTAAAGATGTGGCTAATGCAATGATATTTTAAAGTACATATTTTATTCTTTCGAAACATGTTATGTCCTGTATATGTGCAAAACCATGTTATTATAAAATAGTTATCTATAAAACAGTTCGTGAAGTATGCTTTATGCGAACGCACGCGATGTTTAGAGCACGAGCGCAGCGAGTGCTATATATCGCGTAAGTTCGCAAAAAGTACTTCACGCACAGTTTCATACAATATTTTATTTACGATAAACAAATAAAAAAACTGTAACTCTACGTCACTGGTATTCATTTCTATTCTACAATTTTTAGAACTCTGACATTTAAAAATTTGAACTTATTTCAAACCACAAAACTGTCAAAACTTTTGTTGTAATTTATTGCTCATATGTTATCACCATGACAACGCGAAAGTTAAGTATATTTGATAATATGATAGTGTGCCAAAAAACAGTGCGAAAAAGTAAATCCCATTTAAAATACATTGTTACTTCACGCACACTTTAAACCCTTCACGCACTGCTATCCATAATGACAGTTTTCACAAACTAAAAACTTATACATAATATGACATAGAGTAGATAAAGTACTTTTTTATTATAGTGTAATTTTTGGAATTTTAAGCATTTTGTATCGTCAAATTATTTTATATTCTCTTCTATAAATAATAAAATCGTTTTATTATAAAAAAGTTTTTTTTTTATAAAAGTGTAAATATTTTTCTTCTATCTTTCTATATACTGTATTTAAAAAATCATATCTTTGATGCATTACAGTGTTACGGAAGACCCTGTATATTTGTAACTAATTTTAAAATATGATGCTTCTAAATTCACAATCAAGATGCAGTACGTTGTAAATTATGATTTGGGAGTGCTCCTAGTAACATTTAACGTGTTTTGATTTGTTTATTTTTACTGCATCTCGATTGTGAATTTAGGGCCGGTTGTTCGAACGCTAATCAACAATGATCATTATTAAATATTTAATTACTGTCACCAAAACTGTCAATGTCAACTTTGTTTGGGTTGCTGAAAACATAATTAATTACAATTATGAGATTTATTATTAATTATGTTAATAATTATTGTTATATTAATTGATTATAGTCTCAGAATTGTAATTAATTATGTTTTAACAATTGACATTGACAGTAATTAATTATTTGATAATGATCATTGTTGATTAGCGTTCGAACAACCGACCCTTAGAGTAGCTTCCTCCTATTTTTATAAATAACTCATATAACAGTTACGGATAACTGTTTATAACTGTACAACTGTTTATAAATTATTTAAAGTAGGGAATACCCGGTATATTTTGGAAATATACCTACGCCATAACTTGGTATCAAGCAAGTCTACGATAATTATTATCTATTTAATAATAATTAACTACTATCACATGTTAATTAGTAAATCGTGTATTCCCACTCTCGTTTAACAACATTTATTAGTTCTCTGTTTCAAAAACAACTTTTTCTTTGGTGGAATAATCAGTCCGATATTAGGAATGTCAACCTCTTAATCTTAATTTTTCTGCAATAACATAAATATTAAGAGGTACGAAGATGTGAATACCATCTCAAAATCTCAACCAGATTCTTGTGTATCTTCCAAACCAGATTCGATGCAAAAATTTGTGATTGTGGACATAAAAACATGGTGCCAACATGTTTGAAATATTTTTTTGTGTTTTTGGTTGTAGCTAGCCATTCCAATGGACAATGTAAGTAAAATCTGGTCAAATTTATTTCTAGTTTATTATAATTTTCGATCAAAGGTTAAATAACCTGGCAATCGCTTGTTTATACCAACTTATTGTTTTTTTTATTAGTAGGTACCAATTAGTAGATAGATATGTATGTATGGTTAAAGTCAACAACAAACTTGACCTTTTAAACATATTTTAGCATACGGATACAAATTTTATGTTTACAAGAAATAATCATTCGATTTTATTACAATAATTCAACGATTTATTAAAAAAATATACAGGGTTTTTCATTAATAATTTTCCATATAGTAACTGAAGAAACCTTACCACAAAATACGAACATTTAACCTAAAACACTTAAATAAAATGTGGTTCCTTACCAATGAACTGTCAACACGGATGGAATGGCCCCGTCCCATTCAAATAGTGAAGCGAGATTGTGGCCAACATGCAAGTGAGAGATCCTAGAGAGAGACAGAGCTTGTCAGGGAAAATTTGACTTCTTCATTGGTTGGATATTACCATAATGACCAGAGTTGTCAGATGTGATTTTATAAATCCCCCACTTAGAAATTGTAATTCCCTCAAATTAAGCTCAAATCCCCCAAATTAAAATATTTTCCGCATGTTAATAAATTAGTATTCAAATGTAGAGAATAGTAAACCAAAATTATACTACTTATCAACAGAGGGCCCTGGAAATAATTCATAGGTCCTATCTTCTTCGATTATATGAGAGTATAATATACAGTTATATGTATATTCGCAAATTTAATTTCCCATGACTCCTTAAAATCTTCCATAACTCTCTCCCAAAAAATCCCCCAACCATTTCTGCTTAGAAAACATCCCATAGACGCTTTTAAATTACTCCAAAATTGTAGGAAAATACCCCAAGCTGGCAACCCTGATTACCACTATCAATTTGTTTGTTTACGAAAGATGGCGATTATCTTCTATCCTTCCCTGAATAGACTCTCTCATCCTGGCGGCATTAAGTTCGCTTCATGCCCATTCCATCCGTGTTTGACAGTTCATTGTTCCTTACTGAGTTACAGGGTGTTTTATCTAAAATATTAAAAACTATTTTGGCTCAGAATTTTAAAACTATTCGACGTATCCTTTTCATACTTGGTGGAAAGTGCGAATACTAGACACCTTACGAAATTGTGGTAAACAAACGTTTCTAGCTACTACCAGAGGCGTACGACAGGGGATGGTGGATGGTTGACCCTTCTCAAATTCTACACCACTGAAGGAATTACTATTTTAGTGCCATTTTTAGATTCTTCAATACTTTCTACGTAAATAATATACTCTTTATTTGTAACGATAAAGTCATTAGTCTTCGAGATATTTGAAGTTAAATATGAAACGGCACAGTTATTTTGATTAATTTATGATATGATTCATATGATTAAAATTTAAAAATTATTTGTACCCAGTACTTTAAAACTATTTGGCGTATCTTTATCATACTTGGCAGAAAGTGTAAGTACTGTACACCCTACTAAATTAAGATAAATAAACGTTTCTAGCTACTACCAGAGGCGTACGACAGGGGATAGCGTCTGGTTGACCCTTCCCAAATTCTACGCCACTGACGAAATTGCTATTTTAGTGTAATTTTTTGATTTTGCAATACTTTTTATGTAAATAATATACTCTTCATTCGTAACGATAAAATGATTAGTTTTCGATATATTTGAAAATAAAAATGAAGTGACACAAAACATTAATCAAAATAACCGTGTCGTTTCATTTTTAACTGCAAATATCTCGAAAACTAATGACTTTATCGTTACGAATGAAGAGTATATTATTTTCATAGAAAGTATTGGAGAATCCAGAAATTGAACTAAAATAGCAATTTCGCCAGTGGCAGAAATTTGGAAAGGGTCAACCATTCACTTTCCCCCGTCGTACGCCTCTGGTAATAGCCAGAAACGTTTGGTGTAACATAATTTAGTAGTTTGTACAGTACCTATACTTTCTGCCAAGTATGAAAAAGATACGTCGAATAGTTTTAAAATTCTGAGCAAGAATAGTTTTTAAATTTTAAGATAAAACACCCTGTAACTCAGTAAGGAACCACATTTTATTTAAGTGTTTTAGGTTAAATCTTCGTATTTTGTGCTAATGTTTCTCCAGTTACTATATGGACAATTATTAATGAAACACCCTGTATTTCGAAAACAAAGCAACCGTGGTAAAAGTGGTTGCCTACATGAGAATTTAATAAGTTCTTTAATTTGTACTTCATGCTCATTTTAGTAATTTTTCTTTGTTTATAATCAGTTAAACGAATGCAAAAATTTCATCTTAATTTTTATTCTACTGATTTTCATTTGGGAAGTAGAAATAGGGGTAGGCCAAAACTTAGATGGAAGGATGGTGTAGATGAGGATGGGAGAAAAATAGGCGCAGCAAACTGGCAACGGTTGGCAATGGGTAGGACTGAATGTTGACGTAATAGACTTGGGAAGGTCGAGGCTCTTTCATAGGGCTGTAGCACCATTGATGATGATGATGATGATTTTCATTTACGTTGTAATATCTTTCTGTCGCATTGACTGCCGATATACGCATGCTATCCAGAAAGTAGGTACGTTACGTTTTGGAATAGAAGAAAAGCAAGTATGTACAAGAAAAAGATTCTCTGTCTGTTTTTCAATGTGGCTCCAGTAAGTTGTCATTTCATATTTGAAAGAGTCAGTCAAATACTATTTTTCTACATAATCTAGCACATAATCCATTCAAGCACTTATCATAGCGGTGAACTATCTTTGAAATACCGTTGTCATAAAATTCTGCGGCCTGAGACTTCAAGCAGGTGTCCCACGCCGTCCCATAGCTCCGTATCGTCATCAAAGTGCTGCGTTGCAAGCCAGGTCTTCATTGCTCGATTGCTCGAAACTGGTGGTAGTTGCTAAGTTGCTAGGTGCAAGATCCGGACTATACGGCGGACGAGGAAACACCTCCCACTTAAGAGGATCGGTACGTATTTTAGGCTGCAATGCTATTCAAATGGGGATTCATTTTTTTCGAATCCTGAGAAAACTAATAAGTATTTTTGAAAAATTTAAACGCAGAATGAAAGATTACGTTGTTAGTGAGGGCCGAAAGTCCCTGAGAACTTCTATAATGTTTATTTTAATAAGTTACAGGGGTGAAAAACTAAGAGAAAATTTAGTGTGATTTTTAATTTCAAATATCTCATTCAAAATAAACTTTTTATTTATTCTAAGGGACTTTCGGCCCTCGGTAATAATTTAGTCTTTCATTCTCCGTTTATATTTTTCCAAAATATTTATTGGTTTTTTCAGGATTCGAAAAAAATGAACACAATGCCGTGGTAATATTTTCCAAATCTATCTTTGTCTTACAACGCACTCAACCGAATATAATATTGTCAGTCAGACACTGACAGTCAGTGACAATTTTAAATATTTGACATTGCATCGGGAATATTTTGAGTTTTGATTAAATATTATTGATATATAGTGTATTTGATAAATAATTGATTTAAGACGTGAACTTAATAAAAAGTTATTTATTGTGTATTATTTGTGGAAGATCCAAGCAAAGAATACATCAGGATAATATATTCTGTGATCCAAGTATTTTGTTGTTAAAGATGTTCAAAATTGTAAGCGTTCCATAACAATATATTATTAAAAAATCACTTTAGCACTTTTCCTCTTTTCTCGATTGAGTATTAGTTTTTGTTGTACAAATAAATTATTACAATCACTGAATACATAGTTAGTGAAAAAATTATCACATTTATTAACTGAATTAATAATTTGCAATTATAAAAATAACAGTTATCCAAGAACATTTAAAACCCATCTCTTTAAATTAATGATGACATTTTCAAGTAGAATGACATTTTAGTAATGTTTACATATCCATACCAGTGTGAATTTTACTACACGTAATTTGCCGTGTAAAGACAGAAAAAGTAGGGATACACGTAAAATATTTGCGAATTATGTACCCATAGCCTTAAATAGAACAAGTTCATCAATCACAATGTTTGGCCGTCCACTTCGTTCTTCATCATGCACAGTGGTTCGGTAATTTTTGAATGTAATGCACAATTGACGCACTCCACCTTCAGTGATCACATTGTTTTCATAAATAGCACAAATTTCGCGATAAATTTCAATTGATTTGTTGTTTTTAGACAACAAGAACCGTATTATCGCACCTCAAAACTGGCGGGGTTTTTCGATCGCGGCACACATTTCAAACAGCTGTTGTAAAATAACGAGAAAAGACATAGTTCAAGTAATGAAGCTTAAAATAGGACAAAACCTCTCAATTTTTACAGAGTGGCTCGATTTGCTTGAAAATTTGAGAATGAGCAGTAGATAGTCCAAGGATCAAAATCTATATGAGGCCGAAAGGCGCTTTTACCATGGGGGTGGTTGCCGCTCCATGTCGAGGGTGGAAATTTGTTATTTTATTTTAACTGCAAAAGTTGGTAAAAACGTTCATTTTAAGCAAAAAACGTTCTATACATATTTTGATAAAATTAACAGTTTTCGATTTATTCGCTATCGAAAGTGTTAATTTTATATCGAAAAATCAATGTTTTTAATCAGTTTTCTGCTAATAACTCAAAAAGTTTTCGTTTTATCAAAACACCTTTACTTAACAAAAATGTACCTTTCGAAGAAATAAACAAAACTGTTTTTTTAAATTTCTTTAAGACCAATAGTAATCGACCTATACTTTATTATATGTAAGCTCTTCGTCAAATACTAAATATTGTAGTTTCAAAGTAAAAAGACGGGAAAACTATGCATTTTTCGAGGATAAATTGTTTAAACTAATTTAAAGTATTTAAAAAGATCTATCTCCAGAGATAAATAAAATAGTCTCTAGCTTAAAAATTAAGTAACTTATAATAAAAAGAATGTCAGTCCCTATTTTTTTTGAGCGAAAAAGTGATCGGAAACTTTCCCCTACTCACCACCCTGATTAAAATTAGTCATTGATCTCATTTGGTGTTCTTTATTTATGTATTATTAATAGGTTCTAGATGTTTAACCAGCTTAGAATGATTAGTTTTTAGAAAAATGGAGTTAAAAGCGAATAACGAATTTTTGTATTTTGCTAAAAAATGCCCTTTTCTTCAGAATAGAAAGATTAGCATCAGAGATACAAAAAAATGTTTAATACAAAATTGTAACTTATTTAATTCCAAAGAACGTGGTTTGCAAAAAATTTTTCTACGGCACAAATTGAGTGAGCTGTTGACAATTAAAACTTGTAATAACATGCGACTAAGGATTTTAAAAGGATTTAATATTAACAGCCTTATAGAGCTTGTAAAAGCCTACAAAATTATTTTTTACCAAACTTTCTACGATAAAAAATAAAAAAGTTACGGTTAAAAAATCAATAAATTTTTTTGGAAAAAAAAAAAGGAGAAATCCATTTGGAAGCATAATAATGTAAGTTGGCGGTGTGTTTTTAGTCATTAGCCTTATTTATTCTTTTTTATTTATATATTATTAATAGATTCCAGAAGTTTTTTTCCAGATTCCAGATTTTCTTCAAAATTGAAAGATTAGAATCAGAGATACGAAAAAATGTTTAAATATGAAATTGTGGGTTATTTAATTCCCAAGAACTTGGCTTGAAAAAAATTTTTTCTACGGCAAAAATTGAGTGAATCGTAAATGAGTATAATATCGAAAATCATTGATTTTTTCGATATAAAACTAACTCTTTCGATAGCGAATAAATCGAAAACTATTAATTTTATCAAAAAAATGTATAGGACATTTTCTGCTTAAAATGAATGTTTTTATCGACTTTTGCGGTCAAAATATAATAAAAAATTTCCTTCCCCGAGGTGGGGTGCCAACCACCCCCATGACAAAAGCGCCTTTCGGCATAATATAGATTTTGATTCTTGGACTATCCGCTACTTATTCTCAAATTTTCAAGCAAATGGATCCATTCTGTAAAAATTGTGAGGTGAAAAGCTTCGGTTCCTGGACTAACAGTGACTTCACGCTAGCACGGCTGGATAGTTACTGAACGGAGGAACGCCACGATGCTAAGATGGCCGCGCTAGCCTCGCCGCTAGCGGCTACAGATCAAAACGTAACGAAATTTCTGAAGAGTCCTCGTATATTGCCTTGATTAAGAATATCTAGTAATCTGTTAACTACCACAGCTTGGATCCAACTTCATGAAGATAGGTACCAACAATTTCCGAATAGAACGTGGAATTAGACAGGGTGATACTATCTCCCCGAAATTATTTACAGCTGTAAGTACTTGAATATATGTTCAAGTTCATGGGACATAATCAGACAAAGTAAAATACAAACTAAACGAATGATGAATGAAAGAAGACCATGGGAAAGTCGGGAACAGGCCTAACAAGAAACTTGGAATAGTTTTAGCAGATATCGCTACGGGATCCATATCGATTTATTTGTTATAATTCGGTATTGGGAGACTGGATATTTTTCAGTTTGTTCAGAGGTAACCATATGTACACTCTCTGAAGATCTCTAATGAGAGTGAAACGCACGTAAGCGTTTATGGTCCTTTCTGAACAAACTGAAATATAAAATGCCTTTTAATTTCGTTTTACAGCCAATTATTTTAAATATTTTATTTTATATATTTAGATGGAGGAGACCCTTGTATTACTCCTGTTGGAATACAGGGAAATTGTCTTCCAGTAAGATCATGTCCATCTATGATGACAGCGCTTCTCACTGTTCAAAGACCCTTATCCGATACAGCACGAGAACAACTTGAGGCTTACTATTGCGCTGCAGACTTTAAGGTAGGTCAAATCGATTGTTGTTATTAGAGAACCTTAAATGAGATACTGAACATGAATCTTCCACACTTTTTTCATTTTTCCAACTAGGTATTGCGCTTCTCTCTCTCTCTCTCTCTCTCTCTCTCTCTCTCTCTCTTTTGTTTATTCTAAGGGACTTTCGACCCTCGGTAATAATGTAATATTTCATTCTGCGTTTAAATTTCTCAAAAATAGTTACTAGTTTTTTCAGTATTCGAAAAAAATGAACACCATGTCCATGGTGAAATTTTCCAAATAGAAAATTCGCTATCTTTGTCATACAACGCACTCAGTCGAACAGAATGTGTTGACAAGGATACTAAATATTTGACAAGGCTTTAAAAATAGTTCGAGTTATTTGTTAAATAATATTGATATTATATTTGACAAATAATTGATTTAAGTCGTGAAATTAATAAAAAGTTATTGTTTATTATATATGGAAGATCCAAGCGATCCAAGTATTTTGTTGTTAAAGATGTTCAAAATTAATCTAAGCATTCCATAGTAACAGTATATTATTAAAATCACTTTATCCCTTTTTTACAAAATTACAAATTGTTGTAATCACTGAATACATAGTTAGTGAAAAAATAATCATATTAATTAAATTAATTAATACTTTAATCGATTATACAAGTCACGGTTATCCAAGAACTTTCAAAAACTGAACGAAATAGCCATCTTGTTGATGACAAGGTCAGTGTCAACTAATGTTTACATCTCCTGCAGCTTCCTTACCAGTGAGAATTTTACTACACGTAATTTGCCATGTAAAGAAAAACTAGGGATATCCGTAAAATATTTGCGCCTACGCTCTTAAAGCAATTGTTGGAGACCTGGCTTGGTTATAGAGTCATGGGAATACCTTATTTCTCTGGACCAATTGTCGATTATAACGATTAAAGGTTTTTATGTTTTAAGGTGTGTTGTCCTCGTGTACCAATCGTCATAAAGGAACTGGCCAATCGAACGGATCCTGATGCGTCCGAGCCCGGACAAATTTCATCTGATGTAGACATGACTAAACATAGAAATTACAGACTGTTGCCGTCAGATTGTGGTTATCTGGATGTAGCAGGTACAAGAATCATAAACGGGCAGGACGCAGGACGTGATTATCCATGGATGACTTTACTGAGTTTTAGAGGACCTGGTAAGATATTATAATAACTTACCTGTGATTATACGGTGCTAGTCAAAAGTCCGTCCCCCGCTCGTATCTTTTGAACGGTTATACTTATAATATAATAGTGATATTTGGAAGGAGGAAATAAACGGACGTAGGATTCTCAACTAGTCATGACAGATGACGTAATAGTGACAGATAACTTTAAAGCGCCATTGTGACAGATAATTTTAAATGGGACATTATGGCAAGTGATACCTTGTTTGAAAGGTATTGAAAATACCTATTCAGTTATACTAATTTTATTTGAGTTTAAGCTCATTTTGATGAATAAATGAAATAATATAAAACTGTAGTTTCGCATTTAATTAATACAAATTCAAACCTCCGCCTATGGTTACTTGCCATAAAGTTTAAAGTTGACGCAAAAACTACTAGGGAACTGAAAAACGTCAACATTTTTGACAAAAAAACCATAGGCGGACATTTGAAATTTTATTAAGTAAATGCAAAACTACAATGTTATATTTATTCACCAACATCAAAATCAACTTAAATACAAATAAAATTAGTATGAATGAATAGGTATTTTCAATACCTTTCAAATGAGGTATCTGCGGTAACTTTTTAGACAAAAAACCATAGGCGGACATTTGAATTTTCAACGAAAACTTTTCGTTTATAAATTTGCAAAAGTCTGTGTGTTATTGCGTTGCCGCTCCTGCAATACTTAGAGCAGGTGTATCGAGGATTCTTATGTAGTTTTACCTTCTGAATCCAAATCTGAAAACGGCATTTCGATATATCTAACCGTCTTCGAGATAATCGACCTCAATATCTAAAATGTGACGTCACAATCCGGTTATCTCCTACAGACGCACTAAACGTCAGCTCAAATGGTTGATTAGGAAGTTGGCTACTTTTTTTTTAAATCTCAATTTGCCAAGCATAGGTTATTTACATTTGAGTTTGACACTTCGTGAATGTCAAACTAAATTTTAAATTAAGTATTAATAAACCATCAATGACATTTGATAGTGAATTTAATTATTATATAAAATAAATAAAATGTTCAAAAATACAATTTGAGTATAAATATTTTAAAAGCAATAATTTATTAACAGTTTTAAAAAGGTTTATACCAGTATAAATACGGCCTCCCCTTTATGATAAATGGACTGTTCCATTTGCTATAAAATTAAAATATTATGTATACCTAGTTGTTCCCTAAACTCGACACAACTGGCTAGTGATTGTAGAAGGTAATTTTTTTGTTTTTTGAGAATTTTGCCGAAATTTGCAAAATTACCAATTATTTAGTAATAATTATTAACTATTTAGAAATTATTTTTTTGTCGAAATGGCAAAATTATGGACTAAAATCACTAGCCAGTATTGTGTCTGTGTACATCCTTCTAAGGGAAAAAATATTTGAAGATTTTTCTCAAATTATGGATTCCAAGAACATTTTCATTTATAACTCTTTTATTTTTAATTTGACAAATAAAAGTTATTCTTCATAAAAAGCTTTTCATGTTCTAAGATTTATGATGCAACCATCATGTATAGGGTGTCACAAAAGTAGGGGAATGGTCGAATATTTCGCGAACTAAACATCGGATGGAAAAACTGAAAAATACGTGTTCAATCATTTTCAAAAATCTATCCAATGACACCAAACACCAACTCCCACTACACCCCCTGGAGGTGGGGTGGGGGTAACTTTAAAATCTTAAATAGAAACCCCTAGTTTTTCTTACAGATTTGCATTAGTTACGTAAAAGTAAGCAACTTTTATCCAAGACATTTTTTCGAATTGTGGATAGATGGCGCTATAATTGGGAAAAACGATTTATCCTGATACCATAGGTAAATTATAGAAACGGTCTAATATCTCGAGAAATACACTTCCAAATAAGAAACCAAAAAACAAGTTTCTAATATTTTTCGAAAACCTATCGATAAACACTAAACATAACCCTCCAACGCACCCCCTGGAGGTGGGGTGGGGGGTAACTTTAAAATCTTAAATAGCAACCCCCACTTTTTATTGCAGATTCGAATTCGCCATGAAAAATTAAGCAACATTTATTCGAAACATTTTTTAAAAATGCTGATATATGGCGCTAATAAATTGTATTTTTCCAATTAAAGCGCCATCTATCAACAATTCTAAAAAATGTTTCGAATAAATGTTGCTTAGTTTTTCATGAAAAATTCGAATCTGTAATAAAAAGTGGGGGTTGCTATTTAATTTTTAAAGATACCCCCCGCCCCACCTCCAGGGGGTCGGTTGGAGGGTTATGTTTAGTGTTATTCGATAGGTTTTCGAAAAGTAATAAAAAAATTTGTTTGGTTTCTCATTTGGAAGTGTATTTCTCGAGATATTAGACCGTTTCTATAACTTACCCATGGTATCAGGATAAATCGTTTTTCCCAATTATAGCGCCATCTATCCACAGTTCGAAAAAATGTCTTGAATAAAAGTTGCTTACTTTTACGTAATGAATCCAAATCTGCAAAAAATCTAGGGGTTTCCATTTGAGATTTTCAAGTTACCCCCCACCCCACCTCCAGGGGTTGTAGTGAAGGTTGGTGTTTGGGGTCATTGGATAGATTTTTGAAAATGATTGAACACGTATTTTTCAGTTTTTCGATCCGATGTTTAGTTCGCGAAATATTCGACCGTTTCACTACTTTTGGGACACCTTGTATAAAATTTTTTTAATTTTATACGAGGTATATAAAGAATATGCATTTCGATCAAGAGTAAACTACCTTTACAGTTCATAACATTTAAATTAGAATGATATAATTGCACATTAAAACATAATTATTATTTCTAAACTACTTTTCATAATAGAAATTTTCCATATTATGAATTAAAATACGCAAATATACAAAGTTTTCGTTATGACAATGCTCGCATTTTCAGCTTGTTATTAATTAAATGCGAAACTACAATGTTATATTTATTCACCAAAAACAAAATCAACTTAAATCCAAAAAAATTAGTATGAATGAATAGGTATTTTCAATACCTTTCAAATGAGGTATTACTTGCCATAAGGTCCCATTTAAAATTATCTGTCATAGTGGCGCTGTAAAGTCATCTGTCACTATTACGTCACCTGTCATGGCTAATTAAGAAGCCTATGTCCGTTTATTTCCTCTCTCCAAATTTCACTATTATAAGTATATCCGTTCAAAAGATACGAGGGGGGGACGGACTTTTGACTAGCACTGTATAAGCGGCAGTAACCGCTAAAATGATGTTAGACCGACCACGAAAATCAACTTCCAGGTGAATGACGAATTTTGGCCATTCTTTATGTTTTCGAGGTCGCTGAATCCGAATAAGAAGTTTATTTTTATCTAAAATTAGTGAAACATGTTCAAAAATCAAATTTTATGCAAAAATGTGAAAAATAGATTTATATTATAATTTTTCAAATTTAACTCGCTGTATCTTTGGTTGTTGTAAATATTTCCTTTCGAAAATTTTATTGTATTATCTTTGAAGTATCTAGATAACAATGAAATTTGTCCGTAGGACCGGACGAAATACCGACAAAAATATTGCAACTTATAGCCGACTGCAATATTATACATGTAATTGTCGAATTACAGTTGAGTCCGGGAATCTTTACCCGTGCGTCATCATTTAAAGCATACGAAAAAGTCGATGATAAGTCAGAAATTGAAATTTACTAAACGCAACAGCAAGTCACTTACTGTCACTTGCTGTTGCGTTTAGTAAATTTCAATTTCCGACTTATCATCGACTTATTTCGTATGCTTTAAATGATGACGCACGGGTAAAGATTTCCGGACTCAACTGTATTTAATATCATACATATACAGAACAGGTATATTAGGTACCTAAAGAATGGCTTCTATCAACATTCGTGACTATACCGAAAAAGAGAAACGCCAGACAATGTTGCGAACACCGTACCATCAGTCTAATGTGCCAAATACTCAAAGTATTTCTAAAGATTATTCATCGTAGAATATACAAAAATTTAGAACAAGACATTGGACAAACTCAGTTCGGATTTAGAAATGCTCAAGGAACCAGAGAAGCATTATTTGCAGTAAATGTGCTAATACAGACATGTTTAGATGTAAACCAGGACATCTGTCTTATTCCTAGATTATAACAAGGCATTCGATACATTCGACACACGAGATATAAGAATAATAAATAATCTGTATTATGAACAAGAAGCTGTCATAAGAAAAAATAATTTAAACACCAATAAAATAAAAATCAAAAGAGGCGTTAGACAGGGCTGTGTCTTGTCGCCATCACTGTTTAATGCATACTCAGAAGACATATTCAAAAAAGCAATAGAAGATAAAGTAGCGGCTTAAAAATAAATGGCCTACGCATATGTGAAATTAGATACGCCGATGACACAATACTAATAGCAGAAACTATTACAGATCTACAAAGAATTTTAGATAAGGTTGTTGCAACGAGTGAAGAATTTGGTCTGTCACTAAACATAAAGAAAACAAAATTCATGGTTATATCAAAGAAAAATATTTAGAAACATCAATCTACACGTAAATAATAAGACGATAGAACGACTTTAGAATTATAATTATTTAGGGACAAACTTTAGTGAAACAAACGATTATACCAAAGAAATACGAATTAGAATAGAAAAGGCATATTCACTGGAAGTGTGCGAAACCCTACACTGTCGTCTAAAAGTAGTCTCATCAATAAATACGATGCCATTTAAAAATTAGGAATTTGAGCTATGTGACGAAAAAATCCATTGACAAAATATAGGCACAGAAAAAGGATCTCTTGATCAGATGTGTAACCAGGATGATCCTGAGGGGGGTTACATCTACTTGAAGGTCTCTAGGGGGTATGGAATAATAATGGTGTTAAGCAGTGGCGGTTCGTGATTTTTACAATAGGGGAGGCTATACCTAACTGTAAAATATCTAGACAAATTTGCATTAGCAAAAAAATGCGCCAAAAAATGTAATTTAAGGCCCCATTTTTTGACCATTTTTATTTACATTTCATAATATCATTCTAATTCATAATTTCATAATATCATATCATTTTAAAAATAGTTAGCCTAATTGTAAAAGTTTAATACCAAAGTTTGTGTCGTTTAGTTGTTAAGAATTCCATCTATTTGTAAATAGATACCTATGCATATCAAAATAAATACAGATTTGAAGTTTTGCAGTCCATACATAATGAAGCTTCAAATTTTTTAAGATACTCAACTGAATTTTTTAATTCTAAACGCGGCCTACTGCGAATTCAAAAACACGATAAATTACCGATATTTTGCTTTGAGTTAGAGATATCGGAAAAAGTTATTTGAGCAAGTTGTTCCAAATATTATTATAACCCCACATACCAAATTTCATAACAAAATTCGCACTTTTAGATTTTTCTTTATTTTTAGTCAGGACCCTAAAATTCGTTGTCCCGAGACGCACGCAACCACGCAACGGAGCCGAGAAGCTACTCTGCCTCCCTTGGTATATCTCCGGGCAGCGTGTGATGGCACCGTAGATGCCACTGTTAGGAGACCGGGTCTCCTTAAACGCCTGCTGCGCTGCACGGACCATTAGCAACGAAGAATGCTGGGCTTCTCGGCTCCGTTCGTGCATCTCGGGATAACCCAGGGTCCTGCCTACAATAATATGTAATAAAACTGAGACGCGATCATGCGTTCTAATGCTAATGCTGCTCCGTACGTATGGATAATTAGTGATAATATGGAATTTACACGTTGTATAATAGTGAGAGTGATTGTTGTTTTCGCGATTCATGATAAACAAAACAGTGTAGAGTGTGTAAAAACTTTATGGGGAGGCTGAGCCTCCCTTGCCTCCTCTGACGAGCCGCCACTGGTGTTAAGCGTATAGAGCTCAAAGTACATCCAAAGGGGGGGTTATAATCCCCAAAACCACCCCCTGGTTATGCCTATGCTCTTGATCGGCAGGACCAAAGCTACGTCTCAGCAAAGTTTCTACAAATTTAACTGAAACCACTTTTACATGAGAAAAATGCCTTTATGTATTTTTAAGATTTCAATTTTTGCAAATTTTGCCAAATGACCAGACGTATCTTGTACGACTCTAATGTCTACTACTAGTCTAATGGTTCATTTCTTTCAGATAATAGAGGAGCGTTCGACTGTGCTGGTTCAATTATCAACAATAGATATATCCTCACGGCAGCCCATTGCTTAGTAGATAGATCGAGATTGTAAGTAAACAATAAATACGATAGTTATTACAAATTATAAGAAAAATATTAGATGTAACAATTTTACTAATAGATAAGTAAACCTTTTACACTGTGGCGACACGTTTCAATTACTACTTTTTAAATGCTAATTGTATTTTTAATTTTTAATAACTTTTTAAAATGAAATAATACGTCCCATTTAAAATTCACATTTAATATACAAACCATATGCAGAGAAGGGCCTGTTAAGTTTTAAGAAACGAAATATATCAGTATTCAATTAAAATGCCTTCTCAACTTTTAAAACACCAGATCTAATAATTTATCGCCTGTCTGGCCATATGGTAAAACCACATAATGACAAACTAATGTTTGTAGTTCAGTAGAGTCACAACGGGCACCCCGTGCGGTCACACCCTCGCTAAAATAACAAACCCTCTTTCGAGACATTTTCACGTTCTTTTTACCGATTGAAATAAATAAATTATTGACAGACAGTTTGTTGTCTTTACATTTATTTTAATTTCATTTAATTGTTTCCGTGGACAATAAGGATCACACAAGCAACTCAACCACCACGGAACAACACTATTTATCCCAATTATCCTTGAATGGTCTCATATGCACAGGTAAGAATAACACTGTTGCTATTCCATTTGGCCTTAGAATATGCAATAATTTAAATATCATCTGAGCTGACAGGGGGACTGATAATTGGAGATCAAAACTATTGTTGGTCTTATCTGGGCATAATAGTCCAGTCGGGTTAGACGAATAACAGGCATAACCTTGCATTAGGAGCTGCCCCAAATTTTATTCTTCTAATCTTTAGGGAGGGTCAATATTAGTATAAATTTAAAATCTCGACTGAATTCCACCGTTGCGTTAGCCGCCATCTTGATTTTAAACGAGAACCGTTTTTGCTCAATATCTCCGCCATTTTCAATTTTTTGACAAAAAGTGCAGAAACTGAAATTGTTGAAAATACGATTTTCTATAATTTCATTTATTATAATTTTTTTCGTGTGGTCGATATTTTCCGAGTTATGAGGGGAAAATAGTGACAGTTGGAGAATAATTATTGAATTATTGAATTATCTCGTTTATTATTAGTTTACAACAAATATATACCTCCACAAAAATGAAGAGAATTAAATTCTACACAATTTTGATCTCTTTTATTTTTTTGCTAAAATTAATATTTAAGGTAGTACGTATGCGGAAATGGCGCGAGCGTAAGACCGGATTGATTTTATAGCAATTGTTTTTGTTCAATATCTACGCCATGTTCAACCAAAAATTGTTCAAAATATAATTTCCTACAATTTCTTTTTAAAAAATTTTTTCATGCGGTTGATATTTTCCGAGTTACATGGGAAAATAGTAAAAATTGGTGGGGGGAGCATAATTATTGAATTGAATTTTGTTTCCGAGCTGCCCCAAATTTTATAATTATATTCTTTAGGAGAGATCAATAGTAGTGTAAATTTAAAATCTCGACTGAATTCCGCGGTTGCATTAGCCGCCATATTGATTTTAAATGAGAACTGTTGTTGCTTAATATCTCCACCATTTTCAACTTTTCGACATAAATGGTGGGAAAGAAAATTGTTGGAAATGCAATTTCCTACAATTTCTTTGGCACAATGTTTTCATACGTTCAATATTCTCCGAGTTAAGGGTGAAAATAATGGAAGCGGAGGGGAAGCATAATTATTGAATTGTCTCATTTATTATTAACTTTACGACATAATTGTACATTAACAAAAATAAAGAGAATTATATTTTATACAATTTTTGAAACTTCCAATGAAACATCAACCAAACTAAGTATATAAAAGACATAAAAAGACATTATATACATTAAGTTCACTTAATTTTATTAACTAGCGGGTTTTATTGGTTAAATTTGTCTGTCGATATTTTAAGTTTTATGTCAGCTAATATATCGTGATGTTCCAACAATTTTTTTTTAATTTTGGACCCTGTTGGGGGAATTTTCCCATTTCCCCCCCTTGTAGACCCGCCACTGGTTCTCTCGAAAAATTGTAGTAAATCGTAATTGCAACAATTTCAGTTCTTACACTTTTTGTCGAAAAGTTGAAAGTGGCGGAGATATTGAACAAAAACAATTGCTACAAAATCAATCAGGTCTTACGCTCGCACCTTTACGACATACGTACTACCTTAAATATTGATTTTATCAAAAAAATGAACGGTATAAAAATTGTGTAGAATTTAATTCTCTTCATTTTTGTATAGATAAATATTTGTTGTAAAACTAATAATAAACGAGATAATTCAATATATATGCTACAACTGTCACTATTTTCCCATCATAACTCGAAAAATATCGACCGCACGAAAAAAATTATAATAAATGAAATTATAGAAAATCGCATTTTCAACAATTTCAGTTTCTACACTTTTTGTCAAAAAATTGAAAATGGCGGAGATATTGAGCAAAAACGGTTCTCGTTTAAAATCAAGATGGCGGCTAACGCAACGGTGGAATTCAGTCGAGATTTTAAATTTATACTAATATTGCCCCTTCCTAAAGATTAGAAAAATAAAATTTGGGGCAGCTCCTAATGCAAGGTCAAATGCTATCCCGACTGGGCTATAAGAGTAAATGAAAAGAAGACAAAATACATCCTCGTAACCAAAAATCGAAGACCAAAAGAGTTTGTCAGAACATAACTATTAGAGCCCCCGCAGACTGCAGAATTTTTATCGGCCGATTGTTTGGTCGACTTCTTATTCAGTACGGAGAGGTATGCATATGCGCACATTACACCGATTCAGTATCGGCCGATAAAAAAGTTTGATGGGCTTCCCGATTGCCTTCAAACGAATTTGTCGGCCAACTATCGGCCGACGGTTTAATCAGTGTTGGCTAGCTAGGACTTGGGCACACACGACGATTGTTTATCGACCGATAGTTCAATTCTCTCCTAGTTTTGGTGTCCAATACTCGTGCCGTGCGAATATTTTTTGAATATTTTGCTGAAAATGGCATTGTTTAATTCACAATACTTAATTGTAGAAATGTGCATAGTCCAATTAGCATGGCTAGTTCATTGAAGCTAGTTATGATCATCCGATGAAAGGCGAAAAACTTTTTGGGTATTCAAGTAATTTAGAATACATTTTGTAGAATTTTCCACTAAATAATCTATCAATGAGAATTCATCATCATCATCATCATCAAGAGTATTCCATCCATCGCCAGTAGGAAGACTCCCTTAGCGGTATCCATGCATTTCTGTTTGTTGGTTTTTGCATCCATTTGCGACCAGCCATTCACTTGATGAATCAGTCCATCTTGTTTGAGGTCTGCCTTAGGGGTAATATTCGACCAGAGGCTGACATGGAATGCACACATTCAAAAAGTCACACAGAAGGCCATTATGGCCCTGAACAGATGTAGACGAATGTGTGGTAAGAATTGGGGGTTAAATCCTAAAATGAACCTCTGGTTATACACAAGGGTTATAAGGCCCATGCTAACTTACGGTTCAGTGGCGTGGTGGAACAAAACGCAACAGTCCGGGGCGATTCGATTGCTCAGTAGCACCCAAAAACTTGCATGCTTGAGTGTTACAGGAGCCATGAGAACAGCCCCAACGGACGCGCTAGAAGTTCTACTAAACCTACCACCTCTACATATATACATACAGAGTGAAGCCAGATCAACAGTACATCGGTTGATCCAGGGCCAAGCTCTAATAAGTATGATGCAGGGAACTGATAACTTAAGGCTATACCAGGACATAAAGGCAGACCCCGTTCTAGGAATGCCTGTAGACCGAATGGTTACGAGGTATAGCTTTAACAAAAATTTTCAAGTCACAATACCAAAAAGAGAGGACTGGGAAACTGGTTCGCCGATAACGGCAAACTCAATATGGTATTGTCCTTTTCATGATCATTTTTCAGTGCGTAACAAATGATAGGAAAAAGGGTAAGTCCGTGATAATACACATTTATGACATTTTCTAACATGACATTTTAGTTAAATCTGACAGTTGTCACATTTTATTTTCAATTTGGAATAAAAACAAATCAGATGTGTTTCTTGCATTTATAAAATGGTATTTTCTTTGATTTGTATAGTCTTATAAATTATACAGATTATATTTGTAATATTATTATCTAATTAAAAAAAATTATTTTTTTATTATGGCGCCATCTATCGACAACTAGAATAACTAGAAGAAATGTTATAAAAATGTCACCGACGAAATGTAATCACCGACGTGCCTTTTTTTCTGTCACATACAATTTAATGCGTTAGAAAGAAATCGAAAAACTGTGACGCACTGAAAGATGATCGTGAGAAACACTTTATACGGACGGCTCCAAAACCGATATAGGTACAGGGGCTGGAATATATGGCTTAAAACCAAGGACGGAAGTCCGGGTATGTCTAGGGACATATGCGACCGTATTTCAAGCCGAAGTAGCTGCTATACAAAGGTGCGCTATGGAAGTAATCAGTCGAAATCTAGATAACGACTCCATCGTTATCTATTCGGATAGTCAAGCGGCTCTGAAGGCTCTCAGTTCGGTACAGGTCGATTCATGGCTGGTATGGAACTGTTTGAGTGTCCTCTCTCAGGTGGGAAGTCGAAACAGATTGACACTTGCCTGGGTGCCGGGACATAAGGGTCATCGTGGCAACAAGAAGGCCGATGAATTGGCCCGAGAAGGCGCATCTACGCCGCTGGTTGGTCCGGAACCCGTCTTTGGAATCGCAAATACGATAAAAAGAGCAGCTATACAAAAGTGAGTGCAACAGAAGTCTCTTGAATGGTGGAACAACTCCCCAGGACAGAGGCAGGCCAAACAGTTCATCAAAGGACATTCGGCTGAATTTACAACACACTTACTTTCGCGCAGTCGAAGCACTGTCAGAATGATAGTGGGTCTGCTGACTGGACACTGTAGACTCAATAGACACTTGAGTCTCATAGGCCTGACAGAAGAGGACACCTGTCGGTTCTGTCTGGAAAAAGAGGAAACCGCTCTACACGTTCTGTGTCATTGCGAAGGTCTCGCACGAGTGCGGTTTCTAGAACTCGGTGAGGAAAAACCGGAAGCACCAGGCTACATGAAAAGGCCACTATCAAGGCTGTTAAGTCTCATTAAGAGGACTAAGCTAGATGAAGCGCTTTAAAAGAAAGGGGAAACACAATAGATCTACTAAGGTCGCAGTGTATCAGGCTCTATTGGCCGCCCCATTTTCTACATTTTACATTCTACATTGAGGTCTGCCTCTACTTCTTTTGCTTGCCCTTGATCGCCATTCAAGAATTCGCTTCGTCCAACGGTTGTCTTCCATTTTCCCTTTGTGTCCTGCCCAGTTCCATTTTAACATGGCAATCTTCTGGATCACATCTGTTACTTTTGACATTCTTCTTATTTCTTCCACTGTGAATTGGATGCACTCAATACTCTCGTAATCTCTTCTTAGTTTTCCTCCTCCGTTGTATGAGAGCGATAATAACATTGCTGGATATTTTTTGCATTGCGCGACTACTCACTTCAATAGTCTAATAAGAACTTTAGTACTAAATCGTTCGAGAATAGTTGGCCGACTGTTGCTAGTGTGCGCCCTCTTCACCAACCCGACTGTTTAGTTGGCTCGGTATGCGCACTAACAGCCCAAGCGGACTAAACTATCGGCCGATAAAAAGTCTGCAGTCTGCGGGGGACCTTAATGACCGACCACAACTTCGAAGTAGTAAGAGTTTAAATATCTGGCGGCGGTAATCACAGAATACAACCACATAGAAAAATCTCAGCAAGGTTAGAAGCGGGGAATAGAGAATTTTACCCCCTATCATCATTATTAAGATCTAAGCTGCTACAAAAATCTAAATTAAGACTGTACCTACATGTCAATTATTCGCCCAGTTGTTACATATGGAAGTGAAACAAGGAGTCTGCATGAACGGGAAATAAATGAGCTGCTGATATTTGAAAGGAAGGTTCTCCGAATGATATTTGGATATTCATCATATTTATTTATTCATCTTTGATGATATTTCATCAAAGAGATGAAGTGACAGAAGAGTGGAGAAGGGGCCGTAATGCTAATTTGGTGACTGTATGGTACTGAAAACATCGTCAGACATATAAAATCTAATAGAATAAGATGGGCATGTCATGTGGTAAGATCAGAATGTTAGACAGTATTTTTTAAGAGACCAGACGGTAGAAGATCAGTAGGCCATTCCAGAAAAAGATGGAAGCATGATGTTGAAACCGATTTATCTAGGATTAGAGTACTTCTTCTTCTTCATGTGCCGTGCTCGATTATCGAACGTTGGCTATCAAATTGGCTATAGTAATTTTGTTGACGGCAGCTCTGAAAAGGGATGCAGATAATCTGTTAAACCATTCTCTTAGGTTTTTAAGCCATGACGTTCTTCTCCGACCTGGCCCGCTTCTTCCGTATTTGTATTATTAGATGGAGTATATTATATCTATCTGGGTGTCGCATCTCTCTCTTCAATCCTGACCCCCCCGGAGGGAGTGTAGTGGTCGACGTGATGTCGTGTATTGTCCGTCTCCAAAGATCTCTGTCTCTGGTCATTTCTTTTAACTCATGCATAGGTCTTTTGCATATTCCTGTAATCTGATCAATCCATCTTGTTGGGGATCTTCCTCGTGATCTTCGGCCTTCCACCTTTCCTTGTATAATGAGTCTTTCCATGTTTTCTGTGTTGGCTCTCATAACATGTCCAAAGTATTTTAATTGTTGGAGATGGACTTTACTGGAGAGCCGTTGGCTAACTTTTAGCTCTCTTAAAATCGAATTATTTGTTCTATGGTCGGTCCAAGGAATTCGTAGCATTCGTCTCCAACAGAACATTTTAGTGGCGTCTATCTTTCTTCTTTCCGAATTTCTCAGGGTCCAAGATTCACATCCGTAAGTCAGTATTGGGAATATTAAGCAGTTGATCAACCTCATCTTTAACGCTCTTGAAATTTGACAGTCCTTCCATATTGTGGTCATTTTTGCTGTGGCGACTTTTGCTAGATCACATGGGTGTCGCATAACATGGCCAAAATATTCAAGCTTTCGATTTTTAACTGTTCTGACGACTTCCGTGACTTTTCCCTTTCGGTGCAAAACAACTTCGTTACGAACTCTATCCACCCAACTAATTCGTAGGATTCTCCGATATACACAGATTTCAAAGGCTTCCAATTTATTTCTTGAGAAGTGTATCTCTTAAAGTCCAGCCTTCGAAACCCTATAAAAAAGTAGAGAACACATAACATCTCACTAATCTAATTTTCAGATTCAAAGTAATGTTGTTTCCACATAAAAAGTTTCTTTATGTTAAAGAATGCAGCTCTTTCCTTCTCTATACGTATTATAATTTCTTTGCTCATGTCCCAGTTCTCATTTAGATTACAACCAAGGTAGGTGATATTGTTAGTTCTCTCTAATTGTTTACCATAAGCTGTTACTACTTCCGGTTGTATTGGCGTCTTACTGACAACCATCACCTTGGTCTTTGCGGTGTTTAGCTTGAGTCCATATTCATCACACGTTGTGGTAATCCTATTAATCAGATGTTGAAGTACAGATAGAGAGCTGCTAAAGATCATCAAAGTTGGAAAAGGTAGTTACCTAGGACATATTATGAGAAACGAAAAGTACCGCCTCGCGCAACTGATCATCTAAGGAAAGTTTTTAATAAAACTAACTATTTATTTCAGACGTTTACAGTTTGAATTTATCTTAACCACTAAAAAAAAAATCAGCGCGCTACACATATTAAATAGGTAATTTTCTAGAAATTTTAGGAGAGATCTGCTCATCTCTAGCACCGCTTGGTCGCCTCTCGTACGTCAAGTCGGTGGAACTCTGTCGAATATGTAGGGTTGGAACCGTTATCTGTCGTCGGTCGAAATTAACTTTTTCGTTACAAAATAAAATTCCTTTATGTAAATTTCAGGTTGGGTGTAAGAGTGGGTGAATACAACATTACCAATAAAGGTGTGGACTGTTTTGGGAAGGGTAATGAAATTGACTGCAACTATCCTACTCAGGACTTAGCTATTGAAGAAATAATCTCACATCCAAACTACGAACAAAAACAACAGATAAACGATATTGCTCTGTTAAGGGTTACACCAATCACTTTTAACGACAGTAAGTATTGAAGTTTTTATTATTTGCTTTCTCTGATAACAAAAGGAGAGAAGGAGGGAGGGAGAAGTGGATGGGGGCGGGGTTGACATTTAAGCCCTCCTTCGAACACCAGTTTTTGATTTCGTTTAGAGCAGTTTGCATCAGACTAAATATAGCCTGGTCATGCTTGCCCCTAACAACTAAGCCCTCTGCGTAACCTTGGGTTATAAAACCAGCAACTTAGTAAAGAGGTCATCCCCGATAAGAGGTCATAGCAGGGGCGATAGTACTCCCCCTTGAGGGCACCCTTTTACTGCTGTCACAGTTACAGATTCTCCACCAATACTAGCTGTAATGATTCTGGTTTTTAGCATTGACTGAATCCATTGTATTAGTGAAGCTTCAATGCTCCTCTTTACTAGTGCTCTTTTTATGAATTCATAATATGAGGTGTTATCGAAAGCCCTCTATGTCAATGAAAGAGCAAAGAGATATTTCTTTTACCACTGTTGTCTTTTCAATGTTTCTGACAACGGAATTTAGAGCATTTATAGTGGATTTGTCTGTCTGGTATGCAAATTAATGTTTGTGAAGCGATTTCATTGTTAGAGTTTCGCTTCTTATGTAGTAATCTACTAGTTTCTCTATTGTTTTTAGGATCAAAGAGGTGAGGTATATAGGGCATAGAGGGCGATAAGACTTCGGTCCATCCATAGGACGTTTCCCCGTCTTTACCACTTTTGCGTCCCTCCATATTTTTGAAATATGGCCCAGCCAAGGCTTGCTATGAAAAGCCGCTGTAGTTGCGGCTGTATTTGCATGAAGCCTTTTTTAAGTAAAGCAGGAAAAATTCCGTCCTTGCTGGGGGATTTAAAAGATTTGAAGCTTTTAATGACCCAATAGATTTTGTTTTTTTGTAAAGATTTCTTCCGCTAGCTGTCTGCCGGATCTGTTGAGACCCTTTGGAGCCTCTCTTAGCTGGATAATTTACGGTTCATCTTCTAGTACTTTTTGAGAGCCAGGAAAATGAGTCTTTAACAGCTCTCTAATAGTTTCCGTTAGGCTCTCAGTGTAGTCACCATTTGGTTGTTTAATCAGTCCGATTTCCTTTATGTGATCTTTTGAAAGAACCTTTGGAGTCGGTGTGCAGGGGCTAATTCCGTTATCCACTTCTGTAGGATTCCCAGCTACCTGTACATTTTGCCCTATTGAAGAGTTGTCTGACCTTTTTTCTAAGTTTATCAATTCTTTGTTCCATCAGGGAACATCTCTATTGGTTGTTTTACGTTTCAATGGACAACTTGATTCATATACGTTTATTATGGCATTTTGAAATTGTCCTGAGGCTCTATCTAGATTTTCCTCTGTGTCGAGCGACGTATAGAAATTCCTCCATTCCGCTTTCGAGACGCTCTTTATAAGTGTCCCAATCGGTCTGTTTGGGTACTCGATATTCCTCAACGCCCTCCTCAGATGCGCTCAGGTCAAACCTTGTTGATGGTCCGACATTGAGGCTTTATTCGAGACATGCCAGTTGTATATTTGCTATAAACGAACTAGTTAGGGTTGTATCAAGAACATTTTCCCTATTTCCCTAATTGTATTTATAAAGGTGGGTTTATTACCTCTGTTTGCATTATCTAATCTCACCCTAATGAATTGTATCACCCGAATCTCATTAATTTTGATTATATTTGTAATCGTCCTTTTTTTAGAAAATATAAAACCAGTGTGTCTACCACGAGTGAAGAAATCTGAGTTTAATCCAGAATCAGTAGAAGTTTCAGGTTGGGGACTTACAAAATCTCTTGGCAGTAAGTTTTAGTAGCTTAGTCATTTGGTCCACACAAACGGGGTTACCTGGAAACTTTTCCGGGAGTTTTGCGCCTAATAACAGTTTTTGGGAATACATATCTCCTTTCCGACGCATTTTATGAAAAAAACATTTATGTATAAAATTAAACTAGAAAAAATTTCCTACAATTTATGTATGTATAATTTTTTCTGTAAAAGAATAGTATTCGCGTATCAGCGTCACAAATTATTATTCACACGTGTTTTTCGTATGCTTTTCTGAATTATTCTACATTTGCAATTTAAACTATTTTGATCTATTTACAGTAACTAGTTAGTACTGTAAATAGTACTGGTGTATAGGTACATCACGTACGTTCGATCGAAATATCTGGGCGAAGCAATAAAGCACAAAAATCGGCCTTACCTCCGAAAAAAAAAAAAAACGACAAGACGGAAGCCTTTTTTATTCGATTTGTGAATGCGCCAGGAAACTTTGTGACCTTTAGCCATGAGATAATATTGAAAAACTGCATACAAAAATGCATTATTAATGTGTATCTCAAATAGACAATAAAAAAAAATTCAGAACTCGTCAATTATCGGCGGAAATGAGTTTAATTTTGTTACTTCGGGATTTTTGGGGTCGCTGAAAACTAATATGATGTAAGTGGTCTCCGGAGTACCTGGTGCCCAGGGTACCTACTGTTTACGTCGTCTTGTGGAGATTTCGGCAAAAAATTTATTAAAAAATAAGTCAAAAGTCATTACTCGGGGGCTTTTTGGGGTCGCTAACGACGAATATAACATCGGAAGTGATCTCCGGAGTAAGTACGTGGTGCCCAGGGTACCTACTGTGTATTTCGTCTTCTGGAGTTTTCGGCACATTCATTAAAAAATTAGTCAAAAATCATTTCTCGGGGGTTTTTGGGTCGCTGACGACGAATATGGCATCGAAATTGATCTACGGAGTACCTGGTACCCAGGGTATCTACTGTTTCCCTCGTTTTCTGGAGATTTTGGCAAATTCATTAAAAAATTAGTCAAAATTCATACCTACTCGGGGTTTTGAGGTCTCTGACGACGAATATGACATCGGAAGTGATCTAAGGAGTATCTGGTGCCCAGGGTACCTACTAATTACCTCGTCTTCTGGAGTTTTCGGCAAATTCATTAAAAAATTAGTCAAAAATCATTACTCACGAGATAAACAGTAGGTACCCTGGGTACTAGGTACTCCGGAGATCATTTCCGATGTCATATTCGTCGTCAGCGACCCGAAAAACTCCCTGGGTAATGATTTTTGACTAATGTTTTAATTAATTTGCCGAAAACTTAAGAAGACGAGGTAAACAGTAGGTAACCTTGGCACCAGGTACTCCGGAGATGACTTACGATATCACATTCGTTTTCAGCTACCCCAAAAACCCTTGAGTAATAAAATTGAACTCATTTCCGATAGTGGACGAGTTCTGAATTTTTTTTATTGCCTGTTTGAGATGCACTTTAAAGGAGCATTTAAATCAAAGCGAACACGAACGAACGAACGAAGGAACGAATTCGTAGGTGTTCGCTTGGTCATTCGTTCGCTACAAAGTAGGGCCATTTATATTGAAGCGAACGTTCGCATTCGTTGATGATCCGGAGGGCATATTGCCCGCAGATGTTTATGGGTCAGCGCCAGTCACACATTGTGTTTAAGTTTATTTTCGTGTTTCTTGCTGGGTAAATTTTAATACAATAATAGCTTACAAAAATAGCAGGTATATATTATACGCTGTTTGAGGGAGCCTAGAAAATAACATAATAAAGAACCAGCTTTCTTAAAATTCTTCCTAGAAAAAGTTACTTGCTCTTGATATTATGACTATATTATGTTCAAATAATAAATTGTAAAATTGGTGTATCAAAATAAATTTGCTTTTAATTAATTTTAGCAATTAATTTGATTTGGTTACCTCATTAGTGTTTCTGGGTTGAAATTTATCCAATAAAACATTAGGCTTTTAAAAGCAAACCACTTCGAACCCTCTTTTTGTCTTTCTCGTCTAAATGATGCCAGAAGCTAATTCATTTTTTTAGTTCAGAGACATCACAACCCATTCCTATAGAAATGTTAAAACAAGCATCAGTTTTTCTGTTTATTATTTTATATAGCTTCGATTTTGGGTTTCATAGGCATATTCCATATTGCAAAATTATGTTTTCACAACTACACAATAAACAACCCTCTCAAACTAATGTTTGTAAATAAATTAAATCAGTACTTCTAAACGAATTCGTTCGCTACCGTCTATCCACTGGCCACATTGAACAACGATTTCCTTTGATGATTCGCTCACTTACCGACATCGGTTGGAACATGTGCGAATGCGAACGAATTCGTTCGGTTGTGCTCGATTCGCTGTACAAATACAATAAAGTTAACGAACGAATTCGTTCGTTCGTTCGTGTTCGCTTTGATTTAAATGCGCCTTAAGAATGCATTTTTTGTATGCAGATTTTCAATATTATATCAGGGCTCTGGTTCACAAAGTTTCCTGGCGCATTCACGAATCGAATGCAAAAAGAATTAATAAGATCCGTCTTGTCGTTTTTTTTTCGGAGGTTCTGTGCTTTATTGCTTCGACTAATAAATCCAATGTCATAATCGTATTCGAGGGATAAAATGTAGCAAAGCGTAATACTAAATACGCGGAGTGATCCCGACGATCACGAATAGACATACTTTTTAACGAGACAATGTTTCCAACTGTCAGAAGTTGGAATTTACCAATTCTTGGGGAATGATGCGAACAAGAACAAGATTAGAATTTTGAAGACAAAATTTGAAGGGAAAAATTTCATGTTCTCACAAACAACAGAAGAGTCGGAAACGCTAATAATCAATACCGTAATAAATGTTTCACCAGCTAATCATCAATACCGTAATAGTGGTCGGTGAAGATATAGATCTTTTCTAGGGTTTCACGATATTCGATGAAAATATCGATATTGTATTGATATCCTATCGAAAACCAATACGATACCGATACAATACATACCTTAGCAATATTAATGTCGATACGATACTCATTATCTGAAATCAATACAATACTCTTGTATTGTCGATACGACTCATGGGCGCCCGCAGGATTTTTTTTCAGGGGGGGCAAAATAAAAAACTGTTGTATGTAATACTTATATTTTTAAAACGTTAAGAAAACAAAATATTGCAACTTGTTTTAGGAACAAATAACAAAACCACGAAAGCAACTCTTAAAAAATACAAAACAAAATATTGTAATAAATGTTATTAATGCTAAAAGGTAATAAAAGTAATACCTAAAAGTAATACAAAATAGCATGCAATTTTATTCTTAACTAAAAACCAGTCTTCTGTTATTTTGACAAAATTCGTCTAGTATTTTAGTGGAAAAATTGGAAATATTTAATAGACGATTTCGATGGATACTCAACAATGCTAGCCCAACAAGTCTATCTTGTCCCATTGTAGCTCTTATCCACGTTTTAATCCTGCGTAAGGTGCTAAAACTCCGTTCAATTGTGCAGATAGTACACGGCAAAGTAAGTAGAAGAATGCAGCTATCTTTGATAGCAGGAAAAAATTTACAGTGCTGAATAAGATCTTCAATGGTTATGTTCTCAGCTATTTGAGATTGAGATAAATACTCTCTCCAAATATTTAATTCGCTTTCCAAATTCTCAATGTTGTATAGATTTCCTACCTTAATTGCGAAAGATTTAACATCTAAAGATTTTATATTTTTTGGTAAAATATTAAACAAAGAGAAGGCGACTTCATGTTCTTTAGAAAATCTTGTTTTTAAGGCAAGAATCAGATGATCTAAATATGGTATAAATATAGATTTTCTAAAATAATCTTCTGCTGAATCAGATTCATAGTTAGATCTATGAATTTGTCGACCGCAAATTCGTGGTTTTCCCACTTCTATGTTGAGGGTCTCACAGATAGATAATGCATAGGAAAAAATGTCTGCAAAATTTGAATCAACCTCTGAGCGCTGTTTTTCACAAGTCCTGGTAATTAAATTTATGTGGTGATGAACATCTACAAAATTAATTGAAATACCTTGTAGCGTATTTGCAATGGGCTCTAAAATATTTGAATATTTACTTGCCACAACTAGACAAATAACAAACGTAAAGGAATTTAAGGCAGCCCATAACTGAGCTGCTCTTTTTGTTGTAGAAGAGTTCATTAAAATTTGCCCAGTTTTTATATCAAAAAGTGTTTTAAATATTATTTTAAAATTTTCAGCAAAATCCGCAAAGATTTATATTTAGCTGACCAACGAGTTTCACAAAACAAAGGTATATTGGGAATTAGGTTTCTTCTTAGAGTACTCTCTCTAAAAAATACTATTACGTCTTTAACAGTACCTATGGTATTTCGAATTTCAACTATTTTACTAATGTCGTTTATGACTAAATTTAACCTATGGGAGGCACAATGAAAATAGAATGCTTTTTTATACTTATCTTGTACTATCTTCTGAACCCCGTGAATTTCACCAGCCATTGTTGAGCATCCATCATAGCCCTGCCCTACAAGTTTGTCCATGTTTAAACCTGATGTTTCCAAAAACTCCAAAATAGAATAAGCTATGCTATCAGCGTTTAGTTTATCTAATTTCACAAAACCAAGAAACTCTTCTTTCACCGTAAAATTTTCATTTTCTTTGTATACATACCGTATACCAACAGATAACTGTTCATGTCCCGAAATGTCCGCAGTCTCATCAGCCATAACACTAAAATATTTGGAAGAATTTGCTTCTTCGACAATATTTTTTAATATTACATGTCCTGCCAATGAAATTATTTCATTTTGGATCCTGTGAGAAGTGTATTTAGAGTTACCACCTGCGTTCAACAAGTGATTCTCTAAAGTTGTATCACCAGCGTCTATCCTGAATTTTAAGAGATCCAAAAAATTTCCAGAATTTTTGCTGCTTTCTCTTAAAGGCATATCATGAGTTCCACAAAAAACTATTGTTTTTATAATTGGAAGAATTTTTTTTCTATTTTCCGCTACATTTATTTGCTTTCCCTCATCAATCAGAGACAATATATCTAGTTTTTTATTGGACATCACATCAATAAAATTTTTGGAACCGATAATTGAATCTTTATGCCAGGCAGAATTAGAATGGTTCTTGGCCTGCGTGTGGAAATCCCTGTATTTTATAAATGGCCTTGTTATAAATGCGCCTAAGGTACTACCGTGTGTCACAACAGGTGGGAAAACCACACAATACTTACAAAGGGCACCTTTAAGAACTTTGGAATAAACCAACCAGTCATATTGTTGAAGCCATTTGTGTACAAACGGCCGTTTATTTGGATCAACATCTTGCTTAAAATCATAGGTAGGGGACGGCGTATACGGACTTCTTAATATATCGTATTGGTATTTTTGTTTATCTTGAATCGACGAGGAATTTACAAAATTTCCAATGTCTTCTGATTGACCGTCTGGAAATATTCGGGCAATGGTTTCTTGTCGTACATCAGGCTGATCTGCTGTCTCCGCTAAAGTATTTCTATTCGAAGAAGTGCTAGGCTCTGCTTCCTTTACTGCATGTTTATGTTCCCCTTCTTCTTCGCGTGCTATGTCACTACTTGTGCTAGGGATAGGGCTACGAGTTGAAGCTTTATTCTTTTTGGAATCGGTAACTTCCTCGAAGGCGGTTGTTTTTCTTTTAAAGAATGTTCGAATGTCCATTTTTTTCTAAAGAATAAACCAGCAAAACTATAGTCATGCAGTTTAAGGAAAATGTTAATAAATCAAATTACCTGATAAGGATTGTGTTTGTATTAAATGATAGAAACCGGAAACCGCCCGTAAGGCTAACACGATAATAATAAAATAAAATACACTGCGAATCTCAACGCAAAGAAAATAAACAACGGCTGTGAACTCTGAGCGGCTTGACGAAAACAGGTAGAATGGTGGTGCGTGGCCGGATTATCTATCACCATCACCACCACCACCATGTGATTGTGCTTGTGCTACGACGTTGCCGGTTGCATTCAAAAGGCGCGTAGGTTCGTAGGTATTCGACGTATTATATTTAATATCTTAGACCATGGTCTAAGTTTAATATAATATTATCTCCATAATTTTGTTTTTTGGTTTATATACTTGTATAATATACCTTTTATGTCAACGTAAAGGTATTAACTTTTTAGGTTTGAGTACAGAAAAATATACAAAATAGTAAAATCTCAGGGGGGGCCATGGCCCCCCTGGCCCCTCTCTGCGGGCGCCCATGATACGACTGCCTCGATATTATTGAAAATATCGATATCGAGAAAAAAAAATAAAACGCCACAGTTGTTTGATTATATTTTGTGGAATAGGTATTTAGATCATAGTTATTTATTACATAAAAGTATAAGTGGCCTGCAACCCAAGCATCAGCTGTTATAATATTTTACAGTTGAGTGCATGAACTTGAAATTCTTGAGAGTGAGTAAATGTCTGTTATGATTACATTGTTTATATCATGTGGCATTTGTGGCAATATTATGGAAGTAAGTGATGATGACCCAAAAATAATTTTTAACAAAAAATACTGAATTGCGATTTATTCCGAATTTCTTCCGGGGATTTCCCTGTATTTTCAAAAGTAGTTTTTAAACAATACATAATTAGTAAGTATTTGTCGACTTTCAAAGAAGCATTCAGCCATAATATTCAATCTTTATAAGAATATACATAATATAAGTTATAAGCAATATTCGTAATATTTTTAGAAGTATCATAGGTAAAACAGTTGTAGATCATATTTTATTTTTGCATGCCTCAGTGGCTGTGATACAACATGTGTACTTTTAACCAAGGAAAAATGAAATCCATTAATGTACTTCGAAAAAATCCTGATTTGAACGAGGTTATTGACGTATTTAAAAATCTAAACGTTGCTCCAGATATCATTGCTAAAGCAGAAGAACGTTTCTTATACGGTGATGTGAAAAGTAAGAAAAATATGTTTTTAAACAAGTATAGATATGTCTGCTTCACAAAATCAGCATACTTATAAAAGTAAATTTAATATTGCGTCGCAACCACCAACAGAAAAAGCAGCATGACAACATTCTTTCCGAACCAGGTTCAGGGGTGGTAAAATACCTACGAGAATGAAAAAAATTCAGAACAATATATGGGGGTAAAAAAAACAAAAATGGACTAATTCCTGCTACAATGCTCCAACCCCCGCTTCAGGATCGTTATTGGAACTTATTTTTTGTAAAATGATAATTGTGATTTTCTGCAAAGGAGCCAGTACAACTTTTTCCATTTAGTATCCAGCTGCTTTCTTTTTTTCCATATGTGGGTACGTCAGGTTAGATATTTGTCCAGGTGTATCCCCAAATATTTTACTCTGTCTGTTTTAGGTATTCGTTCATTGTTGAATGTAATGCTTGGCGTTTCACCATGGCATTTTGTGAATGTTATGTGTGCAGATTTACTTTTTTTTTATTGTAATTCGCCATTTCCTTGCCCACGTTGCTATATTGTTGAGACTGGTTTGTAGTGTTATCGCTGCTACTTCAGGATTTCTGTTTACTGCTAATATAGCTGTGTCATCAGCAAACGTAGAGGTGACTGTGTCATCAGTACATGGCAGATTTCTGTTTACTGCTAATATAGCTTTGTCATCAGAAAACATAGAGGTGCCTGTGTCATCAGTACATGGAAGATCAGCCGTGAAGAGTAGATGCGACTCTGAAGTATCGTTCTTCTAAGTAAGATTTTAGAATCAAATATATTGTTGTTGGTAGCTGCGTTTTTAATTTGTAAAGGAGTCCCTTATGCCACACCTTGTAAGGCTTTGCTCACATCCCAAAAAGCTGATTCACAGTAACTTTTATCTTCGAATGCTTTGATGATTGTGTTAACAATACGATGCACTTGTTCTACAGTCGAGTGTTTCTGACGAAACCCAAATTTATAGACTGGGATTAAGCTTTTTGCTGCGACGGTTTCCATCAGTCTCTTCATTACTTTTCCACTATTTTTGATAAGACTGGTAGTAAACTGATTGGTCGATAGGAGCTAGGTTCATTTGGCTGTTTTCCTTGTTTATGAATTAATATGATTTCTGCTACCTTCCATTGTGCAGGGAAGAGCTTCAGTCATAGAACTGCGTTGAAGAGTTGCGTCAACATAACGACCGCTTTTCTAGGAAGTTCTTTTAATATTTGGCCGGTAACCAGGTTATAGCCAGGTGCCTTCTTGGGGTCTTAGTGATTTTTTATAACGTCTTAAGTTTCTTGTATTGTGAAGTTTTTAATAGGCTCCATTTGTTGCTCGTTTTCCTCAAGGGATGCATATATTTCGTCATCATTAATTCCGTTTGCAGGTGGTAACGGTTTAAATACTTCATCCAAATATCTACCGAAAACTTCTACCTTTTCTCCATCTGTTTTGGCCCAGGTACCATCAGATTTTCTAATTGGTGGGATTTGATCTCGTGGCTGTTTTAGGTGTTTTGTGGCTTTCCAGAGACTATAGTTAGTATCGGCTGAGGGTGATAAGTTTTGTAGATATTCTGTGAATAATTTTTTTTTAAGTCTCCTAAGTGTTTCTTTTAGCTGCCTTGCAGCTCGATTGTATCTTCGTCTATCATCTGGGTGCCTTGTTCTTTAACAATTTTTTCTTAGTCATCTCTTTTCGTTAATCATCTCTCTGACATTTAAGGGGCAGTTTACTTGTTTTTGCTTTGGTGTTGTGGTAGGGGTTGATTCCCATGCAGCCCCTTGGACCAGTGTTGTGAAGTACTCCACCGCATCTTCGAGTTCTTTTGCGTTCCTTAAGGATATAGCTAGGTTTAGCTTTTCTTCAATTTTATCCCGGAATAGATCCCAATTAATTTTGTTATTGCATAAGGTTATTGGTTTTTCTTTTAATACTACCGAAGAGTTAATTGTAGCAATTACTGGTATATGATCAGAGGCAATATCAAAATTTGACTGTATGTCTAGGTATCCAGATGATGAGGACGAAATTTCGGTCTGCGATATCTAGATCAATGTTTAGGAGCTCAGGACGAGGTCGTAACGCTTGGTCCATCAGGAACAGCAACCGAAGCAGATTGCGCAAAATTTCTAAATTAATATGTGGATTAGGCTTGCAGAGAAAACCACAATAAAAAACGCGCTGGTTACTTTACCTCCAGGTAGTGTGGAAATGGTTTTTTTTTTCAGAACGTCTATTTAAATATACTTTGCGGCGCTCGTACGTCAAAAACGAAATCCATAATTACCAATTTTCAAAACTCCCTGAAAACTTTCGAGGTAAAACTACCAAATGATTGGACTATTATTATTTTATTTATTTACATTGAATATTAAGAGGCTGTAGTAGCGAGTCATCAAAACGGAAAACACGTTCCAAGATTGCGG
Organism: Diabrotica virgifera virgifera; assembly: GCF_917563875.1. Classification (NCBI taxonomy): domain Eukaryota; kingdom Metazoa; phylum Arthropoda; class Insecta; order Coleoptera; family Chrysomelidae; genus Diabrotica; species Diabrotica virgifera. The sequence goes on from NC_065448.1 coordinate 20,436,506, forward strand.
CTTTAATTTTGAATATTTTGTCAAAATATTTGGCACACATATTCGTAATATAGTAAATAATGGCGGTATAGAGTCCAGTTTGAGAAATATGTTAGTATGTGGAAATTACTCTATAACTAAATACAATATTAAAAAAACGAGCCTGTACCGTCGTTAAGAAGAACAAAAGAAAAACACTTTCTTTAAAAAACTTTTTTATCCCATGCCTAGATTTTGTGTCATATTGGACCTACTAAAATTTTTTATCTCTAACGAGAAATCGAACATATTATAACTAAATAACTGATTTGGCAACATAGAGAAATAGTCACTGTCATTTTGACAAACCAGCGTCAGATTTCTTAGTGTAATAGCAAGATTCTCTTATCTGTTCTGTTATTTGTATCGATATCTGTTCAGTGCAGTAGTGTATTATTTTAAGAATTCGTTAGTGTTGATCTATAGGGAAGTAGTGTTTATTTTTTAATTAATTTATTATATTTTTCTGTAATAGAACCAGTATTATCAGTATTGGCAGTTCGTTGAATAGAACTAAGTTGTTGGACTATTTGAAAAAATAGATTATTGTTAACTGTGAGTTTTACTTATAGGTAAGTATATTTACGTAAAAATATTTCGAATTCTAATGTGAGTATAGAAAGTTTTAGGGGAATTTTTTATTCTAAAAATATTATCAGTTTTAAAAAATGGGAAAAGTTCATTTAAAGTTCTAGTTTAAAAAAAGGGTTGAAACTAGTTAGAGAGCTTTTGGCTCTCTATGAACTAAATAAAATAAGACGGCTCTTGTTTCGCTTCACAACGAAATGATTATTTATTATTATTTCGTGCAAATACCTATAAAATTTTGGTTTATTTTTATAAATATTTATTTACTTATAATAAAATTGTTTTCTATTACTTCCATTTACCGCGCCTATGAGTATACATATTGTCAAAATATTGATTTTAGATAATGTCAAATATTGCCACTGTTGCCAAAGTTTCGCAAAACTTTCGAAAATAGGGTATGCTACTATCTCCCGAAGTCATATTGATGACGCGCTACTATAGGCCCTTAAACTGTTTTGTTGTATAATCCACTTCTGCAACAATAGGGAACTTGCATAAAATTTTAAATTCGAAAAAAATGTTATACATCACAACAGAACATAATTTAACACATGTATCAAAGATAAAATAGTTGTTTTTGTGTTCCGTTTGGCCCCTAAAGACGATTCTAAATTCAAATTAAAGCAGCTAGCTCAAAACGCGTCGTGACGTCATATGATTATATGTTTCTCAAACTTCAATCTCAACAAACTGGTATATATTATTACAATGACATATGATAAATGTCATTAGAATATAAATATTTTTCCCTTATTCCACGATGATGAGCTGGCCAAATACCCAAGTAGGTGGGGGTAATATTAGAATATAAATATTTTTCCCTTATTCCACGACGATGAGCTGGCCAAATACCCAAGTAGGTGGGGTCAATAAATTAAAAAAGGAGAAGAAGAATATACCTAAATATAACCACAAACATAACTATATAATATAATAAGACTATGTGACGTCACGGGTTGTTTGACTATTTTATTTTAGAGAAGAGAAGAGTTTAAATTTGTATTTCTTGTAAGTTATTACGAGTTTTTGAAGCGTGAAATTTTGGAAACCTCATTTTTAAACAAAACTGAACATTATTATATAATAAAAAAATATGCAAGTTCCCTATTATCGGATATATTTGATTTAAAATAAATTCAGGAATTATTTTGTAATTTGGCAACAATGTCAACTTAGATCTCCGACGAGATAATGACGTGCACCGGTATTTATACTGTACTAACTGTACATTATATTATATTCTTTTAGGAAAAAGTAATATTTTACAAATGGCCTTTTTGAAAGTTGTTACCCCCAGCAAATGTCAACCATTTTATCAAAATTTGACGGTTATTGACGACTCAAGAATATGCGCAGGTGGACTTGTAACAAAAAATGACTCAAACGCTTGCAGCGGAGACAGTGGCGGACCCTTACAAGTTCAAGAGAGGATACCAGGCGTTGGATACAAGTTAGTACCTACATACATTATCTAAATAAACTATACTAAATTTACAATCAAGATGTAGTAGAAACAAACAAACCAAGAAACGTTAAATGCTACTAGGAGCACTCACGAATCATAATTTACAATGTATAAACTTTGGAAATCATGATTTGGGATTTACAATGTATACACAATGATTCGGAAGTGCTCCTAGTAGCATTTAACATGTCTTGGTTTGTTTATTTCTACCGCATCCTGATTGTAAAGTTCTCAGTCTAATAATACATAAAACGACAATAAATATCGTTCTACATACCACCAGACTGAAAACAGTGGAAAATTTTTCTAGTAACAACCTTCGAGACTTTAAAAATTATAAGCCATGCGGGTGCCAATACGATCAGAAGATGAGGGAATTTTAAAATTTGTAATTCACGTCCCATCTGCTCAGCGTGATAAAGCTCCAACGAGAAGGTTTCCTACGTACTCCAAAAAAAGGAAATAAATTAAACATTAAAAATGTATAAACATTTTCAACTTTGTTGCAACCCGAAAATGCAGCAGCATTATATCTTAGTTCAATCAAAGAGTGCAGGAAGAGTCTATACCGGTTTCGAGGCTTTTTGCCTTTCACCAGTAGACACTTATCCTCTCTGACTGAACTAGGATACTTCGACGCGTGCCATCCCGGATTGCAACGAACGAAATGGCTGGGGTGTAGTAGCGACATCTGCGAAGAAACAAACTAAGTTCTCAATCTAATAATACATAAAACGACAATAAATATCATTCTACATACCACCAGACTGAAAACAGTGGGAAACTTCTCTGGTAACATCCTCCGAGGCTTTTAAAAATTGTAAGCCATGCAGGTGCCAATACGATCAGAAGGTGAGGGAATTTTAAAATTTGTAATTCACGTCCCATCTGCTCAGCGTGGTAAAGCTCCAACGAGAAGGTTTCCTAGGTACTCCAAAAAGAGTAAATAAATTAAACATTAAAAATGTATAAACATTTTCAATTTTGTTGCAACCCGAAAATGCAGCAGCAATATATCCTAGTTCAATCGGAGAGTGCAAGAAGAGTCTATACCGGTTTCGGGGCTTTTTTGCCGTTCATCAGTAGACACATATCCTCTTCTCTCTGACTGAACTAGGATACTTCGACGCGTGCCATCCCGGATTGCAACGAACGAAATGGCTGGGTGTCGTAGCGACATGTGTTAAGAAACAAACTAAGTTTTCAATCTAATAATACATAAATCGACAATAAATATAATTCTAGATACCACCAGACTAAAAACAGTGGGAAACTTCTCTGGTAATATCCTTCGAGGCTTTTAAAAATTGTAAGACGATCAGAAGATGAGGGAATTTAAAAAAATTGTGTCTACTGATGAAGGAAGATGAAGAAATTGGGATATGTGTCTACTGATGAAGGGTAAAAAAGCCCCCAAACCGGTATAGACTCTTCCTGCATTTTCTGATTGATTTAGAATGTAATGCTGCTGCATTTTCGGGTTGCAACGAAATTGAAAATGTATATATATTTCTAATGTTTAATTTATTTACTCTTTTTGGAGTACCTCGGAGACCTTCTCGTTAGAGCTTTTACCACGCTGAGCAGATGGGACGTGAATTACAAATTTTAAAATTCCATTATCTTCTGATCGTCTTGGCATCCGCATGGCTTATAATTTTTAAAAGCCTCGGAGGTTGTTACCAGAGAAGTTTCCCACTATTTTCTGTCTGGTGGTATGCAGAATGATATTTATTGTCGTTTTATGTATTATTAAATTGAGAACTTAATTTGTTTCTTAGCAGATGTCGTTACGACAACCCAGCCATTTCGTTCGTTGCAATACGGGATGGCACGCGTCGAAGTATCCTAGTTCAGTCAGACAGAAGAAGATATGTGTCTATCGATGAAGGGCAAAAAAGCCCTGAAACCGGTATAGACTCTTCCTACACTCTCTGATTGAACTAGAATATAATGCTACTGCATTTTCGAATTGCAACGAAATTATAAATGTTTATACATTTTTAATTATCTAAATAATTTACAAAAATTTATTTTATCTACTCTATCTCATATTATGTATAAGTTTTTAGTTTGTGAAAACTGTCATTATAGATAGCAGTGCATGAAGGATTTAAAGTGTGCGTGAAGTAACAATGTATTTTAAATGGGATTTACTTTTTCGCACTGCTTTTGGCACACTTTTATATAATAAAATATCCTTAACTTTCGCGTCGTCATGGTGATGACATGTGAGCAATAAATTACAACAAAAGTTTTGACAGTTTTGTGGTTTGAAAGAAGTTAGAATTTTTAAATGTTAAAGTTCTATAAATTGTAGAATAGAAATGAATTCCAGTGACGAAGAGTTACAGTTTTTTTATTTGTTTATCGTAGATAAAATATTGAATGAAACTGTGCGTGAAGTACTTTTTGCGAACTTACGCGATGTATAGCACTCGTTCCGCTGTCGCTCGTGCTCTAAATATCGCGTGCGTTCGCAAAAAGCATACTTCACAAACTGTTTCATAATAGTTATTTATGAAACAGTTCGCGAAGTATGCTTTTTGCTACCGCATTATGAAACAGTTCGTGAAGTATGCTTTTTGCGAACGCACGCGATATTTAGAGCACGAGCGATAGCGCAGCGAGTGCTATACATCGCGTAAGTTCGCAAAAAGTACTTCACGCACAGTTTCATACAATATTTTATCTACTCTACGATAAACAAATAAAAAAACTGTAACTCTTCGTCACTGGAATTAATTTCTATTCTACAATTTTTAGAACTTTGACGTTTAAAAATTCTAACTTCTTTCAAACCACAAAACTGTCAAAACATTTGTTGTAATTTATTGCTCAAATGTCATCACCATGACAACGCGAGTTAAAGATATTTGATTATAACGACAGAGATAGCTATACAGTGCATGTCTATTCCAGATATACTTTCCAGTTTACCTCACCTTTGCAGTGTGTATGTCAACTTAACAAGAAAAGTTAGGTTATGTAGAGATGTTGGTGGTGGACATAAATATACAGCATATTTTTTATTTTATTTATTATTGTTTTGTTAATTCTTTTTATTTTTGATTAATGTTCTGTGTTAAAGGTATTGACTGAATTTTTATGTTTTATAATGTTATTCAAAATTAATTGATAAACCAATGATATAAATTCAGATTAAAACAAGACATAAGTAATTTTTTGCACGGCTAGCTTTGATCCCAATAATTTTGAATCGCTCGTTATGAAAGTGTGCGAAAAAGTAAACCACATTTAAAATACATTGTTACTTCACGCACACTTTAAATCCTTCTTTATCTACTCTATTTCATATTATTGTATAAGTTTTTAGTTTGTGAAAACTGTCATTATAGATAGCAGTGCGTGAAGGATTGAAAGTGTGCGTGAAATAACAATGTATTTTAAATGGGATTTACTTTTTCACACTGTTTTTTGACGAACTTTCATATAATAAAATATCCTTAACTTTCGCGTTGTCATGGTGATGACATGTGAGCAATAAATTACAACAAAAGTTTTGACAGTTTTGTGGTTTGAAAGAAGCTAAAATTTTTAAATGTCAAAGTTCGAAAAATTGTAGAATAGAAATGAATTCCAGTGACGAAGTGTTACAGTTTTCTAATTTGTTTATCGTAGATAAAATATTGTATGAAACTGTGCGTGAAGTACTTCAAGGACTATTTCATAAATAACTATTATATAATTGTTATTTTGCTCATTTTAAAAGTTGATTTTCACGTAAACGGATTAACGGATTCCGCTATTTTTTTTTTAATTATTTTAGATTTTTCTTTGGTATTTACACTATAAACGTCTGAGCACTATGCCTTCAGTTTTGAGTTGCTCATGCTCATGGGTCGACATACGGTGGAAAATCAAACTTTCCAAACCCACCAAATGGATCGGATAAATAAATTAATGGGTAGCCCCCTCCCCCTATCTTAATCTATTATATAATTTGTTTTAGATATGTACAACATGGAATTGTAAGCTTTGGTGTCAGACAATGTAACTATCCTGCGGTGTTTACAAAAGTAGATTTCTATATAAAGTGGATACTGGATAATATGAAGCCTTAAATATCTGGACGATCTGGACTAAAATCGAAATGCAACGATCCATAAAATTCATATTCTAAAACTTTTAGTGATTTGAGTATGGTTTTCAGAAAACTTTTTAGAATAATTGTTCTCTAATTGTGACATATATATATATATAAATAATAAATGCTACTTTTTGTGTATCATTTTGGAATAAAATTTTAGTATTAAAATGTAAGTAAATTATTAATTTACCTATATAGAAATAGTTCAACATCTCAAAAAAAACACAGGCAGATAAGTTATCCAAGTAAATCTAATGGATGAGATCCTGAAGATGATGAAGGAAATGAGAAAAGCCAAAAAATGACTCAAATAGATAAAAAAAATATAGCAATGAAGAAAAAACATAAAACCGTAAGAAAAAAAGCAATGGAGAGGTGCGAAGAAATAGAAACTCTAGAGTTGAAATAGTAGGTTGTTCAATAAATTTTGCGGTTCGAAAAGAAAAACACAATTTTATGGATTGCAATAAATTTTATTATTCAGTATAGTTTCCCTGAACATCAATATTACGAGTGACTGAAAAAGATTTATTAGAAGCCCTAGGCGTCTCATTGGACAGTGGAAGCAATATTTTGACTGAAGTATTGAGCTTTATTGCTAGTACAATCATAATGGCTGTACCACTCAATACACATTCGCGTACTGATCATGGACATCGGAGACCAAGATCCGGCAAGAGAGGTCATTCCCATGACCACAGGGCCTCCCAGGTCGTTAATATGCAAAATCCTTGTGAAATACCCAATAACACACCTTTAACAAAAATTCACACGAATTGTCTGAAGAGGATATCCACTTGGAACGTTAGGACAATGGGGAAAAATCCAATGCGCAATCAAAGAAGTGGAACGCTTGAACATAGCAATAATGGGCACAAGCGAAATGAGGTGGCCTGACTCAAGTTATTGTGACATAGAACAGGGTATACTATTCACGATCAGAAAATGGTAAATATGAAAATGGAGTTGGAATTATCACACATAAAAGTATAGCCAAATATGTCAACAACTTCATACCAGTGAACGATATAATTCTCCTGTTACAAGTAAATACGTCACCGGTGAATACAAACATCATTCAAGTCATGCACCCACAGCAGACCACAGTGATGAAGAAATATCAGAATTCTACAAACAAATAAGCAACCTTACAAGAGATATACCGAGACACAAACTCCTTATAGTCATGGGAGATTTCAATGTGAAAATAGGTAACGGAAAAGAAGGGCAACATATTGGTCCACGTGGATTAGGAGAGAGAAATCAACGCGGAGAAACAATGAGTACCTTTGCAGCTGAGCATGACTTAATCGTGCTAAACACATTTTACAAACTACCACCTAGACGCTTGTATACGTGGAAATCACCTAGAAATACATTAGTTATCAATTTTGTTTGCAGCATATCTCGTTTAGTTTTAATATAATGGACCTTTAATACAGCTCATTTTAAAGGTCTTTTCAAGCACTATAAAAGGTATTAGTAGCATTATACACCTAAAATCGACCGTTTCTCTATTATTTAAAGTTGAATACACCAATTTCTTTGAGAATGTACCAAAAATTAACGAGACAACGGAGAAGACGTTATTATAAGAAGTCAAATAGACTATATTATGCTTGTTAACAAAAGATATCGAAATAGTTTCAACAGTGTTAAAACCTACCCAGGCGCTGATATTCAATCTGGCCACAATCCTTTAGTGGGCGTGTATAAAACCAAGTTAAAGAAAATACGCGGAAAAACTGTAAAAAAACATGACAGGAGAAAACTGAAATGTAGCGAAGTAAAAGAATTAGTCAGCAGAACATTAAATAGAAAATTCAAAGAAATAAATAATACAACGGAAAGCACAGAAGATAAGATAGAATCCCTTAATAAAACGATAGACGACATTAAAGACAATTTTATGAAGAACGAAGAAGGTAAGAATAAGACATGGATGACGACAGAGATTCTGCAACTAATGGAAGAAAGAAGGAAAAACAAGAACGAAAACTTCATGTATAAAACCTTACAGCGAGAGATACAGAGAAAGATCAGAGAAGCCAAACAGAAAGAACTGGAGAACAGATAATAACAAATTAATATAACGGTAAATTTTGTTACAAAGGTTGATAAATGATAACCATGTTTATAAATTATTGAAAGTAGGGAATTCCCGGTATATGGTATTAAGCAAGTCTACGACAAATATTATCCATTTTAGTCGAGGAAATGAAGCATTTTGGCTCGCAATTTTTTCGTCCAGCATGGATTTACTTGAAATTTTCACAGAAGGTAGGAAATAGTCCAAGGACCATTTTCTATATCATGCCGCTGTACGCTAAAACCTTGGGGGTGGTTACCACCCCATCTCGGGGTTGGGAACTTTTTATTAAATTTTAATCATGTAAATCGATGTAAAACGTAGTTCTAAGAAAAAATGGTTTTTACATTTTTTTCGTAAAACTAATATTTTTCGAGTTATTCGCGGTTGTAACTAACAGTTTTTCGACGAAAAGATCCACTTTTAGAGATTTTTTTGAGAATAACTCGAAAAATATGCATTTACTCAAAAAAACTGTAGCTATTGAAATTGTGTCTTTCAGTAAAGGCCCCGTCTCACCATCAAATAATTGACAGTTATTTGATCAAACTTGACAGTTAGTGACACAAAGTGACAGTTAGTATGTATAGTTTGTGTCACTAGTCAAGTTTGACTGTCAAGTTTGATCAAATAACTGTCAATTATTTGATGGTGAGACGGGGCCTTAACACAAACCAAATTATTTTTTTATAATATTTTTACGACCAATACAAACCGAGATACGGCATGTTAAAAGTTAGCTTTTTTCGTCAAATTTTTAATTTGAGATATTCAAAGCCAAATAAAGGGAAAACTTTGCACTTTTCGAGGAAAACTTGGATAATCTTTTTTGAAATATACAATTAGACCTTTAAAAAACAAACAGTTTCTAGTATAAAAATTAAGTGACATGATCAAAAAAAGGTCGGTAGTTGCTTTTCTTTATGTTGTTCTGAAGCTGTTTCCTTGTGGCATTTTTATAATTAAGTATTTTCTATGGGAAATAAGCCACAATTTTACTAAAAAATGAATTTATTAACGTTTCGAAGCCCAAATCAGGTTTCGTTGTCAAAATACAAAATACTATTAAAATAAACAAAAATGTTTTCGTTGTCAAAATACAAAATACTATTAAAATAAACAAAAATGTTGTTGCTAAGTAAAAAATTCTTCTAATAATTGATTTAATCTGACTCATTTATATTGGCAATTCAGACGTATATTATACATTTTAAAGTAGAAGACTTTAAAATGACATCACCAATATTTATGAGTTGCGTTCCTGGGACGACTTTACTAAAAGATAGTAATCGAATATGTAATCGAATGAACTATCTTTTAGTAAAGTCGTCCCAGGAACGCAACTCATAAATATTGGCGATATCATTTTAAAGTCTTCTACTTTAAAATGTATAATATACGTCTGAATTGCCAATATAAGTGAGTCAGATTAAATAAATTATTAGAAGAATTTTTTACTTAGCAACAACATTTTTGTTTATTTTAATATTATTTTGTATTTTGACAACGAAACTCGATTTGGGCTTCGAAACGTTAATAAATTCATTTTTTAGTAAAATTGTGGCTTATTTCCGATAGAAAATATTTAATTGCTTTTCTTTATGAAAAAAACAGTGAAAACAACCCCCTAACTACCCTCCTAATTAAACATTGGTCTTCACCTTTCTGTAATTCTTTTTATATTTGTATTAACAATACACCCAAGAATTTTGACCCATTTAAAAGGCCTAATTTTAGAAAAATTGGATTTTAAAGAAAAATTAATTTTTTGCAATTTCGTATTTTTCACCATTTTCTTCAAAATATCTCCGAAAATACTAGAGATACGAAAAAAATGATAAACTACTTCTTTTCATAACTAAAATTTCCGTTTGCATAGATTTTCACTACAGTGAATAGTTAGCGAGATATAGCTGTTTAAAACCTCTATTTACGAGCAAACACCCCCTTATTCGAGCCCTTTAAACCCACAACAATTAAAAAGTAAGGGATCTAACGGAATTCAATTTACACAGTCTTATATAGTTCTTCAAAAATCCTACAAAATCACTTTTAAAAATTTTTTTTATTGCCAAAAATAAAGGAGCTATGTTTACAAAACCAATTTTTTTCGAAAAATTCGAATAGTCCGCTTATAGAGCATTTTTACTATACAGAGAGAGTCTGTAAAGTGGAATAAATTCAATATCTCAAATACTAATTGTTTTTTTGGAAAATGCTCAGACCCGTCGATTAGTATTTCAAATTGTCCTTTTTGACATTCAATAATAATGTATACAGGGTGTCCCAATTTAGAGATATGACGTCATCGTCGATTTTCTTAAATGGCAACACTGTCATTTTGATAGCTAATTTGATAGGGTTTGTAAAGTTATACATAACTGCAAAATATCAAATTTTTATTCTCTACCATTTACAAGATAATAGAAAATAACACAGTTATATCTGTAATTTGGAATATATTCAATAATTAAAATACTAACTGTTTTTTTGAAAAATTCTCAGACCCGTCGATTAGTATATCAAATTGTCCTTTTTGACATATAATAATAATGTATACAGGGTGTCCCAATTTAGAGATATGACGTCATCGTTGATTTTCTTAAATGGCAACACTGTCATTTTGATAGCTATTTTGATAGGGTGTGTAAAGTTATACACAACTGCAAAATTTCAAATTTGTATTCTCTACCATTTAGATGATAATAAAAAATAACAAAGTTATGAAAAAGAAGTAATCAACTAATAATTGAATTTAATTATTTCAATAAATTAAGCAAAAACTCATAATGTTGCCCTCAATTATTGTCAAATTGTCAATGGGCAACGTTATGAGCATTTGCTTAATTGAAATAAATAAATTCAATTATTATTTGATTACTTCTTGTTCTTCATAACTTTGTTATTTTTTATTATCTTGTAAATGGTAGGGAATAAAATTTTGAAAATTTTCAGATGTGTATAACTTTACACACGCTATCAAAGTAGCTATCAAAATGATAGTGTTGCAATTTAAGAAAATCAACGATGACGTCATATCTCTAAATTGGGACACCCTGTATACATTATTATTATATGTCAAAAATGACAATTTGATATACTAATCGACGGGTCTGAGCATTTTTCAAAAAAACAGTTAGTATTTTAATTATTGAATATATTCCAAATTACAGATATAACTTTGTTATTTTCTATTATCTTGTAAATGGTAGAGAATAAAAATTTGATATTTTGCAGTTATGTATAACTTTACAAACCCTATCAAATTAGCTATCAAAATGACAGTGTTGCCATTTAAGAAAATCGACGATGACGTCATATCTCTAAATTGGGACACCCTGTATACATTTTTATTGAATGTCAAAAAGGACAATTTGAAATACTAATCGACGGGTCTGAGCATTTTCCAAAAAAACAATTAGTATTTGAGATATTGAATTTATTCCACTTTACAGACTCTCTCTGTATATGTTACAGTTCAAGTTGATTATCCAGCTGGAGTTGACTTTTCCTAGTTCCAGTCGACTCAAACGGCTGGTTTTAGTAAAAGTTGATTATAAATATAAAATGAAGATTTTTATTCAACATTTACTAGTAAAAGTAGACTTCAACTAGAAAAAGTATACTCTTCCCAATGCCATTTAGTAAAAGTTGATTCACACAAACAACCGATTCTAGAAATTAAATGTTACTGTGTATTATGTTCAAATCGTGATATTTATAGTCTAGGCTGTATCGTCGCCCCCGTTAGGTAAATTATTCCAGTTCGATTCTTTTGCACAAACTTACTCAAAAAGAGGTCCTTATAACGAATCCACAGGGTGTCAGGTGGTACCGTAATCGAAAAATTGTTTAAACAATTTTTTCAACAAATTTAAAAATTCACAAAACAATTGTTTTGACAATAGGGATGTTCACAAAAAATTAAAAAGTCATTTCAAACATGTAAAACGATTAAGAAACACCCTAGGAATAATTGTCCAAAATTTCAACAAAATTGAAAAAGCCTTTCTATAAAAAATCTTTATTAGAAATCTAGCATTATTTTCAATTTCAAGAACGCTTCTCTATTGGCCTGACGTCACTAGTTGCATACCCCAAGCGCGCGCCATTCTCATAGTGTTACTGTTTACCTGTTTGACGTTTCAGGTCATTTTATTTTGTTCTCTTCTTGTTTTATCGGGGTTAAAGTGGAGTTTTATAGTGAATTTGTTTAGTTTAAAGTGGATATACTGTTTGTAAGGACATATTTTGGGTTTTACAAAAATAAACAAATAAAATGGAAGAAGGTTTTCAGAAAGCCGATTCGTATAAACTACCGACTGTAGTGTAGATGTAAATGGTGTATGATTTATTGGCATCTTGTAAAAAAATAAATCTACCACAGCTTTACTGAGTGTATATTCCATATAATTTTCCATGTCTTCTTTAAGCTAAAGAAATAAATGCTTAATACTACACAAAAAAAAATAGAGAAAGTTGTATGCATGCATTGTACGCATGCATATTGTATACATACATTGGCTGGTTATTACTTTACCTTGGTTAGGTGTATTAAAAATATTTTTATTCATCTTCATGTGCCTTGTCCGTTGTGGACGTTGGCTATCATCATGGCAATTTTAATTTCATTTGAGGCGTTTCTGAATAACTCGATCGATTTTTGTCCAAATCATTGGCGTAAGTTTTTAAGTCATGAGTGTCTTTTCTTCCGGGTCCGCGTTTGCTCTCTATTTTACATTGCGTTATCAGTTGGAGTATACGATATTTATCATGCCTCATGATATGACCGAAATATTTAAGATTTCGTTTCTTAATTGTAAAAGAGATTTCTTTTTGTTTTCCCATTCGACGCAATACCTGTACGTTGGTGTGGGTCGCCCAGGATATTTTGAGGATACGTGGGTACACCCACATGTCGAATGCCTCTAGCTTTTTCATTAATATTTCCATTATTTTCCAGACCTCTGCGCCATATAGCAAGACCGGAAATAATAACATTTTAGCAGCCGCATTTTTAGTGGGAGAGGTATTATGTCGCAATGGGTGAAAATATTTCTCATGCATGTTGTTAAATGTTGCTATGCCCTTTTCAACTCTGGATCTTATTTTGGTTGTTTCGTATTTCGAGTTGACAACTGTTCCAAGGTAAAAAATATTTTTGAACTTGGGTATTATACATTTTCATTTCAACCAATCTTTTCACTAAATTATTAATGATTTTAATATAATATAGTCATACCTACATCCACATGTAGTTATTTCAAGGTTTACTTTTACTGTATGTATTATTAGAATCCCGTTTTTAGGAATATCCCAGTTTAAGGAATACAAATTTGAGGTCCCGAAACTTTTTCATTTACTCTTTAAGAGGGTAGGTGCAAAATCTTGGTCCAATGCTATTTAAATTCATTCATTTTTTTCGAATCCTGAGAAAACTAATAAGTATTTTTGAAAAATGTAAATGCAGAAAGAACAATTACATTATTACCAAGGGCCGAAAGTCTCTGGAAAACTTCTATAATGTTTATTTTATTAAGTTAGTTCTTTAAGTTAGTTATTTTAAGTTCCAGCTGCAACAAACCATTTCTTTTTCGCTTTTAAATTGGCTGGAACGGTAATAAAAATCTTGTCAGAACTGTTTTTTGATGTATTTACACACCCAGGAACAAAACACCACTTATTTGGCTTTATTTTTAATAATTAAATACGTAAAAAACTGCGCACATTTAAATACACTGAGTAAATAAGTATACAAAACTAGTCGTCGATCAAAGATGTTACGACTGCTGACGTCACGGACCGTAGCCTCGCTGCAGGTTACCGTTTTTCTAGCCTCCGAGAAAATCAACATTATAAACTCATTTATCTTAAAAAATATACATTTTTAAACAGTTTTATGATTGTTACGTTTTTATATACCTTGTAATCTATTGAATTTAACTATATTTAAAAATTAGTGAACATCCCTATTCACAGTTTTCAACAGTTTAAACAATTCACAAAAATAAATTCACTTCGGACATTTTTTTTACATCATTTGGGTCATTTGGAGCAAAAGAGGTCTTTTGTGATTTTTCTGTAAAATTTATTGTTCTCGAGTTATACGCGATTTAGAATTTGAAAAATGCGAAAATGACCATTTTCAAGGCTTAATAACTCAGTTAAAAATTATTATTATGAAAGTCAGAAAGTCACCAAATCAAATTTTAACGACCCCCCTACAAGGTAGTGACGAAATATTTGTCATTATAATATTACTAAGCTGTTATTTTTAATTATTAACAATGAGCGCTAGGAGCGTATTGAGGCGGCTGTCAATGTGAGTGCGACTGAGATTCACCATTGGACGGTCGGAATATAGGATCTTACTCGCACTCACATTGACGGCCGCCTCAATACGGTTTTAGCGCTCATTGTTGATAATTAAAAATAACAGCTTAGTAATAAAACAACGACAAAAACTTCTTCAGAATCTTGTAGGGGGCTTTCAACTTTGATTAGGTGACTTTCTGACTTTCATAATAATAGTTTTTAATCAAGTTATTAAGTCATAAAAATGGTCATTTCGCATTTTTCAAATTTTAAATCGCGTATAACTCGAAAACTATCAATTTTAGAGCAAAATCACAATAGATTATTTTTGCTCCGAATGACCAGAATAATCTAAAAAAATTTGTCCGGAGTGAAGTACTTAGTTATTTATAAAACAGTTCGTGAAGTATGCTTTTTGCGCACGCACGCGATGTTTAGAGCACGAGCGGGTCGATTGCTATATATCGCCTAAGTGCGCAAAAAGTACTTCACACACAGTTTCATACAATATTTTATCTACCAAAAAATAAATAAAAAAACTGCAACTCTTCGTCACTGGAATACATTCCTATGTTACAATTTTTTAGAACTTTGACATTTAAAAATTCAAACTTCTGTCAAACCACAAAACTGTCAAAACTTTTTTTGTAATTTATTGCTCACATGTCATCACCATGACAAGGCGAAAGTTAAGGATATTTGATTATATGAAAATGTGCTAAAAAACAGTGCGAAAAAGTAAATCCCATTTAAAATACATTCTTACTTCAGGCACACTTTACAACCCTTCATGTACTGCTATCTATATTTACAATTTTCACACAATAAAACTTATACATAATATGAAGTAGAGTAGATAAGAATTATTTTTGTGAATTTGGTTAACAAAAATTGGTTAAACAATTTTTCGACCGCGGTACCGCCTGACACTGTGTATTTGTTATAAGGATGTATTTGTTTGAGTAAGTTTGTGCAAAAAAATCGAATCAGAATAATTTACCTAACGTGGGCAACGTTACAGCCTGGTCTAATAGGTAGTTGAAGCGGTCAAAACAAAGAGACGCACACTCATCAAAAATGCACTTGAGATTATACTCGTATAAATTGTATAATCTACTTTTACTAACAAGGGTTAGGAAGAGTCAACTTCAACTAGTAAAAGTTGATTTAAATTTTTAAAATCAACTTTTACTGCTCGTTTCAGTTGGAATTGACTCGAACTAGGAAAAGTCCACTCTAACTGAGAATCAACTTGAACTGTAACATATACAGCGTGTCTACTTGAGTTGGAAACATATGGGAAACTTTTTTATTATTAATTTTACGAAAAAAAGTTATTCTTTATAAAAAGTTCTGCATGCCCCAATACCTAAGATTCAATCATCAGATATCAAATTTTCTCAATATTATACGAGGTATGTCAAAAAATATGAATTTCGGTCAAGGATAAAGTACCTTTATTTCTCTCAATATCGAAAATTCTTATGATAAAAAGTTGTTTGGAATTAAAAGCTAAGATCAAATATGCAATTACATGCTTCTAATTGGAAAAAAAAGTTTCTCAAAGTTATGGATACCCAACATCGTTTTTAATTATTACAAATATGATAACTCGTTTATTATTCATTTTATGAAAAAAAGTTATTTTTTTTTTCATCCGTGAAAATCTAAGACACAACCGTGATATATCAACTTTTATTAATTTTATACGAGGTGTGTCAAAAAATATGAAATTCGCTCAAGATTATAGTACCTTTATATTTCACAATATTTCAATTAGAAGGATGTTATTGCATATCGAAACATAGTTTTTAATTCTAAACAACTTTTTTAATAACCGTTTTCAATATTGTGAAAAATAAAGGTACTTTACTCTTGAGTGAAATTCATATTTTTTGACATACCTCGTGTAAAATTAATAAAATGTGATATCTGATGGTTGCATCTTCGGCCTTAAGACATAAATAGATTTTTATAAAGAATACCTTTTTTTCGTAAAAGTAATAATAAAAGAGTTATCGTATGTGTAACAAATAAAAACGAAGTTAGTATCAATAAATTTGAGAAAAATTTGGAAAATATTTTTTTCCAATTAGAACCATGTAATTGCATATTTGATCTTAGTTTATATTTCCAAACAACTTTTCATAATAAGAATTTTCGATAGTGAGAGAAATAAAGGTACTTTACTCTTGAACGAAGTTCATATTTTTTGACATACCTCGTATAATATTGAGAAAATTTGATACCTGATGATTGAATCTTAGGTTTTAGAGCATGCAGAACTTTTTATAAAGAATAACTTTTTTTCGTAAAATGCATAACAAAAAAGTTTCCCATATGTTTCCAACTTAAGTAGACACGCTGTATAATACCACAGGACTAGTTCGTATACTGGAAGATGACTAAAAAACTATTTGTATTTGTAGTTGTAAATATTTGTAAATTCGTATTTTTTTCTAAATAGATGTTTTTGTAATTCTTTAATTCTACCTTTGTTCTGTATAGATCTATTAACTATCTACTTATAAAAATGGCAATATAGGGAGTTTTTGTTGCTACGTAACGTACGCATCTCCGTATACGTAAAGCAACTAACGTGTCGTAGAGGATGAATGTTAAAATAGGTAGTTTTTGTAACTGCCTTAACGTAACGTAAAGCAAATCGTAAAGTCATTTTTAAATTCTGTTGACATTTAAAAAAATAGAACAATGTTCACACAATATACAATTAATATACAAATGTAAAAAAAGATAAATGAATGATGAAATTGTATGGTTTTAATTGCTTCTATTTAAATATAAAAATATTATTTTTCTTTAGGTTAAAACTTTTTAATTTTTGTTTATACCTACTTTTAAGTTGTAAATTATTGTATACCTACATCAGAATTCCAGTAGGTATAATGTAAATAATGTGGTAATATTTATTTGAAAATTTTACTGAAACTAGGTCATTTGTTTATCTAGTTATTAATTGTGGTGATCACTGTATTTCTTAAATTAATACAAGATTTGTTTGTTTTGCTTTATTAATAGACAACTTAAAAACAATAAAATTTTAAATCTATTATGAAGTTCCAATTTCCAATTACAAACACAGAATAATTTTACTCAAATAGACTAAACCAATAACCAATATAACCTTAAAATGTTTATAAACGGGTAGTACGCATAGAGGTATATATTAACATAGAGGGAGCCTACCTTCCGCGCTTCCTGACGACAAGATCTCATGGACTGGTTTGCTGCATCTCTTTCTAACACATTGTATCGAAAATCTATGATGACATTCAGTGTGAACATAGGCACGGAAGAGGAGGACACCTGTAGCAGCTTTACTATGCGTAAGAGTGAAACAGCACTAATCCAAATAAAAAAGATGGTGTCGTCACTTAGCTCTGAGGGACACTCTCTCTATGCTAATATATAACTCTATGGTAGTACGCTGATGAAATGTTAATTTGGTAGGTAATCGGGCAAGATCCTCGTGTGCATTCGGTGACTTTCGGCTCGATAGGGATGCGTATGAACCTAACGTACCAGCCCGTAACCTTAGGTAATACGTATAGCGATACGGGAGTTCAACCATTAATGCGCAAGCGTATATGTCAAAAAGATGCGTTACGTTTACGTATTTGTGTGCACAAAAACTCCCTAATGTTATTTAGGATGGTTTTTAAGGGTTGAAATATGATATTATATCCTTTAGCATAAAACAATCATTATTTAACCAATCAAAACCAAAATTTACAATGTTTTAGGTGGTTCGATTAAGTAAAAGTCATTATAAAGTGTTCCGTCTTTAAAACCACTTTTATGCAAGAAATAGTGAAACAAATTGGGAGGTGAGTTTCACAACTATCAATGTATTTACCATTCATCACCTGGGATTACTAAGTTTTCTGTTTTAAAGACGTAGAAAGTAATTGCATACAAATAAACAAGACAAAACTAACCTAAAACCATAAATTTTAAAAAGATATCGCTCTGGTTTTTTGTGCGTTATTGACAAAAATTAAGTATAGTATAAAGCGTTCCATACACGTAAAATTAATAAAATACAATAAAAATATGCCTGATAGTCAAGATCGTGAATTTACGAAATTAAAAGAGTTTATTAAGGAAGAGAACAAGAGATTATCTGAATATTTCATATCTAGTCTTAAGGAGGAAGTAGCCTTCTTAAAAAAAGACATTGATGAACTGAAAGTTGAGAAAGAAAAACAAACTATTAGAGTTAAAAGACTGGAAACTGAAAATGTAGAACTAAAAAATCAAATTGAACGAATTGAAAATAAACTAAGAAAAAATAATATTGTTATTTTCGGCTTAAATGTACAAAAGTCAACACTTCTTGAGGATATCATCCAAGAGTTGAATCAGAGACTGGATATAAGTTTAGTAAATTCAGATATCAGTGGTTTCAATGTCTTTGGTAAAAATCCAACAAATAAATCAGTACTGGTAGAATTCGCAACATATTCAGCAAAAATTAGTGTTCTAAAAAAGTGCAAGCTTCTAAAAGGTACAACGGTGTTCATCGCCGAAGATCTATCCCCATCTCAACAAGCAGTAAGAAAGGAATTATTAAAATACCAATCTGAACTCAGGTCGTCAGGTAAAACGGTGAAGTTGAGAGGAAATAGGCTTATAGTTGATGGTCAATCTTTAACACTGGAAAAACTGTCTATTACTACTACTAACAAGACTGCTGAAGTAACCGACACATTATTGGATGAAACCAGAAAAACAAATCGTTACCCCACTAGAGCAGCATCTTCAAAAAATTAACTTTTTTTTACTGTATATTGTACTTATAGTTTTTTTTTCATCTTTTTTTGTTTTCTAGAATATTTTTAATTTAATAATCATTAATACTGGTACGCTATATTAATTATTGTAACATGAATTCGTTTCTGGAATACATTAATTACACTCCTATTGATACAAAAGTAGTTGACTCCATAAACGAATATAATTTGTGTTCCAATAAGAACTACTCTTTTCGTATTTTGCACCAAAATATTAGGTCCATTATTAAAAATTTTGATGAGTTTAATATTTACACACAACAAATAGAAAATGATATTGATTGTTTTGTATTAACTGAGACCAGACAAGTGGCATGTATAGATATTTTTAAATTGGATGGATATAATATCCATTATAACGAGGGTAATTTCAATCAAAATGACGGTGTGATAATATTCATAAAAAATAACCTTGACTACGAGGTGGAAATAGTAGAGGTTAACATTTTTAAATTCTTAAAATTAAAAATTAAACTCAATAACATAATGATACTTATTACAGCAATATACCGTTCGCCTGCAACCTCAGAAAGTGCGTTTATTGTAGCCTTAGAAAGTTATTTAAATATAATAAAAGCAGAACCAATCACATATAACATTATTGTTGGCGATATTAATATTGACATACTTGCAGACGATGAAATCGCTAATACTTATTTAAATTTACTGTCCGAATATAATTTTCATTCATTAAAAAACAAAATAACGAGACCAAATAAATCGGGAGGTAGCTGTATAGATCATATGTTTGTTAAATCCACTAAAGAGTCTATTGAAGATATTTGCTCTCCTTTCATTATTACATCTTTAACTACCGATCACTTCTGTACAATAGGAGAACTAAACATTAACATGAACATTATTTGTAAAAAAAATATTAATAAATTTAAAAATAGTTACATTAATTATAACACATTAAGAGAAATACTAAGAAAGTATGATTGGAGCGAAATTTTCCTTTTACGTGACGTACAAGATATTGCAACTAAAATTGTAACAACTCTTCAAAAGAAAATAAAAGAATCTACTTATGAAAAAAAAAATAAAACGGAACGAAGTTAAACGGAAAAAATGGATAACGTCTGGCATAATAAAATCAATAGACACAAAAAATAAATTATATAAAAAAATGATCCAAAATCCACATAATGAAATTCTTAAACAAGAATACAAAAATTACAAAATTTTTTTGACAAATTTAATAAAAAATACTAAGGCAGAATATTTCAAAAACGTAATTACTAACAAACCCGGTAGTAGAAATACGTGGAAGGTTATTCGTGAACTGACCCAAACTGAGGTAAATTCTGTAGGCGTTAAACAGTTAGTAGTGGGTGACCGGATTATGAACTCTGATTTGGATATCGCTAATACCTTCAATAATTATTTTTCAGCTATTGGTGAAAAACTGGCTAACAATATAAAAAAACCGCCATCCAATAGTCCGAATAGAATCTCAGTCGCTCAAAGTGCTTTTTTTGATCCAATAGCTGAAAGTGAAGTTATAGCGATTATTCAATCCCTTAAGTTGAATAAAGCTCCCGGACCTGATTTATTAAAGGCAGAAATATTAAAAGAAGTTTCAGGAGAAATTGTATCCCCTTTAACATATTTATTAAATAAAATTATAGAAAATGGAAAATGTCCAACAGAATTTAAAGACGCAATTATCAAACCTGTATATAAATCAGGAAATAAGGATTTAAGCCAAAATTACCGCCCAATTTCACTAATCTCAAGCCTTGCAAAAATTATGGAAAAAGCGATTAAAACTCGGATGCTAAAATTTTTAGACCTACATAAAATCATATCTAATAATCAATTTGGCTTTGTTGAAGGCAGAGGTACAGCTGATGCAATTGCTTCACTAATGGGTTGCATTTATGATTCAGTTGATAGAGGTAAGCCCACATTATGTGTATTTTTAGACTTGGCTAAAGCTTTCGACACAGTAAGCCATAAGCAACTCTTGGAAACTTTGGCTGATGTAGGTTTCAGAGGCAACGTATTAAGATTTTTTGAAAGTTATCTAGATAATAGGGTACAAAGGGTAAAAATAAATGAAAGTATGAGTGAGAGAAATGTGGTGAAGTACGGTGTTCCGCAAGGAACGATTCTTGGTCCATTGTTGTTTATAATTTATGTTAATAATTTATTGTCAATGAAATTAAAAGGTAAAATTATTAGTTATGCAGATGACACAGCTGTACTGTATACTGCAGATAATTGGGAGAATCTAAAATTATTGGCTGAAGAAGATTTAAAAAATTGTTTTGATTGGTTTGCACACAAACAACTAACTGTTAACTTCACAAAAACTTTCTTTTTGCCTTTTGGATCTTACAAAACAAGTCTGCCTAACTACGAAACACTAATAATATCCAATGAAGGATATAAGGATCAACATATTCTGTCTGCTCATTCTGTAAAGTATTTGGGAATTACAATTGATAGTCATTTAAAATGGAACCTACATATTGCGAATGTGACTAAAAACCTTCGAAGTTTACTCTATAAATTTAAATACTTAAGCAATATTTTAGAACAGCGCCTTTTAAAAACTATGTACTTTGCCTTAGTAGAATCTAGATTATGCTATGGGATTCTTGGGTGGGGCGGGGCGTATGGCAATCATTTGGAACAACTAAATGTCGTCCAAAGAAAAATTTTAAAATCAATTTATCGCAAGCCCAAGCTTTACTCCACTGAATTATTATACAAGGAAACTAATATTTTTGATATTAGGCAGCTTTATTTTAAAGCGGTTACTGTATATCAATATAAAAATAAACAAACACTACAGTTTACCTTGCATGAATACTCCACCAGAAACAGGAATAAAGCGATACCCCCTAAAAGTGAAAAAACAATTGGACAGCGTTGTTTCACTTACCTAGGACCTAGGTCCTTTTGCGTTTTACCCATAAATGTTCAGAATGTCAAGAACATAAAACAATTTAAAAATAAATTAAAGAAATATATTATAGATACGCCTCTTTCAGTAATACATGAATTAATTGAAGTTAGAAAATAAAACAAGTGTTTGAATATTGGACTCATAGTTGTTGTACTTAATTGTGTTTTTTTTTTCTCATTTGTTGCTGTTATTTTTTGATAAATACATCGTAGGGATGCTGTATTTTTAAATTTTTTCCAGATTTTGAAATATAATTATTTTCTTTAATTATTTAAGTATTCAAAAAACAATGTAATGCTCTTTGCTTTTTCTTTGTTCTCTTATTATTAAGTAATAGATATTATATTATTGTATTGCCTGTGAAAAGATAGTGTGTACCTACTCAGGATATTTTTGTTACATAATGAACCAAATTGACCACTGCACAAGCATTCTGCTTCAAGTGGTATTTTTGTGTTTATTTATAGGGAATTATAATGATTTTAATGTATTACCATTGTATGTATTGTATCTTTTCTCTGAATAAACATTATTTATTTTTTTTATTTTACCAATGTTAACCATATTAAAGTTTACAATGTTTGTATATAATTTTTGCCAATAAGGGGTAGTTTACACACCGAAAAATAATCAACGCCCTTGACCATGATATAGAATATCAAGTATAGGGTGAGATGATCCTAATCTCAAATTTTTATGTAAATCGATGCAAGCCGAAATTATCCTTTTAGGATAAGTACCTAAATTTTTTATATATAGCTCCAACAAGGGTGGTTTTAAGAGCTGAAATATTATGATATTATATCTTAAAGCATAAAACAATCATTATGTAGCTAATAAGAACCAAATGTTGACAATATTAGTGTTTAAAATGTTATTTTATAATTTTTTACAACTAGGGGTAGTTTTCACCCTTAAGAAACCAAAAGCGTACAACGGCTCAATATAGAAAATGAACTAGAGGGTGAAATGAGCCTAATCCCAAATTTTTGTACAAATCGATGCTGGACGAAAAAATTGCGAGGTTTTGCAATTTTTTCAGTTTCATTTCCTCGACTATTTAATAACTAACTATTATCACATGTTAATTAGTAAATCGTGTATTCCCACTCTCGTTAAACAACATTAGTTCTCTGTTTCAAAAACAACTTTTTCTTTGGTGGAATAATCAGTCCAATATTAGGAATGTCAACCTCTTAATCTTAACTTTTCTGCAATAACATAAATATTAAGAGGTACGAAGATGTGAATACCATCTCAAAATTTCAACCAGATTCTTGTGTATCTTCAAAACCAGATTCGATGCAAAAATTTGTGATTGTGGTCATAAAAACATGGTGCCAACATGTTTGAAATCTTTTTGTGTGTTTTTGGTTGTAGTTAGCCTTTCCAATGGACAATGTAAGTAAAATCTGGTCAAATTTATTTCTAGTTTATTATAATTTTCGATCAAAGGTTAAATAACCTGGCAATCGCTTGTTTATACCAACTTATTGTTTTTTTTATTAGGTAGTACCAATTATTAGTAGATAGATAATACATATTATGTATGGTCAAAGTCAACAACAAACTTGACCTTTTAAACATATTTCAGAATACGGATACAAATTTTATGTTTACAAGAAATAATCATTCGATTATATTACAATAATTCAACGATTTATTACAAAATTATTACAAAAACAAAGTATTGGTAAATGTGATGCCTACATGAGAATTGAATAAGTTCTTTTCATGCTCATTTTCCTTTGTTTATAATGTTTAAAATAATGCAAAAATTTCATCTTAATTTTTAATTCACTGATTTGATTTATCTACGTTGTAACTAACGTCATAATAGGGGGGGCAGACTTACCTCAGATACAGTGTTGCCACAGCTGCCGATTTTTCGGTAGATATACCGAATACCTGTCAAATCTACCGATCTACCTAATTCTCCTTTTTTTCTACCAAAAAATCAAAATTCTTAATTTTCAAATTAATCTGCCGATTTTTTGTTTCTACCGAAAAATCAAAATTATTAGAAAAATTTTTTTAGCAGATAGATTTGGCAACAGAGTTTAGTCAATTTTCAAGAATTCTTTAATTGCTTTTACTAGCTTGTGACACAATGTGCGAACCAGCAGATACGGATTTACTGATATCAATTTTATGACCAGTCCCTTGTCCTTTTGTATTATGATTTTGGGAGTAAAATGTATCTACCTGAAACTGAATAGTGAATACTGAAGGATTGTGGCTTATTTTGATATAGAAGATAATTCCAAACTAAAAATAGTATTTATATTAAAATCTTAAAACAGGAGAAATTTATTTCGCACCTTTTTAACTTACAGTATTTCGACATAACTAAAGAACATTAAACATTTTTCTCGTTCTCAATTAATTGCTTCAATATCCGACATTGTTTTGTTTTTAAACGATTATAAAGTGTAAAAAATCATGCTTTTGCCTATAAAACATTCCTTGTAGATTTTAGAGAAAAATGTTTCAAATAAATATTCTAGATCTAATAGTTTCTAATTTGAAATACATAAACAATTGGAGATAATTGCAAAAAACCCTTATTTTTGCAGTAATTTATACATGTTAATAACTTATAACTATTATTTATTATAATAAAATTTTTTAACTTGTTTAAACAATTATCCAGCTTTCAAATAAGAATATTTGTATTTTGAACGTTAATAGGTACACGTGTGGTAAGTTTTTTTAAAAAGTCTACAACAGGAAAAAATATGCAGTTTTATTTTATTATAAATAAATTAATTCCTCTCTGAACAAACTGAAATATGAAATGCTTCGTATTTCATTTTACAGCTAATTACTTTAATTATTTTATTTTATATATTTAGATGGAGGTGACCCTTGTACTACTCCCGCTGGAATACAGGGAAATTGTCTTCCCGTAAGATCATGTCCATCTATGATGACGGCTCTTCTCACTGTTCAAAGACCCTTATCTGATACAGCAAGAGAACAACTTGAGGCTTACTATTGCAGTACAGACTTTAAGGTAGGTTAAATCGATTATCGTTATTACACAATCTTAAATGAAATACTGAAAATGGATCTTCCACATGGTTTTGTTGTCACTCGTTGCGGCATCACTTTTTCTATTTTTCCCACTAGGTGTTTTTTTTTGGAATTTTTGACCCAGCTAGGTATTTCATAAGTTTTTTGAGCATTATGGACCTCAATGACCAAAACCTCTATGTTTTCTGCAGTGGATTCGGTGGACTTTTGAAATTATTAACAATTTATGGCCAACAATGCACCATTTTAAGAACGTTTACCAGTAAAACGTAAAGCATTTTGAGCTGTAAAAAATCTAGGAATTTTTAGTTTTCCAATCTATGTATTTAAAACTTTGTACTTACTTACATGCATTAAAACTTCAGTCCTCGATCTTTTAGGTGAATTAAAAATATTCGTCCATAATATTTGTCGTAAGAGAACTTATTTTTAAGTTGTGAAAAAGTGCCAGCTTTTCGAATACGAAAAATAATTGTTTTTCGGGAAATAGCGAAAAAGTTATTCTAAATGTTGTAGCAGATGGATTTCTGCTACAGTGTTTTGTAAATAGTATCCATTAATTTTATATCCTATCCCAAGAAAAATATCTATTTTTCTAATTTATTTTGTCCGTATTTTTGTCTGTATTTTGTGTGTTTTGAGTTAATATATCATTAAAATATTCTGAACCGCCCCTGGTTCTGAGTATTACGGTTTATTTCACAACATTGAAAAACGTTAGGAAATTTCCTGTTTGTTTGTGTAAGTAAACATTTATTATTCTAGAAGGATTCGTTGAAAAGTCCCGAGTATTTTTCCCTTTCCTTAAGCGCAAAAAATACTATGATATTATTGGATTAGATTTTAAATATCTTGTAGTTTCTCTCCGCCGATTGGTAATGTTTTCAGCCGAAAGAATGATCGGTTTGACGCGAGAGAGACGTGACGATGCAAGAGTCAGTTCTAAAAGCATGTTTGAAAGGTGAAGACTTTTTTCGCTAGAACTCACAAAGAAACGCACTTTACCGGTTTAAAATGGCTTCTTTCGTTATGGTAAAGAAGAAAAAAACTTGCATTTTGTCCAGTAAACATTAAGGAATATTGTTGCAAAGTTTCACAGCATTACGTTGGATATATTCATGTTGGATATATTCATGTTGGATATATTCAAGTTTTAGAATAAAGAAAAAGAAATGGCATAGAAGCCATATGAAGGTAAATGATAGCCCAGTTTGACCCAACGAGGAATCTAAGATGAATGTCCCCCAATTTGGTTCCCAAAAGTATGGAATATGTCCAGTAAGTACTCGACATGTGAATTTGAGGATTTTTCAAACGGCGTCCAAATTTCTTTAAATAGTAGGAAAGTCCTCAAGTCTGTGTAAGTATCCTTTGCTTATTTGGTTATGTAGTTAGTCTTCTTTAAACCCTCTTACCCCCCCAAAAAACCTTACCCTTTCCAAAAAATGAGCTGTCGTACGCAAGAAGCTTTATATGCCTATTCCTTCCTCTTTAGCCCCATTTCGACCCAAAGTATCTATATAGTTAATCTTGTCCTTGATCCCATTAGAGCAGACATGTAAAAACGCTACAAATGCCGCACAACGTGTGGAGCTTGACTCATTTTTAGCCTCCTTCCGGCTCCATTTGTACGCAAAAATGCTTCAATGTTGATATGCAAAAAATGTGTTTTTCCACCTACCTCTACCGGAAGTATACATTTTCTGACCAGATTGTAGGGAACAAAGTCGTACTTTACCTCCCTAGGGAGACAAAGTATTTTTACTCCCTAGAGAGTGAAAGTAAAAGTGACGTCATGGTATGTCATTGATGAAATAACTTATTGGCGCCCTATACAATATTCTATTTTCTATTTCGTAAGTATCTATATGTTGTAACCGGCCAAACAGCGTTAGGACTTACTCTCCCCCTCTCTCTCTCTCTCTCTCTCTCTCTCTCTCTCTCTCTCGCTCTCTCTCTCTCTCTCTCTATCTCTATCTCTATCTCTATCTGTTTCTCTCTCTATCTCTTTCTCTCTCTCTCTCTCTTTCTCTCTCTCTCTCTCTCTCTCTCTCTCTCTCTCTCTCTCTCTCTCTCTCTCTCTCTCTCTCTCTGTCTCTGTCGAACGCCTTACGATAATCTATAAAGCATATGTACAGTATAATATTGAATTCCCTAGCTTTTTCGATTATCTCTCTTATATTCAACAGGTGTTCTCGAGTACCTCTACCTTTGGTAAATTCATTTTGCTCTTGTGGAATTTCTCTTTGAAGGAATGTTTTTAGTCTCTCATTGATTATATGTATGTAGCATTATTTTACTGGCATGTGATATAAGAGAAATAGTCCTATAATTGTCGCATTTATGGAAGCTCCTTTTTTTATGAATTGTCGTTATTGTAGATTTTGTCCAGTCTTCAGGCCATTGTTTAGAATGGCATATTTGGTTACAGAGTGGATAAAGTAATTTTACGCCGGTTTCTTCAAAGCCTGTGGCTTTGAACATTTCTGCTGTTATCATATTTGGACCTGGTGCTTTATTGTATTTGACCTTATATATTATTTGATTATATATTATAAGGTTTTTATGTTTTAAGGTGTGTTGTCCTCGTGTACCAATCGTCATAAAGGAACTGGCCAATCGAACGGATCCTGATACGTCTGATCCCGGACAAATTTCGTCTGATGTAGATATGACTAAGCATAGAAACTACGGACTGTTGCCTTCAGACTGTGGTTATTTGGATGTGGCGGTAACAAAAATCATAAACGGACAGGACGCAGGACGTGATTATCCATGGATGACTTTACTGAGTTTTAGAGGACCTGGTAAGATAATTCGCCCTATGATGGATGACCGAAGTTATCTTTAACGTTTAAGTTAAAGTTAAGATAACTCTCAGGGATAACTATGCCCATAACTATTTACGTAAATTCGGTGTGACGTATCCGTCACCGTTATGAGATAGTTATTTCTTAAACGTTAAAAGAGAAATAACATTTGAGTAATAAAAATGACACGTTTTCGGTCGGTTTTTTGCGAATACCTTAAAAACTATGCATCTAACTAAAAAACTATATAAAACATTTTTGTAGCTTATAAAAAATTAAAGAGACTAGTTTCTTCGTAAATCTTCTAGTTATAATACAAAAAGAGATACAGAAACTGTCGATTTTAGGTGTATACACATACCTACACATACCTTTTGTAGTGCTTGAAAAGACCTTTAAAATAAGCAATATTAACTGTCGATTACATTCAAACTAAGCGAGATATGCTGCAAAAAAAAATTGATGACTAATGTATTTTTAAGAAAAAGTCAGAGGTATATTTAACCCCTCATCCACCAGAATTTAAATGCGTCATTTTCCTTCTACAATACCTTTTATTATAGAGTTATTTCTATGTTGAAAAAGTTGGATGGGTTTAACCTTTAACTACACGCGCTGGCGTATTTTGTACGCCAGATATAATAATTCTACTGCAAATATATTTAAAAATTTAATTTTGGACCTTGTTTATCTCTCTAACCTATCACTGGAATGTGCTTTGCAATTTGGTTTTAGTTTCGTTATAATCGGCGTTCTGGGAAGATAGTAATTTACAGTTTAGTATTTGTTGTTTCCGGTGGGGGACAATATACGCCACGATTATATTAATATAAGTAGTAATATAAGTTCATATTTCAATTGTTTTTTAGTCAATATGGCACAAAATATAATTTTCTTTATAAACAATACTTTTCTCCTGTAAAAATCACATTTCAAAAAAATTTTTATTAGTAATTTTATCTATCATGGAATCCAGTTATTCCATGACTCCAGTTATAAATCCCAATTGGCTTACTGAGAAGGAAGTCCAAGCATTCACTGATGCTGAATAAGGTTTATAACAAACAACTAAGTGTATTTTGTAAAAAACATTAAACAAATCTGCTGTTTTTAAGTGTATTTTCTTGTGGCGTATAAAGTACGCCACGCGTGTAGTTATGTGATAACTTGATGGGCAGGTAGTTAAAGGTTAAAATGAACATAGGCGTAACCAGGATGATCCTAAGGGGGGGGGGTTACAACTACCTAAAAGGGGGGGTTACAACTACTGGAAGGTCTCTGAGCGCTATGGTGTTAAGCGTATAGAGCTCAAAGTATATCCCAATGGGGGGGGGGGTTACAACCCCCCAAAACCCCCCCTGGTTACGCCTATGAAAATGAATGATTTTTTTGAAAAAAGTAAGATCAAGTTATAGAGCGCATTTTTAAATTTTCTTAAAAATCTTCCTTTTTCTCCATGTAACTTGAAAATGATACAGCAAATTTTTAAAATTTTTTTGCTTTTTGGTTGATTTTTTTATAGTATTTTTAATTTTAGTCACTCGTAAATACAAGAAGTCACTACAAAAATTTTAGTCACTCGTAACAAGGGAGCGCTGGTTAAAGGATCATGGTGGATCCAGAGCTTGGTCACGGGGTCATGACCCCCCCCCCAAACGAAAATAAGTATCAATTCAATAATCTAAAAAAAAACGGAGAGCTGTCAAACAAAAAAAATCAGGCCCATCTAAAAAATCCAAAAAATAATTGAAAACCCACTTATCCTAGGGGTGGTAAGACTAAGCGACCTTGCATCAGAGAAAAGTAATTAAATCACCCTCAAGATCCATGACCCCCAAAAATATTTCTGGATCCGCCACTGTAGAGGATGCAAAAATAAATTGTTTTGACGTACCTCTCTTATCTCAACTATTGTGCCGAAATCAGCCACTTCTTTGTACCAGGTTTTTTCCGTGTATTAGGATGTTATTATCCTTGATATCGTAATGGACCAAACGTCTTTCTGCCAGGTAGATAGAAGCGAGACACACATCACCGATGCAGTCCCACAAGACGAATTCTGGAACATCATTGAGATACAGCTGAGATACAGCTGAGATACAGCAATGAAAAATAAAAACAAAATTTTTATCTAAAAAAGCCCTACATTTTTGTATGGTATCTTTTTTTCGTATCTCTTATTAGTTTCGAGTTACATGGAGAAAAAGGAAGATTTTTAAGAAAATTTAATGTATAATTCGATCTGTATAATTCGATCTTGTCTTAACCATTTATTTTAAACCCGTCTAACGTTTTAAACATAGAAATAACACTATAATAAAAGGTATTTAGAAGGAAAACGATGCATTTAAATTCTGGTGGAGGAGGGGTTAAATATACTTCTCATTTTGTTGTAAAATACATTAGTCATCAATTTTTTTGCAGCATTTCTCACTTAGTTTGAATGTAATCGGCATTTAATATTGCTCATTTTAAAAGTCTTTTCAAGCACTACAAAAGGTATTGGTATACACATAAAATCGACTGTTTCTCTGTTATTTCAAGTTGAATACACCGATTTGAGAATGCACAAAAAAAAAACAAACTTTTTTCACCTACCATATATCTTTTTGTATTATTTATAACTAAAAGATTTATGAAGGAACGAGTCTCTTTGTTTTTTTTATAAGCTACAAAAATGTTTTATACAGTTTTTTTAGTTAAATGCATAGTTTTTAAAAGGTCCGAAAAGGTGTCATTTTTCAAAGAGAATGGCCAATTTTCAGCCGCGAATAACTCAAAAAGTATTGAGTTTTCAAAAAAAAGTTATGGAATAGTTTTAACTTAGAAATAGGTTCTCTAAAACAAAATTTTCCACCCACCGAGAAGGGGTGGGAACCGCCCCTAAGATAAAAACGCACATCGGCATAGGGTAGACTTTGAATAAGGAATAAGTAGAGGCTATTCCCAAGATTTCATTAAAATCCATGCAGTTGGGTAGAACTCGGAGGTAATATCCTGTTCTTGTTCTCATTGACTGACGTATTTGTAGCACGTAAACCGACATTATGATTAAGTAACAAATAGTAATGGTGCGATAACTTAAACAATTTAGGAGGCTAATATTGAAGAAGAAACAGGCTTTAAAGCCTACATATAAGAAGAAAGAAGAAGAAGAACAAATAGTAAACAAGGAAAAATTTGAGAAAGGAATAAATGTATTGAACATTTTGACGTACCATAGTACCATTACAGTTACAGTTATAGCAATAATTAAATTACAGAGTCTAGAACAGGCAAGTATCACTCGTTTCAGTAATGTGTGATGCGACTACGATTCTGGATACCACTTATTATTCGATTTGGCATAGAACTGATCACGTTTTGTCCTTTCGGAGAAAGTGGTCCATCCCTCAATGAGAACCTTTTGAAGCTCTTGTAACAGTTTGTTGGAGCAAGTATACGACCTTACACTACTTTTTAGAAAGCTTCGTATTTGATCAATAGGATTAAGGTCTGGACTTTGAGCAGGACAGTCTATTTTTGAACACCCACATCTTCAAAATTATGTGTTACAATCCTTGCCGCATGTGATCTCGCAGTATCTTACATTAGCAGAAAACCATTACAGATAAACCCAGCATATGGCGTCACATCCCAAGTAGCAATTTTACGACCTGCAACTAATTTTGTCCTAATGGGCCTTAACCAAGGACAACGTCTGTTTTTCCTATGGACCAACGTTGCTGCTAATAAGTAATATAATCTAATGACCAACCGACATCGGGAATAACGACGTCAATTATTAGGATAAGGTTTGACGTTAATCTGACGTTGGTCTTAACCTATCTGTAGTATAAGTGCAATTAAGTGGCATACATCAACGACTACTCAACGTCGGGAATTACAACGTATTTTTTAGGATAGATGCCAACGTTCAGAGGACGTTGGTGTTTTATCGAATATGGTAGACGTATTTTTTGGGAAGACGACAACGACAATCCAACGTTGAGAATACCAACGTTAATTATTAGGTTAAGGTTTAACGTTAAGCTGACGTCGGGTATTACCTCTATACTACAATGTAATTTACTGGAAGACATTTAACGACTGCTCAACGTCGAGGATTACAGAGTATTTATTAGTATCGAACCCAACGTTCAGGAGACGTCGGGTGTTTTCTCAGTAGGTATATGGTAGATTGCTGTACTTGCGGGAAGGTGAGAACGACAATACAACCTAGGTAATAACAACGTAGTACTTAAGTAAAGTTGTATACGTTAACCTGACGTCAAAGTTTTTTTATAAGATACCTGTAATTTACTAAAAAAACGTCGACGACTATCCAACGTTGTAAAGTAAATTTTCGACAATCGGTTGTTTAGTTTCCAACTAAAAACGACGTAAAAATTTGCTGATTAGGGCCTATCTGACATACTCATCTTGACTTATATGACTATAATATGACAGATATTACATTGCATAACATAACCTTACCTTTTTACACTGGGTTTTTCTAGTTTTTCTATAAACTGTATATTAACAATAATAATTTATTGAATGAAAAACCTATATGTTAAAAAAATATATAGTTGTTCTTTGAGAAAAACAATGTCTCAAAATGAAGGGGAATCTGAATCATATGATAATTTTTTTTAACCCTCTTTGAAGGTGGCCAGATTAAGGAGAGACCAGACTAAGGCGTGTTCACGACGACGACCGGTCGTCGGGAGTCTGTCGTCAAGACCATGTTGTTTGCGCTTACTTTAGGACGTATTAGGTATACCAATAGGTAAATTCGAGGTGTGCAAGGTAAAAATAGGTTATACTAAAGGTCGGCAGGGGGCGTCCTTGTCCAAATCAGTTAAAATGTAGTGCAATTTAGGTCGCGAGTCAAATCTGCCATTAATGAAAGATCGCCATGGTTCAGCCATTTTTTGAAACATAATGTTTGGCAGTTTTTTTGCTAGATTTTAATGAATATTTGATTTTCATTTACGAATTTTGTTTATATATAAATCAAGGATAATTTTTTATGGGTCTAGACATAATAATATGTTTTTTAATTACGATGGTTATTTCTATTTTTACCGTTTTGTTCGATTTAACCTGTAAATTTCTGAGGCGCTTTCAGTTTTTAGCAATTTTTATACCTAGTTTAACAGTACACTTCCTTGCGTTTGTAAATTTTCGACCGCATTATGCAATGAGACAGATGATTAATAAAATAATTATACAAGTCACTTGGGTTATATTCTGAATATAGTAGGAACCTACTTAAATAAGTATCAACAGGCCGTCATGCATCTTAGTTTCTGATGATTTAATATCCTCCAAGATTATTAACCTATTTGGTAAAAATGAAGTGTGTCGGCCGTACTTCTGTGGTAGAGAATTTTATACTATTACTTTACAAGACCAAAGTCCTAAAAACTAACGTAATTTGACGATAAAATATCTCGAGCTGAGAAGTCGAGAGGGGGACGTCGAGGCAACCCGTATTTCTATTCCCCACTTAGGTGCAAATAGCGGTTTTCTGACCGTCGTCGCAACGTCGTGTATTAACGTTGGGGCATTTAATCCAACGTTAAGACGTCGTAATATTACGTCCAATTGCTTCTTGGGATGATGCTGTAGAATCTCAGTTTTGTATCGGTGTGCTGTTAATGTCCTAGTAAATACCTTGTATCTGCTTGTACAACTTAATTAAACATTTCTAATGGTTAATTTCTTTCAGATAATAGAGGAGCGTTCGACTGTGCTGGTTCAATTATCAACAATAGATATATCCTCACGGCAGCCCACTGCTTAGTAGATAGATCGAGATTGTAAGTAAACAATAAATACGATAGTTATTACAAATTATAAGAAAAATATTAGATGTAACAATTTTACTAATAAGATAATAATTACCTTTTACACTGTGGCGACACGTTTCAATTACTACTTTTTAAATGCTAATTTTAATTTTAATTTTTAATAACTTTTTCAAAATGAAATAATACGTCCCATTTAAAATTCACATTTAATATACAAACCTTATGCATAGAAGGGCCTGTTAAGTTTTAAGAAACGAAATATATCAGTATTCAGGTAAAATGCCTTCTCAGCTTTTAAAACACCACATCTAATAATTTATTGCCTGTCTGGCCATATGGTAAAACCACATAATGACAAACTAATGTTTGTAGTTCAGTAGAGTCACAGCGGGCACCCCCGTGCGGGTCACACCCTCGCTAAAATAACAAACCCTCTTTCGAGACATTTTCACGTTCTTTTTGCTGATTGAAATAAATAAATTATTGACAGACAGTTTGTTGTTTTTACATTATTTCTTTTAATTTCATTTAATTGTTTCCGTGGACAATAAGGAGCACACACGCAACTCAATCACCACGGAACAACACTATTCATTCCAAGTATCCTTGAATGCTCTCATATGCACAGGTAAGAATAGGAAACAGGACATCGATACCATTTAGTCTATCAAGACTTGGACAAGGAGACCCCTTATCACCGTTGCTCTTTCATTTAGCCTTAGAATATGCAATAATTAAAATATCATCTGAGCTGACAGGGGGACTGCTAATTGGAGATCAAAACTATTGTTAGTCTTATCTGGGCATTCGAGTAAATGAAAAGAAGACAAAATACATGCTGATAACCAAAAATTGAAGATCAAGAGTTTGTCAGAACATAATTATTAATGACCGACAACAACTTAGAAGTGGTAAAAGAGTTTAAATATCTGGGGGCGATAATCACAGACGACAACCACATAGAAAAATCTCAGCAAGGTTAGATGCGGGGAATAGAGAATTTTACTCCCTATCATCATTATTAAGATCTAAGCTGCTACAAAGAAAATCAAAATTAAGTCTGTACCTACATGTCAATTATTCGCCCAGTTGTTACAACTTAGGTTCGTTAGATTAGTACACGTTAGTATGTGTTTTCAAGTGGCACACAAACGGTGCGCACACGATCCAACTTCTGTCAGCGCCAAGAACGCACGGCATACACACCGCGCGAATACATACCTTTATATTCCGTATCTTGATCTGTTAAAAATTGTCTCATGAGTCAGTAAGTCTCATTAGTCCGTTAGTACGTAAGCCTTTGAACTTTGGCTTTATATAAGAATGTTGAACATACCTTGGGCAACCCACACCACTAACGAAAATGTCCTGAGGAGAATAGGTACAGATAGAGAGCTGCTAAAGATCATCAAAGTTGGAAAAGTTAGTTACCTATGACACATTATAACGAAAAGTACCGCCTCGCGCAATTGATCATCTAAGGGAAGTTTTTAATGAAACTAACTATTTATTTCAGACGTTTACAGTTTGAACTTATCTTAACCACTAAAAAAACTAAAATCAGCGCGTTATACATATTAAATAGGTAATTTTCTAGAAACTTCAGGAGAGATTTGGTCCTCTCTAGCACCGCTTGGTCGCCTCTCGTACGTCAAGTCGGTGGAACTCTGTCGAATATGTAGGGTTGGAACCGTTATTTGTTGTCGGTTGAAATTAACTTTTTTGTTACAAAATTAACTTCCTTTATGTAAATTTCAGGTTGGGTGTAAGAGTGGGTGAATACAACATTACCAATAAAGGTGTGGACTGTTTTGGGAAGGGTGATGAGATGGACTGCAACTATCCTACTCAGGACTTAGCTATTGAAGACATAATTTCACATCCAAACTACGAACAAAAACAACAGATAAACGATATTGCTCTGTTAAGGGTTACACCAATCACTTTTAACGACAGTAAGTATTGAAGTTTTTATTCTTTGCTTTCTCTGATAACAAACGGAGAGAAGGAGGGAGGGAGAAGTGGTTGGTCTGGAGCATTGGGGCGGGGTTGACATTTAAGCCCTCCTTCGAACACCAGGTTTTGATTTCGTTTAGAGCAGTTTGCATGAGACTAGATATAGTCTGGTCATGCTTGCCCCTAACAACTAAGTCATCTGCGTAACCTTGTGTTATAAATCCAGAATCATGCAACTTACTAAGGAGGTCATTCACGACTAGAGACCACAATTTCCACCAATACTAGCTGTAATGATTCTGGTTTTTAGCATTGACTGAATCCATTGACTGAATCCATTGTATTAGTGAGGCTTCAATGCTCCTCTTTACTAGTGCTCTTTTTATGGATTCATATGAGGTGTTATCGAAAGCTCCCTCTACGTCAATGAAAGAGCAAAGAGCTATTTCTTTTGCCACTGTTGTCTTTTCAATGCTTCTGACAAGGGAATTTAGAGCATTTGTAGTGGATTTGTCTGTTTGGTATGCAAGTTGATGTTTGTGAAGCGATTTCCTTGTTAGAGTTTCGCTTCTTATGTAGTAATCCACTAGTTTCTATATTGTTTTTAGGAGAAAAGAGGTGAGGTATACAGGGCATATAGGGCGATAAGACTTCGGTCAATCCATAGGAAGTTTACCCGTCTTTACCACTTTTGCGTCCCTCCAAGTTTTTGGAATGTGACCCAGCACAAGGCTTGCTATGAAAAGCCGCTGTAGTTGCGGCTGCATTTGCATGAAGCCGTTTTGAAGTAAAGCAGGAAAAATTCCTTCCTTGCTCGGGGATTTAAAAGATATAAAGCTTTTAATGGCCATTAGATTTTGTTTTTTTGTGAAGATTTCTTTCGCTAGATGTCTGCTGAATCTGCTGAGGCCCTTTAGAACCTCTGCCAGTTGGACGCTTTGCGGTTCATCTTCTAGTACTTGTTGAGAGCCAGGAAAATGAGTCTTTAACAGCTCTCTAATAGTTTAGACTCTCAGTGTAGTCACCATTCGGTTTTTTAATCAGTCCGATTTCATTTGTATGATCTTTTGATATTAGGTTATCCCTTCACACAGTTTTTTCCAGGAGTTCCTCTTTGATTTACTAAGATCTTTGATGTACTCAGTAAGGACACTTTTGTAGGAATCCCAGCTACCTATACATTTTGCCCAATTGAAGAGTTGTCTGACCTTTTTCTAAGTTTATCAACTCTTTGTTCCACAAGGGAACATCTCTATTGGTTCTTTTACGTTTCAATGGACAACTTGATTCATATACATATATGCCTGGGTCTAGGACGTTTCATCGCCGCCGTTTCGATGCCGCCAGTTCGATGCCGATGCCGGCCGATTCATCGCCAGTCAATTAATCGCTATCTGATATATTTCCGAATTTTCGACAGTTACAATTATTAGTTATTTTTAGTATTAATTAGGAATTCTAGGAAAATGCGAGATATGACGGCGATGAAATGGACTGGCGATGAACCGGCGGCATCGAAACGGCCGGCGATGAACCGGCGGCATCGAAACGTCCCATTCCGTATATGCCTTTATTATAGCATTTTGAAATTGTCCTGAGGCTCTATCTAGATTTTCCTCTGTATCGAGCGAAGTATTGAATTCCTCCATTTCGCTTTCAAGGCGCTCTTTATAAGTGTCCCAATCGGTTTGTTTTAATACTCGATATTCCTCACAGCGCTCCTCAGATGCGCCCTGGTCGAACCTTATGTGTTGATAGTCCGGCATTGAGGCTTCATTCGAGACATGCCAGTTGTATATTTGCTATAAACGAACTAGTTAGGGTTGTATCAAGAACATCTTTCCTAATTGCATTTATAAAAGTGGGTTTATTACCTCTGTTTGCAGTAATTTAATCTAATCTCACCCTAATGAATTGTATCACCAGAATGTCATTAATTTTGATTATATTTGTAATCCAGTCAGTCCTTTTTTTTAGAAAACATAAAACCAGTGTGTCTACCACGAGTGAAGAAATCTGAGTTTAATCCAGTATCTGTAGAAGTTTCGGGTTGGGGACTTACAAAATCTTTTGGAAGTAAGTTTTAATAGCTTAGTCATTTAATCCACACAAATGGGGTTACCTGGAAACTTTTCCGGGAGTTTTGCGCCTAATAACAGTTTTTTAGCAATATCTCCTTTGCGACGCATTTTATGAAAAAAACATTTATGTACAAAATACAACTAGAAAAAATTTCCAACAATTTATGTATTTATAATTTTTTTTTGTAAAACAATAGTATTCGCATATCAGCGTCACAAAATATTATTCATCTACACCACCACGTGTTTTTCGTATGTTTTTCTAAAATATTCTACATATTTGCAATTGCAATTTAAACCATTTTGCTCTATTTACAGTAACTAGTTAGTACTGTAAATAGTACTGGTGTATAGATACATCACGTACGTTCGATCGAAATATAATAGGGGAAGCAATAAAGCAATAAAATCGGCCTCACCTCCGAAAAAAAAACGACAAGACGGATCTTAATAATTCTTTTTGCCTTCGATTCGTGAATGCGCCAGGAAACTTTGTGACCTCTAGCCATGAGATAATATTGAAAAACTGCATATAAAAAAAGAATGTGTGTGTACTTTGTACGCACGTAAGAAGATATTCTTCTATTATATAATAGGTAATTTAAACGAAGTAAATACACATACTTAAAAGGTTATTTGTACTTATTTTATTTAAAAATCAAACTAACTTTCTTATCTACCACTTTCAAAAAAGAAGAATATCTTCAAAAATTATATAATAATATACTTACAATCATAAAATCTATAAAAAAAAAATAAAAAAATAATAACTTGCTTGGGGCTTGAACCCACTTCACGTCTACCGCGCCGTACGAAAGTTGACGGCATTTCAAACTGCACCACATTCGCGTATGCGTCATGTGGGAATATACACAAACTAAACGTTTACACCATAAATTTATATGAATTTAATAAAATTATTAGTTTGATTTTTGTCGAAATAAAATACAACAAAATATAGAGTAAGAAAACGATATATGAGATGAAGATTTGAAACATTTAGAATTACGTACCTGCGGCTTTTCAAAACTATTTAAAAAGTCACTATAATTATAAATTTGATTTTATTTCTGTCCACACATCAATAAAAACTAATATTATACAATATTTTTGTTTACCGATAACCTCCATATTGAACAATTATTGATAGATCATTTCAAAATTTCAACACCCAATCAGAGCCCGTATAACGACTAATACCATACTGTCGGTGTGCGCATGCGCGCGGATCAATCAAATTTTACCCTCAATCGATTCGCCGCTAAAGAAGAATATCTTCAACAATGCATTCCTAAAGAGTATCTCAAATAGACAATAAAAAATTCAGAACTCGTCAATTATTGGCGGAAATGAGTTCAATTTTGTTACCCGGGGGTTTTTGGGGTCGCTGAAAACTAATATGATGTCGTAAGTGATCTCCAGAGTACCTGGTGCCAAGGGTACCTACTGTTTACCTCGTCTTGTGGAGTTTTCGGCAAATTCATTAAAACATTAGTCAAAAATCTTTACTCGGGGGGTTTTTGGGGTCGCTAACGACGAATGTGACATCGAAAGTGATTTTCGGAGCACCTGGTGCCCAGGGTACCTACTGTTTACCTCGTCTTGTGGAGTTTTCGGAAAAAAGAATATTAAAAAGTGAGTCAAAAATCATTACTTGGGGGCTTTTTGGGGTCGCTAACGAAGAATATGACATTGGAAGTGATCTCCGGAGTAAGTACTTGGTGCCCAGGGTACTCGGTTTATCTCGTCTTGTGGATTTTTCGGCAAATTCATTAAAAAATTAGTCAAAAATCATTTCTCTGGAGTTATTGGGTCGCTGACGACGAATATGACATCGAAATTGATCTACGGAGTACCTGGTACCCAGGTTACCTACTGTTTAGCTCGTTTTCTGGATTTTTTGGCAAATTCATTAAAAAATTAGTCAAAATTCATTACCTACTCGGGGGTGTTTGGGGTCTCTGACGACGAATATGACATCGGAAGTGATTTTCGGAGTACCTGGTGCCCAGGGTACCTACTAATTACCTCGCCTTCTGGAGTTTTCGGCAAATTCATTAAAACATTAGTCAAACATCATTAGTCACGAGGTAAACAGTAGGTACCCTGGGCACCAGGTACTCCAGAGATCATTTCCGATGTCATATTGGTCGTCAGTGACCCCAAGAACTCCCTGAGTAATGATTTTTGACTAATGTTTTAATGAATTTGCCGAAAACTTAAGGAGACGAGGTAAACAGTAGGTACCCTTGGCACTAGGTACTCCGGAGATCATTACGACGTCATATTCGTTTTCAGCGACCCCAAAAACGATTTCCGCCGATAATGGACGAGTTCTGAGTTTTTTTTTTGTGGTCTGTTGTATAGTAATCGAATGCTAAAAGCATTATTAAGATCCGTCTTGTCGTTTTATTTTTTCGGAGGTTCAATCTTATTCGACGAATAAAATGTAGCAAACCGTAGTACTAAATACGCGGAGCTATCCCGACGATCACGAATAGACATACTTTTTGACGAGACAATGTTTCCAACTGCCAGAAGTTGGAATTTCCCAATTCCTGGGAAATGATGCGAACAAGAACCGCCTAGTTAGAATTTTGAAGACAAAAATTTGAAGGGGAAAATTTCATGTTCTCACAAGCCACGGAATATATGGATACGCTAATCATAAATACCACAATAAATGTTTCACCAGCATTCGATACCGTAATAGTGGTCGGCGAAGATATAGATCTTTTCTCAGCGCTATGTACATGATGAAAAGTGTACTTTTTTAAACCAGGAAAAGGAAAAATTTCCCAACAAACATATTCCACTGAAAGTATCATAGGTAAAACAGCTACAGATCATATTTTATTTTTGCGCCTTCTGTGGCTGTAATACAGCATGTGCACTCTTTAACCAAGGAAAAATGAAAGCCATTAATGTACTTCGAAAAAATCCTGATTTGAACGAGGTTATTGAGGTATTTAAAAATCTAAACGTTGATCCAGAGTTCATTGCTAAAGCAGAAAAACGTTTCTTCAATTATACGGTGATGTGAAAGTAAGAAAAACTTGTCTTTAAACAAGTATAGATATGTCTGCTTCACAAAATCAGCATACTTATAAAAGTAAATTTAATATTGCGTCGCAACCACCAACAGAAGCAGCAGCACGACAACATTCTTTCCGAACCAGGTTCAGTAGTGGTACTAGAATGAAAAAAAAAAAAAATGCAGAACAATGGGGATGGAAAAGTAACAAAAATGAACTAATTCCTGTTACGATGCTCCAACCCCCGCTTCAGGATCGTTATTAAAACTTATTTCTTGTAAGTGTAAAAAAGGATGTCAGAAAGAATATGGATTCAAAAAAGCTGGAATAAAATGTTCCCTTATATGCACAAATTGTAGTGGTACTTGTGATAATTCGCAAATTCGGAAGAAATAACGACTATTCTTGAAAAAGCTTTCGATGAAATCGAAAACGAAGAGGCGTATGATGACAGTCGCAGGTGATGACAGCTCAGGACGAAGTCGTAACACCTAATCCATCAGGAACAGCAAAACGAAGAAGATTGCCCAACATTTCTAAATTAATAAATGCTTCATATGTGGATTAGACCTGCAGAGAAAACCACAATAAAAAACGCGCTGCTTACTTTACCTCCAAGTGGTGTGGAAATGAGATTTTTTTTCAAAACTATTATATCAAAGTATATTGAAATATACTTTGCGGCGCTCGTACGCCAAAAACTAAATCCTTTATTACCAATTTTCAAAACTCCCTGAAAACTTTCGAGGTAAAACTACCAAATGATTGGACTATTATTAATTTTTATTTATTTACATTGAATAATCTGTTTTGTTGTTTTATCCATTTCTGCACCAATTATCGGGTATATTTGATTTAAAATAAATTCAGGAATTTTTTTGTAATTTGGCAACAATGTCAACTTAGATCTCTGACGTAAATATAGATAATGACGTGCGAGGGTATTTATACTATACTAACTGTACATTAATATATTCTTTTAGGAAAAAGTAACATTTTACAAATGGCCTTTTTGAAAGTTGTTACTCCCAGTAAGTGTCAACCATTTTATCAGAATTTGACGGTTATTGACGACTCAAGAATATGCGCAGGTGGACTTGTAACAAAAAATGACTCAAACGCTTGTAGCGGAGACAGTGGCGGGCCTTTACAAGTTCAAGAGAGGCTACCAGGTGTTGGATTAAAGTTAGTACATACATTATCTAAATAAACTATACTAAATTTACAATCAAGATGCAGTAGAAATAAACAAATGAAGACACGTTAAATGATACTAGGAGCACTCCCGAATCATAATTTACAATGTATAAACTTTGGAAATCATGATTTGGGATTTACAATGTATATACATTGTAAATTATGATTCGGGAGTGCTCCTAGTAGCATTTAACGTGCCTTGGTTTGTTTATTTCTACTATTCTACTACATCTCGATTGTATATTTAGTATAAATTCTCAGTCTAATAATACATAAAACGACAATAAATACCGTTCTACATACCACCAGACTGAAAACAGGGGGAAACTTCTCTGGTATTAAGAACCTCAGAGGCTTTTAAAAATTATTAAGCCATGCGGACGCGCATGGCTTATGACGATCCGAAGATGAGGGAATTTTAAAATTTGTAATTCACGTCTAATCTGCTCAGCATAGTAAAGCTCCAACGAGAAGCTTTCCTATCATCATCATCATTCTCTTTGCCTTATCCCTATGCGGGATCGGCTTCCCTAATTGCATTTCTCCACACAATTCTATCTTGGGTCATATTAATGTTAATCCCCTTTAGCAACATGTCCTGCCTTATCATCTCCCCCAGGTCTTCTTTGGTCTTCCTTTCCTATTCCTTCCAGGAATCTGCACTTCAGCTATTCTTCATATTGGGTGATTAACCTCTTGACGTTGAACATGACCAAACCATCTTAACCTATGCTCTCTCATTTTGGCATCAATTGGTGCCACACGTAGACTTCCCCTAATATATTCATTTCTAATTGTATCCTTCTTTGTCACTCCACTCATCCATCTAAGCATTCTCATTTCCGCCACATGCATTCGTTGTTCCTCTTTCTTTTTCACTGCCCAACATTCAGTTCCGTACATCATAGCCGGTCTTACGGCTGTTTTATAGAATTTTTCCTTCAGCTTCATTGGAAACACACCACTCAATTCTTTCCACTTCATCCATCCAACCCTAATTCTACTGCATGCATATCCATCTATTTCTCCATTATTCTGTAATACCGATCCTAGTTACTTAAAACTATTACTTTTCACAATCATTTCACCATCCAAAGATACCATTTTATTTGTATTAACTCCATCTTTGAATGAACATTCCAAATACTCTGTTTTTGTCCTACTAAGTTTTAAACTTTTTTCCTCAAGAACTTGTCTCCACTGTTCCAGTTTTTATTCTAAGTCTCTTTCACTATTTCCTACTAACACTACATCATCAGCATACATTAGTCACCATGGAATGCTAGCCTGTAGTTTCGCTGTTATCTGGTCCAAAACTAATGAGAATAAATAAGGACTAAGCACCGAGACTTGGTCAATCCTACTTTTAACTGAAATTTATCAGTCTCTCCCACACCTGTCCTAAAACTAGTCGTTACTCCCTCATACATATCTCTCGCAATCTTTACATATATTCGCCAGGGACTCCTTTCTTATTGAGTGCCCACCACAGAATCTCTCGAGGAACTCTACATATGTTTTCTCAAGATCAATGAATACCATATGAGCGTTGGTCTCTTTATTCCTGTATTTTTCCATCAGTTGCCTTACAATGAAAATTGCATCTGTTGTTGATCTGCCCTGCCGTCTATCAATTACTCTCTCCCATATTTTCATGGTGTGGCTAAGTAGTTTTATAGTCCTGTAGTTTGTACATTGTTGTATGTCTCCCTTGTTTTTGTAGACAGGTACTAATATACTGCTTCTCCATTCGTCTGGCATTTGTCCAACTTCCATAATTCTATTAAATAGACCTACTAGCCAACTCATTCCTGTCTCTCCAAATGCTCTCCATTCTCCATTCCTGTCTCTTCACAACGAGAAGGTTTCCTATGTACTAGAAAAAGAGTAAATAAATTAAACATTAAAAATATATAAACATTTTCTATTTCGTTGGAACCCGAAAATGGAGCAGCATTATATTCTAGTTCAACCAGAGAGTGCAGGAAGAGTCTATACCGGTTTCGGGGCTTTTTTGCCCTTCACCAGTAGACACATATCATCTTATCTCTGACTGAACTAGGATACTTCGACGCGTGCCAGCCCGGATTGCAAGGAATGAAATGACTGGGATGTCGTAGCGACATCTGCTAAGAAACATACTAAGTTCTTAATCTAATAATACATAAAACGACAATAAATATCATTCTACATACCACCAGACTGAAAACAGTGGGAAACTTCTCCGGTAACAACCTCCGAAGCTTTTAAAAAGTATAAGCCATGCTACTGCCAAGACGATCAGAAGATGAGGGAATTTAAAAAAAGTGCGTCTACTGATGAAGGAAGATGAAAAA
Organism: Diabrotica virgifera virgifera; assembly: GCF_917563875.1. Classification (NCBI taxonomy): domain Eukaryota; kingdom Metazoa; phylum Arthropoda; class Insecta; order Coleoptera; family Chrysomelidae; genus Diabrotica; species Diabrotica virgifera. Next base: position 20,481,075 of record NC_065448.1, read on the forward strand.
ATTGGGATATGTGCCTACTGATTAAGGGTAAAAAAGCCCCGAAACCGGTATAGACTCTTCCTGTACCCTCTGATTGATCTAGAATGTAATGCTGCTGCATTTTTGGGTTGCAACGAAATTGAAAATGTATATATATTTTTAATGTTTAATTTATTTACTCTTTTTGAAGTACGTAGGAAACCTTCTCGTTGGAGCTTCATTACGCCGAGCAGATGGGACGTGAATTACAAAAAATTTTAAAATTCCCTTATCTTCTGATCGTCTTGGCATCCGCATGGCTTATAATTTTTAAAAGCCTCGGAGGTTGTTACCAGAGAAGTTTCCCACTATTTTCAGTCTTGTGGTATGCAGAATAATATTTATTGTCGTTTTATGTATTATTAAATTGAGAACTTAGTTTGTTTCTTAGCAGATGTCGTTACGACACCCCAGCCATTTCGTTCGTTGCAATCCGGGATGAAGTATCCTAGTTAAGTCAGAGAGAAGAGGATATGTGTCTATTGACGAAAGGCAAAAAAGCATCGAAACCGGTATAGACTCTTCCTACGTCCTACACTCTCTGATTGAACTAGAATATAATGCTGCTGCATTTTCGAATTGCAACGAAATTGAAAATGTTTATACATTTTTAATTATCTAAATGATTTACAAAAATTTATTTAATAAAATTGTTATTCTGCTCATTTTAAAAGTTGATTTTCACGTAAACGGATTAACGGATTCCTCTAATTTTTCTTTATCTTTGGTATTTATACTATAGCCCCCCCCCCCGAAGATTGACAAAATGCCCTTACTCCCAGAATTCTATTTTTGTAGATTCTATGCGATTGAAAAATAAGAGTTAGCGCACTATTAACTCACCACCCACTTTCTACTCTACCAACATGATCAAAAATGTATTTTTTCGTTTTTATTTTTTTAAGTGGGATGTAATCAATTTTAAAATATAAAAAAAATCAAACGCAGGGTTGAGGCTTTTAGAAAACATGTCGGTAGGTTGAATGAACATAACCTCAAAAAAATTTTAATATTTTTTTTTTTTGGAAAAGAGCGTAAAACTTTTTTTTTGAGATTGTTGTAAGTCTAATTTTCTTTTATTTTGTGTATTTTGTCAAACACTATATTTCTATTTTTTTTTAGGTTTTTCCGTGAGGTTCGCTACCTTAAAAATCCGAAAAAAGTTTTTAGGGGGCTTTGGAGATACAGTCGAACCCGCTTAGTAGAATACCTCTTATAGGAATATCCCGCTTTAAGGAATAGAAATTAGAGGTCCAGAAACGTTTGTACTAGCCATTAATGATCGGTTATTAGCATATCCCGGTTATAAGAATATTTATGCTTGGCACGAAGGCTATTCCAATAAGCGGGTTCGACTGTATTCCCTATTTTATAGACTTCAAAATAGATCAAATCGAGGATTTTTATAGGTTATATAAATTGAAGTACATAACTGAGTCAAATGGGAGAAACACGTTCTGAATAAAATAAAAATAAAATTGGACCTGCAGCCAAAAAGTTATACCATATTTTTTTTGAGGTTATGTAAACTGAATCTAGGGGTCTATAAAATATGAATTCTGGGAGTGAGGGCATTTTGTCTGTGTTAACGGGGGGGTGGGAGGGTAGATCTTTGATTCCAGTAAAGATTGCTAATAATTCTTAGATCATAGGTGTTTATTCCAATATTTGTTAAACTTTCCATCATCTTGTGCTTTACTGTATCGTATAGAGCAGGGGTTCTCAACCTTCCAGCAACTGCGTACGAAATATTCTGAAGATTTTGGTGTTCCCTAGGAGGGCATAAAATGGAAGGAAGCCCCCCCTCCCCGATCCTAATTTTTTAGAAAGATATCTACTAATGATTTCTAATTCTTCTCGATTTTCGTTATTTTTGCTAGCCCTTTCAATTTACCTGACATATGAGTTCCTCTGTAGTATTTGATTTAAGTGGTTTGCAGAACAAGAACTATTATATAATTACGTCTTCATAAAAATAAAAACGTACAAATACAAGTAGCTGTGCTATGTTTATTATATCGGTACTTTCGTCTACTTGAAGTGCAGAATATGTGCATTCTTGACAAAAAAGTTGTTCTTCAAAATATTGGAAGACATCAGTAATTTGTCTTCTCACTGTGTTGTTTGACAATGGTATTTTTTAAATTTCTTTGGTTGCCTTTTCTCCGAACACGGTTTGGGCCATTTGCAATTCTACATCTAGCAAGGTAGGATGCCTTTATTAAGTTAGTATCATGTTTGCAAAGCTAGTCATGCATTTATTTTCTTTCTTAAAAAAAGTAGATTCTCTTTTAAAAAAATTCGATCAGCCTACCAAGCACCTCAGGGTACCTTGTCTGTTGGTGACGTATCAGCATAGAAGGCTTCATGCTTTGGTTCTAAAGCGTTTCGAAACAAACAACAAATTGAGGAATAGGATTGTCACTATTTTTGTGACAGACTTCACTATAAAACTGTAAGTCGCTTTCGTCGCGGTTTAGGTTTTTTAGCACTATCACTTTGATATAGGATTTACCAAAAACAACTTCATAGCAGGGAAGCAGGGATTATATGGAAGCACAACAACTGCACTGGCACTTTCGTAGACAGAGACCCAGCGTTTGTTCTATCCACGTGACGCTTACCTCCTGAAATCTTCCCGCGTACCACCGGTTGGTAACCCCTGGTATACAGTATAGACTACGGTGCCTAAAATGATAAGCGAATTTTTCTTATACGGCTCTCAGTCTATTATATAATTTGTTTTAGATATGTACAACATGGAATTGTAAGCTTTGGTGTCAAACAATGTAACTATCCTGCGGTGTTTACAAAAGTAGATTTCTATATAAAGTGGATACTGGATAATATGAGGCCTTAAATATCGGGACGATCTGGACTAAAATTGAAATGCAACGATCCATAAAATTCATATTCTGAAACTTTTAGTGATTTGAGTATGGTTTTCAGGCAACACTATTTAGAATAATTGTTCTCTAATTGTGACATATACATATTATATAAAAATAAATGTTACTTTTTGTGTATCATTTTGGAATAAAATTTTAGTAATTAAATGTAAGTTAATTAATTTCCTTAAATAGAAATAGTTCAACATCTCAAGAAAAAACACTGGCAGATAAGTTACCTAAGAAAAACTAATGGATGAGAAACCGAAGATGATGGAGGAAATAAGAAATGCCAAAAAATGAGTCAGACAGATATAAAAAGATAAATTTAACAATGAAGAAAAATCAGAAAATCGTAAGAAAAAGAAGCAATGGAGAGGTGCGAAGAAATTGAGCCTCTAGGGTTGAAATATATTAGACACAATATACATACGGAGGTTAAAAACTTACAGGTGGACTAAGCCGAAGACAGAAAGGAAATCTAACCTATTCTGACAAAAATATTATCTTGTACAAACAGAGTAAAATATGAACGCGGAAAGAATAGGTACCTAGAGAAATTATTTGAAAAACAAAGAGGTAATACGTTTAAGCTAAAAGAAGATATAAATGATGGACCAAAAATATTGCAGCAAAAAGGTGAGTCTGAAATAACACAGCTAAAGTAGCAGGCCCCAATAATATACAAGCAGAACTACTTAAACTGATGTACAACAAATCAATAGCAATATACACAAAAATAGTCAACAAAGTATAAGTACATCTCTGGAGAATTACACCAAAATGGCCGAAGTCTGAGTTTAATGCACTTCCAAAACAAACAGGAGCTAAGAACTGCAAAGAATACCGTACGATATAATATAAGTCATGAGTCATTTCCTATAAAGAATTTACAAGCTGTCTGAAAGTCAAAATTCTTCTAAACAGTTTGGGTTCACTAATGCTTTCGGTACGACAGATGCTTTGTTCTTAGTACAAGCATTAATATTGGGTACAAGTCTTAATCCAGAGATGAAGAGACTTCAATTGCTACTTATACACATGCCTGGTTAATTACGAGAAAGCGTTTGATCGAGTACATCACGGCAAGATCATGTAAATACTAAAAGAAGCAGGTATTGTTAAATTAAAATAAAGATTTAAAAAAATTAGTAATTTTCAATGGACTCAGATCACAAATCTCAGAATTGAAGGAAACACACGAAATACGTAAAGGTACTTATCCATACAAGGGTGATCCGCGCTCGGTGTAGCAACTCCACATAGTGGATACGCTGGTGATCGCCGCTCGCCGGCCATTTTTATTTATAAACAATTTAGTGTCAAAAACCGCCTTTTTTCTATTTTTTTTTTCAAATCAATTAATAACATTAAGACTTATGGTTTTCTTAGTACAAACATCTTTAAGAGAATGGAAAAAGCTTTAAAATTGCGTACCTATTACAAAGTTTGATATACTCATTTATTGTTAATATAATTGCGACAAAAGGTTGAAATTGCAAAAAAAAAATATTTTCGGTATAACTTTTGTAAAAATAAGTGTACAGCTTTAAAATTGTTGTCAAATGAGGGTTCTTTAGTGCTTAATACGTGATAAAAATTTCAAAGTGATTAATTCAATTGTTTATCCCAGAGAGCTTTTTTTGCAATAACATAAGTCAGAAAAAAATGATTTTAGAACCATTCTACAGGTGTCAAATAAAAGAGCGTGAGCCAAACTTTCAAATGGGTTTAAAAAAAGTAAATAAAAATTCATTCATTAGTAATAATTAATTATGCACCTGTATCGTCAATTTTTCCTTATGAACTTTTTGAATAACTTAAAAAAGCTATTGTTTTACCGTATTTAAGGTGCCCTACTACCAAGTGGTGTTATGTATATGATAATTGATGAAAAATTGTAATAAATATATATATAATTTATTATGAAAAAAAAATAAAAAGCTTATAAGGAATAATTGAACATACTTTTGCATAATTATTTATTAATAATAAATGCATCTCTTATTCACTTTTTTTAAACCAATCTGAATTTAGCTCATATTCTTTCATTTGACACCTGTAGAATGGCTCTAACATAATTTTTTTCTGACTTATGTTATTGCAAAAAAAGCTCTCTGGGAAAAACAATTTGAATAAAATTTAAACAATTGAATGAATTGCTTTGAAATTTTTGTCACATATTAAGCACCAAAGAACCCTCATTTGATAAAAATTTCAAAGCTCAGCACTTATTTTTACAATAGCTATTGTGATTTTTTTTTTTGAAATTTCGACCTTTTTTCCCAGTTATATTAACAATAAATGAGTATATTAAACTTTGTAATACGCCATTTTAAAACTTTTTCCATCCTCTCGAAGATGTTTGTACTAAGAAACCGTAAGTCTTACTGATTTCCATTAATTTGAAAAAAAAAAGGATAAAAAAGCCGTTTTTTGACACTAAATTGTTTATAAATAAAAATGGCCGCCATATCCTACGCAGGAAATAGTTACAATTTGTTCTTTTAGGTATTACCTGTCGAAAAAGCGCTTCAGTACACTGGCTATTGAAGTGTCATGGAAAAAACCTTATTAACCTGGACTATTGTGGTTTTAGTGGTTTATATGTAGGGGAGCGCATTCCTTGTATGGATACGTACCTTAAAAGGGCGCATCGGACAAGCTAGATTCACCTTCAACTAGATGAGGATGAGGGCCGTATTTAAGAGACACAACCTCTCTTTTTTCCTTTTTTTAACGTTTGTTAATAAATAAATATGCACTAAAAAACCTTTAAGGGTTATAGATAATTTTAAATAGTTTTTACAGATTATTAAATTGTTCTGTTCAGGTTTCAGGTTTTATAACATTGCGTTAGTTTGAGTTTCCTCATTTATTTTCTTTTTTCCTCTTCTTAGCATATTCCATACCTTCTTTAGACCTCCATAAGTACATGTCATGCTCCATTTCGTATATTTGCTCTAGTTTCTTTATCTCACATTTCACTCTGTTTCTAACTTTATTGTAAATTTCGTATGTCTCCGGGTTTTTGTAGCACATGTATCTTATGTAGGCTACTCGTTTTTCCTTAACTGCCGTCTTGACTTAATGTGAGGTTAGTAACCTACTTGTGGTCAAGGACTTTCCTCACAGAACGAATATATTAATAAGCGTTTTTTATTTCTTGTGATTCAAAATATTTTTTCTTTGGCATTATCAATATTATGAATATAACATTAGAGATTCATTCATTATACCTAATTCCGTTTATCATCCTTACTTAACATCAAAATATAGTTTTTTTTTCTTCTGAATGTATAATGCTTAGCAGTAATTATACAAAGCAAGGTTATCTGGACAAAACCAGTTGTAAAATCATTGCAAAAACAATCAAGATTCGTAATTTTAATATGAAATTAATATTTGTAGTATTACTGCAGTTTATAATGTGTGATTGGTTTGAAAAAATTGCTAAACTCTTAATAAACTGTCATTCTCCTATTATTGTGAGTTTTTGTGTTGTATCGGCACTGGTTTAATCACCAACTGGCCAGTCAATTCCTATTATTGGTTATCACAATAACAACTCTGTTACAAATTTAATGCTACTAGTGTTTCTGGTTGGAAAACAACTGTTTTGTTTAAATAATCTGCCTATCATTGAAAATGTCAACTTCTTAATGTCAACTTTATGTATATTCAATGGTACCTACAAAGATGTGAAATAATATTCCAAAATTTCAACCAGACTTTTGTGTATCGTGAATATAACAACATGGTATTGACACATTTCATATTTTTGTTTGTGTTTTTCCTTATTCATAGCCACTCCAACGGACAAGGTAAGTAAAAATGTAATGACTTTATTTTTAGTTTGTTAGAATATATAGTTTAGGCCTGGGTCGATAATTTTTGAGACCAAGAATCAAAAAAAAACTGAAAAAGAAAGGATATACAACAAAAATTAAAGAAAAACAATTTACGGGCGATTTTAGGACGGACAATGCAAGAGGATGGGTTTTAAGGGTAAAAATGGTTTATCACGATTTTCGACAAATCAGTCCAATGAAAAAAAATATTAGCAAAGTTGTGTAGGTAATAGCAAGATCTATAAATTTTGTACATACCTACCTTTTTTTTTCACATAACCTCATTTATGCGAAAAATTCAAATAATCGAGTTTTTTATAAATTTAATCTACCCCAATTTTTTTTACGAAAGGTGAAAACTTCTTTATAATAATATGTTCCAAATATACTGCATTTTTTTATTTAAAATATTTATTGCTCAGGAAAATGCAAATTCTTGGTCAGAATATTATACCTGCATTTGAAAAAATTCAGTATGCTTTTTGTTCGCTGAAATCTCTATTTTTTGATAGTGTAAAAGATATACGGCTAAATTTCTCAAAAAATAAAAAAAAGAAGAAAAACTCGAATTTGAAATTTTTTTAATCGCTATATAAAATTTTATTAGCTATGAGCTATTTATTAAAATTTACAATTTAATTACTTGAAAAAAGAAGGATTGCATGTTAAATGGACAATGAAAAAATTGAAAATTTATGTATTTTCTAGTATTTCTTTTTTCTAACACTATACCTACTATTGACTGCGAAAAACAAAGTTGTATAATAACAAGAATTTTTATTAATCCCTATTCCTATTCGGACACACGTCTTCTTTAATCTTCTAAACCAGTTTGGATATATGTTTTAAATAAGATCCGACATAGACAGCACCCTTGTTTGAAGCCTTCTGCTGCTGGGAATGTTTCTTATATAAAAATTTCTTGTTTGATAGCACTTTTAGAATTTTTATCAATATTAGCTATAGCTCTGCCTACCTCCTATGAGATAGACAGATGATCTGAAACAGACTGCCGGGAAAAATTGGCTACAAGTACCGTACAATAAAAAACAATGGAAAGAAAGACTTGAAGAGGCTTATGTTCAGATGTGGGCGTGAATGGCTAGACGAAGAAGAAGAAGAAGAAGAAGAAGAAGAAGAAGCTATAGCTCCCACACATACTCTGTTAAGGCCTATTTTCCTTAACACTAGAGATGCATCAAGTCAAACTAGTTTGATTTTATTCAACAAACTTGACTTGACTTGATTTCGATATCTTTAGGTTTGACTTGAAATCAAACTTCTTCAAACAGTTTGAAGTTTGAATATCATATTGGCAACGTGTTTATTTCCAATTCTAATTGAGAGCGTACGGATTTTGTTGTGACTTATTTGGATAGGTCTGAATCTGTACTCTGCTACTCCGCAAATTAGTTTGTAGTTCATATTTAGACGTCCATGTTTGGCTTTTTTATTACGTGCGTTTTGAAGTGTGTGGCTTTGGAAGATAATATCTGAATTTGGATATTTTTCGGTTTAGAATAAGTACCAGAACATATTGAGTTTGATATTGAAGGTATTCCCACTGCAAAAATTAAGAGAAACAATCTGTAGTCGAAGCAGTATTAATTAAGAAAAATAAATATACTAATTTATTTGATGTTGCGGCAGGTGATTTCAAAACAATGAAAATTGCAAAGTGCATACATATATAGTCCGTCCACTATAACTTTTCCCATGCGGTACGATTCATTTTCAATCAAATTAAGTCAAAACAGAAAGTGAAACGTACGCCGATGTGTGTAGTATATAGTATACAGTATACAAAATGTATATACACATCGACGTTCGTTTCAATTTATGTTTTGACTTAATTTGATTGAAAATGAATCGTACCGCATGGGAAAAGTTATAGCGGGCAGACTATACTTCTATTATCTAAAAATAAAAAACAGCGTTACAAAATCACAAACAGTGAACTAATTCTTTAAAAGGACGGCGTTATGCATATTCGACCAAGCGCCATTTCTTTAAAATCGAGATAACAGCGGATTCTGGTGACGCATAGCTAAAACTATCTTACTGTCACGTTAACGGTTACTAAAAAAAACAAAAATAAACCAAGCGACATTTTGTCTATTAAGGGTTTTTAGTTTTGCATAACAAGACTATATTCATAACTGCCATTCTTAACTGCCATTCATAACAGTTTCGCAATTGTAGACTAAGCGCCGACTAACTGTCTTTGGTCTGTTTATGCTAAACTAAGCGTTTGGCCAGAATAACATTTTTGTCCCCATTAATGTACACATTAAAGGCCCATTTATACATATCAGGGCCGTGTCCGTTCCGTGTTAAGACAGGGCCCGGTAAAAAAAAACAATATGTACTCTTATGAGTATATTTATACATTGGCGTTTCCCGGACGGGGCCCGTCCGGGCCCGGTCTGAAATTAATCCCAGACGATATTTTTGCTGTCGGCACTAGCGATGCACGAAAATGACACGGATCGCAGGGACTTGTATAAACACGATTTTATTATTTTGTGAACGCGACTGCTGGAAAACAGACAAGCAATAGATATTGTGAGGAGAGATCTTCTATCCAAGCCGAAATATTTTCAACTATCTTTTACACAGAGATTTGTAATAACGTTTTCCTCTCTTATTCGGCCCGGTACGCACACTGCCACAACCCAATTGTATGTAAATATTGCATTAAAAATACGCGGACTCGGCACTGACCCGGAACGGACACGGCCCGGGTATGTATAAATGGGCCTTAATTTTGAAGTTTCGGTCAAAAAATTATGGAATTTTTTTAAAGTGAAAATATTGTGTTTATATATAATTAATGTTGTTCTGAAGCTATTTTCTTGTGGCATTTTTATAATAAATTACTTTTAATGGGAAATAAGCCACCATTTTAATAAAAAAATGATTTTATTAACGTTTCGAAGCCCAAATCAGGTTTCGTTGTCAAAATACAAAATACTACGTTAATAAAATCATTTTTTTGGTAAAATTGTGGCTTATTTCCCATTAAAAGTAATTTATTATATATAATTAAATTGGAAAATACAAATAATCTATATAAAATCTTTATATTATATCTAACGTGCTATGTACTAAGGGTATAGTATAAGTCATAAAGTGGACCTTTCGGGATTCTTCTATATTTTGAATTTTGAATGTTTATTAATTGTTTCTGTACTAAGAGTATAAGTCAAAAGTCTGCTTTGTATTAAGAGTACAAGTCAACGTATACTGTTAGTACCTTCCGCTTTCACTTACGCAGCTTGACTATACTTCACACCACATGTTGTGAGATTCTGGGGCGTTTGTATTGAAAAAATGTAGATAATCCAAATTTGACCATAAAATTTCTAGGAATTAACATGCTTAAAAAGGGGTTGGTACGAAAACAGATTTTTGAGGTTCTTTGTTTTCTTCCTTTTGAACTTTCCTAAACCTTTTTTTATGACTTTCGTTCTGTCGTTGAAGACGGTGGCGGGGTTTATTGTTATCGGTTATAAAAGTAGAAAACTATAAAAATAGCTAGATCCCATTTAAAGCAAAAACTGTTCATTTAGTATTTTTTTATTTAATTTTGTTGTGCGTGCTTAATAACTATTTGTATAACAAGGGAGGAAAATATCCTCCCGAGAATGAAGTTTACTGCCCGACGCGTAGAGGAGGGCAGTAATCATTCCAGGGAGGAAAAGGCACTTTATTCCCATGTTATACATATGGTTTTTCCACCTTCCTCAAATTAATAACAAGTCATTTTTTATTTTTACTTCATTTATTTATGTAACTAACCAACAAAATTTATTAAAACTAAAACTTACAAGTAGGTACAATATAACTGTCAAATATAAGTCAAATTATTAATGTAAACATTGTTAAATCAGAATAACAATTTACTGTTTTTTACCATTCTGCAAAATACAGAGTGTTTTATAAATAAACGTTAAAATGTATAGATACTTACGTAATAGAAAATAGATATTGTACAGGGCGTCAATAAGTTATATTTCATGAACGAAATACCATGATGTCACTTTTAATTTTCCTCCCTAGGGAGGAAAAGTACAACTTTGCTCCCCACAATCAGGTCCGGAAAAGTATACTTTCGGTAGAGGTAGGTGGAAAAATAGTTTACTGTTTACTGTGAAAGTGTCAGTGTTCTATTGTACATAATTTTTAAAAATGAGTAGAGGGAAACAAATACTAAAATTATTGGAACTAAAGGATGATTTATATGGCACTCAATGTACTTATTATTAAATTTCTTATCTTAATTGGCAACTGACATGTCTATCTCAACAAAAAAATATATCTACGAAAAAAATATTTTTCAAACTCTTTCAAACTAGTTTGACAAACAGTTTGAATTTTCAAACCTGTACGATTGACCAGTTTGACTTGACTTGAATTATTTTTTAGAGGGATTGACTTGAGTTTGACTTGAAATTAAGTCAAACTCAAGTCAAGTTCAAACATTCAAGTCAAACTTGTGCAACTCTACTTAACACCTTAAAGATATGTTTCAGGAGGGGCGTGCCGTAAGCTTTCTCTATATCAACAAATAACAAAGTGTGCTAAATGCTTTCCTTGTCTCGATAACGTACTAAAGTGCAAATGTATCGCATGAGCTCCCTGCACAAAATCCCTTTTGTTCAGTTCAGACCCAACTGGTTGCTGTGTTGAACACTTCAAATTTTTCTTAACCTTGTATTATTTTACAATAATTAAATTAATTGTACTTTTTATGTTTAAAGACGTTTGTACTACTCCTGGTGGAACAGAGGGAAGCTGTATTCCAGCACTATCATGCGAACCTTTAAGGACAGCCTTTAAAAACGTTAAACGGCCTTTGTCAGATACAGCACGGAAACAATTTGAGGCTTATATTTGCAAAGAAACACATAAGGTAATTATACAATTTTTATAGTATTTTCTCTTCGCTCCATATAAGTAGTAGTAGATGGAATGGGCATACCGATAAGAAACGAACACCTATATGTATATGTTACCGGCCAAACGCGATTTCAGGACAAACTAGTTTGACCTAGGCTAAACTAGTTTATCCTGATGTTAATACGGACACTGCAGTACTGCAGAATAAATTAGTAATGCCTTTATGATATACCTACAAAACCAAAATAAATAGATAAACTGAATAAAATACTCTGTAACCGGAAATATCATTTTTTTTTATAAATTATTTATTTTTCCATGAAGTGTTTTGGTGACACTTAGAATTGCGGATTATCATTGCCCTCTTGATGCGGTACCTGTTTGTGGAACAGATTTTGTTGCAGTTACATTTGACAAAATCTTATCCTGATCCAACTGAACCTCTCGTAGCTGGAACCCTTAACGATATTTCAGAACCTTAGTTTATATCTACTACTACCTCTAAAAAAGTTTGATGGCAAATGTCTAATTATGATCTTAAAAAAATTAAAAATCTTTTAGTGACATTAATACTTCAACAAGTTAGATAAATTATCTCTAAAATATCTCTAAGGGTTGCAGTTACGAGAGATTCAGTTGGATTGGACAATCTTTTGTCAAATGCAGCTGAAACGAAAACTGGTGCACAAACAGTGCAAGAGTAAGAAGGCAATAATACTCCGCAATTCTAATGTGTCATCAAACACTCCATGGAAAAATACATAATATTTTTTATAATTTAGGTATAATTATAGTACATTCTTTCACGGTTTTTGCCGTAAATTTTAAAGAACCATATGGATTGACATGAAATTTGGCATACGCATAGATAACCTGTCAAAGAAAAAAGTGATATGGTGAAACTCGGGGGTGAAAAAATATATGTTCAAGTTAAGTCACGAAATGGATAAACTGACTAATTTTAAGCAACTTTTGTTCTATAGAGTTTTTTCACCAAATCAATACTTTTCGAGTTATTTGCAAGTGAATATGTTCATTTTTTAACAAAATAATCACGTTTTTAGACGGTTTTTCGCCAATAACTCAAAACGTAAGCATTTTGTCGAAAGAAATGTTCTTAGCAAAATTATAGCCTATAAAAAAGTGAAAAAACGGTGTATATATAGGGTGTCCCAAAAGTAGTGGAACGGTCGAATATTTCGCGAACTAAACATCGGATCGAAAAACTGAAAAATACGTGTTCAATAATTTTCAAAAATCTATCCAATGACACCAAACACCAACCCCCACTACACCTCCTGGAGGTGGGGTGGGGGTAACTTTAAAATCTCAAATGGAAACCCCTAGTTTTTCTTGCAGATTTGGATTCGTTACGTAAAAGTAAGCAACTTTTATTCAAGACATTTTTTCGAACTGTGGATAAATGGCGCTATAATTGGGAAAAACGATTTATCCTGATACCATAGGTAAATTATAGAAACGGTCTAATATCTCGAGAAATACACTTCCAAATGAGAAACCAAAAAAACAGGTTTTTAATATTTTTCGAAAACCTATCGATAAACACCAAAAATGACCCTCCAACCCACCCCCTGGAGACGGGGTGGGGGGTAAATTTAAAATCTTAAATAGCAACCCCCACTTTTTATTGCAGATTCGAATTCGTCATGAAAAATTAAGCTACATTTATTCGAAACATTTTTTAAAATTGCTGATAGATGGCGCTAATAAATCGTATTTTTCCAATTAAAGCGCCATCTATCAACAATTCTAAAAAATGTTTCGAATAAATGTTGCTTAATTTTTCATGGCGAATCCGAATCTGTAATAAAAAGTGGGGGTTGCTATTTAAGATTTTAAAGTTACCCCCCACCCGACCTCCAGGGGGTGGGTTGGTGGGTCATATTTAGTGTTATTCGATAGGTTTTCGAAAAGTATTAAAAACCCTTTTCTTGGTTTCTCATTTGGAAGTGTATTTCTCGAGATATTAGACCGTTTCTATAATTTACCTATGGTATCAGGATAAATCGTTTTTCTCAATTATAGCGCCATCTATCCACAGTTCGAAAAAATATCTTGAATAAAAGTTGCTTACTTTTACGTAACGAATCCAAATCTGCAAGAAAAACTAGTGGTTTCCATTTGAGATTTTAAAGTTACCCTCCACCCCACCTCCAGGGGGTGTAGTGGGGGTTGGTGTTTGCTGTCATTGGATAGATTTTTGAAAATGATTGGACACGTATTTTTCAGTTTTTTGATCCGATGTTTAGTTCGCGAGATATTCAACCGTTCCACTACTTTTGGGACACCCTGTATTAGGTCTCTATACCTATCAAAAGCAGAGTTGTAGCTAATGAAAAATAGGTTCATATTCGAAAAATTCCAAATAAAATAATTCAATGTAAAATATCCAAATAATGAAGCATTCTTGGGGAAAACACATTACAACTTTTTTAAAGTCTTTAAAAAGCTTTATTTCTGTTTTTATAAAAAAAATTCTAGCATCAAATGTAAGCAAGTTACGCTCAAAATAAAGTTGGTCCTTTTTGTTTTGGCAAAAAAAAAATCAAGAAGATCACCCCCCAATTAGAAACTTAACTGAAATTAATCGTTACCGCTTCACAAGTTACTTTACTTATGTTGTGTTTATATGATCTGTAAGTTTCTTTGATTCAAAGTGCTTATTTTTGAAAAAAATTGGTTTTAAAGTAAAATTTTTAAAAATTTTAATTTTGAAAAAATGTTTTTTTTCAAATTAACTTAAAAATTGTTAGAGATACCAAAAATCAAACAATGAAAATTTTGATTATGTATTTTAGAAAGGAACTACAACGTTAACGGGGTTTTATTATTTCATATAGTCAATGGACCTCTAAATATGAAAAAACCGCGGAGTGCTACCATTTACAGGGGTGCGTTTTTAAGAAAGGGGTGAATTAGTCCCTAGGCACAGGGCGAATTAGGGTGAGTTCTATGCACGTTTGGTACAAACACGTCTACAGGAAAAATTTTCCAGGTTAAATTTACTATCGAAATATCACATTTTAAAGTCAAAAATAATTTTTTTTACAAAATTATATTCAAAAGAAAAGCAAGAAAAAACACGAAAGTTAGCATTTTTGTTTCTTGCCCTATAACTTTTTTTCACGGGGATATAGGTATAGGCATTGCTTCACAGAAAAAAAACTTCCATCCTTCCTCTTTAAAATGACGTTTGGTGTCAGCCTGTATGATTTACAGTTTCCAAAATATGATTTTTCAAATTTCGCCACTCACAACAATTTTGGGACATTTTCCTTGTTACTTCGCAAACATTGTTCTGTAATTTTTTTTACGCAGTTTTAGGTATATACAATGTTACATTAAGTAGGAAGAAAAGTCAATTACCTTTAAAACGATCTATCATAGAAGGTTGTATGACTATTTTTAAGTAAGATATGGATTTTCAAAATTTTATACCTTTAATGATTTTTTATATATTTTACGATTATTTTTAAATTTCTCATTATTAATTTTTTATTGTGTATTTAGGTATATACATTGTGTAATAAAAAGGAAAGCTTATTTTCTTTACTTTAAAATGGTGTATTGCAATCACCTCTAGGTCTATGTTTAAACAAGATATGCTTTTTCAAAGTTTGACATATACACATGCAATAGGTCCCACTAAGTTGGAACCACATGGAAAACTTTTTATTATTAACTTATTCTTTATAAAATGCTCTGCATAGTCTTAAACCTAAGATGTAATCATCAAATATAAAATTTTATCAATAGTGTACGAGGTATGTTAAAAAATATGAATTTCGCTCAAGAGTAAAGTACCTTTATATTTCACAATATCGAAAAGTGTTATTAAGAAAAGTTATTTGGAATTAAAAATTATGTTACAATATGCAATTATATTCTTCTAATTGAAACAAATAAAAAATTTTAAAATTTTTCTCAAATTACGGATACCCTTGGATATCCTACGGATATCATTTTTAAAAATGGTCCTAGAGGTGATTTCAATACACTATTTTAAAGTAAAGAAAATAAGCTTTTTTTATTCCAGATTGTATATACCTAAATGTATTGTCGAAGCGAAGATCGGTGGAATATGCGCATTTTATCAATGAAATTCGATATTTTTAAGATATTCCAGAAGCCGCTACAGATAAAATGTTTTAACGACCTATTCATCATTCAGAATTACTTAACGGATATTAGTACAGTTAAAATAATTAAGACGATAACCGGACAACATTGATTTAATGAGTAAAATTTAGTTTTTTTTTACTTTAATGACAAAAAAAGCAAGCCCATTAGCAGAACCCAATTAAAAATTATTTTGCACATCATATTTGAAACATTATTTGGTTGAAAAATCTCATTTTTGTTGGCAAAAAAAATATATTAATTTGTTTGGACTAAATTATAGTTGTGCTTATCTTAAAAAGGATATGTTACTATCAACATTCGCACAGTGTTGCCAAACTGAATTTTGTTATTTTGGGTGTAAATTTTTTCCACGGATCTCCGAGGGTACAATACAAGAAAAAAGTCATAATGAGAAATTTAAAAAATAATCATAAAAAATATCAAAAATCGTTAAAAGTATAAAACCTTGAAAAAGCATAACTTATTTAAAAATAGTCGTACGGCCTTACACATTAGACCATTTTATAGATAATTGACTTCTCTTTCTACTAAATGTACCATTACATATACCTAGAAATGCGTAGAAAAAAGTTACAGAACAATGTTTGCGAAATAATGGGGAAAATGGCTCAAAAAGTCTGTGAGCGGCATATTTTGAAAAATCCTAGTTCGGAAAATGTAAATCCTAGAGACTTCTACCAAACGCCATTTTAAAGAGGAAGGATGGAAGTTATTTTTTGCTGAAGCAATGCCTATACCTATATCGCTGTGGAAAAAAATTATGGGGCAAGAAACAAAATTTCGTTCTTGCGTGTTTTTTTCTTGCTTTTCTTTTGAATGTATTTTTGTAAAAAAAAATACTTTTGACTTTAAAATATGATATTTCAATAGTAAATTTATCCTAGAACAATTTTCCTGCAGAAGTGTTTGTACCAAAAGTGAATGGAACTCACCGTAATTCACCGTGTGCCTAGGGACTAATTCACCCCTTTCTCAAAAACGCACCCATTTAAAAGGTAGCACTCCGCGGCTTTTTCAAATATAGAGGTCCACTGACCATATGAGACAATAAAATCCCGTTAACGTTGTAGTTCCTTTTAGCTCTCTTATTTTGAACATAATCAATAGCCTAAAAAGTCGGTATTATTTTTCTGAATATTTTATATTTTTTTGTTTTTCTGTAAGAAAAAAATTGGTTAAGAGTCGGTGTTTCTATGCATACACTCGTGATAAGTGACTTGTTTAAGCCCTTTTAATTACAGCTCTTTCAAAAATAATTACTTTGAACCGATGAAACTTACAGATCCTTGGTCAATACATACGCGAGTAAAAAACTTGTGAAGTGGTAACAATTAAGTTCATTTGCAATGCTAATTAAGGGGGCGATTTTCCCGATTTCTAACCAAAAAAAGGGACCAACTTTATTTTGAGCGCAATTTGTTTATTTTTGATGCTAAAAAAATTATTAAAAAACAAAAATAAACATTTTTTAAACACTTTAAAAAAGTTAAAATGAGTTTGCCCCAAAAAGTGATTCGTTTTTTTGTTAAGGCACGTTAAAATATTCGATTTGGAATTTGACGAACATGAACCTATTTTTCATTAGCTATAGCTGTGCTTCTACTAGGTATAGTGACCTAATATATACACCATGTTTTTCATTTTTTGCGAGCTATATTTTTAATAAGAATTTTTTTCGACCAAATACTTACTTTTTTAGTTATTTGCGAAAAACCGTCTGAAAACGTGGTTATTTTGTAGAAACTAAACATATTCACTTGCAAATAACTCGAAAATTATTTACTTCGTGAAAAAACTTTATAAAACAAAAGTTGCTTAGAATTAGTCATTTTAGTCATTTCCGGAGTTATTTCGAACATATACTTTTCTTAGCCCTAGGGCAAAAGCACACATTGGCACAATATCACTTTTTTCTTTGACTTGTTCGCTATGTGTATGCCAAATTTCATGTTAATCCAAGCGGTTCTTTAAAATTTAGAGGTTTTGCAATATTTTACCTTCAAAGAACGTACTATTATTGCTTTTTATAAAAAACACTGATTATCTTTTATAATATGATTGTTTCTATTACCAATTTCCATTAGTTCTAACGATGAATCATTATCGTTTTAATAAAAATGGTTATTTTCCAATTCCAAAGTATTTTATTCAGTTTATACAGTGAGCACGTAAAGGTTGGAATAAATTCATTTTCTCGAGAATGGACGATTTTGGAAAAAAATCCCGAAACAGGTCAATTTTTATTTTTAAATTGCGACTTTTTGACATATGTGTCATACTAGTGACGTCACCCATCTGGGCGTGATGACGTCATTTATAATTTTTTTAAATGAGAATAGGGGTCGTGTGATAGCTTATTTGAAAGGTAATTTAATTCTCTATTCAGTAATATAAACATTAATATAATTATTTATACAGCGTGTCCAAAAAAAATTATTTAAATTAAATTTATTGACATAAAAAGAAGAATGTGTGTAATTTATTTAACTCAAAATACATTTTACTGCTATCAGAAAACAGGAAATAAAGTTTATTTAACAAATAAATATCGTTTTAGCATTTTAGCCGCCCACTCGCCTTCCTCTTTTTGAACATTTAATTTTTTTACATTTGAACATTTGATTTAAGAGAAAAGCAATGATTATTTTTCAAATAAACATTTTTTTCTGTGTTCTAAGAACCTTAAAATGTATTTTGGACTAAATAAAAATTACATGCATTCTTCTTTTTATGTCAATAGAATTAATTTAAAAAAATTTTTTTAGACACCCTGTGTAAATAGTTATGTAAATGTTTATATTACTGAATAGAGAATTAAATTACCTTTCAAATGAATTATCACACGACCCCTATTTCTATTTAAAAAAATCATCGATGACGTCATCACGCCCAGATGGGTGATGTCACTAGTATGACATATATGCCAAAAAGTCGTAATTTAAAAATAAAAATTGACCTGTTTCGGGATTTTTTTCCCAAATCGTCCACTCTCGAGAAAATGAATTTATTCCAACCTTTACGTGCTCACTGTATATTTATTTTGGCTTTGCAGGTATACAATAATGTTTAAACTAGGCCGTACTAGTAGTGGGTCCTGCAGTGTCGGTATTAATATCAGGATAAACTGGTTTGGTCTAGGCCAAACTAGTTTATCCTGAAATTGGGTTTGGTCGGTAACATATACACTAAGTTTTGCTGACAACCATATAGTGATTACACAAAACGAAGATGACCTTAGCTTTATGATGAGAAAACTAAAACAGGAATATGCGACGAATGGAATGGAAATAAACCTAAAAAAAGAATGTGTGTGTACTTTGTACGCACGTAAGAAGTTATACTTCTATTATATGATTTAAACGAAATTAATATACTTTTTATTTATATTTTATTTAAATATTATACTAATTTATACTTATAGACCTGGATCCCGCGTAAGAAAAAAAAGTCGATTAATAGCAAGCTGAAAATTTGTTAATAGCTTAACGGTGTCTAGTCGGACAAACATTGATGCACGGGAACACTGAAACAGGGGAAGTTTTAACGGTGGAGCATGATAAACGTGTCGTCCTGACAAGTTTATGATGGTGAAAAATAGCAAGTTGTTTTTAAGTTTATTCAATAGCCAACGTTATTTAATATATGAAAAAATGTTTGTCCGACAAAAAGGTTGGGCATTTTAACGAGTCCGACACGTAGAACATGTCACATCACAGGAACTATGTTGGTGATGAATAGCAGTCTGATTTTTGCATGAGAGTTTAATAAAAGGTTAAAAAAGCAATTGGAAGTTCTGTCGGACAAAATCAATGGGAAATTTTTCTAGTCGGACATTCTAGACATGTAAGATATAGACAAAAATGTTGGTGATAAATAGCAAGCTAATTTTGATTTGTTTATGTACAAATTATATTTTGTAACGCAAAAAGTTATATGTCGGACAAAAAGTTTGGGCAAATCGAAGGAAATAAATAAAAAAACATTTTTTTAGAATTACTTCAGTCACATATTGATAAAGCTATTTTAGTTGTATTTTATTATTTATATTCACATATTTGCATGTGCATATATACAGTGCTAGTCAAAAGTCCGTACCCCCCCTCTTATCTTTTGAACGGTTATACTTATAATAGTGAAATTTGGAGGGAGGAAATAAACGGACGTAAGCTTCTTAACTAGTCATGATAGGTGACGTAATAGTGACAGATGACGTTACAGAGCCTCTGTGACCGATAATTTTTAAATGGGACCCTATGGCAAGTGATGCCTGGTTTGAAAGGTATTCAAAATACCTATTCAATCATACTAATTTTTTTGAGTTTAAGTTGATTCTAATTTTGGGTGAATAAATTAAATAAATATAATATTGTAGTTTCGCATTTAATTGATAAAAATTCAAATGTCCGCCTATGGTTTTTTTGTCAAAAAAGTTGACGTTTTTCAATTCTCTAATAGTTTTTACGTCAACGTCAACCTTTTTGACAAGTAATCATAGGCGGAAATTTGGATTTGTATTAATTAAATGCGAAACTATAATTTTATATTTATTTCATTTATTCATCAAAATTAGCTTAAATTCAAACAATATTAGTATAACTGAATAGGTATTTTCAATACCTTTCAAACGAGGTATCACTTGCCATAAGGTCCCATTTAAAATTATCTGTCACAGTGGCGCTGTAAGGTCATCTGTCACCATTACGTCACCTGTCATGACTAGTTAAGAAGCTTACATCCGTTTATTTCCTCCCTCCAAATTTCACTATTAGGTCTGGATCCCGCGTATGAAAAAAAAGTTGATTAATAGCAAGCTGAAAATTTGTTAATAGCTTAAGGGTGTCTAGTCGAATAAACTTTGATATATGGGAACATTGAAACAGGGGCAGTTTTAATTGTGGAACAGGTTAAAAATTTGGAACGGTCACAGCACGAAAACGGCACATTTATCTTGTCCGACAGAATAGACTTAAACTCTCCGAACAGAGATTAAACTCTCATGAAAAAATCAGACTGCTATTTATTACCTGTCATAATTCCTGTCATTTGACATATTCTACATGTTCCACTCATTAAAACTCCTATTTTGTGAAAAATAGCAGTCTGATTTTTGCATGAGAGTTTAATCTCTGTTCGAAGAGTTTAAGTCTGTTCTGTCGGACAAAATAAATGTGCCGTTTTCGTGCTGTGACCGTTCCAAATTTTTAACCTGTTCCACAATTAAAACTTCCCCTGTTCCAGTGTTCACACATATCAAAGTTTATTCGACTAGACACCCTTAAGCTATTAACAAATTTTCAGCTTGCTATTAATCAACTTTTTTTTCATACGCGGGATCCAGACCTATATTACATTTATAACCGTTGAAAAGATACAAGGGGGGGTACGGACTTTTGACTAGCACTGTATACATGCACACTCCAAAAACAGTGAGGTAAAGTATCAATGCATGTATATTTTGCAAAACAATTATTTTTTTGTGTGGAGTTTGATCTAGATATTCTCAAAGTGACAATAAAAAATATCAAAGAACATGTGAAAGCAACCTCTTAGGGTTTTCTAATTAGGCGCATCAGAAAGTACGGAAAATTTCCTACAAAAAACGTTGTATACATTTTTTTCCATACTCAAATATTAACCCTGTAAACGACATTGAAAAATGTGAAGAGTCTAAAACTTCGGTGCTTATAAGAATAGACGTAAATATGACACATTATGCTTAGAAGTATGTATTAGAAGGCTGCATTTGTCAGTGTGACACTTTGTGCTATACAAAGTAGTATTTGAAAGTACATGGTCTCTGAGTTTCTGTTTGCCACGTGTGTTGGAAATTAAAATTTATATTAACTATGGAGTGTTTTTGTGTCTATTTTTGAGTGTCAACAGTTTAAATTTTAAGTCGCCAAATCAAAAGTGAAACCATTCAACGGAACATTTTTGAGTAATTTTCGAACATTTAACAAAGTTAGTAAAATACTTGGTCATCAATTCAATGAGGTTCAGTTGCCAGATAATTGTGAAAGTTCTATTGAATATCATTCTTCGTGCTATAATGCTTTGCTTGATTGAAAAAGGGTACCTAAATAAATTATTACTAAAATTGTATAACGTAATTTTTCTCAACTTTCTACAAATGAAATAATAATGTAATTAATATGTCACATGGCAAGAAATAATTTGCTGCCAAAATAAGTCGATTAGTTTAAATTTGAAGTTACGATTGCAATTTATTATGAATTATTGTCAAAAGTGACAGTTTTTCTTAAATGGAAATGTATTCATAGACATAAGGGTAGACAGGGAATACAGTGCAAAAAGTTGATAGGTGGTCTATCTATCTCGTTTAACCAAGCGATCCCGCGCATGTCGCAGACAAAGATAGCTAGACCACTCAATCCATAATATAATTTGCCTGATCTACTATAAATGTATTACAGTGAGGTATCTAAATGATGTTGAGATAAATCGAAAGATATCGATTGTAATTGATTGCAGGTACTTTTGACATAGAATAATCACCCCTTATTGAAATTAAATTTTTTTTTTTTTAATTTTCCGACTACAAAATCTACCCCTTATTTTTTTCCGACAACAGTCATTCTTGGTAAGGAATAATTTACTTAATTAAATTTCGAAAATTGGAGTGAATGAAGGAAAATCTATTCAAGTTACATTTACAACACGAAGAGGAACTTGTCCTCCTGTAACTTTAAACAATCACCAATTACCATTAGCCAACGAGGTAAAATATCTTGGTATTCATTTGGACAGAAGTCTCACATGGAGGAAACATATCTGGACCAAGAGAAAGCAACTAGGTCTCCAATTCAGAAATATGTATTGGTTAATGGGCCGTTCATTCAAGACTATCTCTGGATAATAAATTGCTGCTCTATAAGGCAATACTTATGCCAATCTGGACATATGGGTTGGAACTATGGGGAACAGCCAGTCACTCCAACATCGAAATCATCCAACGCTTCCAATCAGAAACCCTCAGAACCATCACTAATGCACTTTGGTACATCAACAATAGAATTATTCATCGAGACCTTAAAACTGATACGGTACAATAAGTCATCACAAAACGTAGCGCTGCTTACATTGCCAAGTTGGAGGATCATGAAAACCAGTTTGCACTTAACCTCCTACACAATTCTCAAGAACAGCGTAGGTTAAAGAGGTTCAAACCATTGGACTTACCATTTAGAGTAAACTTTTAAACTAATGAGTTAGTAGTTATGAAATGTAATTATTTTGTACAGAACTTTATAAAAATTGTACTTTGATTTTGCCAGTGGGTAAAATCTTTCTTGTCCTTAGTCAATGTAATTACTTTTGTTTATTGTTGACACTCAACAGATTGCAAAATAAATTTAAATAAAAAAAAAAATTAAATTTCGTCTTTGTCGGAAAGCTATTTATCACCAGCATTTTTGTCTATATCTTACCTGTTTAGAATGTCCGACTACGAAAACTTCCCATTAATGTTGTCGGACAGAACTTCCAATTGCTTTTTTAACCTTTTATTAAACTCTCATGCAAAAATCAGACTGCTATTCATAACCAACATAATTCCTGTGATGTGACATGCTCTACGTGTCGGACTCGTTAAAATGCCCAACATTTTTGTCGGACAAACATTTTCGCATATATTACATAACGTTGGCTATCGAATAAACTTAAAAACAACTTGCTATTTTTCACAATCATAAACTTGTCAGAACGACACGTTTATCATGCTCCACAGTTAAAACTTCCCCTGTTCCAGAGTTCCCGTGCATCAAAGTTTGTCCGACTAGACATCGTTAAGCTATTAACAAATTTTCAGCTTGCTATTAATCAACTTTTCTTTCTTACGCGGGATCCAGGTCTATTACTACTTCTCAAACATTTTTATTAAAACAGTGCCAAAAATTAAAATAATAAAAGAATAAAACACACACAAACACATTAAAAATGCCACAAATGATTTCTGAACATTAATTGTCGGAAAATTTTTTAACTAAATACGTATTTTCTGAAAATAAAATTATATAATAAATATACTTACAATCATAAAATGTATAAAAAAATAAAAAAATAAAAGCTTTTATTGGGATTCGAACCAGCTATCAGCGCGGTTGGTATATTGGGGTTCATTCGCCTTAAACGCTTCGCCACGGGGGCAATGTGTCATTATGTGCGAAGATCGACTAACTAAACGGATTAAGCTTTTGACATTTTTGAATTAAATTAAATTATTTTGATTTTGAATTGAAATAATTTAGAATTAAAAAAATACAACAAAATATAGAGTAAAAAAACAATATATTAGGTGAACATTGATAGAAATTTTGATGGTAATCAAATTATGTAAATAAAAGTATTACATACTATGTATTTTGGTAGGTTCAAATAGGTAGGTACCTATGATACATTTATAATTATTACGTACCTGTTGCTTTTAAAAACTATTTAAATGTCACTACAATTATAAACTTTTTTGTTTCTGTCCTCACAACAATAAAACTAATATATTATACATTTGTTTACCTTCATATTGAACAATTATTTATTATTGATAGATCATTTCAAAACCCAATCAGAGCCCGTATAACGACTAATACCATACTGTCGGTGTGCGCATGCGCGCAGATCAATATAAATTCACCCTCAATCTCAATCGCGCCTAAAGAAGTATAACTTCAAAAACTGAATACCTAACAACGGAGAATACAAAAATACAACGGAAAATACGTAACAACAGCTAGAAATAGACCAAGATCGACAAATCAAAGGAACAGACAAGTACGTGTATTTAGGTTTCATAATATTAAACAAAGGAACAACTGAGGAAGACATAAAAAATAGACTAGGACAAAAGACTGCATATGAAAATTGAACCTGGTGCTGTGGGATAAGAACACCAGTATAAAAACAAAAAGAATAATATATAACACCATAACAAGAAGTATTCTGACTTACGGGTATGAAAATTGGATAAAAAATAAGAACAACAGAAATGAAATTCCTAAGGAGAACCTGCGGAGTACCAAGAAGAGATAAAATAAATAACATAGAGATTAAGAAAAGAATGGGAATCAACTTAGATATAATAGACTAAATAGAACAGAACATTAACCTGCTACGGACATGTCACGAGAGCAGACACAAATCATTGGATAAACAGAATAGCAGAGAGGACCCCGATAGGAAGAAGGCAGAGAGGCAGACCCTGTAAGTTTTTCAGAAATGAAGTGCCAATAGACGAAGCAACGGAGAGAAGAAATAATGTGCAGGAAGGGGAATGACAAAACATAAAAACAATGGAGAGAACGGTTGAGGAAAGGAATGCAACAGGAAACAACTGTGGAAATCTTTAGTATATTATTAATCTTTAGTTATATAATATAGAAATATAGTTTTTATGTAGGCTAGTGCACTTGTGAATGTTAACTTCAATAAGGTTTGTGTTTTTTAAACCACCGTTTCTTAATAGGTATAAATATTTATCAGTGGCGTGCGGTGACATTTTCGGAAGAGGAAGCGATTCAATAAGGGTTAAACAAATATTTTCTTACGAGGGTCGAGATCAAAATATATACCTACTTAATAGGTATACAGTGATGAGCGCGCTAATAACCGCCAAAATAGCACAAAAGATGGAAAACGTATTAAGTATACCTAATGTATTACCTGTTAACTTATATCGACTAAAAACAAGAACTACAAAAAATTAGGTATAGTGTTTAACCCAGTCTGAGAGACATGCACACGCCTTGAGAATGAGATTCGGGTGATACAAATTCATTGGGACAAGGAGGATTTACTCTCATAATCGGGCGTCACTCCATCCCGCCCCAATGCTTCATACTATCCACTTCCCCTCCGATAGCACTCTGATGCGCTATAGGGCTCTCTATCAGCAAAGTGCTTATTATGTGGGAGTCCTGGATACAAGGACTCACAAACGAAATCCTACCCCGATCAATGCAGGTTAGTGACTCTAGTGACTTAGTATATTGTATATCTAGTGACTTATCATCAATCTGTACTGCTTGCTCAGGCTCGAGTCTATGCTCCAGGCTTGGTTTCTTTACATTTAAAAAGTATAGTTCCATTCAAAATTGTTTTTATATTCCGATTTCGAATCATCTTCCACAATATACAACTTTCAACAATATGACACTTATTTACTTATACTTGAGTCCTATCCTCCTATTAACCAATGCAAATTTTTTGTCGATAACATCGTCGTAAAATTTTGAATTTTCTGATAATTGTTTAATGCATGCACTCTTTTTCAATGCATAATAGGGCTAACTTGGAAAGTCTGTCTTCGCTTGTCAAATTTATTGTAAAACTTTTAAAACTTCGTTCAACTGATGCACTTGTAGTTGCACTTGTAGATAGTTAGTACCTACTAATTCACACAACTTGACCACTTCACACAGAGACTTATTTAAACCAGTAGTATTCAAAAAATTCAACCGATTCCTAAGTATTTCTTTATCACTAATTTCAGGTGTTTTATAAAAATGACATTTAACTGAGAATGCAGAACTGGAATATAAAAAAAAATCATAATTTAATCGTACTGAATTAAATACCTCTGTGGGAGATTTTGATAAATTATAATTAGACATATTTATTAGGCACAATGAGCCGTTTATATGGCAGAATACTGAAAAACATTACTTGCGAAGAATATCAACCCTATGAATCCGAAGAACAGTGTGGTTTCAGGGCCGGCCGATCTACGATTGATAATATATTCTGTCTAACACAGGTTATGGAAAAAAGACTAGAACGTGGACAAGACACACATATACTTTTTGTCGACCTAACGAAAGCATATGACACAGTGCCCGTGAAAAAATTGTGGAAGGTTTTGGACAATACACACATATCTGCAACTGTCATCAAAGCCATACAATGCCTCTATAAAGATTCTATGTCAAGGGTAAAGAGAGGTAACCATCTGTCATCTAGCTTCCAAGTAACAAAAGGCCTTAAACAAGGGTGCTGCTTATCTCCCATTCTTTTCAATATATATACCGACGGTGCTCTCAGACTTTGGAAGCAGAAATGCAGTGGTATGGGTATACCAATCGGAGACATAACATTATACACTTTGAATTACGCAGACGACCAGGTGGTAGTTGCCCAAGATAAGGAAGACTTAGAATATATGACCAGAAAATTGATGGAAGAATACAGGAAATGGGGTTTAGAGGTAAACATAAGGAAAACATAATATCTACACATCGGTAACCAAATACAACAGGAGGACCTAGATCTTGACGGAAGTGACTACATCAGGGGTTGTACAAAGTATATATATCTGGGGATTAAATTAACAAATAGTGGAAGAACGGAACCCAGTATAGATGATAGAGTGACGAAGGCTAGAAAGGTTACTAGAGCCCTAAACCCTGTCTTATGGCAACATAACATAAATTTAAATACAAAAATGAGGATGTACGACGCTATTCTGAAACCAATTTTAACGTATGGCTCCGAAGTGTGGCAAATGACAAAAAAATCCGAAAATAAGCTGCTTACTACTGAAATGGATTTTTTTAGAAGATATGCCAGAATATCGAGATGGGACCATGTTCGAAATGAACAGATCAGAGAAAAAGTAGGTAAGCAGAAAACAATAGTGGACGAGGTACAACGAAACCAACTTACTTGGTATGGACACGTCCAACGAATGGGAGATGAAAAATTACCAAAAATTACAATGAGATGGATACCGCCAGAAAAACGGAAAAGAGGAAGGCCACCGACCTCCTGGAAACAAGGAATTACAAAAGCCATGTCAGAAAGAAATCTTCAAGAAAATGACTGGCTAGATCGACAGGCTTGGCGATTGGGTACCGGAAGGCGTAGAACGCTATAGAACCGGTTATGTATATATATAATTAGACATATTAAAATTACATAACTCTACATATTTTATTTCTTTAAAATTTTCAAAGTGATAATTCATTTGTTGTAGAATATTATCAAAAGTTTCGATGTTAAATCGTCGATAGGTCTCTCTTTCGCCGACATTATCAATCATCATTATTTTTCTTTTAGGTTCGAAGCCCATATTTTCAGCTTTATCCCAAATATTTTTAAACAGCTCATTTTTTAATCATCATAAATCATCAAATTGTCTTATACAAAATGCAATGTCACTTGACTTCTTCTGTAAAATGTCGTACGTACTATAAAATATCAGTAAAAGGAAAAATCTCAAAATGTCAAATAAAATATTAGTAAAAATATTAAGCAAAAAAAAATTAAATCGAAATTTTCTTTAAGCCATTGTACCCAAATACCTACCCCTTATAGCAGCAGTAACATTCTTTGCATTTGCATCTCGTTTTCGGAATCGGAAGGCGCTCGGACGCGACGATCGCTTCCAGGGGTATCAAAATTCGCGTGAAAGGAACATGACTAGTGGGTGAGGGTATTAAAACCTGACCAATTTTTGGACGGGACAAATGCATGACAAGCAGCGATTTTGAGATGCGCTTCCGTCAGGAGCTGACTGAATCGTTGAATTGTGTGCATATTTGAGCCCGCTCGTATGCGATCAATTTTTAATAATGTTTCAATGCCTATTGCCTACATAATATGTAGATTACTTAGATTAGGGAAACATTGTTGATAATTAAATACTAATTATTAATATATGTATTTTCTTATATGGAAGTATTATAGAAAAGCGGTGCTTCCCCCGCTTCCATGGACCGCACGCCTCTGATATTTATCAAGTACAAACTGGATCCTCATCCTATTTTTTAAGGTATGTTGTCCCAAGGAACCAATAATCATAACAGAATTATCAGTCCGGACGTCCGACAATGATGAAAGTCCGACTGAAACTATAACTGATATTACTAAACATAAAAACTATGGACTATTGCCAACTGATTGTGGTTTTGTGAAAGATTCTTCCTACGTATTCGACATAAGAGTCGTAAATGGAGAAGATGCAGGTCTTTATGAATATCCCTGGATGAGTCTACTGAGTTTTAGAGTACCTGGTAAGATATTAAGATAGTTTGAGCATATTAAGATACCTTGAGTTAAGTTTATGAAATACATACACATAACCAAACTTATATAGAATGATCTGATATTTCTTATTATTTCGTGCGAATTTAAAAAAACGAGCACACTAAGTCAAACGATATTATTTTTTTAAAGCAATTTAATAACAAATACATGATGGTAGGGGAGCCCAAGCGGGGATTTTTGCAGTAACTCGAGCGCGTCAGATTATTATATGGGGAGAAACCTGGTACCCTGTAGATGTACCTCTACCATATTATATTGTCTCTAAACACAAGGGAATTCTTTAAGGAGGTCCGAAAGAGAAAATGTATCCTTAGAAAAACTCGAAAACGTCAGATTAAGATAAGGTAAGTTAAGTATATGCAAAACAGTGTACCTTTCAAAAATCTGACGATTCGGGCAAAGCATAAGGAAATGGGTAAGTCACAAAGTTTCACAAGAAGAAAGCGAATATTTCGCGAAATGAACAATAGATCTAAAAACTAAAAAGTACGTGCTCAATATTTGTCAAAAATCTGTCGAATGATACCATACACGACTCCCCACGGAGAGGGGTGTGGGGTAAATTTTAATTTTTAAATACGAATCCCGCAATATTCCGCGAAATGAACATCAGATCGAAAAACTGAAAAATACACTTATTCAATATGTTTGAAAAATCTATCGAATGGCACCAAACACGACCCACCACGGAGGTGGGGTGGGGGGTTACTTTAGAATTTTAAATAGGAGCCCCCATTTTTTATTGCAGATTCGGATTCCTTACGTAAAAATAAGTCACTTTTATTTGAAACATTTTTTCGAATTATGCATAAATAACGCTATAATCGGAAAAAACGATTGTTGGAAATGGAAAATTAAATTAAAAATGGAAAGTCCCCACTAAAATGGAAAACTTTACTTAACTTTTTTTGGTTTAAGAACCTACTCTTCACTACCCAATAGGTCTTCAAAGCGCTCGAGTGACTGCACATTTACCATACTTTCCTCCCCTACGATAACAATTAAATAAAACAGTAAAGTTTTTAACGAACAAATTGAAATTAGTTGTTTTAAAAGTCAATAGCATACAAAATTTCAATGTAAAACGAATGTTTAAATTGTTTTTATTTTTTTTTTTGTTTTTTTTTTTTGGTAGTCACTGTTATCACCTCTAGTCCTTATGCAAGCTTCAGTTTGCGTGGGCACTCTCCTAATTAAATTATTAACATTTTGGAACTTTACCACGCTGAGCAGATGGGACGTGAATTATAAATTGTAAAATTCCCTCATCTTCCTTAGTCTCAGCATCCGTATGGCTTGCAAATTGCAGAAGCCTCAGAGGTGTAACCAGAAAAGGTTCCCATTGTTTTCAGTCTGGTGGGATGTAGAATAACATTATGTTGTTTTATATGCCATTAGAGTGAAAACTTAGTCTTTTGCTAGCAGTTGCCTCTAGGGCATCTATGCCATTTCGTTCGTTGCAATCCGGGACTGCACGCCGGGGTTTGTTTTAGTTGGATCAGAGAGAGCAGCATACGTGCCTCCTGATGAGAGACTAATAAGTTTCGAAACCGGTAGAGGTGCTTGCTGCACTCTCTGATTGGACTAAGATATGGTGCGGCTGTATTTTCGTTTTGCAACGAAATTAAAAATGGTTATTCATTTTTGATTTACATGTTTACTCTGATTGGAGTACGAAGGGAACCATTCTCGTTGGAACTTTACCGCGCTGAGCAAATGGGACCTGAATTATAAATTGCAAAATTCCCTCATCTTCCGTAGTCTCAGCATCCGTATGGCTTGCAAATTGTAGAAGCCTCGGAGGTGAAACCAGAGAAGGTTCCCATTGTTTTCAGACTGGTGGGATGTTTCGAAACCAGTAGAGGTGCATGCTGCACTTCTGATTGGACTAAGATACGGTGCGGCTGTATTTTCGTTTTGCAACGAAATTGAAAATGGCTATTCATTTTTGAATTATTAACATTTTGTTGTGGTGGGCTTCTTCATTCTTCAAGAGCAGCTTATATTAGCCGTGCGATGTTTTGTGGATTTTTCCGGCGAGCTCTAATTTTTCTTTTAAGCATATCCCACAAATACTCTATAGGGTTAAGCTCGGGTGAGCAAGCAGGCCACTGCAAACAAGGGACACCTTATGCTTCAATGATGTCTCTAGTCACTCTAATGGTATGTGGAGGTCCATTATCATGCATGAAAATTAAATTTTCTCCTGTTGCAACTCTCCAGAATCTAACTACAGGTTGTCAACATACCTGTGAGCAGTAAAAGTTGATTGTATGAAAATTAAAGGAGTTTTTTTACGGATCACAATTCCTCTCCAGAACATTACACTTCTCCTTGTATATTTGTGAACAGATCGGACAGTTTTCGTTCTTGATTGTCTTCCTCGACCTCTAAGTACACGATTTCGTGGGTCATCTGATTTTATATAAATCCTAACTTTTTCTGAAAATAGCACATTTTTTCAATTCCCAATGTATCAGTTTTGGTGGTGAAGACACCAATTTAGGCGATCAATCTTGTGCTGCCTGGATAACTGGGGAACCCATAACTGTCTCCTGCTGTCAGTGGCGTAGCGTGAGTGTCGGCCGCCCGGGGCGGAAGACAATTTTGCCGCCCTCTTATTTAGGTATTTTAATTTATTGTGTACTATACATACATTAATTATAGAGAACTTTTCGGCGAAAACAGTCATCAATATTTTGCATTATACAGGTTGGATTTTAAATAAAAAAGTTTGTCTAAGTTTTACAATCACGTTTATTAACACAATTCTTTTACTTTAACCAATTAGATACATTGATATAACTTAGGTACCTATCACTTAAGATTAGGTACACCTTAACGATCGACAAGATTAAATAAAATCAATTTTTAATTAGAACTAGAACGATACTATGATGTTATATTTTTATCTTTATTGAAAAATAATACGAATATTTGTTAGAATTAAAAACAAAACTTCCGTCTTCAATTAAAAATTTATACGTCTACTTTTTTAAGAGCAAAGTCTTTTATTGCACCGTCAATGTCTATCGCATCACACACCTCTTGCTTAATAGACAAAATAGCCAAATTAGTTAGTCTTCATTGTCGCTTTTAAATAATTTTTAATCAATTTCAATTTTGAAAACCTCCTCTCACAGCTGGAATTGCTTATAGCAACTGTGAAAAATATTCGGAATATTATTAAAACATTGGGCAGAGTATCTTCCAGCTTGGATTTAACAATAAATTTAAATAATTCAAGTGAGTCTCTATTAATCAATTTCGTTGCCTGTAGCAGTAACGAAAGTCCGCAGTCAAAAGTTTTTATAGCTTGAAACCCTGCTCGTCAATTTCTTCAGATGCGTAGTCTATATTTCTACATTCAGTGTTGTCTGGATCTAATAATATAGCCAGTGTTAGATAAACAAACTTATCCGTTAAATTATGTAGCTGTTGAAAATGCTCACGAAATTCTACAATAACTCTATCTAACGAAAAAAAAAAAAAAGATTTCGTCTCAACTCATTTTCACAAGACAAGTTAGTACCTCTAGTTCCGTCATCAAATATATGCTTTCTTGTTATACGCCTCCGAGGTTTTATGGAAATTCCAAGTTCTTCACACATATTTTTGCATATCCTACAGCGCCATTTGTCCATTCCTCTCTTTTCTCTGTCAAGATCATCTGCAAAGCATTTACTTTCTGAGCGCACAATCTTATGTCAAGTCCCCTTGTTTGAAAATATTTTTGTGCATCAATCACTTCATGTAGCACCGGTTGCCATAGGCCCAAAAACCAAAGAAAGGAAAATGATTGCATCGAAACTAGTAAAGCACCTGCATCTGTCCTAGTGTTTAAGCTTTCACCTGCCTCTGTAAGTTTTTCCAAAGTGACGAGAATGTTTTTGTAATGATCCCATGTCACATTTACGGCATCGCCTCTTGCACTCCACCGCGTGTCTTGAATCCTTCTTTTGCCTGTAGCTGCTATCAGAATTGCCCAAAGATGTGTCGATGAGAAAAAAAAAAGAATAGCAACGTTCGTATTGCCGAAAAAAGTTGTGCTGATTGTTAGTCATAAACGGCGAATTCCTACAAGTCAGTATAGACGTTGTTGCCAATCGCTACAAAATATCATTCATATAAAGGGAATTCCCCGAATTCGTCACAAAATAAGTAATGAAAAATTCCGTGCTCCTTTCAATCGGTCCGAATTTGTAGTTGCGATAAAAATATAAAATAGTTCAAATATTTACAAAATATATTTATTATTTATTGTTAAATTTTGCCGCCCCCTAAAAAGTGCCGCCTCCACTACGCTACGCCACTGCCTGCTGTATACTTCTTGGCACGAGCTCTTCTTATTATCGTTTCAACTAAAACAGTTACACCTGTAGCTTCCAAAAGCTGCCTTTGGAGCTGCAGGTGAGAAATAATTAAGGGTCTTCCAGCTGATTGGACAATTAAACGATCGTTGCGAGCCGTTATTACTATTTGGTGACTTTCCCTTGCTTTATTTTTGAGCTCTCTTAGGTCCTGTTACCTAGCATAGGTTTTGAACAGAACGTCCTGTGCTCTATGCTATGTCTCTCTGACAACATTACTTTCTCCACAAGACTAATAATCTTTCCCCGTTGTATGTTCTATAACCCCACATGAGGCATATTTTCGTTTTTGGACGCAAAAGTTAGTTTATTTATTTTCGTTAAATTAGCAACTCAAGCAAATAACCTATACCGTACCGAGCTGGACTATCTGATTGTCTTATCGATTTGTTTATTTTCAATGAAAACCTTTATTCTTCGCAGCAATAACAAGTTTTTTCAAAAGAAATAAATATTGATTTGAAATACATGGTGATTCCATATAAGTTTGGGTGTGTGTAGTTCATATGTGACGATTTAATACGACTAAATATCTATATTCTTTTTACATCTAACGAGTCATCAAATGTTATAAAGTTAAAGAACGTGCTACGACTTAATTATGTTCTCTATTTCTTATTCTTCCTGTAACTGGTCTTATATTGGCCAAACTTCACTATGTTTCAAATCTAGGAATATCCTTCATAACTATGATTGTTATGTCTTAATCCAGATAGCTCTTCACTTGAAATACATGTCCAGAGTAGTGATGTTGAAAAAGTAACTATTCGTTACAAAGTACTCGTTACTTACGAATACCGAAAGTAACGATTACTATACACAGAGGCAAATCGTTACTTTGATTACACTTCGATATCGGAATCGGACCGGTATTCCACGAGTGTTCGGTATCAGTACAGTAACTAAAATTTTATCTATGAAGGGCGAAGGCTATGAAGAGTTTTACAGGATTTTTACAGGGCGCTGAGAAGTGGCTGAAACAGAGGGAGGTATATCATTTAACAAGCTTGCATCCAGAAACAGATGTCTATACGATTTGTCGAGGTAGATAATTCACAGGAATTTACAGATGTTCTTTCCTTTGAAAATAAAAATGCAACACATTAGATTTTAATCATAAATACACACTATTCTTGTCAGGCGTAGAAATAAATAGCTTATATTGACCGGAAAAACTGTAGAAATGTTAATATTGTTAATATGTTAATATGTTTATATGTTAATATGGCATTGTTTTTATTACCCCAGGACATTCTACACTAAAAACACAGAAATAAATCTATTTTTAAATATAGTAGATACATAGAGACTTGCAACTTTTTGCATTGTATTTAGGATTAGGCTGACGTCTGGAAAAAAGTTTACAATAGGACAATGGGTGGAAATGCATTATTATATTTTAAAGTGTATAAAACGCATCGAAAAAATGGTAAACATGTTAAAATCAGTATATTAAGGCAGATAATCAGACAGATTTTCTTATTTCGGGGTATTTGGCTCTCGAAACTGTAGATGGCGTACCTTAGCAGTAACACTGGGCAGCAAGTGCTTCGGAGGTTGGTTCTGATTGCGTAGTCGTATTCAGTGATCCCAAAAACCCCCGAATAACAAAATCTGACCCTTAATATGCTGATTTTGACATGTTTATGTACTTTTTGATGCATTTTATACTGCAATTATGCTTTTTCTCCCATTTTTCTGTTCAAAACTTTTTCCTGTTTCACTATTTCCCTAAAAATCATTTATTTTTTTCCTAAATGACTTGGTCTATGTGCATTTTATTGTTATGATCCAAAAATCTAAAATAATATCTGCCAAAAAAATTAGTAGAATTTATAAAAAATTCATTTTTAATTATTAATTAGTCTGGACAAAATTATGTCGGGCACCCCTTGTTTTTAATAATTTTTAACATAATAGATTACATATCATTTAATTTCTATCCATTAAATAGATCGGTGAAGGTCGTTGTTATATCGGATCTTATACAAATACAAAAGTAATCATAGTAACCAAAGTATCCTACTAACACTAATACAAAATATGTACTGAGAAATGCGATTCTCGATATGATTACCGGTACTCAAATTCAAAAGTAACAAAAGTAATCAAAGTAATCAAAGTAATCAAAGTAACGAATACTGTAAATGATTACTTTATACAAAAGTAACGATTTGTAACGGATACTAAAAAGTAACTATAATCAACATCACTAGTCCAGAGGCACTCACAGGACACTTCATGGAATAACAATATCTAACTTTCTTCATCATGAGACTAACCAATTCAAGAGGAAGTTTTTGGATTTGTCTCGATATTGATTTAATGGATAAATGATAACTTTTGTGTAGTTATTAACCAATGAAAACCCATTTTTCCAGTTACCGATAAAAATGACCGAATTTATTACCGAAGTTCTTTATTCGGATTTCTTTAGTTCTTTGTTCTTGTTTTAATTCATCTAACAAGAACGTGTGTTTCATTTCTTATTGTAATCTTCGAATGCTTATTGTGTCTTGTTTGATATGTACTTCAGGTAAGTATTTTTCTTTTCCATTCAGTTTTCTTTCATCTCTATACAGAACCACGAAGTTTTTCGCTTTGGGAGAGACTTGCTTTTATTTATCTTTCTTTAGCCCAGAGCTTCTTTAGCTGATTCTAAAGTGTTTGATTTAATGAAATAAATGGCGACTCGATTCTAGTTTTCTGTTGACCTAGATATCAAAATATCAACAGGCACCGCTGGGAAATATTCCAAAAATGCGGTTCAGAGAAACTATATGAAACGAGTCTTTGTACTCTCATACAGAGTATGGCAACAGAAAACTAGAATCGAGTCGCCATTTATTTCACTTATTCCCCGTTAGAGGGCGTTCTAACCTTACTCCGGTATAAATAGTTTTATTGTATACCGAGAACTACGGAAGTTTTGATTTAAATTTGTCTTCTTGCATAGCCTCCTTGACAAAAGGTAGACCTAGAAATAGCGCTATCGGGGGATGGCAGGAGACAGATTTAAATCAAAACTAAACCGTCTATTTTTGTATTTGATTTAATTTTTGCTCAGATTTTGAATTTTTCTGCCAGTCTACTTTGATACAGTGGCAAATCTACGGGAGAAAGGGAAATCCCCCAAGAAGGTCCAAAGACATACAAAATGAACCCAATAAACCCGCTAAATAGTAGTCCAGTCGGGTTAGACGAATAACAGGCCTAACCTTGCATTAGGAGCTACCCCAAATTTTATTTTTCTAATCTTTAGGGAGGGTCAATATTAGTATAAATTTAAAATCTCGACTGAATTCCACCGTTGCGTTAGCCGCCATCTTGATTTTAAACGAGAACCGTTTTTGCTCAATATCTCCGCCATTTTCAATTTTTTGACAAAAAGTGTACAAACCGAAATTGTTGAAAATGCGATTTTATATAATTTCATTTATTATAATTTTTTCGTGCGGTCGCTATTTTCCGAGTTATGAGGGGAAAATAGTGAGAGTTGGAGCATAATTATTAAATTATCTCGTTTATTATTAGTTTTACAACAAATATGTACCCTTACAGAAATGAAGAGAATTAAATTCTACACAATTTTGGTCTCTTTCATTTTTTTGCTAAAATTAATATTTAAGGTAGTACGTATGCGGTAATGGCGCGAGAGTAAGACCGGATTGATTTTATAGCAATTGTTTTTGTTCAATATCTACGCCATTTTCAACTAAAATTGTTCAAAATATAATTTCCTACAATTTCTTTTTAACAATTTTTTTCATGCGGTTGATATTTTCCGAGTTAGATGGGAAAATAATAAAAAGTGGGGGGGGGGGGGGAGGGAGCATAATTATTGAATTGAATTTTGTTTCCGAGATGCCCCAAATTTTATAATTTTAACCTTTAGGAGAGATCAATAGTAGTGTAAATTTAAAATCTCGACTGAATTCCGCGGTTGCATTAGCCGCCATATTGATTTTAAATCAGAACTGTTGTTGCTTAATATCTCCGCCATTTGTAACTTTTCGACATAAATGGTGGAAAAGAAAATTGTTGGAAATGCAATTTCCTAAAATTTCTTTGGCACAATTTTTTTATACGATCAATATTCTCCGAGTTAAGGGGGAAAATATTGGAAGCGGAGGGGAAGCATAATTATTGAATTGTCTCATTTATTATTAACTTTACAACATAATTGTACATAAACAAAAATAAAGAGAATTATATTTTATACAATTTTTGAAACTTCCAATGAAACATCAACCAAACTAAATATATAAAAGGCATAAAAAGACATTATATGCATTAAGTTCACTTAATTTTATTAACTAGCGGGTTTTATTGGTTGAATTTGTCTGTCGATATTTTAAGTTTTATGTTTATGTTTTATGTTTTATGTCGTGATGTTTCAACAATTTTTTTTTAATTTTGGACCCTGTTGGGGGGAATTTTCCCATTTCCCCCCCCCTTGTAGACCCTCCACTGGTTCTCTCGAAAAATTGTAGTAAATCGTAATTGCAACAATTTCAGTTCTTACACTTTTTGTCGAAAAGTTGTAAATGGCGGTGATATTGAACAAAAACAATTGCTACAAAATCAATCAGGTCTTACGCTCGCACCTTTACCACATACGTACTACCTTAAATATTGATTTTATCAAAAAAATGTACGGCATCAAAATTGTACAAAATTTAATTCTCCTCATTTTTGTATAGATATATATTTGTTGTAAAACTAATAATAAACGAGATATTTCAATAATTCAATAATTATGCTACAACTGCCACAATTTTCCCCTCATAACTCGGAAAATATCGACCGCACGAAAAAAATTATAACATATGAAATTATAGAAAATCGCATTTTCAACAATTTTAGTTTCTACACTTTTTGTCAAAAAATTGAAAATGGCGGAGATATTGAGCAAAAACGGTTCTCGTTTAAAATCAAGATGACGGCTAACGCAACGGCGGAATTCAGTCAAGATTTTAAATTTATACTAATATTGACCCTCCCTAAAGATTAGAAAAATAAAATTTGGGGCAGCTCCTAATGCAAGGTCAAATGCTATCCCTACTGGGCTATAGGAAAATTGAAGGAACTTAATGTAGGTATATAAGACAATATTTATGTCTTATGTAGTTTGAGTTTATCTTTTTTATATCTTTTGGGTTTTCTTTCATTGGAAGTTCCCCCCTTACCGCCCCAAGGCAAGTCCCTTGCTCAAGGCAAATTTTTAGTTCCGCCAGTGCTTTGATACCTTTCAGTGCTTTGCAGAATTTATTTCTTGAAAAATTGAACATTCTTGTTTTCTTTACGGCCTTGCAATCTTCTGATTTGTTTCCTCTGCGAGTAGTGATTTGTTTCCTTCCTCCTCTGATTCGTGTTTTCCGAGTTTCATGATCACTGATCAGTACAGTGTTTGGTCTTTGTTAGTCGTGATCATAGACATAATATAATACCTATACTGCGCGCTGCCATCTAAAACTAAATGACGATTGCGACAGAGAAAACTGAGGCAATTAGGTGGGAAGCCTCTTTCTAATCGGAGGAGTTCATCAAATCGGCGACAATGGGAAAGTGAGGTGATCGATAAACCTAACGTCACTGGATAAACCCCATCGATTAGAAAGAGACTTCCCACCTAAGAGCCTCAGTTTTCTCTGTTACAATCGTCACTTAGTTTTAGATGACGGAGCGTAGTCTAGATATTATTATGTCTATTCTTCTTTTAGTAGCTATTCGTTTCGAATATTGGCGATCATTCTGGCTATAATTATTTTATTAACTGATGCTTTAAATAGATTAGTTGTTGTTGTGGAGAATCATTTCCTGCTCCCTATTCCTCGCTTTCCGAATACTTTACATTGAAGGATTACCTTCAGTAATCTGTATTTAGTGCCGTTTCTCATTATGTGTCCCAGGTATTCTAACTTTCTCCTTTTAATGGTATACATCACCTCTCTTTCTTTGCCCACTCTTCTAGACGGAGAGGCAGCGCTGAAAAATCTCTTTGAATTTACTAAAGCTGAATTTTTCACAGTTGATTACTGTGAGTGTGTAGAGAAACATACTGCGGTCGGTCAAGCGAAACGTAGAACAGGGGTTACTGAGAGGGTATCAAAGTTGCTTTCCTACGAAGGTAATTAAATCCATTTACTAAGGCTGAAAATCAGTACACACATTCTAAATTGAATATAAATAAAAGTTACTGTAGTCGGTCAGCTGTTTGACGGGACAGAGCCGGTCGGTCGGCCCCAATAGTCGATTGAGGAAATGAAGCGTTTTGGCTCGCAATTTTCTCGTCCAGCATGGATTTACTTGAAATTTTCACAAAAGGTAGGGAATAGTCCAAGGATCATTTTCTATATCATGCCGCTATCATACGCTTAAACCTTGGGGATGGTTGCCACCCCATCTCGGGGGTGGAAATGTTTTATTACATTTTAACAAAGTTATTCCATGGAAAAACTGATTCTCAGAAAAAAATGTTTTTTACATTTTCTTCGTAAAACTAACATTTTTCGAGTTATTCGCGCTTGAAAATAACAGTTTTTCGACGAAAAAATCGACTTTTTAGAGGGTTTTTTGAAAATACCTCGAAAAATATGCATTAAATCAAAAAAACTGTAGATATCAAAATTGTATCTTTTAGTAACACAAACCAAATTCTTTTCTAATAATATCTTAAGACCAATGCAAACCGAGATACGGCATGTTAAATGTTAGCTTTTTTCGTCAAATGCAGAATTTGAAATATTCAAAAACAAATAATGGGAAAAATTTGCATTTTTCAAGGAAAACTTAAATAATATTTTTTTTAAGTATACAGTTAAACCTTTCAAAAAAAAATAATAAAAAGTTTCTAGCATGAAAATTAAGCGACTTATAATCAAAAAAATGTCGGTACCTGCTTTTCTCTACGAAAAAATCAGCGAAAACAACCCCGTAACTACCTTCCTAATTCAAAATTGGTCTTTGCCTTTCTGTAGTTCCTTTTATTATCAATACACTCAAGTAGTTTGACCTATTTAAAATGCCTAATTTTGGAAAAATTGGAGTTTTGCAATTTGGTATTTTTTACCTTTAACTTCAAAATAAAAAAAGGACTGAAGCAAGGGTGTAGCTTATCACTGTTGCTATTTAACATATACTTGGAAGTCGCTTTAAAAGAATGGAAAAGAAGTTATGGACTGATGGGAATCATAATCGGAGATGACTGCCTTTTTAACATTCACTTTGCTGACGATCAAACAGTACTGGCACAAGATTCGTATGACATGGAATTCATGTTAACCCGCCTGTATTCAGCCTACAAAAAAGGGGGATTAAATATACATATAGAAAAAACAGAATATCTAGTCGTGAAAACGCCCACTTTGAAATCCTAATAACAGAGAACACATCAGTTAAACAGTAGAAGAATTCAAATATCTGGGAGCTGTAATAAACAGAGAAGGCCTAGGCAACAAAGAAATCCAAAGACGAGTTGAACAAAGTAGGAAGGTAGTAGGTTGCTTGAATTCCGTGTGGTGGGATAAAAATATATCCAGATCTACAAAATTAAGAATAGGGAAGTCATTTGTGGAATGTGCTAATGTATGCAAGCGAAGTGTGGACATTAACAGCAGAGTCCAGAACAAGGATCAATGCTGTGGAAATGGACTACATACGTAGAAGTGCTGGAATCGCCCGATTGGACAGAGTACGTAACGAAGAAATATGAAGAAAGATGCAGGCACACGATACAGCGGTAGACAGGCTCGAGAGAAGAAGGGCTCTAAAATGGTTCGGTCACTTACTTAGAATGGACGACCAACGATGGCCAAAGAAACTACTGAAATGGAAACCCCCAGGTAGGAAGAAAAGGGGAAGACCAAGTCTATCCTGGAAGGACACGATAAGGAAGGCCATGGAACACCGAGATTTGGAAGAGGAAGATGCCCAGGATAGAAATAGATGGCGGTTAGGTGTGGGGATGCGGCGTCAGCCGATATGACACCCCGTGTATATATATATATATATATATATATATATATATATATATATATATATATATATATATATATATATATATATATACTTCAAAATATCTCCAAAAATACTGAAGATACGAAGAAAATTATAAACTACTAAATTGTAGCTTTTTTAATGACTAAAATTTCCCTGTGCATAGATTTTCATTACAGTGAATAGTTAGCCAGATATAGCTCTTTAAAACCTCTATTTACCAGCAAGCACCCCCTTATTCGAGCCCTTTAAACCCGCCCCATTTAAAAACTAAGGGATCTTACGGAATATAATTTACACAGTCTTATAGCTCTTTAAAAATCCTACAAAATCATTTTTGAAGAAACTTTTTATCGCCAAAAATATATAGAATATTTTTCGAGGTATTCTCAAAAAACCCTCTAAAAAAGTCTATTTTTCTTTGTCAAAAAACTGTTATTTTCAAGCGCGAATAACTCGAAAAATATTAGTTTTACGAAAAAAATATTTTTTTCTTAGACTCAATTTTTCCATCGAATTACATGGTTAAAATGTAATAAAAAATTCCCACTCCGAGATGGGGTGGCAACCATCCCCAAGGTTTTAGCGTATGATAGCGGCATAATATAGAAAACGATATGTGGTCTATTCCCCACCTTCTGTGAAAATTTCAAGTAAATCCATGCTGGACGAAAAAATTGCGAGCCAAAATGCTTCATTTCCTCAATCGAATATTGGGGCCGACCGACCTTCTCTGTCCCGTCATACAGCTGACCGACTATAATAACTTTTATTTATATTTAATTTAAAATGTGTGTACTGATTTTCAGCCTTAGTAAATGAATTTAATTACCTTCGTAGGAAAGCAACTTTGATACCCTCTCAGTAACCCCTGTTCTACGTTTCGCTTGACCGACCGCAGTATGTTTCTCTACACACTCACAGTAATCAACTGTGAAAAATCTAGCTTTAGTAAATTCAAAGAGATTTTTCAGCGCTGCCTCTTGGTCTATTCGTAATACGGTAATTATATCTATGGTCGTGATAATTAACTAGGAATGATCTTTGAGTCTTTATTGCTTTCATTTCCCGTTGTCTTATGCATTTCCTAGAAATGATTTTCTATCTCTGGGACAAGAAGGTGCTCTTTCACTTATCTACTCGGTCGTCAGATCTTCGTTTGTTATTAAGTATAATGTACCAGATGATCAGTATCAAAATCATAATCACGGACAGGTTAGGTTGGCAATTGGATGGGAGAGACTATACATTGAGTATCACTATCCCTTACATCCCTTTCTTCACCTCTCTGTATGTTAATGCTTAATTGTTTTCAGGTAATATAAGAAAGTTTAGATGTGGTGGATCAATTATTAACAATAGATATATCCTTACAGCAGCCCATTGCTTGGAAGATAAATCCAATCTGTAAGTATCTTTTAACCAGTAGGTATGACAGTTTTGAAGGAAGTAGGACTGTTTCAAGCAAAAAAAGACACAAGAACAAGACAAGAAGAAAAATACTTATCGACTCTCTAATTCAATATTGTTCTTCATTATAACAAAAAGAATCAAGTTTTAAGAGTTTTAAAAAAAGACACAATAATGTGTAAACAATAAACATTGCTGCAAAGACGTTGGAGTGATTTTTTATATTAAGAGATGTGACAAATTTTAAGTCTATAATTTTCCCTCCATGACCAAGAAAATGCATAAAAACATAGGAAGAAATATAAAGGGACACTTTCCTCAAACTTAGTAAGGTTCTTCTTACAACAAATTTTTCGTTAATTGTCTAGTGATTTTACTTATTTGATGTTATTCTCGGAAAACAAAATATGTTCGGTCCTATTTCTATGACAA
This sequence comes from Diabrotica virgifera virgifera, assembly GCF_917563875.1. Taxonomy (NCBI): domain Eukaryota; kingdom Metazoa; phylum Arthropoda; class Insecta; order Coleoptera; family Chrysomelidae; genus Diabrotica; species Diabrotica virgifera. The sequence goes on from NC_065448.1 coordinate 20,524,164, forward strand.
TTTTCTCTTTTAATCCATCCTGCTCATCATTTAGACAAGGCGAAAACGCCGGGTTCGTTGGGAAAAATATTCCCATGAGATTTTTTTGGATAATCACATTCGTGAGACATTTCAGAATAATGTTGAAGAAGTCGCCCACGTGAAAAGTGGTCCAAATTTTTTTAAAATTTTTTTTAATCATATTGCAAAAATAAATATTTTTGGCCCAAACAATTTTTTTAGATTCTTTGGACCATTCTGGATAAAAAAGGTCTCCCATAATTTTTCTCTAAAGTTGATCGTTTTCGAGGTATAAGCAATTTAAAATTTGAAAAACTCGAAAATGGCTATTTTTAAGACTTGATAACTCAGTTAAAAATTATTATTATGAAAGTCAGAAAGCGACTAAATCAAAGCCTAAATCCCCTCCCCCTCTACATGATCCTGAAGAAATTTGCGTCTGTTATTTTTAATTAACAATTTATTAAATAAATAAACAATGAGCGGTTAGATGTTAGATCGTATTGACGCTGCTGTAAATGTGAGTGCGAGTAAGATGCACAATTGGACTGCCGGAATGGCATCTCCCTCGCATTCAGCATTTACGGCCGCCTAACACTTGTATGGCGCTCATTATTATTACTTAAAAATAACAGCTCAGTAATAAAATAATGACAAAAATTTCTTCAGGATCTTGTAGGGGAGACTTTAAACTTTGATCTAGTCACTTTCTGACTTTCATAATAACTTTTAACCGAGTTAAGCGGTAAACATACCAACGCGATCTCGACGCGATAGCGTTCACGATGGCGATCGCGATTCAACTGGTCTACTTGTTTGCTTCAGACGAGTTAGATCGCGATCGCCATCGTGAACGCTATCGCGCCGTTATCGCTTCGGTGTGTTTTGCGCTTTATTAAGCTTTGAAAATCGCAATTTTTCGTTTTTTCAATTTTAAATTGCTTATAACTCGAAAACGATCAACTTTACAGAAAAATTATAAGAGACCTTTTTTGTCCAGAATGGTCCAAAAAATCTAAAAAAATTGTCCGGGCCAAAAATATCGATTTTTTACAATTTGATTAAAAAAAAATGTTAAAAAAAGTTGGACCACTTTTCACGTGGGCGACTTCTTGAACCTTATTCTGGGATGTTCCACGAATGTGATTATGCAAAAAAATCTCATGGTAATATGCTTCCCAACGAACCCGCCGTTTTCACTTGTCTAATTTACTATATTACTTTTTTATGTAAATTTCAGGTTGGGTGTAAGAGTGGGTGAATACAATCTTTCCAACAATGGTGCAGATAAAGATTGCGATATTGTGGAATGCAATGATCCTGTCCAGGATCTAGTAATTGAAGAAATTATCTCACATCCCAACTATGAATCCAAAGGAAAGAAAAATGATATAGGTTTGTTAAGGGTTCAACAAATCACTTTTAATAATAGTAAGTATAAATAAAATTAAAATTGAAAAATTAAAATAATAGAGGAAGCAGAGAAGATAGGTATGAGGAACAAAAATTAATTATTATGATAACCAATACATAGGCGCAACCAGGGGGTGGTTTTGGGGGTTATAACGCCCCCCCCTTTTGGATGTACTTTGAGCTCTATACGTTTAACACCATTACTATTCCATACCCCCAGAGACCATCAAGTAGTTGTAACACCCCCCCCCCCTTAGGATCATCCTGGTTACACCTCTGAACCAATAAATAAAGGTAAATAATTCACCAAAAAAGGTAAATAACTTTATTATGGCACGTTTACACGTATCCAGTAACTGGCGCCAGTCGCACTGGCACGATAGTGCTGGCATGGCTGGCAGTCCAGCGCTGACTGCCAGCGCTGTCTTGAATAGAAAGCTGGTCTATTTTTTATGCCAGTGGCATGCCAGTGTTTTTTAACAAAATATCTAGCATAAAAAAAAGCAAGTTACGCTCAAAATAAAGTTAGTCCCTTTTTTTTGGTAAAAAAAAATCGGGAAAATCACTCCCTAATTAGCATCTCAAATGAAATTAATCGTTACCGCGTCACAAGTTGCTTTACTTATGTTGTATTTATATGATCTGTATGTTTCATTAGTTCAAAAGTGCTTATAAAACAACCAAAAACGTGTTTTTTTTGTCGAAAAATGAACATATTCACTCGCAAATAACTCGAAAAATATTGACATGAAACACTGTATAGAACAGTGGCGGCTCGTACCACTTTTTGCCACAACTCGGGCAGCCGCCAAAATTTTTAGTGACGGATTCACGATATTGTCAAAAAAAGGTATACTGACAACAAAAACTAAAAAAATATATGCGCGGATACTTTTATCTTATGTACATATCTTAAGTTTATTGATCTGAGGTGCCAAGCAATTGTCCAACATTGATCAAAACAGTTCCGTAAATTAATTAATAATAAAAACCTCTTAACCTACCACCAGCATTTACTGCTGATAGTGCTTGAAAATTGTTATTACGATTTAGTCTCTATTTACCAATTTATAAAAATAATACTATTTCATTATTCACACACATGCACAAATTTTTGTAATGTCACTTTTAAAGTTTACGATATATGAAGTTCATTCTTCTATTTTTTGGTTGCAAAGTTTTCAATGACTTTATAATTAAAATTATCAATACAATTTACAAAATGCTTTTCTGCAGATAGCATACCTAAAGCACTAGGTTTCGATGTAAACATCGAAAAACAGCGTTCTGCTTCAGATGTTGATATAGGAATGGTAACTAAAATACTTAAAAGTTTAACAGTTTCTTCAAATGTGCTTTTTAATCCTTCCCTCTACAATAAAACCGAAAGCGAAACAGCCCCAGAGGTAGTACTTAATTCGTCTCGCTAATACAGTACCTACTTCTAATTCAGTTTTAAACCGACTTTTGCTTAAAAATTAAAATTTTCTCCATGGTTCATTAAGAAATGATTCGAAGAACTGATGCTTATAAGCAGAAAACTTCTCCGACATAAATAAATTAGAAGCAACTAAATGTGCGGAGAAGATAGACCTTTGAAAGATCTGGTACTTTGAATAATATGAACCTTTAAGTCGTTGTCTAGTTCAGCGCTAAAATTGACCAGCTCCTTAAATATGCCTCTATTTTCTGAATTTTTTTTTTCGTCGTGACCTCTTAAAGCTAACTGGAAAGCTCCACAACACCTTATAACATTTGTAGTTTTTTTTTTCTAGCGAAAAACCACCAAAAAATTTTTAAAATACTAATCTTTATTGTCAATTAATAAATTAAACTTAAGAAATAATCAAAATATTATCAAAATACCCACGATCATGATGCACTAAAAGTTTAATTATAAATACAAAAACTTTTTAACAGAAAATATACATAATAAAAGCGACAAACCAGCACGTAAAGAAACTCAAAATAAATAGACCTGGCTTCATACCCTCGTGCCTGGCACAGAGATTCTAATGTTAAGGTATACTAATAGTCCAATATATAGCTCTTTCTGTGTCACTTACATATAATGCTCGTAAAATCTTTCTCTCTTTACTCGTGCCAGTACTGACTTCGGCGCGAAGGAGATTCTCCTGTCGAATACTCTCCGTATTATTATTATTACCGCTGTCGGCAGGGATTGTATTGCGCCCATAGTTGCCATATTTTATATAATTTATGAAGATCAAAAGAAATACAAACAAAAAAATTAATAGGAATTAAAAAGTTTTGAAGATAAAAAATATGTTTATGGATTGTTAGCAAGGTAGTGCCATGGCTCTATGGCACTACCTCACGGGCCGCCACTGGTATAGAACAAAAGTTGCTTAGAATTAATCAGTTTATCGACTTCCGGACTTCTTTTAAAGGTATCTTTTTTCACCCCCGAAAAGGGGTGAAACTCACCTCCAGGGTAATAGCCATCGGCACAATATCACTTGTTTTGTTTGACATGTTAGCTACGTGTATGCCAAATGTCAATCCAAGTGGTTTTTTAAAATTTAGAGCAAAAACCGTGAGTAAACGTACTATACACCGTTATTTTTGCAATAATTTATTAATAACAAAGTCGGAACGTGGTTTAGGCTATCACGACTAGCGGCAATAGCTTTAGCGTATAAAAATACTATGAAAAAACTACAAACTTGCTGTAGATAGCGCATTATTTCGAGCTTTTCGGCGAATAAACAATTATTTTGTTATTAACAAAATAAGAACATATTTTGGGTAATCGCGACTAGTCGCATTCGATTCAGCGACCAAAAATATACCAGAGAATACCTTAACGCTACCAATTTCTTTACAGGGCTTCTAATAATACCTGAAAAATACCTAATTTTACCATAATTTGTTAATAACAATTAAACGCGCCATATTTGGGCTTCCAGACCACTTTCATTGGATTCAGCGACCCAAAAAACCTATAATACCATAATCAAATCACGGCGAGCTAGAATTTCCCACGGGACTCCCTACGTTGCCACTAGACTATCAATTTAAAAAGCATGTTTTATTTATTTTTAGAAAACATAAGGCCTGTGTGTCTTCCACGGACAAGTAATGCTAAGTTTAATCAACCATCCGCAGAAGTCTCTGGCTGGGGTATTACGAAATTTGGTGGTAAGTTTTATTATTTCTTTATATTGTTTAATTACCATTTTACAATTGTACACAATTGTGCATTATACACTTTTGTAGGTACAGTAGGTGAAGATTAGGTTAAAAGTTTAAACTCTGTGTACATATACATAACTCTTCTCCTTTTTCTTTTATATAAAAAGTACTGCATGTTTTTCTTCAACGGTGTTTGATGGTTTCTGTTAACTCTTTTTACCTGTACTCTCCTTGATTCAGATATCCTGCTTCTGTGTTTGTTCAACTCTTCTTATCTGTTCTTTACCCAGGTATTTATATTGCCTACCCCACATATGTGTCTGATTTCCTCACTTTTTACCCTGTGCTGTAGTCCTTCTTCAGCAATCCTTCTTAAGATCTTCATTTCGTTGGTCTCCAGATGTCTTCGTGTTTTGCTTGTACATAACTCATGTTTTAAAAACAATGTTCTTACCACATTTGTCATACCTACCATCGATTATAAAGTTTAATATATTCAAAAAAATTTCGCAAAATTTATCTAAGTGTGTTTTTAGGAAGGATTAGTAAAGTGCTACAGAAAGCCTATTTGAAAGTTGTAAATCCCGTTGAGTGTCAAAATTTTTACCAGGGTAATTTATCCACAGCTATTGATGATACACGACTATGCGCAGGTGGAATTTTTCAAAGCAGTAAGTCCAATGCTTGTACTGGGGACAGTGGCGGACCATTACTGGTTCAAGAGGTGTCACCAGACAGAGAAAAAAAGTTAGTATATTATCTAAATATTTTAGATAAAATGCTCTAAACTTGTTTCCATATATTTCTTCATAAAATTTTACGGTGGGAGTACATCGTAATTTACAAATAGATATTTACTATACCTATACCCAATACATAATACAATACTATAAACATTTATTTGAGAACATAAGGCGTTCCATATTTAAAGCTCACCCTGTAAATTGAGAATGAAGACAAAACCAAAAGCATTATTTTAAAAGTATACAAAAAGGGCTTCATTTTTATTTTTTGAAAAGGTTTGCAGGTGCGTTTTAACAGATTCTACAGTGAGTTTAAGTCGCGATATTTTTAGACACCAAAATTTCGCTTAATCTCTCCCTAAAATTTCAAAACCAATGTTTTTATCATAAAAAATAGTAGATATTTTCTGTGGAGTTCAACATTATTGAAAAATTTTTACTTTCAGATATGTTCAACATGGAATTGTAAGTGCTGGTGTCACGAGATGTGATTTACCTTCACTGTTCACAAAAGTAGATTACCATTTGGAATGGATATTGGATAATATGCGGGCTTAATATATTGTCGTAAATAATCTAGATAGTGGTGATCCAGAATCCAGATTACTAAAGAGATGATTTTTTCTTTGCCTCAGATGGAATGTGATTTTTAGCAATTTTTTTGGAACAACTCTTTTATTGTGACATTATAAAATTAAGAAAAATTGTATCTTTTTAAATAAAGTCTACTAAAAATTAAGCAGAACTTACCGCTTTTATTTTAAAAAGTAAAAGGATAACTTCATAAAAATCACAAAGGATTGAAGAAGACGTGAATGGTAGAGTTGGGAGAGAAGAAAGTGATCAAATAATAGGAAGATTCGGGGAAAATGTTGGAAACTACAATGGTGAAAGACTCTGCGTGAGACAAACGGCCTAAGAATCACCAACCGCTTCTTTGAACACAAGAAATTTTAGAAATACTGATAGAACAAAGACCAGAAATCAACATTGATGTATACAATACAGAGTGGGCCAAAGAAAAGAGTCCACCTCAATATTTGGCAGTATTTATTAGATTTTAAGGAAATGAGGAAACAGGTCGATTTATCTAAGAGGGACACATTTTTGCGGTACATGCATCTGTCATTTGTCAACCCCCCCCTCCACATCCACCGCCCCTTATTTTTAAATAGGGAATAGGGTCATGTTTTAGCTCATTTGAAAGGTTATTCAATTCTCTATTCAGTAATATTAACATTGACATAATTATTTATACAGAGTGTCCAAAAAAAATATTTTAAATTAAATTAATTTTATTTTAAAACCATTGTTTGTTGCTTAAATTCAATATTCACCCTACCAAGAGGCAGATTGGTGGTAGTTTGAACATTGAAATTAAGCAAAAAGCAATGTTTGTTTATCAAAAAACATTTTTTTTTCTGTTTTGTTACAGCAGTAGAATGTATTTTGAATGAAATAAATTACATACATTCTTCTTTTTGTGTCAATTAATTTAATTAAAAAAATTTCTTGGACACCCTGTATAAACAATTATGTTAATGTTTATATTACTGAATAGAAAATTGAATAACCTTTCAAATGAGCTATCACACAACCCATATTTCCTGTTTAAAAATAAGGGGTGGGGGAAGTGGAAGGGAGTGGGTTGACAAATGACAGATGTATGTACCGTCAAAATATGTCCCCCTTAGATCACAAATCGACCTGTTTCGTCACTGACAAATATCGAAGTGGACTGTTTTCTTTGGCCCACTCTCCTCATCATCATTCTCTTTGCCTTATCCCTATGCGGGGTCGGCTTCCCTAATTGGCTTCGCCACACAATTCTATCCTGGGTCATATCAATATTAATCCCCTTTACCAACATGTCCTGCCTAATCGTCTCCCCCCACGTCTTCTTTGGTCTTTCCATCTCAACCTATGCTCTCTCATTTTGGCATCAATTGGTGCCACACCTAGACTTCCCCTAATATATTCATTTTTAATTTTATCCTTTCTTGTCACTCCACTCATCCATCTAAGCATTCTCATCTCCGCCACATGCATTCGTTGTTGCTCTTTCTTTTTCACTGCCCAACATTCAGTTCCGTACATCATAGCCGGTCTTAAGGCTGTTTTATAGAATTTTCCTTTCAGCTTTATTGGAACTTTTCTGTCACACAACACACCACTCGCTTCCTTCCACTTTATCCATCCAGACCTAATTCTACTGCATGCATCTCCATCTATTTCTCCATTACTCTGTAATACCGATCCCAGGTTCTTAAAACTATTGCTTTTTACAATCAGTTCACCATCCAAAGATACCATTTATTTGTAGTAACTCCATCTTTAAATGAACATTCCAAATACTCTGTCTTTGTCCTACTAAGTTTTAAACCTTTTTCCTCCAGAGCTCGTGTCCACTGTTCCAGTTTTTGTTCTAAGTCTCTTTCACTATTTCCTACTAACACGACATCATCAGCATACATTAAGCACCATGGAATGTTACCCTGTAGTTTCGCTGTTATCTGGTCCAAAACTAATGAGAATAAATACGAACTAAGTACCGAGCCTTGGTGCAATCCTACTTTTACATGAAATTTATCAGTCTCTCCCACACCTGTCCTAACACTAGTCGTTACTCCCTCATACATATCCCTCACACTCTTTACATATGCACCAGGGACTCCTTTCTTATTGAGTGCCCACCACAGAATCTCTCGAGGAACTCTATCATATGCTTTCTTAAGATCAATGAATACCATATGAGCGTTTGTTTCTTTACTCCTGTATTTCTCCATCAACTGCCTTATAATGAAAATTGCATCTGTTGTTGATCTGCCCTGCAGATGTCTATCCGTCTATCAATTACTCTCTCCCATATTTTCATGGTGTGGCTAAGCAGTTTTATAGCCCTTTAGTTTGTACACTGCTGTATATCTCCCTTGTTTTTGTAGACAGGTACTAATATACTGCTTCTCTATTCGTCTGGCATTTGTCCAACTTCCATAATTCTATTAAATAAACCTGCTAGCAACCTTGTTCCTGTCTCTCCCAATGCTTTCCATACTTCCCCAGGAATATCATCTGGTCCTACCGCTTTTCCTTTCTTTATTTTTTGAAGCGCTTGAGCCTTGAGCCACTTCCTCGTTTGTTATTTTGGTGACCATTGCTGCTACTGTCTCCGTTGACTCCACAGGCTGTCTGTCAAATTCTTCATTTAATAAGCTGTCAAAGTACTTTCTCCATCTCTTTTTGACATTCTTTTCGTGAACTAGTATTTTATTATTTTCATCTCGGATACATCTAATCTGATTAAAATCTTTTGCTTTCTTTGCTCTCTGTTTGGCTATTTTATATATCTTCGTTTCGCCTTCCCTGGTATCAAGTTGATCGTATAGGTTTGAATACGCTTCTGCTTTAGCTTTTGCTACTGCTACTTTCGCTTCCTTTTTCGCGACCATATAGTTTTGAATGTTGGATCTGGTTTCTTGCCACTTTTTATATAATTTTCGCTTCTCTTTTATTTTTCCTTGAACTTCGTTTGACTACCACCAAGTCTCTTTATCCTCAAACTTTTTTCCTGACGTTTTCCCCAGTATTTCAATAGCAGTCTCTCTAATACTACTGGCCATTTTTCTCCAAATTGTAGTAGGGCTTCCTTTCATGTTCCAACATATTTTTTCTACTATTCTTTCCCTGTACTGAATAGACCTTCTTTCTCATCTTTTAGCATCCACCACTTGATTTTTTATGGTCCTCTCCGATATTTTGGTTTAGTTTTATTTTTACTTCGATCTCCAGAACAAGCAGCTTATGTTGTTGGCTTACTGTCTCACTAACTATCACCTTGCAATCCTTGCATTCACGTATGTCTTCTTTCCTTATCATGAACTAGTCTATTTGGGATTGATGTTGTCCACTTTTGTACGTAATAAGTTGAGTTTCTCTCTTTTTAAAGAATGTGTTAACAATCGCCATATCTAGTGCTGTTGCTAATTCAAGCATATCATCTCCAGCTTCATTTGTAGTTCCAAAGCCTAATCCCCCATGTATTGCTTCGTATCCTGCCTTGGCTTGGCCCACATGTGCATTGAAATCACCTCCTATTATAACTTTCTCCTCTGACGGAATATCACTCAGAACGTCTCCTAATTGGTCGTAGAAAGCTCTTCTTTCATTCTTACCCAGACCTGTTTGAGGAGCATACTCTCACACAACATTCAATACGTCTTTATCAATTACAAATTTCACTGACATCGTTCTATCACTCGTTCTTACAACTTCCACTACGTTATCTTTCATTTCACTATCAGCAATTATACCAACTCCATTTCTAGTTTTACTACTCCCTGCATACCACCATTTGTATCCTTCACCTAGTTCTTTTGCCCTTTGTCCTTTCCACCTAGTTTCTCGAATGCAAGCAATTTGAACTCTCCTTCGTTTGAGCGGCGCATCCACTAACTCCAGACTCTTACCTGTAAGACTACCAAGATTCCACGACCCTATCTTGATTTCTCTAACCTGCAATGGTGTTCCCCCTGAGATAGTCCTCACCCGGAAATCTGAACGGAGGCTCATTTTACTTCCGGCACATTTTACCTCAGGAGATGCCATCATTTCAGTATAAGTTTTTTATATCATTGGAGAAGGTCTTTTCATTATTATGGCCTGAAAAGATTTTGTTTGGATATTTGATGCCTGAATGCCTTTTCTATCAGCACCATACCCTGCCCTGCACGTTTATTCAATACACCACCAATGCAATCAAAGTGCAGTATTACCCCACACCCGCCTGCATTTTTCTGTATAGGCCAGGATCCCTAATGTAAGGACTGCCCTATAAGCCAATGTATTGTTGCCCGTATCCCGCCGCTAGGAGGCACTTACTTTATTCGGGACACATCTTTCTTTGGCCCACTCTGTATAAGTATAAATCGTAGTCAACATTATTATATAGAGATATTGATATTTTAGTATTAATTAAATAGCCAACAAAAATCATTAACCGACCATAACCATCCAAGGAACCAAAGTGGAACATGTAGAAAAATATACATTTTTGGGTCATAATATAAATGTAAACAATGAAAACTAAACTACTGAAATAAGCAGACGAGTAAAAATGGGATGGTCCGAATTCGAAAAATCTCATAAATACTGAAAGACAGAAAGATACTAGCAAACCTTCCAACAAAAGTGTTCGATTCTTGTATCCTTCCCATTTTCACTTATAAAGCTCAAACCTGGAAATTCACAAAAATGAACAAAAACAAGAATCGAAAAACTCAGCGAGCCAAGGAACGACAGATGCTTGGTATCTCACTCATAGATCGACAAGCAAACGAAGCAACCCTGAACAAAATAAAAGTAAGGGACGTCTTGGAAAAATCAGCTAAATTGAAATGGAAATGCTCTGGACACAACGAACGTCTTGAAAATGGTAGATGGAACAAAGAAATTGGTACGAAGCGAAGAGACTAAGAGCAAGACCTCAAATGCGCTGGAGGCTGGAGCGACGACATAAAAAAGCCGCAAGACCAATGTGGAAACACCTCACACAAAACAGGGATGAATGGCGAGAAATGGGAGAGGCCTTTATTCGAAAATTTGAATAGAAAAAAGGCTATAAAAATATCTTTATGAATATTCACCACGGAAACTGTCGATCACTACTTTTTATTTCTAGTTTTATTAGCATAATAATATTTTCCTATTGTTTTGATACTGTCTCCTCATCCTTATTTTTAAGTTTTTGGCATATAATCTTCTTCTTCTTTTATATAGGCAGTACTGCCTGTTTTTCTTCAACGGTGCCTTTCATTCTGCCCCTAAGTTGTCATTCCATCTTTTCCTTGGGCGTCCTATACTTCTCCTGCCTAACGGTGACTTGTCTCTGGTTATTCTTACTATCCTTGATTCAGACATTCTGTTTATGTGCTCATTCCAGTTTTCTTTTCTGTTTTTTGCCCAGGTATTTTTATCGTCTACCCCACATATGTGTCTGATTTCCTCACTTCTTACCCTATCCTGTAGTCCTTTTCCAGCAATCCTTCTTAAGATCTTCATTTCGTTGGTTTCCAGATGTCTTCGTGTTTTGCTTGTATCTGGTCTTGTTTCGGCCGTGTAAGTCATAACTGGCCTAATAACTGACTTATATATTCGGGCCTTTGTTTCCAAACTCAGGTGTTTGTTTTTCCAAATTGTGTCGTTTAGGCACCCGGCCGTTCTACTGGCTTTAATTATTTGGTCTTTTACCTCTTCTTTGATATTGTTGTCGGCTGATAGATTAATTCCCAGATATTTGAAAGTCATTACTTGTTGTATAATTTGTTTGTTTAACACCAATTTGCATCTTATTGGTTCTTTGGCAATTACTAAGCTTTTTGTTTTTTGGGCTGATATTTTCATATTCATTTCTTTTGCGTTAATGTTGAACTCGTGCAATAATCTTTGTAGGTCGTCTTCGCACTCTGCTACTAACACGGTGTCATCAGCGTAACATAGTATTTTTATCTCTCTATTGCCCATTTTGTACCCTCTTTTTTTCTTCACTTGTTTTATTATTGCATCCATTATTATTTTAAACAGTAGAGGGCTTAGCGAATCTCCTTGCCTGATTCCTGTGTTTGTTTCTATGTAATCTGTTATTATTCCATTGACTTTCATTTCTATTTTATTTCTTACATATTTAGTCCAGTCAGGATGTACATCCGTGCTTGCAAAAGGTTAGGTCATTACGAATTTTTTATATGTTGTTCGTACATAAGCCGACATTAAAAATCCAGATTTGCAATTTTCAAAGTGCTGTGCGAGCGGCGGCGTGCCCAAAAAACCTTGAATTTTTTTGACTATTTTCAGATTTTGCTCAATATCTCAGTGAAAGAGTGGTCTGACCGGTTTAGAAACTCTATACAACTTTAGAGAACAGTAAATTTGCTATAATTTAAGACCAAATCCAGCTCCGTATAACCAGCAGTTCTCAAGATACAGGCCTTGAAAAAAAAGCCATTTTTCCTGAAAACTGATTTTTTTCGAAATGAACCTTCATTTTATAGAATATCTTGAAAAATACTAATCCCACACACATGTTATGGAAAATGAAGTTGTAGAAAATGTTAGTAGCTTTCATTTGAGACCAAAATTGTACATATGAGCTTAGCAGTTCACTCAAAAACGGCAGATAACCAAAAACAGTCAAAAGTGGGTTTTTAGGGGAATTACATATAAAAACAGCCGAACGACTCCGGCGTTACGCAACTCATTCCAGCTACGAATTGACGTTTGAAGAATCCACAGTGATTCAAATTGCTCAAGAACATGTATTGGGCAATGAGAACAACAAGCGCCGCCTGAAAACTCTTCTTTGTGGCGCCTTTCAGAAAGAGGGAGTAGAAGTTGCCGTTGCAGAAGAAGATGCGGATCGAGAGATAGTCATGACGGCGCTTTCAAAAGCAGCAGCAGTATCCGATCGAGTCGTCATAGTCGGAGAAGATGTTGACCTTCTCGTTCTTCTCAATGGTTTAGGCGCTGAAAAGAAAAACGTCTACCTTCAGAAGAGCTCGAAGGGCGAAACTGGATTCTGTCATTATTCTACGACCTCCTACAACCACCAGACATCACCAGGGACAATACTGTTCAGCCACGCATTCACCGGTTGCGATACCACCTCAGCACTGTTTGGTCAAGGAAAAACCAAAATCACCACACTCCTGAGCAAGAATAAGTCACTTACTGAGCAAGTGGAAGTCTTCCTTCGCCCCTACTCTACCCCAGAAGTCGTCAAGGAATCCGGTATCAAGTGTTTTGTGGCTCTATATGGGGGTGACATCACGAAAGATACTTTGGACTACTTGAGATATAAGTCATTCATAACTTCAAGGAGTATAAACCTCGCCCGTTTGCCACCAACAGAAGATGCCGCAGGCCACCATGCAGCAAGATGCTACCTTCAAGTGCAGAAGTGGAGAGGCGTCAATTTAAATCCCACTGATTGGGGCTGGAAGCTATCTTCTCAGGGACTCATCCCCATCACCACTACCATGGATCCCGCACCACCTGCACTTCTTCGAAAAATTTCTTGTAATTGCAAGAAAGGGTGCTCTGGAGGCTGCTCGTGTAGGAAGGCAGGTCTGCATTGCTCGGTCCTGTGCCAATCATGCGGAGGACAAACGTGCAATAACATCCCGGATGTAGAGATAAGATGCTCAGACGACGAGGACGATCCAACAACAGACTGGGCTCCTCTGCCAGCGTCCATCGAAACACCATCTTCATGCGATCCCAAACCCGGGCCCTCTAAAATAAAGAGAAAGCCATAATTTGGCAACCAAATCTCAGTTAACTACATGATTATATTGGTTTTCTTTTTTTGTGAATCGAATTTTTGTAAACTTCTTATTAATAAAACTATACAAACACGTAAGAACAGTTCATTTGCAATTCCATATAGATATAATTTGCCCATTTAAACTATAAAAAGACGTGAGAACGGTTTATATGTAATTCCCCTAAAAACCCACTTTTGACTGTTTTTGGTTATCTGCCGTTTTTGAGTGAACTGCTAAGCTCATATGTACAATGTTGGTCTCAAATGAAAGCTACTAACATTTTCTACAACTTCATTTTCCATAACATGTGTGTGGGCTTAGTATTTTTCAAGATATTCTATAAAATGAAGGTTCATTTCGAAAAAAATCAGTTTTCAGGAAAAATGGCTTTTTTTTCAAGGCCCGTATCTTGAGAACTGCTGGTTGTACGGAGCTGGATTTGGTCTTAAATTATAGCAAATTTACTGTTCTCTAAAGTTGTATAGAGTTTATAAACCGGTCAGACCCCTCTTTCACTGAGATTTTGAGCAAAATCTGAAAATAGTCAAAAAAATTCAAGGTTTTTTGGGCACACCGCCGCTCGCACAGCCCTTTGAAAATTGCAAATCTGGATTTTTAATGTCGGCTTAGGTACAAACAACATATAAAAAATTCGTAATGACCTAACCTTTTGCAAGCACGACCCCCTTCTCATGTTTAACTTGGCTGGACTAATTATGTTTTCTATCAGTTTTATGATATCCAGTGGTAAATTTTTCTCATATAGTAGATGCATCACATCTTTTAATTGGATTCTATCAAACGCTTTCTCTAAGTCTATGAAACAGAAAAAGGCTGGTTTGTTATATTCTAATGATTTCTCCGCTATTTGCCTTATCACAAAAACTGCATCGTTACGTGATCTTCCACTTCTAAATCCTTGTTGTTCATATTTATGCACGCCATTATTTTCTCCATAAGTATTTTTGTTGTGAATTTCAGTATAGTGCTCAGTAAATATATCCCTCTATAGTTACTAGGGTCTGCCCTATCACCTTTCTTAAACAACGCTATCATTTGAGTGGTTTTCCATTCTTCTGGAATTCTTCCTGTATTTATTATTTTACTTACAAGGATATTCAGTTCTTTGTGAAGAATATCTCCTCCGTATTTTAAAAGTTCATTAGCTATTCCATCTTTCCCAGGAGCTTTTCGATTTTTCATCTTCTTTAAGGCGTTCTTTATATCTTCCTCTTTAATTTCTGTTTTCTCATCCGATTCCAATCCTGGTGTTTCCAGTTCCTTGTGATTAGCTGTTTGATAGAGGTTTTTTAGGTAAGTTGTCCATGTATTTGTATCAATATGTTTTACTTCTATCAATTCCTTCATCTCTACTCTTTGACCTCTTATCATTTTCCACATTTCCTTTTGCATCCCATAAAAGTCGTGCTCCATCTCTTTTGAAAATGCTTCCCAATGTTCTGTTTTCTTCCTTCCTACTATTGAGTTTAATTCATTTCGTTCTCTTTTATATTTTTCATATGTTTGTCTCGTTCTTTTGGACTTGTATTCTAGGTAGATTTTCTTTTTTCTTGGCATTTTATTTTTATTTCTTCACAGAACCATGGAGTTCTCCTTTTCTTTCGTATATGTTTACTTATCTTACGTTCTCCAAGTGCTTCCGTTGCTGCCATTTTGATACTATCTCTGATCTTCCTCCAACTTTCTTCGATGTCTTCATCCGGTGTAATGTAGTTTTCATTCAGCACTTTTTGCAGTCTTCTCTGGTATAGATCTCGTGTTGATAAGTCTCGTAGCTGTTCTACCTTTATTCTTGTCTCACACTCAACAGGGTCTTCCCCCCGTTTCTTTGTAGCTCTATTCTGATTTTTCCAAGTACTAGGTTGTGATCGCTTCCAATATTAGCTGCACTTAAACATCGTATGTCTAGTACTTGAGAGTGGTGGATGTTTCTGTTTGTCAATATATAATCAATAACGGATCTGTGTCCTCTTGTATTTTGGAATGTATATTTTTGTTGATCTTTGTGTCTGAAGAACGTATTATAATCTTTAAAGTGCATTTAAATCAAAGCGAACACGAACGAACGAATTTGTTCGTTAACATTATTGTATTTGTATAGCGAATCAAGCACGACCGAACGAATTCGTTCGGATTCGCACATGTTCCAACCGATGTCGGTAAGTTAGCGAATCATCAAAGGAAATCGTTGTTCAATGTGGACAGTGGATAGACGGTAGCGAACGAAATCGTATAGAAGGGGCACGCCAGGTTTTCTCAACACGACTCTACCTTATCGCTTCTTAACGAGAAGTGTACGGTAAATTGAAGCTGTCTAATTACAAAAAAGAAATATATGTATGTCAAAAATGAATACCCGTTTTCAATTGTTTTCAATCTGGTAGGATATAGAGTAACATCTTTTGATGTTGTTTTATGTGCTATTAGATTGAAAACTCAGTTTTTTTTAAATATGTACCTATGTCTTTGAGCTCACTTTATAGCGCTAAAAAAATTACGGGATTTTTTTAATTTCTCGTATCGAAGTTACGCGTGAAGTTAGTCGTATTGATGACAGTTGAGAAAACGTGGGCGACCAGTATAGAAGTACTGATTTAATTTATTTACAGTTGAGTCCGCGAGTCTTTACCCGTGCGTCATTAATACCTGGCGAGATAAAACACAAACTTTTTATCTAGCATCATTCTCTTCCACGCATGAAACTCATGACAAACCAGCTGCCGTTTGTTATTAAGTAAAAACACATGTTATTTTTATGAACCATCTAGACTCAGTGCATTGAAAAGAGATAGGTACAAAAAAAGACGATTCGGTATGTTTTCATATTTTAAGCACAATTTGTTTGACGTTTCTGCTTTGTTTATTTTTGTGGCTGTCAGTCAGTTGAATTTTTTGCGGTTTTTGTCTAATTTTTGCGTTTTGAAGTTTCTTTATATTACACAAACAGTTGTCTTCACAACTAATTTTATATTGGGCTCTGAAATTTTAAGGTAAATAATTATATTTTGGCAATTAATATTTAAAACATACAAAGCTAACGTCATTCACACAGTAAAGAAATGATTGTGTTTAGATTTCCGTCAAAGTGAATAAAATAACAAAAATAAAATATGTTATTGAATTTTTTTATAAATTGTTTATTTATTTATTAATCAATAATAATAAAAGAATTTATTAAGCTACTTCAAATGTAGCTGTAATTCTGCACAAAAATTTTGAAGCAAAACTTACATTTGACATTCTATATATTTGATAACGTCAAATTTTAAAATAAAACCCGTAATCGGAACAGTAGCCAATTTCTGTCAGTTGTTGTTACGTGATATAGATTTCCAACTTATTTCGTATGCTTTAAATGATGACGCACGGGTAAAGACTCGCGGACTCAACTGTACAAAAATTAATTTGAGAATGAATTCCAATAGCCAGAAAATTAATTTATAAACAAAAAATAAGTCTGGCTAATTGGTTTATGCCAAAGCCAATTATAAATAAAAAAATAATTTGAGAGGGTTGTTTATTGTGTAGTTGTGACAACATAATTTTGCAATATGGAATGGACCAATGAAAGGATACTTCAATGGAATAATGCCTATGAAGCCCGAAATCGAAGCTATATAAAATAATAAACAAAAGAAAACTGACGCTTGGGAATAACATTTCTACAGAAATAGGTGGTGATGTCTCTGAACTAAAAAAAAAAACAAAAAATGAATTCGCTCTCTTCAAAAACTTCAGGTAGTGGTACCTACTGACACAATTTTAAGTGGTTTTTGACAGCCTTAGGCTACGGCTCCACGGGCGAGAAATTGACGCTAGCAGTAGCAGTAAAATGAACTTAAGGTTCCGCGGAACGGAATAGGAATAGCCGAACTGAACCGACTACGCACAAGTCCTGTAGTCGGTACAGTTCGGCTATTCCTATTCCGTTCCGCGGAAACTTAAGTTCATTTTACTGCTACTGCTAGCGTAAATTTCTCGCCCGTGGAGCCGTACGCTAATGAGTCAGAAATGAGGAAGTACTAAGAAGAGCGGGTTTACAGGATAGGGAACTTTTTAATTATGTTAAAAGTAAGAAGACTGCATACTTGGGGCATATATTAGGAGGAGAATAATACACTTTTTAACAACTGATACTGAACAAGCTGAAAATACGAGCATTATCATAACGAAAACTTTGTTTATTTGCGTATTTTAATTCATAATATGGAAATTTGCTATTATAAAAAGTTGTTTAGAATTAAAAATTATGTTTTAGTGTGCAATTATATCATTCTAATTTAAATGTTATGAACTATAAAGGTAGTTTACTCTTGATCGAAATTCATATTTTTTATATACCTCGTATAAAATTAATCAAATTTGATATATGATGGTTGCATCATAAATCTTAGACCATGAAGACCTTTTTATGAAGAATATCTTTTCTTCGTCAAATTAAAAATAAAAGAGTTATAAATGAGAATGTTGTTCGTATCCATAATTTGAGAAAAATTTTCAAATATTTTTTCCATTAGAAGGATGCACATATCAGACCATAATTTTTTATTCCTAACAACATTTCATATAGTCGGTTCGCTAAACTCAGACACAACTGGCTATTGATTTTAGTCAGTAATTTTGCGAATTTGGCAAAAAAATAATTACTAAATAGTTAATAATTACTAAATATTTAGTAATTTTGTCAATTTTGGCAAAATTGGCAAAAAACTAAAAAATTACCTACTAAAATCACTAGCCAGTTGTGTCTGAGTTTAGCGAACCGGCTATAATAACATTTTTCATTTCATAACAAATGGAACAGTCCATTTAGGTACTCCCATTAAAGGGGAGGCCGTATACTCGTATAAACCTTTTTAAAGTTTTTAATAAATTATTGCTTTCAAAATATACTCAAATTGTATTTTTGAACATCTTATTTATTTTATATAATAATTAAATTTACTATCAAATGTCATTGATATTTTATTAATACTTCATTTAAAATTTAGTTTGACATTCACGAAGTGTCAAACTCAAATGTAAATAACACATGCTTTGCTTTATTAAGTTCAGATTAAAAAACTAGCCTACTTACTAGCAACGATTTTAACTGACGTTTAGTTTAGTGTGTCGGCAGAAAATAAACGGATTGTGACGTCACATTTTAGACTTTGAGGTCGATTATCTCGAACACGGTTAGAAATATCGAAATGCCGTTTTCAGATTTGGATTCAGAAGACAAAACTACATAAGAAACCATCGATAAATCTGCTCTAAGTATTGCATGAGTGGAAACGCAATAACACACAGACTTTGCGAATTTATAAACGAAAAGTTTTCGTTGAAAATAGACGGTAAGAGGGGTCTGAAACATAAAAATGTCATGGCTGCGTAATATTCGCCAATCCACAGCTATGAAATGCTTCGCACTGCTGCTAAAAACAGAATTATTTGATCCTGCTTATTTAACATCTCACCTGACAATAAGTGACAAAACAATGTATGGTGGACGCTTACGCAGAAGAAGAATAAATAGTTAGTATAAGTATACAAGATAAATCGTCGTCAAAATAGATATTGATATATCTTTAGGCATATTCATTACTAAAACTGTCCATATTTTTTTATTTTTAGTTTTATTAGCATAATAATCTTTTACTATTGTTTTGATAATGTCTCCTCATTTTTAAGTTTTTGAAATATAAACAAAACATAAACAAAATAAAACTTTCACGTACAGCCAGACATAAATTAAATCATAAATAAAAAATATAAATAAACAACACAATTAGGTAGCGCATTTTTTATTTGACAATATTCGAGTACACACTCTTATCGCTAATAAAAGCTATAATCATTATAGACAAGGCGAAAACGGCGGCTTAGTTGGAAAAAATATTCACATGAGATTTTTTTGCATAATCACATTCGTGACACTCCAGAATAAGGTTCAAGAAGTCCCCCACACGAAAACCGGTTCCAATTTGTTTAAACAACTTTTTTTAAACAAATTTCAAAAATAAATATTTTTGGCCCAGATAATTTTTTTATGTTTTTTTAGAACATTCTGAACAAAAAAGGTCTGTTGTATTTTTTCTCTAAATTTGATCGTTCTCGAGTTATGAGCAATTTAAAATTGAAAAAAAAAACGAAATATGGCGATTTTTAAGGCCCAAAAGCACCAGTAAAAAATATTACTTTTGAGGTTACCTAGTGCCTAAATTAAAGTTGAAACTAATAATAAAAATGTATACCATTTTTATTCAGTTGCAATGCGAAGGCAATTCAATCTTATTTTTCACTTAGAATACGGAGCGCAGTCCAGCACTCTGAATCGGCGATTTTCGACTCTTATTGGAGTCTCATCGGAGAGACGTAGGCCTTCTGATCCATACTCCAAGTGACCAACAACGAGAGTTTATCCCCCACACCGCAACTGACGTGAATGGATTAGGTGACTAGCGTCATCTGGCAATTGAAAGGTAAAGTTTTAAATCCTAATAGCGACATTAATAATATTGAAAAATATTAAAAATATTACTAAAAGATTTTTAAATTGAAAACTTATTGGTCCATTTACCTGGTGAACCCTCCAAGGCTTCTACAATATGCAAGCCAGATGGATGTTGCAGTGAAGACAAAGAGGAAGGAATTCTACACTATGCAATTCACATCCCCCGTCTGCAGCTTGGTAAAGTTCCAACGGAAAATGAACCTAGTTATTCTATAGGAGTAATGCTAATATAAAAATAAAAATGTTTACCATTTTTATTTAGTTGCAATGCGAAGGCAAAACAATCTTATTTTTCACTTAGAATACGGAGCGCAGTCCAGCACCGACGATTTTCGACTCTTATTGGAGTCTCATCTGCAGCATCCATCTAGCTTACATATTGTAGAAGCCTTGGAGGTGTCACCAGGGAAATGGACCAATAAGTTTTCAATTTAAAAATCTTTTGGTAATATTTTTAATATTTTTCAATATTATTAATGTCGCTATTAGGATTGAATAGAATAGAATAGAAATATGCTTTATTGTCATGAAAAATTTAACAATTTTATAGACAAAGCTTACAAGAATCATAAATAAGAACAATAACAAATAACAAATACAATTTACTAAAATGATATAAATCGTCTATATAAATAAAAATAATGAAGAGAAACAAAAAAAAAACAGTAACAATCTATTGCAAAATTTAAAAAAAAAATTGCAAATTGCATATTTTACCTTTAGAAATTTAATAAGTTAAGTTAAGCTGCTGCATATGACACTCAAATATAGATTAAGATTATACTTATAAATAAGAATACTGTACTTTCTTAGTTATTGGTTAAGAAACTCTGCTGTTGAATAATATGTTCTTTCAGATAAATAGGCTTTAGTCATTTTACGGAACTTGGGGAAAGATGTTGCAGATTTAAGTTGTAGAGGGAGATGGTTGTAAAGTTTTTTTGCAGAATATAATATAGATTTCTTTACTAACTCACTGGACGGGATCGGTAAATAGATGTCAAAGATAGAATTTCTGGTGGAATAGTCATGTCTAGGTCTTGCTGGAAAGACATGTAGATGTTTACGAATTAAGCAAACAGTTTCTAAAATATATAAAGAAGGTAGTGTTAGAATCCTGTGATCTTTGAAGTAGCTTCTGCAATGTGTTGTTCTTCTGAGACCAAACAGATATCTTATTGCTCTTTTTTGTAATTTAAAAATAACATCAGTTTGGGCAGCCGTACCAGAACCCCAAAAAGGGAGACCATATCGAAGATGTGACTCGAACAAAGAAACATATGTTATTTTGGAAGAGGCTAAATTCATTTCCTTCGAAACAGATTTTATTGCAAAGCAAGCTGAGGATAGTTTCTTGCTTAACACATCAATATGAAGGGACCATTTCAGATTGCTATCTAAAAAAATACCAAGAAACTTTACAGAATCAACGATACTGATCTGGCTGTTATGAAGAGGTAAGGGTTGAAGAGCTCCTTTATAGGACAATGCTACTGTTTTATCTACGTTAAAAGAGAGTAAATTTGAATCGGACCAAGATTTTATTGTAAGTAGATCAGAAGTTATAGTAGCATGAAGAGTTGCGATATTTGAGTTGCTCTAAGTGATACTAGTATCATCAGCAAAAAGAAAAACTTTTCCATCGATTTTTAAGCTAGTGATGTCATTAATAAAGATAAGGAAAAGTAGAGGACCCAATACTGAACCTTGTGGTACCCCACATACAACATTTTTGAGACTAGAGTCTGTATCATTTGCTCTAACCAGTTGTTTCCTATTATCCAAGTAAGATTGAAACCAGTTCGAAGAAATACCTCGAATTCCGTAGAAATCTAGTTTTTTTATCAAAATGTCGTGATTCACACAATCAAAAGCTTTGGCATAATCACAAGAAACAGTGGCAGTGTGCAGATTATTGTTTAATTCTTGATAAACCTCATGTAGTACAGAAAACATGGCATATGTGGTACATTTATTATTTAAAAAGCCGAACTGATTTTGTGATAAAATATTGTTATCAACGAGAAAGGACATAAGTCGGGCTTTTATGAGTCTCTCAATAATTTTGGAGAGTACCGGTAGTAATGCAATAGGTCTATAATTGCAGGCATTTGATTTTTCACCACCCTTATGAAGAGGAATAATGATGGCCGTCTTTAGGCACTCTGGAAATTTACCTTTCTCAAAAGAATCATTACTTAGAGAGATAAGGACTCCCAACACACTGTCTGGGAGATTTGAGAAAATTTTTATGGATAGTCCATCGGTACTACAGGAAGATTTGCTTTTGATATTATTGATTGTCTGAATCAGTTCAGATCTATCAACCGGTCTTATAAAGAATGAATTCGAGACCTTTCCTGAATTAGGGAGATAGGAAATGAGATCTTGTTGTAACACAATAGTTGAAGTTATATTTTTACTCACATTAACAAAGTATTCATTTAGATTTTCTGGGTCTGGAAGGGAAAATGTTTGAGCTGTGTGAGTTTTATTACGAAGATCGTTTATTATGGACCAAGTTTCTTTTGCAACACTTTTAGAGCTTCTCAGACGATTTTGATAGTACAATTTTTTAGCTGATTTTATAAGTTTTAAATAGATTGCCCTGTACTTGGTGATATATTCAGTTCAGTTTATTGAAAACTTTACCTTTCAATTGCCAGATGACGCTAGTCACCTAATCCATTCATGTCAGTTGCGGTGTGGGGGATAAACTCTCGTTGTTGGTCACTTGGAGTATGGAGCAGCAGGCCTACGTCTTTCCGATGAGACGCCAATAAGGGTCGAAAATCGTCGATTCAGAGTGCTGGACTGCGCTCCCTGTTCTAAGTGAAAAATAAGATTGTTTTGCCTTCGCATTGCAACTGAATAAAAATGGTATACATTTTTATTTTTATATTAGTATTACTCCTATAGAGTAACTTGATCCATTTTCCGTTGGAACTTTACCAAGCTGCAGACGGGGGTTGTGAATTGCATAGTGTAGAATTCCTTCTCTTTTGTCTTCACTGCAGCATCCATCTGGCTTGCATATTGTAGAAGCCTTGGAGGTGTCACCAGGGAAATGGACCAATACGTTTTCAATTTAAAAATGTTTTAGTAATATTTTTAATATTTTTCAATATTATTAATGTCGCTATTAGGATTGAAAACTTTATCTTTTAAAGTTGAAACCTTCTTGTGTCCGTTCCTGATGAGTATTTTAAGCTTATTTTATTTGAAACTATTGTTTGACATTTTATTGGCTATTGGCTATGGTATTTTAAACTTGACTATATAATATGTAGCTCGGGCGTTCTCGGCGCTTTTTTTATAGTTGTTAAATATACATACGTTTTGGTAACCATGTTTTTAGTTTTTACCAAAAATCAAAAATTTTAGCTTGTCATATAGCAGCTGAATCCTTAACTTATAATATGTGTAACATTTTGCCAGCCATGCATGCATTGACAGGTTATGATATCACCAGCAAAATTTGCACGAAACATAAAGCTTTAGATCTATTTGAGATTGAAGAAAATCAAAATGCCCTGATTTCTCTATGCAACGGATTACCGCTTACTGTCGAGCCTTTGAATGCACTAGAAAAAGCCTAAAAATATTAAATAAAAAAGGTTTCTCAATAGATGAAGCTAGACTAAATATTTTATCCCGTTCATGCGGATGGCTATTAACTTAGGAAATATTCCATGTATATCTGATGCTTTTAAATTTCATGCATTGAGATCTTCATTGCAAACTTATATATGGAGAAATGCCATATTTATAAAATATCAGGTTTTGAATTTTCAATATTTTGGTTAAGTGTTAGATAAAACAGGAGTATTACTACCCAAATTTATAAAAAAACAAGCTGAAAATACGAGCATTATCATAACGAAAACTTTGTTTATTTACGTATTTTAATTCATAATATGGAAAATTGCTATTATGAAAAGTAGTTTGAAATTAATAATTATGTTAGGTACATATTTTTTATATACCTCGTATAAAATTAATAAAATTTTACATATGATGGTTGCATCATAAATCTTAGAACATGAAGAGCTTTTTATAAGAATAACTTTTCTTCGTCAAATTAAAAATAAAAGAAAAAAAATCAAAAATGAATAACCATTTTCAATTTCGTTGCAACACGAAACTACAACCGCATTATCATTCCAGTTCAATCAGAGAGTGCAGCAAGCACCTCTACCGGTTTCGAAACTTATTAGTCTAGTTTTTTTAGTTTTTTTTTTAATAAAAGAGTTATAAATGAAAATGTTGCTGGTATCCATAATTTGAGAAAAATCTTCAAATATTTTTTTCCATTAGAAAGATGTAATTGCACATATCAGACCATAATTATTTATACCAAACAATATTCTTTCATATACTGTCGTTTCGCTAAACTCAGACACAACTGGTTAGTGATTTTAGTCAATAATTTTGCCAATTTGGCAAAACATAATTACTAATTAGTTAATAATTACTAAATAATTAGTAATTTTGTCAATTTTGGCAAAATTCGCAAAAACAAAAAAATTACCTACTAAAATCACTAGCCAGTTATGGAACAGTCCATTTATCATAAAGGGGAGGCCGCATACTCGTATAAACCAGTTTGAAGCTGTTAATAAATTATTTCTTTTAAAATATACTCAAATTGTATTTTTGAACATCTTATTTATTTTATATAATAATTAAATTCACTATCAAATTGTCATTGATGTTTTATTAATACTTAATTTAAAATTTAGTTTGACATTCACGAAGTGTCTAAACTCAAATGTAAATAACCTATTATGCTTTGCTTAACAAATCGAGATTAAAAAAGTAGCCTACTTCCTAATCAACCATTTGAGCTGACGTTTAGTGCGTCGGTAGGAAATAACCGGATTGTGACGTCACATTTTAGATTTTGAGGTCGATTATCTCGAAGACTGTTAGAGATATCGAAATGCCGTTTTCAGATTTGGATTCAGAAGGCAAAACTACATAAGAATCCATCGATACACCTGCTCTAAGTATTGCAGGAGCGGCAACGCAATAACACACAGACTTTTGCAAATTTATAAACGAAAAGTTTTCGTTGAAAATCCAGTACCTAATGAACTCATTCAACGATGCAAATGTACAACATGCAACAAAAACTTATAAAACTAAAGCATGTACTTGTGTACCTTTATGTGGTTGCAATGTAGAGGAATACGAAAATATGAATTTCAAATAAATTTTGCTACACATTTGTAAACTTTCGAACTCTTTATTAGTTTTTTAATTGTTATTTATACCTTCAAAAATTATAATAAAATAGATCTAAAGCTTTATGTTTCGTGCCAATTTTGCTGGTGGTATTACAACCCGTGAATGCATGCATGGCTGGCAAAATGTTACACATAATATTATAAGTTAAGAATTCAGCTGCTATATGACAAGTTAAAATTTTTTGTTTTTGGTAAAAACTAAAATGCATGGTTACCAAAAACGTATATGCAAGTATAAAAAAGCGCCGAGAACGCCCGAGCTACATAATATTGGGACCGTGCAAGTTCGGCAAAACGACACCTGGTTTCTACGCTCAGCAACATTATTCGCACTTTTAATTATATTGGCCAATTATATTAGTCCTGGTTACTGGATAATTGTCAAGGCCATAGTCCAAAAAAATAATAAGAAGAAAAAATAAGATTCAGGTCGATTCAGGTTATGTTATTAAAACGTAAGCAATTGTATGTAGTAAATAAAATTAGTTATTAAAATGCAGTACTGCAAGCAAAATACATTTAATTAAATTTACCTTTATGTAATAATTGCATATCATTATATCATATCAATATTGTGGAGTAATATATAATTTTTCTTCTTCATTGAGAGTAGATATGAAATATACGTCAATTTGACAATTTCATTTGACAACATGAATTATTTAAGAAAGTTGCAATATGTCTCCGCTCTTAGCGCACGATCGTTTCTCGTATCCCCTCCAAGTACTTGCACACCGCGAATAGTCCAGACGAGCGACAGCCCGAGCCCCCGCTCTGTCATAAGCGCTTTATTAACAATTAAAAAACAATGGTTTAAAATAAAATAAGCCCAAAATAATCATCGGAAACAGATACAAGAAGGTTTGAAATTTAATTTAGGCACTTAGTAAACTCCAAAATAATATTTTTTACTGATGCTTTTGGGCCTTGAAAATGGCCATTTTTCGTTTTTTTTTTCAATCTTAAATTACTTATAACTCGAAAACGATCAAATCTAGAGAAAAATTACAAGAGACCTTTTTTGTTCAGAGTGGTCCAAATCTACCAAACCTAAAAAAAATTGTCCTGGTCGAAAATATTGATTTTTGCAACTTGTTTAAAACATTTTTTAAACAAATTGGTGCCATTTTTTGCGTGGGCGACTTCTTGAATTTATTTTGGGGTGTCTCACGAATGTAATTATGCAAAAAAATCTCACGGGAATATTTATTCCAACGAAGCCGCCGTTTTCGCCTTGTCTATTAAAATTATGAGACGATTATTGGTACCCGCTGCAACTATAAAAACATTGGTGATAATGTAATATTTCTACAGTTAAACAGATCTCTAAGATGTTTAAACTAATTTTACACACAATTTTAATAAGTATTTTCTATCCCACGGTATATTGCCAATTAGGAACTTGTCAACGACCATCTGTTACCACTGCTAGTGGCATTGCAGCACCCACCGGGACAATTTTCCCAGGCGATTTGATTTTTGATGAAAATTTTGATGGACCAACCTTCACCAAATGGTGGACCCATGAAAGCTCATTGAGTGGAGGAGCGGTAAGTTGCTGCATTTGTGTATATATTCTTCTTCCTCCTTTTTATAAGCAATCTGCTTGTTCACTGGAGGATTGATACCTCTATGGACGGTTGTCATTCCATCTTTTGCTTGATCGGCCGATACTTCTTCTACCTATTGGTACGTTAAATTTTCTTCTAATGTGTTGACTCCTCTTTCGATCTCTCAACGTATTTCCTGTAATTCTTCTCAATACTCTCATATCTGCCGTTTCCAGTAGTCTAAAAAGGGTAGTTCCCTGGATTGGCTGTATACCTTATAGTTAAACAAACTGGAACATGAAGTAAAAACCACTTCTATGTAAAAGGTATATTTACTAAAAATTTTTAGAATCCCAATGGATTCAATAAAATGAGGTCATCAGAACGTTTTCAAACCTATCGGTCCATCATCAGTGAATCTAAAATCAAATAAGTAATCCCACTATTAAAATTGAAAAGATGGTTGAAATTGTGAAAGTTAAAAAATGTGGTTATGATTACTTACTTGAATACTTGCAAAATAGCCCCAGAACCAAACAATGGTTGTGATTATAAATAAATCTACATTATGTTGAAATAAATTTAAAATGGCTAAACGCCGATGTTCAGGGATTAAACCTCTGGGAACATGGTGAAACTCTACCCGAGGACCCAATCAACCATCTTCGGTCAACGATGACTACTAAGTGTCAAAGCTATGTAAGGAAATGCTTGATGTGACATTGACAGTTGAGGAAGAAGGTAGTCGATTTTCAAGGAAATTTAAAAACAAAGTCATGATCCAAGACGAAGATATGGTAAAGATTTTAATATCTGAAAATGTCTGTTAATTAAATCTATTGTTTTTTAAAATAAAAGAAAATGTGTTTTACAAAATAAAAATTATTTTAACTGTAGGTAACTACAAATTGACTGTATCAAATAAAATAAACCTGATCAAAAATTTCAATATGATAAAGTGAGCTGATTAGTAGTAATGACAGAAATAAAATTAAATAAGTGGTGATATAGAAGAAGTTTTAAATTTTGAAAAGGGATATTATTATATCAAGAAATTTATATGTCCACAGTATGTGTATTGATGGTTGTATAGGTAGAAGGGAAATTATTATTTGGATGTAGGTGAAAATTAAAAAACTTAAATAGATTAGAGTTAAGATATAGTCAATCTGATAGTAGAAAGTATGATTCAGGAATGCAATTATTATGGAACAATTTTTATGAAATTGAGAAAATTCTTGTGACAAACTGGTGAATATGTAAAATTGATAATAAATAATTGTAGGATAATAGGTTGCCCAGTTGATACAAACTAAAATTTAATTAGTATAGAAAACAATAGGTGTAATGAATAAAATAGAATTAATAAAACAAAATTAAGAGAATGAATATTGTTATAATTTGATTAAAGAATGACTGAGTTTAACTGTGATAACTGAAATAAAGTGATGAAATGTTAGATGTGGAGATAAAATATATTTGGAAAAGGTCAAAGACAAAAAGGAAAGGAGTGTGATGTAGGGTCAAAGCATAGGTGAAATGAGTGAAAGAGAAAGATTGGAGAAGTTGGGTATGAGGGTTGAACTGAACGAAGAAAAGAAATGAAAGAAGTGAGAAAAGGGGTATGGTAAATTAATTAGGTCTTGGTTAAGAAGGGTTCATGTGGTTAGTAATGATTAGTATGTGTAAAGGAGTTTGGAGCCAGTAAGGAACGAAGAAGATAGTTGACAGTGGGTAAATAGAATGAAAAAGATAGCAGATAGGATAGGAAAAGGGAAGGTATAACAAAGTAATAGGAATTATGAAAATAATTGACGGTGAATGGGGACAAAATTGCGGTTAAGGGATGTTTGTCGGTTAACACAATTGGGACTTTTCTTTAGGTCTTTGACAATTTCCAAATCCTCGTATAAGTCTAAACGGAGTGTATTTTTTTTTTTTGTTGAATGTTGTGTATCAACCGTCCAGTTGATACACAACATTCAACAAAAAAATACACTCCGTTTAGACTTATACGAGGATTTGGAAATTGTCAAAGACCTAAAGAAAAGTCCCAATTGTGTTAACCGACAAACATCCCTTAACCGCAATTTTGTCCCCATTCACCGTCAATTATTTTCATAATTCCTATTACTTTGTTATACCTTCCCTTTTCCTATCCTATCTGCTATCTTCTTTATCCTATTTACCCACTGTCAACTATCTTCTTCGTTCCCTTACTGGCTCCAAACTCCTTTACACATACTAATCATTACTAACCACATGAACCCTTCTTAACCAAAACCTAATTAATTTACTATACCCCTTTTCTCACTTCTTTCATTTCTTTTCTTCATTCAGTTCAACCCTCATACCCAACTTATCCAATCTTTCTCTTTCACTCATTTCACCTATGCTTTGACCCTACATCACACTCCTTTCCTTTTTGTCTTTGACCTTTTCCAAATATATTTTATCTCCACATCCAACATTTCATCACTTTATTTCAGTTATCACAGTTAAACTCAGTCATTCTTTAATCAAATTATAACAATATTCATTCTCTTAATTTTGTTTTATTAATTCTATTTTATTCATTACACCTATTGTTTTCTATACTAATTAAATTTTAGTTTGTATCAACTGGGCAACCTATTATCCTACAATTATTTATTATCAATTTTACATATTCACCAGTTTGTCACAAGAATTTTCTCAATTTCATAAAAATTGTTCCATAATAATTGCATTCCTGAATCATACTTTCTACTATCAGATTGACTATATCTTAACTCTAATCTATTTAAGTTTTTTTAATTTTCACCTACATCCAAATAATAATTTCCCTTCTACCTATACAACCATCAATACACATACTGTGGACATATAAATTTCTTGATATAATAATATCCCTTTTCAAAATTTAAAACTTCTTCTATATCACCACTTATTTAATTTTATTTCTGTCATTACTACTAATCAGCTCACTTTATCATATTGAAATTTTTTGATCAGGTTTATTTTATTTGATACAGTCAATTTGTAGTTACCTACAGTTAAAATAATTTTTATTTTGTAAAACACATTTTCTTTTATTTTAAAAAGCAATAGATTTAATTAACAGACATTTTCAGATATTAAAATCTTTACCATATCTTCGTCTTGGATCATGACTTTGTTTTTAAATTTCCTTGAAAATCGACTACCTTCTTCCTCAACTGTCAATGTCACATCAAGCATTTCCTTACATAGCTTTGACACTTAGTAGTCATCGTTGACCGAAGATGGTTGATTGGGTCCTCGGGTAGAGTTTCACCATGTTCCCAGAGGTTTAATCCCTGAACATCGGCGTTTAGCCATTTTAAATTTATTTCAACATAATGTAGATTTATTTATAATCACAACCATTGTTTGGTTCTGGGGCTATTTTGCAAGTATTCAAGTAAGTAATCATAACCACATTTTTTAACTTTCACAATTTCAACCATCTTTTCAATTTTAATAGTGGGATTACTTATTTGATTTTAGATTCACTGATGATGGACCGATAGGTTTGAAAACGTTCTGATGAACTCATTTTATTGAATCCATTGGGATTCTAAAAAATTTTTAGTAAATATACCTTTTACATAGAAGTGGTTTTTACTTCATGTTCCAGTTTGTTTCCAGTAGTCTTTGTGTTGTGGCTGTATCGGGTATTGTTTCTGATGCATATGTCATTATTGGTCTTACACTGGCTTTATAAATTCTTGACTTCATCTCAGTATTAATATGTCGGTTTCAGTGTTAATATGTGTTATTAAGGCACCCTGCCAGTCTATTTGCTTTTTATACTTGATTTATCACTTCTTTGTCCAGATCTCCATAGCTGGACAATGTAATTCCAAGTATTTTATTTCCATTACTTGTTCAATTCTGATGGCATCAATGTTTACTTTACATCTGATTGGTTTTTTACCGATTACTATTGTTTTAGTTTTCTGAGATGAAATTGCCATATTGAATTCTTTTGTTCTTATGTTAAATCTGTGGACTAATTTGTTGAGACGATCTTCATCTTGGACTATCAAGATTGCGTCGTCTGCGTAACTGAGTATTTTTACTTCTTTGTTTCCCATTCTGTATCCTTTTCCGTTGCTTAGGCTTTTGATGATTTCATCCATGATTAAAATGAAGGGAATAGGGCTCAATGGGCCTCCCTGTCTTATTCCGCTGCCGATGTCTATAGGTAGGCGCGGATACAGGGGGTGTCAAGGAATCCATGGACCCCCCTATTTTATTTAGTCTATAAGTATTTTTTTACTATTTATTATTTTTTTCTGTTAACTCTAAACTTTAAGCCATCAGTACAATACTAAATTACACGACAACCGCTTCCAAAGAATTGAAAGAAGCCATAAAAATAATCTGCAGGCGCATTTGTTTGGGTACCGGTGGAACCATAAGCAACGGAAATATTTTTCTCAATTCAAAGAATAACAAAAATGATATTTTAAAATACAAATACATTACATTACACTGGGTATAAACCTTATCTCATGAAAAGTCACGTTTCAAATTTGCGATACAATAAAGATATAATTTACTAGATAATTCATGCGTTA
This sequence comes from Diabrotica virgifera virgifera, assembly GCF_917563875.1. NCBI lineage: Eukaryota > Metazoa > Arthropoda > Insecta > Coleoptera > Chrysomelidae > Diabrotica > Diabrotica virgifera. The sequence goes on from NC_065448.1 coordinate 20,555,693, forward strand.
ATCTTTATGGCAAAGAACGACCAGTGAGATTAATAGTCGTGAATTGTCTATCAATTCTCTTGATACCGTAGGTATCTGGGATTATATAGTGTATTTTATCCTTACTTAGAGTAGGTGTGAGTCGTATGGCTAAATCTGGAAATAATAACATTTGAATTTGAGGTAAGTCTGCCCCCCCCCCTATTATGAATTTCTAGATCCGCGCCTGTCTATAGGTTCTGTAAGGTGTTCATCTATTCTGACTTTCATTTTGTTGTTTTGCTAGATATTTTCAATAGTTTATTATAATATCTCGGGGAACTTTTCTATTGTACGGAAGATGGATTAGATCTTTGAGTCTTTACTTTCTTCAAGTCAATCAGACAGAAATGCTGGTCGATTATACTTTAGTGATTTTTCAGTAATTTGCTTTCTGACGAAAATTGCATCTGTGCACGATCCTCCAGTACAAAAACACTGTTGTTCATCTACTAAACTTGGACGGGATTCTGCAGAAAGGAACAAAACCACAAATATGTATTTTTCCTATTAACAGTCTCATAGGTTGTAAACTACCTCGTAGATACTTGTGCAGAAAAGAACCAAAACACATACGATATACCATCCTCTATGAGCGAAAGAACCAACCAACATTATCGTTGCAGCATGACAGCGTTCTGCAGAACAGATCCATGTGGGTTGGTTCCTTTATGCAAATTCACTTAAGTTATTATGCAGAAGGGAACCAAGCCACAAAAGTGGGTTTTTTAAAACAACTGTTTTCTTGAATTCACGGGACTTGAACAAATTATTAAATCCCAGTAATTTCATATTAACATTTTTTAGATTATACGCCTGATTATGTAACTCAGTAATGGAAATAAAATAATGTTTGTTAACTTTGAATTCTACAATGACGTCGACTTTGCAAAGTAACAAGACACTTACTCAACACACACACTACACATTACTCCCCTGACTTAGTGATAAGTTATAGAATTACGTGGCTAAAGGTTCTAGTTCTAAACCAAAGCCAGAATCAGAGAAAAAAAACTTTGAATTCACTTAAGTTGTGTTGCAGAAGGGAACCAAGCCACAAAAATGGATTTTTTTAAAACAACTGTTTTCTTGAATTCACGGGACTTCCTGAACAAATTATGAAATCCCAGTAATTTCATATTAATATTTTTTAGATTATACGCCTTATGCCTGATTATGTAACTCAATAATGGAAAATAAATATTTGTTAACTTTGAATTCACTTGAGTTTTTTTTGCGGAAGTCAACCAAGCCACAAAAGTGGATTTTTTTAAAGCAACTGTTTTCTTAAATTCACGAGACTGCCAGGTTTTGAAATCGAACAGATTATTAAATCCCAGTAATTTCATATTAATATTTTTTTTTAGATTATACGCCTGATTATGTAACTCAGTAATGGAAAATAAATGTTTGTTAACTTTGAATTCACTTAAGTTGTTTTGCAGAAGAGAACCAAGCCACAAAAGTGTTTTTTTTAAACAACTGTTTCCTTGAATCAAACAGTATGTGTTAAATCAAATCTAATGCATATCTAAAGTGTGGTTTGGAACCTTTCTGCAGAATTCCGTCCACTTATCCTCTGATTCATTAGCTCTTGTACAATTTTAGTTGTAAGTTTTAGGTAGGTAGGTAAGTTGTAAGTATTTAACAAGTTGATACCTTTGCAGTTTTCTGGCTGCTTTTTCTGCTATAGCAGTGCTACAGACTTGTCGAATTCTGCCAAAGCGAGGAGATGGTAGTAATGAATACCTTATTTAAATTACCTAACAGAAGACTTTATACCTGGATATCACCGGCGGATTCGGAAGATCACATTGTAAGAAACCAGATAGATTACATTTTAATCAAATCCAGATATAAAAACACTATAAAGTCTGTGAGAACATACCCCGGAGCTGACATAAATTCAGATCATAATCCATTAGTAGGCGTAATGAAGATAAAACTGAAAAAGATCCAAAAACAAACAAATATACAACGATTTGATGTCTCAAATATAAAAGAAGAACCTATACGTCAGAGGCTAAAAGCAGAAATAAATGATAACTTAAAGAAAATCAAACAAGAAGTGATAAAGACAACAGATGTAAATGACAAATGGAACGTAATACAAGAAACGTTAGTAGAGGCAGGAAAGAAGATATTATCCACAAAAATAATAAAAAAACAGAGATGGATGACTTCAGAAATCCTAGAGCTAATGGAGGAAAGAAGGAAACATAAAGGCAGGAGTAAGGCAAAATACAAGGAAATCCAGAGATTAATAAGAAAGAAAATAAAAGAGGCCAAATCCACCTGGCTGGCAAATCAATGTAGTGAAATAGAAGAATATTCTAAAAAGTATGATAGCTTTAACATGCACAAGAAAATTAAGGAAATCACAAATACACAGCGAAAAAAGAGAGATGGCCTTCTTAAAGATATAAATGGAAAAATTATTATAGAAGTCAAAGAGAAATTAAAAAAGTGGAAGACATACATAACAGATCTGTTTGAGGATAATAGACAAGAACCGGAAGAAATCGACAGCGAAACGGGACCAGAGATTATAATGGAGGAAATCGAACAAGCAATACGAAACGCAAAAAACGGAAAAACTGTAGGTCCAGACGAAATACCTGCGGAATTACTGAAATGTCTAGACGATGAAACTCTACCGGTACTACTGGATCTGTTTAATGAAGTATATAAAACCGGAAAAATCCCTCAGAAATGGTTGGTGTCCACCTTTGTAACAATACCAAAAACAATATACGCCAAAGATTGTTCGGACTACAGGACAATATCACTAATAAGCCATACCCTCAAAATATTTCTAAAGGTGATTCATGGAAGATTATACAGAAAGCTAGAATATGATATGGATGATACCCAATTTGGGTTCCGCAAAGGACTTGGAACAAGAGAGGCATTGTTTGCGTTTAATGTCCTCTCTCAAAGATGCTTAGATATGAACCTGGATATTTACTCCTGTTTCATCGACTTCGAAAAAGCGTTCGACAGGGTCCGACATGAAAAACTAATAGAATTATTGAAAAACAGAGATATAGACAGACGAGATTTACGAATTATCATCAATCTGTATTGGAATCAAAAGGCCAATATAAAGATAGAAGAACAGGAGTCCGAGAATATTGATATAAAGAGAGGAGTAAGACAGGGTTGTGTTCTGTCGCCGCTACTGTTTAACCTGTACAGTGAAGCCATATTTCAGGAAGCGATAGCGGAGCTAAGTGATGGAATCTCTATAAACGGAACAATAGTAAATAACATAAGATTCGCTGATGACACCGTTATAATGGCAGACACCCTGGAATCACTACAAGAATTGCTAAATAGAATTAACGATTATTGCATTCGATACGGACTAAAAATAAACAAGAAAAAAACTAAATTTATGATTGTCTCAAAAGCAGAACATGGAAATGAAAGGTTAATGATAGAGCAAACCCAAATAGAAAAAGTTAAGACATACAAATATCTGGGAACCTGGGTTGATGACAAAAATGACCAAAGCAAAGAAATTAAAGTCCGAATTGAAACTGCAAGGCAAGCATTTATAAAAATGAAGACACTGCTTACAAACAAAGACCTTCAGTTGCCTCTCAGATTGAGGGCTCTAAGATGCTACATATTTTCTATATTGCTATACGGAATGGAAGCTTGGACATTGAAGAGACAACACATAAGAAGAATAGAAGCGATCGAAATGTGGTGTTACAGAAGAATATTGAAAATTCAGTGGGTTCAAAGGATTACCAATGTTGAAGTGCTACGACGTTTAAATAAGGAGTTAGAAATTATGAAAAGTATAAAAACTAGAAAACTGGAATATTTGGGTCACATTACCAGAGGAGAAAAATATGAGTTGCTGAGAATTATTATGCAAGGAAGGATCCAAGGAAGAAGAGGCATAGGAAGAAGACGCATCTCCTGGCTGAGGAACCTTAGAGAATGGTTTAACTGTAGTTCATTACAACTATTCAGAGCAGCAGCCAACAAAGTGACCATAGCCATTATGATATCCAACCTCCGATAGGAGAGGGAACTTTAAGAAGAAGAAGAAGGCTGCTTTTTATCTCCTTTTTGCATAGTAGAATTAGTTCGCTTGATTTCTATTCTTCCGGTATTTTATTATGTATATGGTACATATATCAGCACTGCAGGCCTCAGGGGCCCATGGTTTGAAATTTTTCAACTGCCTTTCTCCACTTTACTCTGTCCAGGGCAGCTGTCTTCCAGTTTACAACGACTGTTTTTTGTAGATCCTCTTTGGCTGCTTCCAGCCACTTATTCCGACCTCTCCCTCTTCTTCCCTCACCTCTTAACAATATACTCTTCGCCCATCGGTCAGCTGACATCCTTTCCACATGTCCCAACCAGCGAAGTCTTCTGGTTTTAACCATATGGCTGATTACTGGCTTCCCAAACAGTTCTTGAACTTCCGCATTCGTCCGCCTTCTCCATTGGTTCTCTCCCACTTTCACACCACCGAAAATCTTCCTTAGCACACTCCGTTCCCATCTTTCCAATGCATTTTCTTTTCTCTTATTCAAAACCCAACACTCACTACTATAGAGTACTGTAGGTTGTATCACTGTACTATATAACCGCAATTTTGCTGCTCTTGAAATAAGGCTACTTTTTAAAAGTTTGCTCAATACTTCAACTGCTCGTTTCCCCTTCGCAATTCTTTTTTCAATTTCTGGAACTTCATCTCCTTTCTCTGTTACAGTCACCCCTAGGTACTCAAATTCTTTCACTTTCTCGAAACAATATTCTTTTCCATCGTTATCTATTCTAATTTTCAGCACCTGTTCTTCGTTTAGTGTATCTCCCATTTCCATAAATTTTGTTTTGTGTTCGTGAATTGCAAGACCATACTGCTTAGCTTTTCTTTCAAAAAGGTTAAATACTCTCAGCAGTTCTCTTTTTGTTCTTGTTATCAATACTATATCGTCTGCATATGCAAGTACCTGAGTTCTATCATGGATCATACCTTGCGTTCTGATCCCGCTTTCCCTGAATATTGCCTATAATACACAATTAAAAAAGACAGTTGACAGTGGGTCTCCCTGCTTTAAACCCCTTCGTACTTTGAACTTTTCTGAGAGGGTACCCTCCAGTGCTACTCGATTTTCTGTTCTCTCCAGTGTCATTTTTACTAGTTTGACCAACTTCTCTGGTATCCCAATTAACCGAAGTGCATGATACACACGTTTCCTTACGACTGTATCACATGCCTGCTTGAAATCTATAAACAGGGGCTTCATGTTTAGCTGCTGTTCGTAGGTACCGCTCTGTAACATCTTTAGTACGAAAATCTAATCGATGGTAGACCTTCCTTTCTTAAAACCACCTTGATATTCCCCTACCTGTACACTAACATATCTATCTAATTTTTCTCTTATAACCTTGGCAAGGACTTAAATTACATCAAGCAAAGCGATACCTCTCTAACTTTCACATTGAGATTTATCTCCCTTTTTAAATATCGGGCATATTACAGCCTGACTCCATTGGTTTGGCATTTCTTCCTGATCCCATATCATCTTTAGCAGGCTACATATTCTCTTTTCTAATATTTTACCCCATGTTTAATCATCTCTCCAGGGATGTCGTTGATACCTGCACTCTTGTTATTCTTAATGCTTTTTAAGGCTTCCATTATCTCCTCGTCTGTCGGCGGCTCCACTACATCCTCTTGGTTGTAGTTTTCTTGTATCACTTCCATCTGAACCTCGTCATTACCTTCTTGCCTATCATTTAGCAGTTCCTCAAAATGCTCTCTCCACCTATCCAGTTTTCCTTCCTTGTCTCCTATTAGGTGCCCCTCTTTGCTCCTGTAAAATTTTTGTCCTCATGTATATGGTATAGTTCAAGTAAAAGATTTAGTGGAAACGATCAGATTTGTAGGTTGTGGTAGTTCTGCTGTAAGCTATATTCCAGCGGCTAGTTTTTTCTGGTAATTAAATATGTAATTTATAGTATATTATTTAACGAGCATGTAATGATGGCTATTACTCACGATGATGAAGTTGCGAGTGTCGTAATTCATCAGAGTGAGTAATAGCTATTACATGCGAGTAGAATACTATACTTTTTCTACGATCTTTTTTTATTTTAATGAGTAAAAAATTTAATTATCAACTACTCGAGATTTAAATTATAGTAATTTACAAAAATACCTAAATGCTATTTACCCCTAGTACGTGGCTGAATAATTGGTTGCCTACTATTACTAAATTCTTATTTATTGTAAAAATACAACTAGAAATAGTCAATATAGGCTCTGAGCTTCGCTGGTGGCGCTCCTGGCGGATTACTAATTCAACTTTCACCGGTAATTTTTAAATTTATTATTTAATTGTTATCGGTTAATATTTACAACGCAAAAAATTAATTAAATTGTACTCGATTTTTTTAAGATTTTGCTAATCATTTTGACGTTCTATTGATAAAATATGAATTTCTTACTTCGGATACTTTCACAATTATCGTGTAGATGGCGCTAAGATTAGTGTTTATTTCAATCAACGATATTACGGAACATTAAAAAAACTTAAATTCAGTATTTAAAACGTAAGTATATTTAAGGTAAAAATATATACCACAGCTTTGACCAACTAATATTTTTTATAATTAATGTTTTTACTTTTAATTTTAAACTAATCACTTTGACATTTATGTCAAATTTCCGGTAAACGTTTACAGACTTGCCACTACTGGCGCTCGCGAATTTGTAAATATCCCCTCTACGTACGAGCTCACAGCGTATAACTTCTATTGGCTTCCGAAAAATTATAAGCTTAAATTTGTACCTACTGTCAGTCAATCTAATAAATAGGAAATGGCTGTTGTCAGTGGACGTATTTCATATATAGTTATAATGTATATTTACATTTAACTATATACGGTGAGGCAGATAACTGGCCTATTAGAAATATCTCGAGAACTAAAGGCAACAGAATCATAAAAATTGGAATAAAGGGGTTTTGAAGGATGATCTATTAAATGAAAATATTTCTATCTCTTGCTTATAATTTCGTTTTTTTTCCTGTATATTTTAACATTTTTGGATTTTCTTCGATGTCTTCTTTCTTAAAATATGAGGTTTTGTTATATTATACAGGGTATTTTAAAAGATAATTACGTTTTTTTTTATTAATTTCGTAGCAATATTCACACCCTGTAGAATTGTAGTAGTTTGACATCTAAAACTCTACTTACGTTCAAATGATTTTTAATATACTCTACTATTGTTAAGAATCATTACTATAGCTAAATTTTTAATTTTAGTATACAAGGTTGGTCGAAACTCGGAATGAGTTTTTTCTGAGTTTTCTTAAATGGAACACCCTGTATTTTTGTATTGTAGTAAAATGATATTTTATAGTACTTTCTTATTTCTTAAGCATTCCCTATACCTAACTGCTTTAATTTGTGAGTTATTGGTCATTCAAGCTGAACATTAATTGCAACAAAAAATACGTAAAATTTTATTAGGTTGGCCGTGAAAATACTCAATCCCAGATAATTTTTCAGAAATAAATACATATTAATCCAGACTGGTCCTTAAAATTACCAATAATGGTTTAGCTATCAAAATACCTACGTAGTTAAGATTGTTGGTGCGATTAACAATTAAGCACAAATTAAAGCAGTTAGGTATAGGGAATCCTTAAGAAATAAAAAAGTACCATAACATATCATTTCATTACAATACTAAAATACAGGGTGTTCCATTTAAGAAAACTCAGAAAATACTCATTCCGAGTTTCGACCAACCCTGTATACTAAAATTAAAAATTTAGCTATACAAATGATTCTTAACAATAGTAGAGTATATTAAAAATCATTTGAACGTAAGTAGAGTTTTAGATGTCAAACTACTACAATTCTACAGGGTGTTAATTTTGCTACGAAATTAATAAAAAAACGTAATTATTTTTTAAAATACCCTGTATAATATAACAAAACCTCATATTTTAAGAAAGAAGACATCGAAGAGAATCCAAAAATGTAAAAATATACAGGGTGTCCCATTAAAAAAAACGAAGTTATAAGCAACTTCCGGTATAACCGGAAGTTGCAAAGAGATGAAAATATTTTCATTTAATAGATCATCCTTCAAAACCCCTTTATTCCAATTTTCATGATTCTGTTGCCTTTAGTTCTCGAGATATTTCTAATAGGCCCTTTATTTGCCTCACCCTGTATATAATATAATAATATATAACTATACATAATATGTTATAACATATTTAACACAATATAACTTAAAGATCAAACCCAATATTAGTTATAAATTCCAATTAACATAAACAAAATGCGCTAATGTCACTGTCACTAAATTAAATGATAAACGTCAAAATTTTTAGTAAACAAGATATAAACGTAGAAAATATACTGACATTGTTACAGTTAAAATTCGTTTAAAAATTTTTCTAAGTTAATTATTGGTATAAATTACAATAATTATTGTATTAAATAAACAAGTTTAAGTAATTTTATTTGCAGTTTATATACGATTAATATTAAAAGTGGCATGCGCCACTTGAATCTAACTTCAGCCCGTGAGTAATGACCCGTGAGTAACTTCAGCCCGTGAGTAATGAATTATTACCCACGGGTACAGTAATGGGTGCTATTATCTATGAAAAAATAGCGAGTAATGAGCATGTTATTAAACGGTCGTAGAAAAAAATATTTATTTTTAACTTAGGTATATAGCGTTAAAGCAGGACCTATCGTTTGTATTAAAATTAATTTTGACCATTTTTATCAATATTTAACCTTTAAGAAAAATCTCAACCTTACAAAATCTTGGTCCGATGCTATTTAAATGCATTCATTTTTTTTTCGAATCCTGAAAAAACTAATAAACATTTTTGAAAAATTTAAAGGTAGAATGAAATATTACAATTATTACAGACGGACGAAAGTCCCTTAGAATAAACAAAAAGTTTATTTTAAATGAAATATTTGAAATTAAAAATCACACTAAATTTTCTCTTTCTTTTCACCCCTGCAACTTATTAAAATAAACATTATAGGAGTTTTCAGGGACTTTCGGTTCTCGGTGATAATGTAATCTTTCATTCTGCGTTTAAAATTTTCAAAAATACTTAGTTTTCTCGGGATTCGAAAAAAGATGAATGCATTTAAATAGCATTGGACCGATATTTTCCGCCTACGCTCTTATATAATTTTCTCCTTCTGCATTTTCTACATCGTTACCATCGCAGAATTCAATAATAAATTTATTTCCACCATTAATGTGGAAGTGTCAATTTTTCTATAATATTCTTCAACTTTGATCACTTTAACGATTCTTTTCTGTCAGTCTTCTTTGGTAATATTAGATACTTCATACTTCTTATTTAATTATCTCAATTACTTACCTTCTTGTCAAATTCAGGAAATGTATTTGTATGTGTGTTTTATTGACTATAATAAAGGATTCGACAAAGTACGACACGAACAATTTATGCATGTCCTGGAATCAAAGAAGCTGGACTACAATGACCTCAGGATTATATCGAATTTATACTATAAGCAACGAGCAAAAGTACGTGTTAACGACCAGCTGTCAAAGAAAATTAAAATCAGATGTGGAGTGAGACAGGGATGCGTGTTGTCTCCAATTCTTTTTAATGCTTACTCGGAAGAGATCTTGGAAAAAGCTCTTGAGGGTGAAACAGCTGGAATAAGGGTAAATGGACTTCCCATTAACAACATTATATATGCGGATCACACTGTCATCTTAGCTGAAAATATTGGGGATCTTCAGAGGCTGGTGACCAGAATAGCAGAGTTTGGACAAGAATACGCGCTAACAATGAAGGTCAAGAAGACCAAGTTTATGAGAATATCGAAAACTCAAAGAAATAACGAAAATCTCTTCATAAACGGATCTAATATCAAACGAGTCGACCAATATGCATACCTTGGAACAATGATCAACTCCACAGGAGATTACTTACAGGAAATCAAAATCAGAATAGAAAAGGCTAAAGCAAATTTTAACAAAATGAGAAAAGTGCTCTGCACAAGAGATTTGAAGTTGGAGCTAAGAGTTAGGTTGGCTAGGTGCTACGTTTTCTCGACTTTGTTTTATGGAATGGAAGCTAGGACCTTGAATGCTGCATCAATGAAAAAAACTAGAATCATTCGAGCTGTGGGTGTACAGAAGAATTCTGAAAATATCGTGGACAGAACACGTTACAAATAAAGAGGTTCTGAGAAATATGAATAAAGAAATGGAAATCTTAAATACCATCAAAACAGGAAAATTGGAATATCTCGGACATATTACACGTGGAGAGAGATACAGCTTGCTTCAATTGATTATGCAGGGAAAGATTCAAGGAAAGAGAAGCATAGGGAGACGCAGAATATCGTGGCTGCGCAACCACGGATAAGAGTGGTACGGATGTACATCAAATTAACTTTTCAGAGCAGCCGTCTCTAAAATATGAATAGCTATGATGATTGCGGACCTACGCAGCGGAGATAACTTTTCTTTCGTGTTAGGTTTACTCCCGGGAATTGGATAGAATATGTAAGGATTTATGATTATTTGTTTAACAACTCAAATTTTTGTTTAAGAACAACAATCAGTTCCAGTGGTATCAAAATAATAGAAGCAACAGCTTTGTTAGAGATGGTAATTTGCACATACGTCCTACTCTGCTCGCTAATGATACCGGAGAAGCATTCCTCTACAACGGAACAATTGATCTTAATGGAGCTTTCCCGATTGGATAGTAAGTATGAATAAAATATTTTTACTTCATCTTTTTAAAATATTTTTATTTTGTAAGTGTGAATATACAGGGTGTAACAAAAATGCAGGTCATAAATTAAATCACATATTCTGGGACCAAAATAGTTCAATTGAACCTAACTTACCTTATAGACCAGGGCGCATTTGTAAAAATATTAGTACATTTGGACGTTGAGAGGTGACTCAATTTGCAGAAATTGCTTGAAAATAACTCAAATAATAATATTTGAGTTATCCTCCCTCTCAAAAAGGTCCGGAACATTGTTTAAATAATCAAAATGTCAAAAAATGAAGGAAAAATTCGATTTTTTTCTTCGTTTTTTGATTATAACTTTAAGAGTATTCATTTTCGAGAAAAGTTGTATTAACGTAAAAGTTGTGTAATTAAATTTCCTACAATATAGAGTTGGTTGAAGATTTAAAAAATAGTCACCCTTGTTGCAAAATAGCAATAATTGGGAAAAAACTATACAAAAACAAGTATTCGCATTTTACGTTTTTCAACCATTTATGCTAAACTTAGGACCTTCAAATTTCACCCAGAAAAACTATATGATACAGTTAAACAATACTGTAAATTTCATTAAGATCGGTTCAATAAATTTTGCAAAATAAATTTTGCAATCCAGCTTTCGCAAAAAAAATCATTTTTTCAAACTGTTACAGGACTGAAAACAAAGCAGATAGCAAGTTTAAATTTTTTTTGCTTATAGAAGTATACTGTGCATTTCATCTGCAAATTGCAAAACTAAAATACATCAACCACCACGGCGTCAGGAATTTTTTTAAATAAACATTAATTATTGGTGTTGCGCGCAGGACACCGGATAGTTTTCTCTGATTGGGCATTCCAATGACCTTTGATAATTATTGATACATTTTAATTTTTATTACATTTCGATATAAATAAATAAATTTGTTTATTGCAAAATAAAAACACATACTCTATCCTTTGAAATAACACTTTTTTAGCAAAAACTTTCTTTGTTCATATATTTTAACTTGAGAATAAAAGTTTATTATTTTTAAACATATGCAATTGTTTAAACAATATTTCACAAACAATAATAAAATTAGTTTGATTTTTGTGGAATTAAAATATTAAAATACAACAAAATATAGAGTAAGACAATAATATATTAGATGAAGATTGGAAGAAATTTTGGTGGAAATCAACTTGTGTGAATCGAACACCGCTGTCCTGCACGTAGCACCAATAATTAATGTTTATTTAAAAAAATTTCTGACGCCGTGGTAGTTAACCGATTTTAATTTTGCAAATTGAAAATAAAAGGTACAGTACACTTCTATACGCAAAAAAAATCAACTTGCTATCTGCTTTATTTTCAGTCCTGTAACATTTTGAAAAAATGAATTGTTTTTGCGAAAGCTGGATTGCAAAATTTATTTTGCAAAATCTATTGAACCGATCTTAATGAAATTTACAGTATTTTTTTACTGTATTATAAAGATTTTCTGGGTGAAATATGAAGGTCATAAGTGTAGCATAAATGGTTGAAAAACGTAAAATGCGAATACTTGTTTTTGTATGTTTTTTTCGCAATTATTGCTATTTTGCAACAAGGGTGATTATTTTTTCAACTTTTACCTCATTCTGTATTGTAGGATATTTAATTACGCAACTTTTATGTCAGTACATCTTTTCTGGAAAATGAATACTTTTATTGTTATAATCAAAAAACGAAGAAAAAAATCGAATTTTTCCTTCATTTTTTGACATTTTAATTATTTAAACAACGTTCCGGACCTTTTTGAGAGGGAGGATAACTCAAATATTATTATTTGAGTTATTTTCAAGCAATTTTTGCAAAAAAATTTAAGTCACCTCTCAACGTCCATCTCAAAACAGATGGGCCCTGGACTATTAGTACAATAAATGTGCACATAACAAAAGTTATAGCCCTTTGAAGTTACAAAATGAAAATCGATTTTTTCAATATATAGAAAACTAATTCTTATGGCAGGAACATCTTTAAAAAAATTATAGTGAAAATTGTACACACCATAAAAATTGTATGGGGGTTTATTTCTATAAACCCCCCCAAACTTTTGTGTACGTTTCAATTAAGTAATAAGTACGTAAGTAATTGTGATACCATTAGATAAACATAATGTTTTTAAAACTTTCTTTTCTCTTAGTATTTTTTCGATAAGCCAGTTTTTATCGAGATGCGACTTCTTTTTTAATATGTCCTTTAATGTATAATCCTTTAATTTGTGAGATCCTTTAATTTAATATGTATAATCCTTTAAACCTCCCAAATATTTGTGTACGTCCAAATTTAACTATTATTGCGGTACCATTAGTTAAACACAGTGTTTTTAAAACTTTTTTGCTTTTTAGTACTTTTTCGATAAGCGACCTGTTATCGAGATGTGGCTTCTTTTTTAATACGTTTCAAAATATAGCTAAAAATGTAGATTTTAAATAAATTTTCAGATTATTAAAAGATCTCTATAATCGTACTTAACTACACTGCGGTGCAAAAAAATCGATCCACTAAAAATTTGGTCAATTTTGATGTTTCGAATTTCCTAAACCTGTTGTCCGATTTAAGTGATTTTTTACCACGTTATAGCCTTATTCATTGACAATATATCTGTATTAATATTGTTGCTAGACAGTCAAACTATCATTGTATAACGGGTATACGAATCAAACTGTGTTTTTTTTTCAAAGTTCGCATCACCCTGTGGACTATTCTGGCATTTATAAAATACTGAAATTAAAACCCAATTATAGCCTCAGGTTTTCTTAATAGTCCAGGGCGCATCTGTTTTGACATGGACGTTGAGAGGTGACTCAAATTTTTTTTGAAAAAATTGCTTGAAAATAACTCAAATAATAATATTTGAGTTATCCTCCCACTCAAAATGGTCCGGAACATTATTTAAATAATGAAAATGTCAAAATATGAAGGAAAAATTCGATTTTTTTATTGGTATTTTGATTATAACTTTAAAACTATTCATTTCTGAGAAAAGTTATACTGACATAAAAGTTGCAAAATTAAATTTCCTTCAATATAGAATTGGTTAAAAATTTAAAAATAGTCACCCTTGTTGCAAAATAGCAATAACTGCGAAAAAGCCATACAAAAACAAGTATTCGCATTTTACGTTTTTCAACCATTTATGCTACACTTAGGACCTTCATATTTTACCCAGAAAAACTTTATGATATAGTAAAACAACACTGTAAATTTCATTAAGATGGGTTTAATAGATTTTGGAAAATAAATTTTGCAGTCCAGCTTTCGCAAAAAAAATTCATTTTTTTTTAATGTTGCAGGACTGAAAATAAAGCAGATAGCAAGTAGAATTTTTTTTTCTTAAAGAAGTGTACTGTACCTTTCATTTGCAATTTGCAAAATTAAAATCGATTAATTAGCACGGCGTCAGGAAATTTTTTAAATAAACATTAATTTTTGGTGCTACACGCAGGACAGCGGTGTTCGATTCACACAAGTTGATTTCCACCAAAAGGGCCTAGCCGGGTAAGATGGTGAAAAGTGCCCCCAGCTCGATTTAAATTCCATATAGGCCACTTTTTAGCACATATAGAGGAACTCACTTTCTGAAATTTTTAGCCCCCTAGGTGGTCACGTGACCCCCCTAGAGCCTAATTAGGCATTTTATGTTTTTATTTTTTATCTCAGACGCATCAAGAGCTAGCCAAAAACTTTATTTAAAAAAGTTGTAAGTTTCAAAAAGATCTATATGAAAAATTTTTTTTTTTATTTTTTAGCGGGAAATTCGAATTTTTAGAACAATTTTAAACTTTTAAATAACTCTGAAAAAAAAACTAAGACACTCATTTTTACGAAAATCAATTATAATGTGTATTTTTGCACAATCTTTCACGCTGAATTTTTTCAGATTTTTAAAATTGGTGAAACGTACCTTTAAAAATAAAAAACCGCGTTTTTTTCGTTTTTTTTTTCGTTTTTTGATACAATTTTATACATATTTTTCAAAAAAGGTAACACCGTCACTAGAATAGGTAAAAACTGAAAAATAATTGGGGTTTGCTTAATAAAATTTTTTTGTAACGCCATCGATTTTCAAGATACAGGGCGTTGAAGAAAACAAAATTTTACACATTTTTTACGATTTTGCTGAAACTACTGGCAACATTGTAATAAAACATGGCGGGATTTAAGAGGTAGTTATTGTGCATGTTTTGACATACAATTAAGGATTTGATATTCATCATTGGCGCGCATAGGGGTAAGGGTCTGAACTTTTTAAAGAATAAAGATAGTGCGCCACTGACATATTTCAAATTATTAATGGTTTTTGAATTTCTCGTTGACAAAAAATGTATCTTCTTATTTTTTCATCCGACGCGCCATTTTTATTCAAAAAATAAAAGATCTTAACCCTTAAAGTATTCGAACTTCTAGTACTTTCTACATAAATATACATAATAAACTCGTACATCCATTATTATCAAAATTAATTCGAATACTTTGGAAGCGTTAAGATATTTTATTTTTTGCAGCAAAACGGCGCGTAGTATGAAAAAATGAGAAGATAGATTTTTTATTGAAAAATGTACGAGGAATTCAAAAATGATTAATTAAATGGTTAATTTGAAATATGTCAGTGGCGTACTATCTTTTTTTCTTTGAAAATTCAGACCATTACCCCTATGCGCGCCAATGATGAATATCAAATCCTTAGTTGTATGTCAAAACATGCACAATAACTACTTCTTAAAACCCGCCAAGTTTTATTACAATGTTGCCAGTAGTTTAGGCAAAATCGTAAAAAATATGTAAAATTTTATTTTCTTCAACGCCCTGTATCTTGAAAATGGATATCGTTACAAAAAATTTTTATTAAGCAAACCCCAATTATTTTTCAGTTTTTTACCTATTCTAGTGACGGTGTTAAATTTTTTGAAAAATATGTATAAAATTGTATCAAAAAACGAAAAAAGAAACCGAAAAAATGCGGTTTTTTATTTTTAAAGGTACGTTTCACCAATTTTAAAAATCTGAAAAAATTAAGGGTGAAAGATTGTTCAAAAATACACATTATAATTAATTTTCGTAAAAATGAGTGTCTTAGTTTTTTTTCAGAGGTATTTAAAAGTTTAAAATTGTTCTAAAAATTCGAATTTCCCGCCAAAAAAATAAAAAAAAAAATTTTTCGTCTAGATCTTTTTAAAACTTACAACTTTTTTAAATAAAGTTTTTGGCTAGCTCTTGATGCGGCTGAGAGAAAAAATAAAAACCTAAAAAGCCTAATTAGGCTCTAGGGGGGTCACGTGGCCACCTAGGGGGCTAAAAATTTCAGAAAGTGAGTTCCTCTATATGTGCTAAAAAGTGGCCTATATGGAATTTAAATCGAGCTGGGGGCACTTTTCACCATCTTACCCGGCTAGGCCCTTTCTTCCAATCTTTATCTAATATATTATTTTTTTAGTCTATATTTTGTCGTATTTTAATATTTTAATTCCACAAAAATCAAACTAATTTTATTATCGTTTGTGAAATATTGTTTAAACAATTGCACATGTTTAAAAATAATAAACTTTTATTCTCTAAGTTAAAATATATGAACAAAGAAAGTCTTTGCTAAAAAAAGTGTTATTTCAAAGATAGAGTATGGGTTGTTATTTTGCAATAAACAAATTTATTTATTTATATCGAAATGTGATAAAAATTAAAATGTATCAATCATTATCTAAGGTCATTGGAATGCAAAATCAGAGCAAACTATCCGCTGTCCTGCGCGTATCACCAAAAATTAATGTTTATTTAAAAAATTTCCTGACGCCGTGCTAATTAATCGATTTTAATTTTGCAAATTGCAAATTAAAGGTACAGTACACTCATATACGTAAAAAAAAATTCAACTTACTATCTGCTAGATTTTCAGTCCTGTAACATTTTTAAAAAATGAATTTTTTTTGCGAAAGCTGGATTGCAAAATTTATTTTGCAAAATCTGTTAAACCGATCTTAATGAAATTTACAGTATTACTTTATTGTATCATAAGCTTTTTCTGGGTAAGATATGAAAGTCCGTAGTGTAGCATAAATGGTTTAAAAACGTAAAATGCAAATACTTGTTTTTGTATGGTTTTTTCGCAATTATTGCTATTTTGCAACAAGGGTGACTATTTTTTAAATTTTTAACCAATTCTATATTGTAGGAGATTTAATTATGCAACTTTTATGTCAGTACAACTTTTCTCGAAAATGAACACTTTTAAAGTTATAATCAAAAAACTAAGAAAAAGATCGAATTTTTCCTTAATTTTTTGACATTTTGATTATTTAAACAATGTTCCGGATCTTTTTGAGAGGGAGGATAACTCAAATATTATTATTTGAGTTATTTTCAAGCAATTTCTGCAAAAAAATTTGAGTGACCTCTCAACGTCCAAATGTACTAATATTTTTACAGATGCGCCCTGGTCTAACATTTTGTCTTTCGATTCATTCGCTTATGTTGGATAATAAAAAAGTTAGGTACTTTAACAACTGGCCATGTTCGTCATCAGTACAGGGTGTTTCTAAAATATTTGCGCAATACTTTAAGGGGTTATTGTACATTAGGGATGGCGGTTTTTGACAAAACACCGGTTTTCGGTTATACCGATTTTTTTGCTTACGGTTTAACCTGGCAGTTATAACCGGCCAAAAAAACCGGTTTTTTCAAAAACCGGTTTTCGGTTTTTTTTAATCCAATAGGTTACAATGTTACATTTACAATGCACTTTAGTTTGCGATACTCCACTCGACTCGATGTAAATGTGATCAAAATTAGTACCATCGAAAGAACATCAATATCAATATAAATAAAACACAATTTTTAATAAAACCATTTTATTCTATTAATTAATATATTTATTAATTATTTTATTATTATTATATATTTATTGATTATTATTAAATATAATATAGCGTAATATTAATACATAATACAATAAATCTTTCCTTATAAACTTTTTATTTTGTTATATGTATTTTATAAAATATTTCCCATAGAAAATACTTAATGTATACAGGGTGAGGCAGATAGAAGTCCTATTAGAAATATCTCGAGAACTAAAGGATACACAATCATGAAAATTGGAATGAAGGGGTTTTAAAGAATGATCTCTTTAATTAAAATATTTTCATCGATTTGCTACTTCCGGTTATACCGGAAGTGGCTTATAATTTCGTTTTTTTAAATGGAACACCCTGTATATTTTTACATTTTTGGATTCTCCTGGATATCTTCTTTCTTAAAATATGAGATTTTGTAATGTTATACAGGGTAGTTCAAAAGATAATTACGTTTTTTTTTTAATTTCCTAGCAACATTCACACCCTGTAGAATTGTAGTAGTTTGACATCAAAAACTCTACTTATGTTCAAATGATTTTTAATATAGTCTACTATTGTTAAAAATTGTTAGTACATATAGCTAAATGTTGAATTGTACTATACAGGGTTGGTCGAAACTCGGAAAGAGTATTTTCTGAGTTTTCTTAAATGGAACACCCTATATTTTATTATTGTGGTAAAATGATATTTTATGCTACTTTTTTATTTCTTAAGCATTCCCCATGATTGTTCATGAACATATTAAGGCTTTCCCAGCAGAAATGTCCCACTATTCTCGTAGTAAGAACTCTTCTTCTTCAAGTGCCGCCATCTTCGTTCCGAAGGTTGGCGATCATCAGGGCTATACGTATTTTCGAAACTGCTGACCGAAACAATTCGTTGTTGCTACAGCTATACCATTCCCGTAGATTCTTTAGCCAGGAGTTTCGTCTTCTTCCTATGGACCTTTTTCCTGCTATCTTTCCCTGCATAATTACTCGAAGCAGTTCATATCTTTCGCCTCTTGTAATGTGTCCCAAATATTGCAGTTTTCGTTTTTTGATCGTAAATATGACTTCCTTTTTTTTATTCATTCTTCTCAAGACCTCGACGTTTGTGACTCTCTCCGTCCATGATTTTCTCAAGATTCTGCGATACATCCACAGTTCAAATGCCTCCAATTTTTTGATATCAATCTTTTTCAGCGTCCATGACTCCATTTCGTAGAACAGCACAGAAAGTACGTAACATCTTATTAGGCGAAGTTTCATTTCAAGGCTCAAACCTCTTCCACAGGACACTCTTCATTTTAGTGAATATGGATCTGGCTTTTTCTATTCTTATTTTGATTTCTGCTGAGCTATCGTTGTCTTCATTTACAAAAGTGCCTAAATATTTGTATTTGCTAACTCGATCGATAATTTCATTGTGTAAATATAGATTTTGGACATTTAGTGTTAATTTCGATATTACCATAAATTTAGTTTTCTTTATGTTCAAAGATAGTCCATATTCTTCGCTGCAGTCTGCTATCTTATTCACCAATGTCTGTAGCTCTTCAAGTGTTTCTGCGATCAGAACGGTGTCGTCGGCAAATCTCAGATTGTTTAATCTAACACCGTTTATTTTAATACCTATGGATTGCTCAGAGAGTGTTCTATTCATTACGTCTTCGGAATAGAGATTAAACAGGGTTGGTGACAGTATACACCCTTGTCTCACACCTCGCTTTATTTCAATTTCTTCAGTGGTATTATTCTCTACTCTCACTACTGCTTTCTGATTGTAGTACATATTTGCTATTAGTCGGATGTCTCGTTTATCTAAATTCTTTTCTACCAGGAGTCTGATTAGATGATCATGCCGCACTTTATCAAAGGCCTTGTTATAATCTATGAAACACATGAATACATCTTGATTTATGTCAAGACATCTTTGAGACATAACGTTCAGTGCAAACAACGCCTCTCTTGTTTCGAGTCCATTTCGGAATCCAAACTGGGTATCATTGATGTCCATTCCCAGTTTTCTGTGTACTCTAGTGTGTATAATTTTCAGGAATATTTTCAGTACATGGCTCATCAAACTGATTGTACGGTAATCACTACATTGTTTGGCATTCATCTTTTTTGGTATAATAACAAAGGTGGATAAAAGCCATTCTTGTGGTATTTTTCCTGATGTATAAATGCTATTGAAAAGTTCAACTAAAATGTGGATCAAGTCTTCTTCTATCAGTTTAAGGATTTCCGTTGGTATTTCATCTGGACCTGGGGCTTTACCGTTTTTCATTCTTTTTAGTGCGTACATTACTTCCTCTTCCGTTATTTCTGGAACTTCGTCTCCTTGTATGTTACTTAGTTCAGATTGTTGTCTATCATCTGCAAAGAGTTCTTCAACATAGTTTTTCCATGTCTTCAACTGTTCTTCTAGTTCTGTTATTATGTTTCCGTTGACATTATACAGGATATTTGGCTGCTTACGTTTTTGTGTACCTGCAAGTTTTTTCACTTTTTTATGTACATTAAAAATATCATGTTTTGCCTGCAATTGCTCTATTTCTTCACATTTTCTTTTATAAAAATCTTCCTTTGCTATTCTGATTTCCTTTTTGATTTCTTTCTGTATTTGTTTATACCTTTGTTCGTTTTTCCTTTCATTATTCTCCGATTGTCCATGAGAAGAAGGATTTTATCAGTCATCCATCTTTGCTTTATTTTTGGTTTTTCTTTAGTCAGAATTTTCTTCGCAGGACTTGTTATCGCCATTTTTAGGTTTTGCCATTTTTTATCTATGTTGTTCGTTGGCTAAGATGTTTCTTTTTCATGAAGTATTTTCAAATTATTATTAATACATCTTTGCAGTTTCTCCTTTACCTCCAGGTTACATAAATGACTGACGTCTATCTGGTTTGCTCTTCTTTTCTGCTCCAATCTTTTTAGTTTAATACTCATTTGCGCTATTAGAGGGTTATGGTCTGAATAGACATCTGCGCCTGGGTAAGCCTTAACGGATTTTAAGGAGTTTCTGTAATGTTTAAGAACTCTTATTATACTCTTATCCATTGCATCCCAAATTGTTTTTTTTTATTTATGACCTATTTATATTTCACCCATCTTATTATTCTGTCTTATTTTAGCTGCTCTATTCCTGTATATGATGGCTGCTTGAGAACAGGAAACAATTCTATAATATTAAACCCTATTAAAAGTGCCAGAATCCACTCTGCATATTCTTTTTCTTTTAAATATGGCAGAGTGGTAGCTAGAGTCAAAGTTCCATTGGGAGACTGGTTATGGCCAGGTAAGAGCTAAATAATAAATTTGATATAATAGGGTACGGCAGACACCAATTATTGTGCAGAAAGTTCTGACGTTAGCGAAATTGGTTAAGGAAATAAGCGCCTCAAATCTCAATCAAAAGTGATCATAATTTTTTTATATTCCAGCTCTGTGGATGGAACCAAGAGACAACGAGTATTCCTCCTGGCCTAGTTCGGGTGAAATAGACATTTTAGAAACTCGAGGAAATAAGAACTACATAAAAAATGGAGTAAATATTGGAGTACAACAAGTCGGCAGCACATTACACTGGGGGCCATACCCTGCGTTAAATCGATACCCACTAACACATTACACATTGAACAATGCAGATGGTTGGAACGCAGACTTCCATATCTATGAAGTGATTTGGAATACGACATCTATAACTTTTTTAATCGATCATGTAGTATTAGGTAGTGTCTCTCCTCCAGATGGAGGGTTTTGGCAACTTGGAAATTTCTCAACTAACACAGCCAATCCTTGGGCGGCGGGTACCAAGATGGCACCATTTGACCAAGAGTTTTACTTCATCATCAATGTTGCGGTAGGTGGTACCTCATGGTTCCCCGATAACTATGTAAATGACGGCTATCAAAAGCCTTGGAAAAATTACGATGGTCGAGCCAGTATGACTAAATTCTGGAACGCAAACAATTTATGGTTACCAACTTGGAATATGACGACTGATAATAGTCATTTTCAAATTGACTATATAAGAGTCTACGCGATATAAGTTAGTAAATTACTTAAATTGGTTATTACTTTATTAAACATTTGTTATGCAAACAATATGCAATTTGTTTATTTATGTTGTAGGTATATAGCTTAATTTTCAACGAAAACATTTCGTTTATAAATTCGCAAAAGTGTGTGTGTTATTGCGTTGCCGCTCCTGCAATACTCAGATCAGATTTATCGATGGATTGTTATGTAGTCTTTCCTTCTGAATCCAAATCTGAAAACGGCATTTCGATATTTCTAACCGTATTCGAGATAATCGACCTCAAAGTCTAAAATGTGACGTCACAATCGTTTTATTTTCCGCTGTGTCTAGGTACACGCTAACGTGTACGCAAATAAAAAAGTTAGGTACACGCTTAAACGTCATCAAGTCAGTGACGTCATTATTTAGCGTGTACTATGACTGGGTTTTTCGGTACACGCTAATTTGAGCTGCGTGTATGCTGTAGTATTAAGTATCTGTAAGTATCGCGAGTGTAAGAGTGTGATTAGAATTTGTCTAATCGCGTTATGTTTACACTTTCATATTGATTTGTAAAGAGTTTCCTTATTTTTTACTTGTTAAGTGTTTTTTTTTTAATTAACTATGGAGTGTGGACAATTATTTAGTTCTTTTAATGAGTTTAACAACATTCTAAAACAGTATGAAAAAGATAAGAGACAAAAATTCGTGATTAAGGGTAGCAGAAGTAATAAGATAAAATATACGGGGCGACTGATTAGTGTGATAAAGCACAGTAGATCCGCTTATAGTAATAGATAGCAATAAAAGTTAGTAGCAAAAATTTTAGCAAACTTTGAGCTTCATATTACAAAATTACTAAAATTAGTTAGAATTTTACAGGGCGTTCGATAATATACTGGCAGACCAAACCTGTTTTTTTAATGGAACACCCTATATTTTATTTTATGTTCGAAATCTTCTTAAACTTCCATATCACAAAAATATAAAGGTTTATTATGTTATACAGGGTATTTTCTTATTCTAAAAGTGCCTATCTTCTGGAGATGTTGGCGACCACATTGACCCATCTTATTCTATTTACGGCAGCTCGAAATAGATCAGTTGACGTTAGACCAGTCCACTTCCTAAGATTGGCCAGCCAGGATATACGTCTACGTCCAGGGCCTCTCCTGCCCTCAATCTTGCCTTGTAGAATCAACTGCAGCAGTCGGTATTTTTCATTACGCATAATGTGGCCGAAGTAAGCCAATTTTCTGTTCTTTACGGTGTTAATTATTTCTTTGTCTTTTCCTAGCCTCTGGAGAATAGTTATATTAGTTGTGTGGTGTATATATGAGACCCTCAACATACGTCGTTAGCACCACATTTCAAACGCCTCTAACCGTTTTATGGCATCTTCTGTCAGGCTCCAGCTTTCAACTCCGTATAGGAGGACACTAAAGACGTAACATCTAAGAATTCTTATGCGTATATTGATACTTAAAGACAAGTTGCAGAGAATTTTCTTAAGACTGTTAAAAGAGCTTCTGGCTTTTTCAATACGAGTTTTTATTTCGTAGCTATGATCCCAAGTATCCTTAATGTTGCAGCCCAGGTAGCATATTTTCTGTACTCTCTCTAGAAGTGTATTGTTTACTGTAATTTGGGCGTTTATGTTGGTGTTTTTACTAATGATCATTATTTTTGTCTTCTTACAGTTTAGTCTTAGGCCGTATTTGTTACATGCTTCTACAACATTATCCATGATCCTTTGGAGCCCCTGCGCACTATCCGCCAGCAATACTGTATCTTCTGCATATCTAATATTATTTATAAGTTGTCCATTTACTGCAATACCATCTTCTGATTCGTCCAAGGCCTCTCTAAAGATGTTTTCAGAGTATATGTTAAATAATGTTGGTGACAGTATGCAACCCTGTCTGACTCCTTTTTCAACCGTGAAGATTTCTGACAGTTCATTTTCGAATCGAACTGTTGCTTTTTGTTGGAGATATAAGTTTGAAACGAGTCTTATATCCTTACCATCGAGTCCTGATGTTTTAAGGATATCGATTAGTTTTCCATGTGGGACTTTATCAAATGCCTTCTCGAAATCTATGAAACATGCATACACATCGTAATTGACATCCCTGGCTCTCTGTATTAGAACTTGCAAGCTGAAAAGTGCTTCCCTCGTTCCGAGTCCTGATCTGAATCCAAATTGAACTTCACTCAGCTGTTCTTCTAATTTGGTGTATATGCGCGAGTGAATGATAGTAAGGAGTACTTTAAGTACATGGCTCATCAAACTAATTAATCTATGTTCTTCACATGTTCTAGCGTTGGCTTTTTTGGGAAGTGGAATGAATATTGATAGTAGCCAGTCTTTTGGTAAGTAACCAGTCTCGTATATGTTGTTGAATAACTTCGTAAGAGCTGTAATTTGTTGTGCCTCTAATAGCTTTAAAATTTCACCATGCACCTCATCAGGTCCTGGTGATTTCCCATCTTTAATCCGCTTAACGGCCATAATTACTTCTTCGTTTGTTATTTCTGGGCCATAGGGATTGTCTATTTCATACGGACTTCGTGCAGCATCTTCGAATAATTCTTGCATATATTCTTTCCATCTCTTTAATTTATCTTCAATTGTAGTCAAAATTTGACCTTCGACGTCTACGGCTATGCCTATATTGCGTTGTTTTCTGATGTTCTGTACTTCTTTAATCTTTTTGTGCATATGGAAATCGTCATGTTTGCGTTGTAGTGTTTCAATTTCTGTACATTTCTCCATCAGCCATGCTTCTTTTGCCCCTTACAGGCAGTGGCGGATCCAGATATGTTGTTTGGGGGGGGGGGGGTCATGGGAGGGTGATTTAATTACCTTTCTCTGAGGCAAGGTCACTTAGTCTTACCAACCCTAGTATACGTGGGTTTACAATTATGGGGGGGGGTCATGACCCCCGTGACACCCCCCTAGATCCGCCAGTGCTTACAGGGTATTTACAAAGTTATAACCAATTTTCTATGAAAATCGTAACAAGTTCAACTCCCTGTATAAATAAAAATAAACACCAATATAAACTGGTATAATTAACTTACGTATAAAAATTATTTTAGAAATATTTTGTATATATCATGTTACTAATATTTATTTTGCTAACCTGAATATATACTTTTATATACATATTGTCTTATTACAATTAAGTTTGAAACATCTGAATAGTTTTGCTTCCCTTCCCTTAATCTATCACACAAACATTAAACATGTCAAAATAGCGTGTAAAATATAAAGTCACTGCGAACGCTAAATAATGACGTCACTGGCTTAATGAAGTTTAATTCGCGTGTACCTAACATTTTTATTTGCGTACACGTTAGCGTGTACCTAGACACAGCGTTTATTTTCTTCTGACACACTACACGTCCAGCTGAAATCGTTGCTATTAAGTAGGCTAGTTTTTTAATTTCGATTTGTTAAGCAAAGCATAGGTTATTTACATTTGAGTTTGACAGTTCGTGAATGTCAAACTAAATTTTAAATTAAGTATTAATAAAACATCAAGACATTTGATAGTGAATTTAATTATTAGATAAAATAAATAAGATGTTCAAAAATACAATTTGAGTATATTTTAAAAGCAATAATTTTTTAAGCTGTTTTTTTTTAAACAGCTTTAAAAAGATTTATACGAGTATACGGCCTCCCCTTTATGATAAATGGACTATTCCATTTGCTATGAAATTAAAATACAGTCGGTTCGCTAAACTCGACACAACTGGCTAGTGAATTTAGTAGGTAATTTTTTTGTTTTTGCGAATTTTGCAAAAATTGGCAAAATTACTAATCATTTAGTAATTATTAACTAATTAGTAATCATTTTTTTGCCCAATTGGCAAAATTATTTACTAAAATCACTAGCCACTTGTGTCTCAGTTTAGCGAACTGACAGTATATGAAATAATATTTGGTATAAAAAATTATGGTCTGATATGTGCAATTACATCTTTCTAATGGAAAAAATATTTGAAAATTTTATCTCAAATTATGGATACCAACAACATTTTCATTTATAACTCTTTTATTTTTAATTTGACGAAGAAAAGTTATTCTTCATAAAAAGCTCTTCATGTTCTAAAATTTATGATGCAATCATTATATAAAATTTTAAAAGTTTTATACGAGGTATATAAAAAATATGAATTTCGATAAAGAGTAAACTACCTTTATAGTTCATAACATTTAAATTAGAATGATATAATTGCACATTAAAACATAATTATTAATTCTAAACTACTTTTCATAATAGCAATTTTCCATATTATGAATTAAAATACGTAAATAAACAAAGTTTCCGTTATGATAATGCTCGCATTTTCAGCTTGTTGAAATTGAAATTGAAATAAAATTGTAAATTTTTAGAAGTTGTTTATCTTACTCTCCATAGAGAAGTCTTGTCTTTTAGGCATGTCTAGAATTATTGCATGTAATTTGACAGTTCATTAATCAGATAAAATCTCTCAAAATACATTGAAACTAAAATAGTACCAGCACGGATTTAGAGAGGGAAGGTCAACAATAAACGCAGTTCACATAATCACACAGTCAATTGAGAAATGTTACGAACATGATATCGACTTACACATCCTTTTCATAGATTTAACAGCTTAACAAGACCCGACCTAATAGAAGACATAAAAAACCTAGATATACCAATGAAACTTATAAAGCTTACGAAAATGATAATGGAAGGATCGACTGCAGAAATAATTACAGATAACGGAATCACCAAAAATATAGAAATAGCAAGTGGAGTGCGACAAGGTGACTCTCTATCAACGTCATTATTTAATGTCGCCATAGAAGGAACAATAAGACCTACAGAAATAAAAGGTACAATTATAACATCGACGTCGCAACTTGTGGCGTATGCTGACGACATAGCATTAATTAGCAGAAACCTAAACAGTTTAAAGGAAGAATTTACGAAATTACATATGCAAGGTTATCCAAAAGGGGTTTATAAATAAATCAAAACAAAACAAAATACCTAATATGCTCAAGAAAAAATCCAGTTAATGTGACAAGCTTAAATATTGGTGAATGTGATTTTGAAAAGGTAGAACACTCAGTCAGAAATAACAAAAGCCATAGAGGATCAAAACGTGAATTACACTATTATATTAGGTGACTTTAATGCAAAACTAGGTCAAAAAATGGATGAATTGGAAACAAAAATCGGAGGCCATGGATTTGGTTTAAGAAATGAACGAGGTCGTAAACTAGCTGAATATTTAGAAGAACAAAATTTGTATGCCATAAACTCTTTTTTTAAGAAAAATGCAAACCAGAAATGGACGTGGGCATCACCAGATGGTAGAACAAAAAATGAGATAGACTACTTTCTATCAAATAAAAAACATATCTTCGAAGCCATCACAGTTAGAGGATCCAACAACATTTGTTAGAGGATCGTATATTGCACATGGTGTTCCTTTAGTACTTTTGGAAGCATCGGTGTAGATTTGATAAGCATTCGATGATAGTTCTCTAATATCAGCTTTACACATCACATCTCTAATACGTGTTGGGTAATTGGAATAATCTCTTAGGAAGTTTATTTTTAAATTTTTTAATTGTACTATATTAAAAATATAATTTAAATTAATTGGGGTTGTATGTAAAGTTTCTTTATATTCTGCCAGTTCTCTATAACATTCAGCAATACAGGGAAATTTCTTTTTTTTTTCCAATAACTTTTTATTAAATCATCGAAAGAAAATGAATTTTATTTAATTATTTCTGATTCTTTATGTGATAAATTTACTAAGAATTGACTACACAGTTTATTTCTTCTTAACCTTAATGGCATCTCTGCGCACTCCACATGTAGATTGTATATTGGAGTAGATTTTAAAGCACCTGTGCAAAGTCTTAAACATTTAAATAAAATAATTAATAGTTAAAAATATATAAAATATATAAAATAGTTAAAATATTTAATTGTTTAAAAACTGGTCTACAGGAATCCAAGCGCCTTCTAAACGTCATGGTACGAATAATTTTTTTTTTTTGAAGAACAAGCACCTCATTAATTCGCGAGCAATTTCCCCAACACACTAAGCAATATTGCAAAATTGACTGTACATGAGCAAAATAGTAAAGTTTTAAAATATCTAGGGAGACAAAATTCCCAAGTTGCCATAGAACATAACAGTGCACAGACAATCTTCCCACTACATAATCAACGTGAGAGCTCCAAGACAAATTAGAATCCAGGTAAACGCCTAACAACTTAGTGGAGTGGCTATTTACCACTGACCCATTGTCAAGTTTTACTAATGGGCTCATCTGCATAGTAGAAGGTGAAAAGGTTACCATATTGGTCTTTGATCCACTTAAGATTAGGGCATTATTTAAACAGTAATGAGTCATACTTTTTACACGACAATTTGCTATTTGTACTACATGGAAAAAATTATTGGAATTTAGTGCAACTGTGGTATCGTCAGCATATTGAGTGACATAACAGCCAGATTGCTGTTCCACGTTTTCTACTCGAAGGCTTATTGCATCAGAAAATTTTTCTAATGGATTCCGAACCAAACATGTTGAGCTATCGTTTATCATTTGATTTAAATCATTGACGAAAATCAAAAGTAAAAGAGGGCCAATGATACTTCCCTGTAAAACTCCGGAGAGGACACTTTCTTCTGGAGAAAATATTATATTTCCATTCACATTGACTTTAATTTTTTGAAACCTGTTCGATAAAAAGGTATGGATCCACTTTAACGCAGTTCCTCTAACACCACTATGATAAAGTTTTTCCAGCAGTATTGGATGAATTACAGTTTCAAAAGCTCGTGGTAAGTCAAAAAACAAACAGATAACTTTATTACACTTATCAAAGTTCGATAAAATATTATTGCACAGTGCTAGTAGTGCATCTTGCACACTTATACCTTCACGGAAACCAAATTGAGACTTTTCTATAATGTTGTGCTTGTTAATATACGAGAAACGAGAGGAGACGTGTGTGAAATGCCTTCTCATATATTTTTGAAAACACAGATAATGCAATTCGCTGGTGACGGAAAATTACACAGTATCGCCGTATTTCACGTTCATTGATAGGCCTAATATTCGAGTACACACTCTTATCATTAAAAAGCTATAATCTTTAAAATTATGAGATAATCATTGCTACTCGCTGCAACTATAAAAACATCGATGATAATGTAATATTTCTACAGTTAAACAAATCGCCACGATGTTTAAACTAATTGTAATTACAGTGTTGATAAGCATTTTCTATCCAACGGTATATAGCCAATCAAGAATTTGTCAAAAACCATCTATTACCACTGCTAGTGGCACAGCAGCACCCACAGGGACAATTTGTCCAGGCGATTTGATTTTTCAAGAAAATTTTGACGGGCCACCCTTCACCAAACGGTGGGAACATGAAAGGACATTAGGAGGAGGAGCGGTAAGTGGTTGCATTGTGTATATCTTCTTTTTTTTCATCTTTATAAGCAATTCTGCTTGTTCACTGGCGCATTGATATCTTTATGGAAGGTTGTCACTCCATCTTCTGTTCGATCGGCCGATACTTCTTCTACCGATTGGTGATTTTATTTCTTGCTATTTTTGCAGTATTTATACAGGGGTCTCCCCCATTTTGCTTATGTGGTTATTACATTCTTTTTAAACGCTTTTCTTTAGTTCAATAGTTTGCGTCAAATCTTTAGACGTTAATTTTACTGCCTTTTCTTCAATGCAAATGAATTAAAATTTGCAGATACATATATGCATTCGCGGGAACAATACACGAATAGTCAATAAAAAAAAATTATGTTTAATAATTGTTTAAATAAAAAAACGATTTTAATGGAAAATGCCTAAATTCTCTTGTTTTTTACAATGTAGAAATTTGAAACTTTTACGGATCGTGACTAATGATATGAACTATACATAATTTCATTTTTACGTTAATTGTTTACGTTATGCTTCATAAATAAACAATAAAGTTTCAAATTTTGAACGCTCATATATTTGTTTATATAAAAATCGGCGCTTATTCGTGTCAAATTTCAATACGATACGAAACAAAACTTCAACCAAAGCTCGAATTAAAAAAAATCGTGTTTTTATCATAGTCTTAGAAATCCACCGGTAGAGACGTTTTGTGCTATAATTATCATTAGAATTCATTTTGGCGTATTAACTAATTAAACGCTTTTCTTTAGTTCAATCGTTTGGGTCAAATTTTTAGACGTTAATTTGATTGCCTATTCTTCAATGCAAATGACTGAAATTTTTTTAGACATAATATGCATTCGCGGAAACAATACATGAATAGTCAAAAAAATTTGTTTATTAATTGTTTAAATAAAAAAAAACGATTTCAACCGAAAATGCTTAAATTCTCTTGTTTTTACAATAAAGAAACTTGAAACATTTACAGATTGAAGCTAATTATATGAACTATACATAATTTCACTTTTTACGTTAATTGTTTACGTTATGCTTCATAAATAAACAATAAAGTTTCAAATTTTTTGCCCATTCCGACTACTTTTCATGTTTGTACAGTATTTCTCATGATCATCTTTCAGTGCGTCACAGTTTTTCGATTTCTTTCTAACGCATTAAATTGTATGTGACAGAAAAAAAAGGCACGTCGGTGATTACATTTCGTCGGTGACATTTTTATAACATTTATTCTAGTTATTCTAGTTGTCGATAGATGGCGCCATAATAAAAAAATAATTTTTTTTTTAATTAAATAATAATATTACAAATATAATCTGTATAATTTATAAGACTGCACAAATCAAAGAAAATACCATTTTATAAATGCAAGAAACACATTTGATTTGTTTTTATTCCAAATTGAAAATAAAATGTGACAACTGTCAGATTTAACTAAAATGTCATGTTAGAATAAATGCCATAAATGTGTATTATCACGGACTTACCCTTTTTCCTATCATTTGTTACGCACTGAAAAATGATCATGAAAAGGACAATACATCATATGTTTTATACATATTTTAATAAACATGAATAAATTTAATGTTTGAAAAGTGTAAGACTAAAAATTAAAAAATAAAAAAATATGAATTTTTTTTTATTTTTTGTTTTTTAGTTGACTTTTTTTATATTATGAATTTTAGTCACTCGTAACTAAAGAAAAGCGTTTCTTAAATTTTTTTTTCATATTTTTTTATTCCTATTTAGTGTCAATTCGTTTATATACTGTACGTTACATTTTCTTCTAATGTCTTCACCCCTCTTTCGATTTCTCAGCATATTTCCTGTAAGTTTTCTCAGTACTCTCATCTCTGCCGTTTCCAATAATCTTTGTGCTGTGGCTGTATCGGGTCTTGTTTCTGATGCTTATGTCATTATTGTACTCCGGTCAACTTACACATCCGAGGGTACAAAAATTACCATCAAGCTGAAAATTGGCAGGATTGTTCAAAATATCATCATAAATAAAATCTAAAAAGTCCTCATAAATCCGACCCGAGCTAAAAAATTTACGCGGGGTCAAAGGTCACCAAATATAGTTTTTAGCGATTTTCAGCGAAACGGTAAGTTTTATCATAAAATTAGTTCTAACAAAAAATATAGAATAGGTAATTATGTATAAAAAATGTCTTATTACTTTTTTTCCTAAGAGCCACCGTTTTTGAGATACAACGATTCAAAAAGTTGTAATCATCATAATATGCGCACACGTTTCTGCACCACCTTCGAGGTAGAGTGCACTTAGCGCGTTTTTTTAACGTGGTTTCTCCAGTAGACCTATTCCACGGATCTGTTATAATTCTGTTTAATTTGAAGCTATTGAATAATTGATATTGGCCAGGGTTAAAAATGATAAAAGTTATAAAAAGCGGTACAAATTAAAAAAATGGAAATTCATCCAACTGGTTCATAATTTTCTAATACTTCTGCTTCCTCTTCTCCTTGTTCTTCTTCTTCTTGACCTTCTAGTTCTTCTTCTTCTTCTTGTTCTTATTCTTCTTGTTCTTCTTCTTCTTGTTCATCCTGGGTGCAAGTAATTTGTCCCAATAATGACACATCGCATGGCTCCTCGATAGAATCAAATGAATCCTCAATAATTGTTGGTGATTCAACATTGAAGCAACCGGTTTTGACAATTAGTTCATGCTACCGAACAAAACAGTTTAACTTTTTTGCAACCACATTTAGCGCTACATCCATTTTTACAGTTGCAAAAAATTGTGTTCAGGAGTTTTTCCGGCGCAGGTGGGAGTAAAGTTTGAATTGGTTCTAATGAACCGTCGACTAATTTCCATCCCCAGTCTTTTGGCTCTAGCTGATAACCAAACCACATTTGAACTTGGTAATATAAATATACTCAAAAAAGATGTTGATGAGCAGCCGCTGAGGTTGGAGGAAGACAAGATAATTGCACTTGTTTTTTATTTTGAGTATTTTTAAAAAAACATGCATATCGAAACTTATCTAAGCACGTATTTTTTTAGGCGCTCCATACATAGAGAGAAGAAAGTTAATGTTAATTCCGTTGGAAATAACTTCTTGTGAAGTTCAATTAGTTTTTTAAACTTCAGCACATTTAAGTAAAATTAGGTTTAACACGTATATTCACTCCGGAGTAGTACTTAAGACTAATTAATACCTCGATGGTGTCATCTACCTGAAGAATTTCGCCACCCAGGAAGATAACGGTGTAATTTTCATAATAGTAAAGAAACTAAATTTGTATAAAGTTTATTGTATATTGAAATGTTTATTAGTACTTAGCAATAAACATTTTGCCTAGAAAGTTGGCTTTCATTATTATGTTCAAACCCTTCTGAGAAAAGAATAGGTAGGGTGATTAGATTAGCCGATGTACCTATAGAACGAACGTGTTTATTCCGACAAAACCCATCTTTACAAATTGAATAAGCCCATCTTATCATTTTACAATCGATGAAGTCACACATTTAACTATAAAGTATACCCACCTTAAATCCAAAAATCCATGTTTTTCTGGAATAGAGAGTTGTCAATTTAGACTTTACAATGGATTCTAATATATAAATAATTTAAATTCCATTTTCAGACATTTATTAACAACCATTACATTTTAACTGAAAAATCCGAAATTAAAACTACACTTTTTGAAGTTCTTAACCAAAAAGTGGCTTTATCCTGTCTTGTCACGTCACTATTGTCATATTGAATGTCCATTTCCTATTTTATTAGTTGGTCTGTGCCGATTGAGAACCTAGTACATACTTTCGAACAGGGAAACATGTTGCACTTTGAGCATGTATTCAAATTAATCTAACAACATCCACTTGTAGTCACCATATTTTCTTAACATATAATACTTATGTAAACCATATATTATGAGGTTACCACTTTGTGTGCTAGTTCCAATTACTCAGCAGAATGTAAGTATTTTCCACATGTTTTTTCTCTTTAACAGTCACAATTTTAACCTTTTGCTTTAATCTAACGTGGAAATACTTCTTTCTAGGCACTGGAGATGTTCTGAATTAGAACGAAATCGTTTTGTAGTCCATTTGGATAGATAGTTTTTAATAAACGATTTTATACCAGTATACAACTAAAAGTTTTTACTTCTGTATGAGTTTTTATAATATCTAGGGAACTTCTCTATTATACGGAAGATTAATTACATGTTTGAGTCTTACTCTGTCAAATGATTTCTTCAAGTCAATCAGATACAGAAATGCTCGTCTATTATACTCTAGTGGTATCTCAGTAATTTGCTTTATGACGAATATTGCTCTGTACACGATCTTTCAGTACGAAAACCCTGTTGTTCATCTGCTAAACTTATCCTCTGATTCATTGGTTCTTGTAAAATTTTAGTTGTAAGTTGTAAGGGTAGTATTTAACAAGTTGATACGTCTGTAGTTTTGAGGCTGTTTCTTATTTCCTTTTTTGAATAGTAGAATTACTTTAGGGGAGTGCATATAGATGTTAACTTCGGAAAAAATCAAACAAGATAGAACTTTTTGTAATTTCATTAAGAAATGGTTAGTAAACAACATATCAAAAAGTTCTACTCGAGAAGTGGGTGCTTTATTTTTTATTAAACAAATGAACTACGAAATTAGATGCTTTTTTAAATAACTCCGAAAATATAAATTTTATAAAAAACCTGACTTGATTAAAAAATTCAGAAAATTTTACAAAAAAACCTTATATAAAGAATTCTCTAAAATTAAATCTGTATCTTCTATAATTTTCTATTTATAACGCTAATAGGTCTGGATCCCGCGTATGAAAAAGAAGTTGATTAATAGCAAGCTGAAAATTTGTTAATAGCTTAAGGGTGTCTAGTCGGATAAACTTTGATACATGGGAACACTGGAACAGGGGCAGTTTTAACTGTGAAACAGGTTAAAAATTTGGGATGGTCACACCACGAAAACGGCACATTTATTTTGTCCGATAGAACAGACTTAAACTCTTCGAACAGAGATTAAACTCTCATGCAAAAATCAGGCTGCTATTTATAACCTGTCATAATTCCTGTCATTTGACATATTCTACATGTTCCACTCATTAAAACACCTATTTGGTGATAAATAGCAGTCTGATTTTTGCATGAGAGTTTAATCTCTGTTCGAAGAGTTTAAGTCTGTTCTGTCGGACAAAATACATGTGCCGTTTTCGTGGTCTGACCGTTCCAAATTTTTAACCTGTTCCACAATTAAAACTTCCCCTGTTCCAGTGTTCCCATATATCAAAGTTTGTCCGACTAGACACCCTTAAGCTATTAACAAATTTTCAGCTTGCTATTAATCAACTTTTTTTTCATACGCGGGATCCAGACCTATAAAGTCACCCTTCTCACAAACATTGGCGCACTGTAAAGTAGAGTACGGCGAAGTGCACGGTTGAGTTATGTTAATGTAATTATTTAACTAATGGATCAAATGAAATTTTACAAATTGAACATGAAAGAAATATAATTAAGCTATCTTATGGTTATTCGCGGCGTGCAAGTACTTGGAAGGGAAACGAGAAACGACCGTGCGCGAGTCGCGGAGAAATATTGCAACTATCTTAAATAATTCATATTGTCAATTGAAATTGTCAAATTGACGTATATTTCATACCTTCTGTCATCGAAGCAGAAAAATTATATATTGCTCCACAATATTGATATGAAATGCAATTATTATATAAAGGTAAATTTGAATAATTGTATTTTGCTTGCAGTACTGCATTTTAATAACTAATTTTATTTACTACATACAATTGTTTACGTTTTGATAGCATAACCTGAATCTTATTTTTTCTTCTTATTATTTTTTTGGGCTGTGGCCTTGACAATTTTCCAGTAACCAGGACTAATATAATTGGCCAATATAATTAAAAGTGCGAATAAAAGTACAGAGCGTAGAAATAGGGGTCGCTTTGCCGAACTTGCACGGTCCCAATAATAAAAAGAAATAAAATGTATGGGCATAAGTACGGTGTGGGCGGAAAATGAGCCTTACATGAATTTTGTTTAAAAATTATTTAAAAATGTGTAACTAATACAATTTTTCTTATAAAACTCCCAATTTTGCACAACTTATCTTTTAAGCATCTTGCTAAATGATGTTTCATTCAAAAAAAATCTCAAAAATTTAATTCAAATTATATGACGTCATAAAAAATGTAATTTTTGAAATCTTCGTAGTTTTATAGAATTACCACCACTTTAAGACGGTATTACTCAAGTTTGAACAGATCTATTACAGTTTTATAAGTGCTTTTTTAAAGCTTAGAATGTAATCTTTAAAATGCACTAAATTACTTTACTTTGGAAATGAAATAAACTATTTCTTTTTGAGAAAATTAAGAAAGATAACAAAAATGTAATACAAAAACCGAAAATTACCAGCTAAAAAAATGTTTATACAAAGTGATCGAAACTTTTTTCTGTAAAACTTACCTAAAATACATTTAATAATAAGCTTCAACAATAATAAATGTTCAGCAAACAAAATTTGTTTAGCTCTTATCTGCTATGTCTGCGTAACTTGGAACCTATTGATAACTTTTTTATTATCAGTTTTACGAAAAAAAGTTATTCTTTATAAAATACTCTGCATCGTATATAATGTACGATGCAATCATCAAATATTAAATTTAATTAATTTTATACGAGGTATGTCAAATAATATGAATTTCACTGAAGAGTAAAGTACCTTTACATTTCACAATATCGAAAATTGTTATTAAGAAAAGTTTTTGGAATTAAAAAAATTGTTATAGTGTTCAATTACATCCTTCTAATTAAAATATGTAAATAATAAAGGCACTTAACTCTTAAGAAAAATTCATATTTTTTACATAACTCGTATAAAATTAAAAAAGTTTGATATCTGATGGTTGTATCTTAGATTTTAGACCAGTTAGCGCATTTTATGAAGAATACCTTTTTTCCGTAAAAGTGATAATAAAATAGTTATCATAATTGTCATAAAATGATGATGAGTATCCGTAATTTGAGAAAAAATTGAAATTTTTTTTTCGATTAGAATGATGTAATTGTATATTTAAACATAGTTTTTAATTTCAAACAACTTTTCATAATAGCATTTTTTGATTTTCTGGAATATAAAGGTACTTTACTCTCTAACGAAATTCATATTTTTGACACAACTCGTATAAAATTGATAAAATTTGATATCTAATGGTTGAGTTTTAGATTTTTGACTATCCAGAGTATTTTATGAAGAATAACTTTTTTTCGTAAAATTGATAATAAAAAAGTTTTCGATGTGGTTCCTAACTACGCAGACATACTGTATAGGAGCTTCTGTATAAGAATTTTCAAATTGCAATGCCATATTCGGATTCAGCATAATCAAAAACAAAATAGAAACATATTTGAGCAAAGTAAAATGATGAATTTAACGCTATTTTTAAAATTATTTATACACAAAAATTGTTATTGTTTAAACAATTAATAAACAATTAGCGGCCAAATCTGCGAGTAGAACTTTTTACTTTAACATGTATATAAACTAACAAAAATAGTTTTAGAAAAATATAAGCTTGTTTGAATTTTTCCGAAACAATTCATGTTTTCGTTCTAATTGCACTCCCCTACTTCGTTCGTTTTCCATTCTTCTGGTATTTTATTGTGTTTTATAATTTTGTTAATTGATGTTGTTAGTTGTCCTGCCATTGCTGCTGCAAAATATTTCAGTAATTCGTTTGGTATTCCGTCTTTACCTGCATCTTTTCAAGTGTTTTCCGAACTTCCTGTGTACTTATATTAACTACTTCATTTGTGATAATTTCTGATGTTTCCGGGTCTAGCATCATTTTTTGTTCTTCCTCTGCATAGACCTTTTTTTTAGATAGTCAACCCATTTATCGACACATCATTTTCTATGTGTTTTGGTTTTATTAGTTCCTTTACCTCAGTTCTTTGACTTATAAAACTTATACTCCACTTATTTTGCCGCGCACTTAACACTTTACATTTTATTTCTGATTTCAAATCATAAATAGAAACCTTGTTAATATGAATCGAGTTCTGGCTGAAGGATGCTAAGCGGGCAAGCTGATCTGCTTCTGAAGCTGTGTGATTGAAGATTCAATGGGCTTAAACGTTAGGGGATTAGACAGGATATGTAAGGGTTTATGATTATTTGTTTAACAACTCAAATTTTTGTTGTAGAGCAACAATCAGTTCCAGTTGTATCACAATAATAGAAGCAACAGCTTTGTTAGAGATGGCAATTTGCACATATGTCCTACTTTGCTCGCTGATGATAACGGAGAAGCATTCCTTTACAATGGAACAATTAGTCTTAACGGACCCTACCCGATTGAACAGTAAGTGTGAATAAAATATATTTGTCTTGTAGGTGTGAACAAAAATATAATAGAGCAGGAATTGGAACAGTGATAGCACATAGAGCAGAAGCAATATATCTTCAAATAAATGCAAAAATACTGAGAAGGCCCAATAAAGACAGAAAACGAAAAATACTGAAGACTGATGAACCATGAAGTAGGTAATAACAATAACCGAAGGGAATGATATAGTAAAATTTATTAAAGCACAAATACTGAGATATTTTCGACACACATAAAGAAGACAAGATCAACTATTTAGGAAAATAACGAACTGGAAATAGTGGGTGCCTACTAAGCAGACTAAGACCAAAAATTATATGGAAATACCAAATGCTTCTTAAGGTCAAATCCAGACTAAGAAAGTAATCACGATTATTGATAAATACTCTCGGACAATTCTTCTTCTTTTTCTTTTATAGACGTGACTTTGTTTTTTCAATGTGCCATTTGTCCAGTAAGTTGTTGTTTCATCGTTTTTGTGGTCTTCAAACTGATCGTCTTCCTGTTGGGGAACAATCTCTCTGCGTTCTTACGCAGAGAGATTGCGTAATCTCTCGATCTCGCAATATCTTATATTTGTTGTCATTTGGCTTCTACGGTCACACCATTCTACTATTTTGTTTCTAATTCTAATTCTAATTTACATTTTATTGTGTGGATGTGTTTGCTTAGTTGACAATGGCCAGTTAAAAAACCAACTGTCAAGATTAGGTTTTTCCTGGTCATTCTCAAGTACTTTTCTGTACTGACTTCCCAAGGTTCCTTAGTGTTACCTTAGCAAGTCTACATCCTGACCCTTCTTCCCATCTTTTAACGGTTTGCGTGTGGGAGTGACATTGGCAATTTCCGCGATTGTTGCAGTTGGCCAGCCAAAAAGATCACCAGGTCCTGAGATTCTTGGACCTGCTGTCTTCCTAGCTAGCTGGTCAGAAATGCGGTTGCTTTTATTTCTGTTGTGTCCGTTAAACCATCTTATCCCATTGCCAGCTTTAATTGAGTTAGTTAGTTCATCTTCTATTTTTACTTTTATTGTGTTGTTCTGGCAGATGTTTTCAATCGTTTTAATTACTCCTAAAGGTACCTCTCTTGAGTATAATAGATGGATAACGTCCATTAATTTGATCCTATCAAATGCCTTCTTAAGACCTACGAAACATAAATATACCGGTTTGTTGTATTATAATTTCTCTTCAACATGCCTCATGATATGTATGTAAATACATATACCATCGGTGCATCTTCTCGACCTAAGACTATGTTGTTCTTCTGGTAATGTTATAGTTTCATTCAGTTTGTTATCAATTGTGTTGCTAATTTTAATGTTGTGTTTAATAAGTTAATTGCTCTGTAATTGCTGGGGGTCCGATTTGTTTCCTTTTTCCAAGAGAAGTATCAGGATGCTTGATCTCCAGTCTTGTGGTATTCTGTTTTGTTCGATTATTTTTTTTTTTGGGATTGGTTTTAGTAGTTGTTTAGTCAGGTTTTGTCCTCCGTACTTTAGGGGTTCGTTCGATATTCTGTCCTTTCGTGGTGATTTTCTATTTTTTAATTTCCTGAATGCTTTCTTTACTTCTCCCTCCTCGATGTTTTTTTCTTCGTTTGTAGTAACTTCAGCTGTTAATAGTTCATTATCATCATCTTTAGCAAATATAGTTCGCAAGTAGGCTGTCATGTTTCCTTCAGAATGTGTTTCGTTTTTATTAATTTGAAGTGGTGCTTGGACATTCTCGTTTAACACATTGTGTGCCACGTCGATCATATATAAGAGAGACAGATATTTTGCCAGGGACAACGTCGCTCATTTTTGATATACACATTATGTGTTTATTAGTGATGTTGAAAAAGTAACTATTCGTTACAAAGTACTCGTTACTTACGAATACCGAAAGTAACCATTACCATACAAAGAGGCAAATCGTTACTTTGATTACTCTGATTACTTCGTACCAATCGTATCAGAGCGAGTAACGACTATTATATCTACTTTGTTTACTTTGATTACTCTGATTACTTCGTACCAATCGTAACATAGCGAGTAACGACTATTGTATCTACTTTTATTACTTTGATTACTCTGATTACTTCGTACTTCGTGAAGGTCGTTATTATATCGGAATACCTATACAAAAGAGCTACCTACTGAGAAATACGATTCTCGATTTGATTACCGGTACTCAAATACAAATGCAACAAAAGTAATCATAGTAATCAAATCATTTTTTTTATTCCTTAAACAGATCGGTGAAGGTCGTTGTTATATCGGAATACCTATACAAAATAATTACCTACTGAGAAATACGATTATAGATATAATTACCGGTACTCAAATACAAAAGTAACAAAAGTAATCATATAAATCAAAGTAACGAATACTGTAAATGAATACTTATTACAAAATACCTACCTACTGAGA
Organism: Diabrotica virgifera virgifera; assembly: GCF_917563875.1. Classification (NCBI taxonomy): domain Eukaryota; kingdom Metazoa; phylum Arthropoda; class Insecta; order Coleoptera; family Chrysomelidae; genus Diabrotica; species Diabrotica virgifera. The sequence continues at coordinate 20,595,657 of NC_065448.1, forward strand.
AATACGATTCTCTATATGATTACCGGTACTCAAATACAAAAGTAATAATAGTAATCAAAGTAACGAATACTGTAAATGATTACTTTATAAAAAATACCTACCTACTGAGAAATACGATTCTCGATATGATTACCGGTACTCAAATACAGAAGTAACAAAAGTAATCATAGTAATCAAAGTAACGAATACTGTAAATGATTACTTTATACAAAAGTAACGATTTGTAACGAATACTCGAAAGTAACTATAATCAACATCACTAGTGTATATGGCATGGCCGTGGATATCAGTGGCCCATGGGACTATTATCCCAATTAAGGCGTGGCACGCAATGTGTTAAGAAAACACCTGCACAAAACATATAAGGTGATCGAACCATGGTACCGAAAATGCGAAATAGAAGAAGAGACTGTCTTAGAATAAGAAGAGACATCTTATCCGAAGAGAGCCGACTGAGGATTCAACCAGAAGAGGCTCTAAAACTCCAATGAGGAAACCGACTGAACTAAGCAGAAGACCAACTCTTATTTTACACTCATTGATTACATCACAAACTGTTGTTTTTTTTATTTATGACCTATTTATATTGTACCCATCTTGTATTTACTCTGGCTTATTTTAGCTGCACTATTTCTGGATATGATGGCTGCTTGAGAACAGGAAACGATTCTATAATATTAAATCCCATTAAAAGTGCCAGAATCCATTCTGCATATTCTTTTTCTTTTAAATATGGCAGAGTGGAATCTAGAGTCAAAGTCCCATTGGGAGACTGGTTATGGCCAGGTAAGAGCTAATTTTGATATATTAGGGTACGGCAAACACGAATTGTGCAAAAAGTTCTGTCGTTAGCGAAATTGGTTAATAGTATAGTATAGTTGATCCAAAAGATGGCATAACCCAGACATCCAAAGTGAAAGTTATCCTTCAACACCAAATTGCTCTATATGGTCCACACAATGTCCAGAAAAAAGTCACACCATTTTGAGCGTCGGGTTTGGAGGGGAGAGGGGGAGAAATCGGTAAATTCGTAGTTTTTTTAAGTTTTTCGTCAATATTTCTAAAACTATGCGGTTTAGCATGAACAACCTTCTATACAAAATTGTTCTACATTAAATTTGAAATAAAAAAGCCCCTATGCATAATCTTTCTAAAATGCATGGTTCCAAAGTTATGGAGGTAGTATAGTATAACTGGTCCAAAAAAAGGCCTAACCCAAACATCCAAAGTAAAAGTTTTCTACAAACACCAAATTGTTCTGTAGGGTCCACATATTGTTCAGTAGAAAGTTACACCATTTTGAGCGTCCGGTTTGGGGGGCAGATGGGGGAGAAATTAGTAGTTTTTTTACGTTTTTCGTCAATATATCTAAAACTATGCTTTAGCGTAAACAATGCTATATACAAAAATGTTCTACATGAACTTTAAAACAAAAAATCTTGTATACATAATTGTTATAACATCAACGGTTCCAGAGTTACGGAGGGTGAAAAGTCGGGGTTTTCGATACTTTTTATATTTTTTGGGCAATGTATGGTATAACTATACCAAAAACCCAGACATCCAAAGTGAAAGTTATCCTCCAACACCAAATTGTTCTATATGGTCCACATATCGTCCATAATCTTCAGAAAAAAGTCACACCATTTTGAGCGTCGGGTTTGAAGGGGAGAGGGGGGAGAAATCGGTAAATATAAAAAGTATCTAAAACCTCCACTTTTCACCCTCCGTAACTCTGGAACCGTCAATTTTATGACAATTATGTGTAGAACCTTTTTTGTGTTAAATTGTATGTGGAACATTTTTCTATAGAACACTCTTTACGCTAAAGCATAGTTTTAGAAATATTGACTAGTAGTCTGGGCTGATTATCGGAGAATAGGCCATTTTTGGGAAAAGTTATTTACCAGCAATTTTATTGCTGGAATCGAATCTTATGATTGTATATATTAATAATATAGATATGCAAAGTCCGCAGATAGTGTGCTACTTTTTTTATAAACAAAATGGCGCCCGAAAATCGTGTTTTTTCAATTTTTGCTCTATAACTCCAAAGATTTTGACTTTAGACCAAAAACACTCAAATAAAAATTCACCAAAATTAAATTTTTAATTAACATTTTAATTGTTGCTAAACTGTTCATTCAATTTCCATAGACTTCTGGAATTATAATATATACGGAAAGGGCTTTTACGTTACCAAGTTATTTAATTATTGATTAACAACTACTTATCTAAAAGTTTAGTTGAAAATTAAAGATTCTGTTGGAAAAAACCGCTTTTTCCGGGGAAAGTTTTCGTCGAAGTAAATCGGAAAAAACACGTTTCTATGCAGAATTTAATTGCGGTGAATTTTTATTTGGGTGTTTTTGGTCTAAAGTTAAAATCTTTGGAGTTATAGAGCAAAAATTGAAAAAAACACGATTTTCGGGCGCCATTTTGTTTATAAAAAAAGTAGCACACTATCTGCGGACTTTGCATGTCTATATTATTAATACATACAATAATAAGATTCGATTCCAGCAATGAAATTGCTGGTAAATAACTTTTCCTCGTATTTTGCTAATTAGCCCAGAGTATAGGAAATGTAAAGAAACTACTAATTTACCGACTTCTCCCCCATCTCCCCCCCACCAAACCGGACGCTCAAAATGGTGTAACTTTTTACTAAACAATATGTGGACCATATAGAATAATTTAGTGTTGAAGGAAAACTTTTACTTTGGATGTCTGGGTTAGGCCCTTTTTTGGACCAATTATACTATACTACCTCCGTAACTTTGGAACCGTGCATTTTAGAAGGGTTATGCATAGGACCTTTTTTATTTAAAATTTAATGTAGAACAATTTTGTATAGAAGGTTGTTCATGCTAAACCGCTTAGTTTTGGAAATATTGACGAAAAACGTAAAAAACTAGGAATTTGCAGATTTCTCCCCCCTCTCCCCCAAACCCGACGCTCAAAATGGTGTGACTTTTTTCTGAACATTATATGGACCATATAGAAGAATTTGGTGTTGGAGGATAACTTTCACTTTGGATGTCTGTGTTTGGGTCTAACTATACCATACTATAAGTAGAGCTTCACGATACGATACAATATCGATATTTTTAAGTATTGAATATTGTATTTTTTATGCCAATGAAGTACCGTATCGTGTATAGATATCGGTAATACTTTCTTGTAAAGATATCGTATTGATATTAATTTCAATACGATATCGATACAATATTCGATAAAATATCGACATAAAAAGGATTAAATTAATAAAAAACATTTTTTTAATCATTTCTCACTGTCTTCATTAAAAAAATCTCTACAAAAAAATATACAAGAAATAGGAGAAATTACATTGTAACCTCACAAAAAATGTAATCCTTTAAATAGCTCTTCATCCATCTGTTCACACAAATGAGTTCTTTGATACTTTTATATTTTAATTACTTATCCTTTTATTCGTTAGAACCAGCGCTGCTTCAGAAATAGCCGCTCGACTGGTACGGACGTCATTTGGACACAAAATATCCCTAGCTAACCGAGATAAAACGGGGAAAATACTACTATATGATTTCCATCACAATAAAATATTTGTGTCTGGTCCAGGTCTTGGAGATTGCAAGTAGTTTTCAATTTCCTTTTCAAAAACATCAACATTATCTGATGATTTTATCATCCTCCTCTTTTATCATCTGATGAGTTATTGGCTTCATCTTCCTTCTCTCTCGCACTGATGGAGAGCATACGTGCTTGTGCGTCTTATAACTCTTATAATATTTTAACTGTATAATAGGCCTTATAATAGGAGAAATTACATTGTAACCTCACAAAAAATGTAATCCTTTAAAGAGCTCTTCATCCATCTGTTCACACAAATGAGTTCTTTGATAATTTTATATTTTAATTATCCTTTTATTCGTTAGAACCAGCGCTGCTTCAGAAAATAGCCGCTCGACTGGTACGGACGTCATTTGGACACACAAAATATCCATAGCTAACTGAGATAAAAAGGGGAAAATACTCACGTGGTGTTTTATTTTTTTCTCGATATCGATATTCTCAATAATATCGAGGCAGTCGTATCGACAATACAAGAGTATTGTATTGATTTCAGATAATGAGTATCGTATCGACATTAATATTGCTAAGGTATGTATTGTATCGGTAGTCGAGGAAATGAAGCGTTTTGGCTCGCAATTTTTTCGTCCAGCGTCGATTTTCTTGAAATTTTTACAGAAGATAGGGAATAGTCCAAGGATTATTTTCTTTATCATGCCGCTGTACGCTAAAACCTTGGGGGTGGTTGCCACCCCATCTCGGGACGGGAATTTTTTATTACATTTTAACCATGTAAATCGATGTAAAAAGTAGTTCTAACAAAAAAATGTTTTTACATTTTCTTCGTAAAACTAATATTTTTCGAGTTATTCGCGCTTGAAGAACAGTTTTTCGATGAAAAAATCGACTTTTTTAGAGGGTTTTTTGAGAATACCTCGAAAAATATGCGTTTAATCAAAAAAACTGTGGTATTCAAAATTGTATCTTTGAGGGCCGGTTGTTCGAACGCTAATCAACAATGATCACTATCAAATATTTAATTACTATCACCAACTGTCAATGTCAACTTTGATTGGGTTGCTGAAAACATAATTGATTATAATTATGAGATTAGTTAATCAATTAACATAACAATTATTAACATAATTGATTAACTAATTTCATAATTGTAATCCATAATTATGTTTTCAGCAACCCAAACAAAGTTGACATTGACAGTTGGTGGCAGTAATTAAATATTTGATAGTGATCATTGTTGATTAGCGTTCGAACAACCGGCCCTTAGTAACACAAACCAATTTTTTTTCTGTAATATCTCTAAGACCAATACAAAGCGAGGTACGGCTTGTTAAAAGTTAGGTTTTTTCCTCAAAGGCATAATTTGAAATATTTAAAGTAAAATAACGGAAAAACTTTGCATTTTTAGAGGAAAACTTAAATAATCTTTTTTCAAATATACAGTTAGACCTTTTAAAAAATAATAATAAAAAGTTTCTAGCCTGAAAATTAAGCGACTTATGATCAAAAAAAGGTCGGTACCTGCTTTTCTGTATGAAAAAATCAGTGAAAACAACCCCCTACCTACCCTCCTAATTAAAAATTGGTCTTCACCTTTCTATAATTCCTTTTATAGTTGTATTATTAATACATCCAAGAAGTTTGACTTATTTAAAAGGCCTAACTTTAGAAAAATTGGAGTTTAAAGAAACATTAATTTTTTGGAGTTTCCCATTTTTCACCTTCTACTTCAAAATATCTCCGAAAATACTGGGGATACGAAAAAAATTATAAATTACTAAATTGTACCTTTTTTAATAACTAAAATTTACTTGTGTATAAATTTTCATTGCAGTGAACAGTTAGTGAGATATAGCTGTTTAAAACCTCTATTTACCAGCAAACACCCCCTTATTCGAGCCCTTTAAACCCACCCTAATAAAAACTAAGGGATCTTACAAAATTTAGTTTACACAGTCTTATAACTCTTCAGAAATCCTACAAAGTTATTTTTGAAAAAACTTTTTATCGCCAAAAATGAAGGAGCTATTTATATAAAACGATTTTTTTTTTTCGAAAAATTCGGAGTCCGCTTATGGATAATTTTCAATGTATGTATAATACCACAGAACCGGTTCGTATACTGGAAGATGGCTAAAAAACTATTTGTATTTGTATTTGTACATATTTGTAAATTCGTATTTTTGTGTAAATAAATGTTTTTGTAATTCTTTAATTCTACTTTTTTTCTGTATAAATCTATTAAAATATCTACTTATAAAAACTGCAATATTATTAAGGGTGGTTTTTAAGGGTTGAAATATTATGATATTATATCCTAAAGTATAAAACAATCATTAATTAACCAATCAAAACCAAATTTTACCCATATTAAGGTTTACAATGTTTTTATATAATTTTTGACAATAAGGGGTAGTTTACACCCCTAAAAATAATCAACGCCCTTAAGCATGATATAGAATATGACGTACAGGGTGAGATGATCCTAATCCCAAATTTTTATGTAAATCGATGCAAGCCGAAATTATTCGTTTAGGATAGGTAAATTTTTTATATATAGCTCCAACGAGGGTGGTTTTAAGGGTTGAAATATTATAATAGTATATCTTAAAGCATAAAACAATCATTATGTAACTAATAAGAACCAAATGTTGACAATATTAAAGTTTAAAATGTTATTTTATAATTTTTTACAATTAGGGGTAGTTTTCACCCTTAAAAAACCAAAAGCGTACAACGGCTCAATATAGAAAATGAACTAGAGTGTGTAATGAGCCTAATCCCAAATTTTTGTATAAATAGATGCTGGACGAAAAAATTGCGAGGTTTTGCCGTTTTTTTAGCTTCATTTCCTCGACTACGGTATCGTATTGATTTTCGATACGATATCAATACAATATCCATATTTTTATCGAGTATCGTGAAGCTCTATGGTTAAGTAAATTAGCGCCTCAAATCTCAATCAAAAGTGATCATGACTTTGTATATTCCAGCTCTGTGGATGAAACCAAGAAACAACGAGTATTCATCCTGGCCTAGTTCTGGTGAAATAGACATTTTGGAAAGTATGGGAAATAAGGGCTACATAAAAAACGGGGTAAATATTGGAGTACAAGAAGTCGGCAGCACATTACACTGGGGGCCATACTCTGCGTTAAATCGATACCCATTAACACATTACACACTGAACAACGCAGATGGTTGGAACGCAGACTTCCATATATACGAAATGATTTGGAATACGACATCTATAACTTTTTTAATCGATCATGTAGTTTTAGGTAGTGTCTCTCCTCCAGATGGAGGCTTTTGGGAACTTGGGAATTTCTCAACTAACACAGCCAATCCTTGGGCGGCGGGTACCAAGATGGCACCATTTGATCAAGAGTTTTACTTCATCATCAATCTTGCTGTAGGTAGTACCTCATGGTTCTCCGATTACGGTGTAAATGACGGTTACCCAAAGCCTTGGAAAAATTCAGATGGTAGAGCCAGTATGACGAAATTCTGGAAGGCAAAAGATTTATGGTTGCCAACTTGGAATATGACGACTGATGATAGTCACTTTCAAATTGATTATATAAGAGTTTACGCGCTATAAATTATTAAATTATCTAAAAGTATTAATTGCTTTTTATTAAATTATTTCTAAGCATTTGTTATGCAAACAATATAGACCATCTGCGAAAAAACTTGTATTTTTGGATGTGAGAGGTGGCATTCGGATTTTTGCAGACAAAGTTAGGTGACACCTTCAGTAATAATAATTGACTTATGCTCCTTCTCAAATATGCCCGGAACATTAATAAAAAAATTAAAATATCTAAAAATTTCGAAAAACATCGATTTTTTTCTGTTTTCTTTGCTTATAACTTTAAAACGATTCGTTTTGGAACAAAGTCGTAGAAAAATAAAATAAAGATAATTGAATTTTGTATGATATACGACTGGTAAAAAATGTCTTAAGGTATTACCTTTTCTGCAATATAGCAATAAATACAAAATAAGGGGGCAAAATAAGTCTGTTGTTATTCAATATTTTTTAACCACTTTGGTGGTACAATCGTGTACCAAATTTCATTAAAATCGACCTAATAAATTTTGCATAATAAATTTGCAATCAAATTTTTTTAAAAAAGTTCAAATTTTTTAAAATCTTTCTGAACAAAATGTAGACCATTTAGAGGTTGGATAATTCTTTTACATATAAAGAGGTGCTCTACCTATCTAATACACTTTACAGAATTAAAATTGGATTATTTAAGGGGCCTCAGCAATGTTTTAAATTTATAAACAATTTTTTGGCTTATAAACAAATAGCTTTGTTTAATAATAAAAAAATTAATTTTTAGAAATGCAAATTATTAAATCCGGTATAATTTGACTTAAACTTTCAAATGCTGTCAGCAGAATTGCTATTTTATTTTTTAATAAAACTTTATTCGCGTTTAAAAATTGCAATTTCTCGATTTTTTGAAAGTTCCACCGCGTTTATCTCGAAAACTATGCATCCTACGAAAAAACTTGTAAGAACATTTTTTGCTTAGAATTACCAAAGAAATACAAAAAAATGCAAAATTTTATTTTGCGAACAATCGATGTTATGTAATTCCTCAAGTTCTTTGTTTATAACAATCTTATCGACATCCGGATCAACTGTTACCCAAAAAATTCGTGTTATACGGGTCAAAATACATAAAAAAAACTTGGGTAAGTCCATCTAAATAAAGGAGCCCGTAGCTCCCCTCCTGAACACAGCACTAATTTGTTTATAAGCCAAAAAATTGTTTATAACTTTAAAACATTGCTGAGGCTGCTTAAATAATCCGATTTCAATTCTGTAAAGTGCATTAGATAGGTGGAGTCCTTTTTTATATGTAAAAAAATTGACAAATCTTTGTGTGTTCTAGTTTTTGTTGTGCAATATTTTAAAAAAATTTAATTTTTTAAAAAACGTTTAAATTGCAAAATTATTATGCAAAATCTAGTACGTCAATTTTATTGAAATTTGGTGTACAGTTTTAGCACATTACAAAAATTTTCTAAGCGAATTAGGAAGGTTCCAAGTGTAACCTAAGTGATGGAAAATCATTGAATAAAGACAGGCTTGTTTTGCCCCCTTATTTTATATTTATTGCTATTTTGAAGCAAGGGTGATAAATTAGGACATTTTTAACCAATCGCATCTGATAGAAAATTTAATCATATTTGTTTTATTCCTATACGACTTTGTTCTAAAATGAATAGTTTTTATAATAGTTTTTTATAAGCAAAAAAAGTAGAAAAAAAACGAAATTTTTTGAAATTTTTAAATATTTTATTTTTTTTATTAATGTTCCGGGCATATTTGAGAAGGAGCATAATTCAATTATTATTAACGAAGTTATCACCTAACTTTATCCGCAAAAATCTGAATGCCACCTCTCACATCCACCTAAAAACAGATCCTTACTGGTCTAATATGCAATTTATTTATTTATGTTGTAGGTATAGGGGAAGCTGGTACACAGTGAGACAAAAAATGAATTATTGGCGATTTAATTTTTTTAATCATCGATAAAAACTGACAGCTTCAGCCATAATGATTTTTGGTATTTTGTGTATCACTTCCACAAATATAAAGGCCTGAAGTTTTAATTCAAAAAAGTTATGTAACTTTAAAAATAACCTTGTACATGTCTCAGTGTGTACCACCCCTGGCACACATTCAGACATGTTACTAGTACACAGTGAGACACATGATATATTCCATAGTTCGTTAAGAAAAATAAAAAAAAATAGTCAATATAACTTTGTAAAATACTTATATATTTCCCAAGAAAACATAAGAGCTGATATCTGAAATGAAGTAATTAGCGAATGTCTAGATGACCAAAATTTATTTCAAATTTATTATAAGATGCTGTTAGCCTCTTGTTATTGCGAAGTGGCGTTGGATTTGGAAGAACAAATCTGACATCTTCATTCTTCACAAAAGCAATATCAGGAACAGTGGGAAATATGAAACACGAGGCACCTATTTTGTTGGTTTTGCGCATAAAATTGACCTCTACTTCTGAATTGTTGCACGATACAACAAGTCCCACGTGAAATATTTTGGACTTTTCTTTGAATTTCACTAAAACATAATCACCCTCTACAGGGTCACGATTGCAGTCAAATGCTTCATCATCCACTGGTCCTATTCAAGAATCATCGTTATCATCGCTATCTCCAAAATTAAAAGCTGGTTCACTTTCATCCGAAGAACTCTCAATGTTCACAACACGGGTAACTTTCTGTTTCATTGTCGAAGAAACTTGGAGTTCTTGTGAGGATACTACTTTTCTTCTTCTCTCTCGGCTTCCTATTAACTTGTCTTGCCTTGGCCTTAGGATATCCTTCCAATATCTCTGGTGAAATGAACTTTTTATTTTCTTTGGTATTTCTAAAGGGTGCTTTAGGACTTGGGTCTAAAGGAACAGAGTTTACAGCCAATGATCCCGGAAGGACATTATTGAAGGACTCCTCTTCTACAATTTCCATAGGACGATCTGTCACTGCCGATCCAAGAAAGTCGCTTTCTCTAAAAATATTTGGATTAAAGGGACATATTCCTGTTTTTTCAAAGCCTGACCGAATATTTTGAGGTACGAGAGCTTTATCGTGTGCTGTACCAACCAACTCAGCGATATTGTATATTGTGATAGGCGTTCCTGGATGATTCAGTTGCCAAACCTCACATGCAGCATTATAATATGCCTTGAAAGGCCAAAGACAGCCACATCTAAGGACTGGAGTTTGTTGCTACCATGTGGGAGCAACGTCAAAATATGGACATCTGCTTTTCGAGCCTTCATGATTACTTTCACTGTGACGTGGCTCTCGTGGTTATCAAATATTAGCAGTGACGGATTTTCTTTGGAACTGCTGCTGTATTTGATAAAATGTTCTAATACTTTTAAAAAAAGTTCTTCTGTCATCCAACTTGAAGGGTTCCCAAAGTACCACGATGTGCTCCATTTAGCATATGCTCTTTAAAGAATTTACGTGGAAACACCATCACTGGTGGACAGTATGTGCCAAGGGCGGATATTACACAACAGGTGGTAACGAGCACACCATGTTCACCACTAGTGCAGCTATTTACTTGCTTAATCCCTTTTTCAGTCACAACTTTTTTGGTGTCGTGACAGTTTTTGTGCTAGTCTCATCGAGATTAAAAATACGTGAACTATCAATTAAAATAGGATATTTGTTTAGGATGTTTTGAAGATTATCAAAAAACAGCTGAACGTTGTGTCGATTGAAAGAAGTTAAGCGTGCCAAGCTACATGCCTCAGGTTGTCGTATGCTCAACTTTTTTCTTTTCATAAATGCACGAAGCCAGTCAACACCGGCCATTCTACGTTCTGTCCATGATTTTAGTATCTTCAATTTGTTTACTTTAGCTACATCAAATGCGATGCGTCTTACAGCTATGGTGGTTAGGCCGTACACCATATTACTGCAGGTTTTAATGTAGTTACACAGAATATCTTCTTGTTCATCTGTAAAAATTTTGTTCACCGAATAATTTGGTTGCATAATGATCCCACTGATGATTGCATCATCTGACAATCCCATCAGCTTCAAGTGCCTATTCAGCTTATAGTGCCCTGTTAGCAGACCTACTATGGCTTTGACTGTTTTCCTGTCTTTGCTCATTAAGTCTGCCGTAAATTTTGGCGAATGCTGTGTAATGAGCTGTTTCGCCTGTCTTTGTCCTGGTGAATTCCTCCACCATTGCAAAGGTTTGTGAGCTACCCACTTCCTTGTAGCTCTTCTTGTTACTGCCTTTGCAACGTCGCAGATGGGCTACAGTCCAACGAATGGCATTGATGAGCCTTGTTTGGCTATTTCATCGACTTTTTCATTGCCCTTTTGACACTTGTGCCCCAGTACCCAGGCTACCGTAACCTTGCTACGGTCTCCTAGTTTATTTAGGACACACACATAATCCTATACTAGCTTAGAATTGACCTCTGCAGAATTAAGGGCCTTAAGCGCTGCCTGACTATCTGTGAAGATAACAACTGAACTCACGTTCCTTCCCTAATAGGGAAGGAACGTGCATCTATGTTCCATCTATCCCTTGATACCCGTGTACCAGGTAGCAACAGCTTGTGTGGGTACACTTTCCTTCCAATTTTTCCTGCCTGGTATATTAATTTTGAACTTATTGTCAAAGCTACCGTAGGCTACCCCATTTCAATATCGGCTTTTAGCCCCTCAACTAGCTTTCTGTTATCAGCACCATGCACCGGGCTTATATGTAGCTGACTATGCATTAATCTGTACAACACTGATCTGGCTTCGCCCTGAACAAAGAAATGCAGTGGTGGTTGATTCAGCAAAACTTCAAAAGCTGCTGTCAGGGCTGCTTTATCCATTAGGCAATATAGGCAGTTGCCTAGGGCGGCACATTATGAGAGGGCGGCAAAAATACTGTACAAAAAATATTTGTATATAAAAATTATGAATCTAGGTTCTGTCAATAAAGAGTATCTCTTTCAAATTACTTTACCACAAGGAAACCACAAAATTGTGGCCAAATAAAACATAAATAAATAAAAAAGAGAAATTCAATTTGACGAGGGGGCCGATGATGAACTATAAACTTTTCAGCTAGTGATGAGATAAAAATCCACACATTCTATGTTATAATCGACACTCTGATAAGAGACCTGAATAGACGTCTGGAATCTTATCGACTTATTTATCAACGTTTTCGTGTTATTAACAGATTTGCCAAAATTAAGCAATGCAGAAATTATTAGTGAGATGTTATGTGTTCTCTACTCTTTTGTACGGTGTCGAAGGTTGGACTTTAACAGATACTCTTCTCAAGAAATTGGAAGCCTTTGAAATTTGGGTATACCGAAGAATCCTACGAATAAGTTGGGTGGATAGAGTTCGTAACGAAGTTGTTTTGCACCGGATGGGAAAAGTCACAGAAGTCGTCAGAACAGTTAAAAATCGAAAACTTGAATATTTTGGCCATGTTATGCGACACCCAGAGAGATATAATATACTCCATTTAATAATACAAGGCAAGGTAGACGGAAGAAGGGGGCCAGGTCGAAGAAGAACGTCATGGCTTAAAAACCTGAGAGAATGGTATAACAGATCCTCTGCATCCCTTTTCCGAGCTGCCGTTAACAAAATTACTATAGCCAATTTGATAGCCAACGTTCGATAATCGAGCACGGCACATGAAGAAGAAGAAGAAATTATTAAAGAAAATAATAATCTGATACAAAATAAAGACGACCAAGGTACATCATTCATACATGAATGCATTCACTTACAAGGGTCATTTGGATACCACAATAAAATCACCAATTGACATATCTTAATATTTAAAGAAGAGTTTCAGTCACTGAAGGTGGATATGAGCTATTACCTCCGATTTCGTTGAACCTCCATTGATTTGCATGAACATTGGTGAGTGGTTAGAGGATATCTCAAGGAACAAAGGTTACATGGTGTCAACTTGCGCTTGTACCCTGGGGGTGGATGCCACCCCTTCTCGGGACTGAAAACTATTTTATTAGAAATATCCCCTGAAAATTAGAAACTGTTAGTAGAAATTCTAATCAAAATTTGTTAGATAAAGTTATTAAAATAAATCAATACTTTTTGAGTTATTAAAGATCAAAAAAATCTTTGAATCAAAGATTTTAATTTTTCGTGAGAAAAATGCATGTTTTTTGCCGATTTTTCATAAATGACTCAAAACTATAAGATTTTACAAAAAAGTTATTGTTACCAAAATTAAAGCTAATAGAAAACGAAATAAACTCCGTACTGGAAAAACCTTTTAATGTTAATTAAAAGTCAGTTATAGGTAACTGAATGTATATTTTTTCGGCGAGTACCCAAATCTAAGTATTCAAGCTTAAATAACAGGAAAATGATGCATTTTATAACATCACCTTATATAAAACATTTGTCAAAGTACTTTCATTTATGCACCATTACATTTATGCACTTTCACATATGCAGTATTTATGCACCAAATATTTTTCAAAACTTATCTTTAAAAATTTTTCCAAAAAAGTTATTGTTTTTTTTTTAATAACTCCGTTAATTTTTACGATATCAGGTTTGCCTAATAACCATTTGAAAGTTAATTTTAATGGCTATTAAACCACGTTGAATTTAATCTTTTAAACTCCTTACTTTTTTAAAAATAAAAGGTTAAATTGCCCCGGTAACATGGTTCTCGCAGCACAATTTAAGCTTTAAACGTTTCTATCTCGGTTATTTTTTACCCTACAAAAACAGTAAAAAGGTAAAATATTTGATTCAGAAAAAACTAAAACTTGGTTATACATGTATCACCTTTTACCTATATTGAGTATTTTTGGAGTTAAATATTATCAAAAGAAAATGAAAATTACGATAATTTTAAAAATTCTGATTTTTAAATTACATCTTTTTTCACAAATATGCATTCTAAACCGGTAAAAATTGTTGAAATCATTACTTATGCTAATATAAAGAAATTCTTCTAAGGATTACTATAAATTTTGATTTTTCTGGAAATGGCGTATGTTTTATTTTTCACTTTTTCCTAAAAAGTTCTAAAGGGTTCTCTTATTTTCATCATAATTTGCTTAATTGTGATGCTATTAACTTCTACTGGAGCTGATTTGATAGGTACTCCCAAGTACTTTGACAAGTTCTTAGCAGGTATATTTTATAAAATGGGAAAAATCGTTTTCCCGTTATTTAAGCTTGAATACTTAGATTTGAGTACTCGTCGAAAAAATATACATTCAATTACCCACATAACTCACTTCAGGAGGAGTGTAGGTATTCAGATTTTTATTATCTTCAATTTTGGTAAAAATAACTTTTTTGTAAAAGCTTACAGTTTTCGAGTTATACGTGAAAAACAAATTTAAAGCATGCATTTTTACGAAAAAATAAAATCTTTGAACGTTAATAACTCAACAAGTATTGATTTATATTAATAACTTTATATAACAAATTTGACTTAGAATTTGTCTCTATCGATTTATGGTATTATTTATTTCACCCACACTTAAAGTGGTAGTTTTCACCACCACGGTAAAAGCGCAAGTTGGCATCATGTCATCTTTGTTCCTTGAGGTATCCTTATACTACTCACCAATTTTCATGAAAATCGATGAAGGATCAACGAAATCGGAGGTGAAAACCTTCAGTGATTTTTCCTAATTTTTACATTGCTTCGCACATTTATTTGTGCTTCCCAGTTGCCAACGTGTCCGCTGAAAGGTCATTTTCGAAAATGTCAAGAATTAAAAATATTTCCCCATTAAATATGACGCAAGAAGGTGTTAACAATTTGTCGATTTTGTCAAGAACAAAATTTTTTTGAAGTCTTTTTTTGAAAAGATGTTTTTTCAATGAAGAATGACAATTTTCTCTATTATAGGTATATAAATATCGTAGTTTAAATCCATTTTTAGTGTATTCTTATTTAAATAAAAATGTTTGCAATTTTTTTTCGCAAAAATGGTACATGTTTGAAGGGCGGCTCCTAGATAACTGCCTAGGGCGTCAATTGACCTAAACGCGGCCCTGGCTGCTGTAGGAGTTGTTTTTATGGCCTCCGTAATACACAGGCATGCTAGCCTTTGTCTATTGCCTAGAAGCCTTCTTGCTCCAACTTGCTGCGTCTTTGTCCATCACGTAACCGAGGAATAGGTTATCATGGGTGTAATAATCCTTGTTTATAACCATAGAGTCTTTTTGGGGTTAAGCCTCCAATTCTTACCGCACATTCTTCTATATCTGCCCAAGGACATAGTACCCTAGATAAATTATATAAACGGTCTAATATCTCTAGAGGAGTCGAAGGATATGCTCTTTTTCTAATCGGCGTAAAGCTAAACAGGGAAAACTAATCTCAGGGGACGAGTTTTGCACGGAGAGTCTGTGCAACTCCTTAAACCATTCCAAGATCGCTAGGTACTCCCATCAATGATTGGGTGTGTGTAATTAATATTTGATTGCACCCTTCCTGTTGTTAGCCCTGTTGAAACTAAACTCAGTGGATCTAGACTAGACCGTCCATAAACAATCCCCAAGCCAAGCCGTGAGATTTTAAGTGAAAACTTCTTTAGGGACGTTGTGCACTTTTTATATGGGGAAAAAGTATTGAATTTGCGACCGACATCACCTCGCTGAAATAAATTTTGTATTCTCTCTTTCTTGTCGTTTTGCCATTACTGAGGATCGTGATTTCTTCCAATACTCCTAACAATGTTTCTCCATTGGTTTCTATCTTCAGCTGCTCTAAGAGCTTCGCAGAAAGAGTTTCCAGCTGAATGCTCTATTTGGTCAGACCATCTAGTTGGTGATCGTCCTCTTGATCTTCTCCCCGGAACGTTTCCAGAAACAATTAATCTCTCCAAACTGTCGTCGCCTCTGCGAACCACGTGACCAAAGAATTGCAGAATTCGTTGCAGACATATTGTGGACAGCGTTTTTTTAATATTGAGTTGGTTTAGAATGGAAACGTTTGTCCTATGAGCTGTCCAAGGTATGCGCAGCATTCTTCTCCAACCCCACATCTCAAAAGCATCAATTTTGGCGCTCGCATGCGCGAAGAGTCCAAGTCTCTGCTCCGTATAGAAATATTGAGAATACAAGGGCATTCACCAGTCTCATCTTGATATTTTGGGAGATAGATCTGTCTTTCCAAATTTTAGTTAGGCGACTCATCGCATTTTTTGCCATCCCAATACGTCTTCGAACTTCTGCTTCACAGTTACCATCGTTAGTTATAGTAGACCCGAGATAGACAAAGGTGTTTACTATCTGGTATTCCTGTAACATGTTAGTCAGTTGAATAGTGTCGAATCTGTCGACCACCATTATTTTTGTACGCATATATGTATATTATGTGTATGTATACGTAAATAGCATAGGACGTACGCAACGCGTATATAATATGTATAGATATATCACTTCTTTTTGGATGGGGAAAAAGCATTAAGCTCGTAATTGATATACCATAAGAAGTTTTCACTTCTGTCGGCTGCCCTAAATTTTTATTAGCTACAATTTTATTCTTATTGGTTTTTTCTATAAAATTAATTTTTTTTAAGTTATTCATGAAAAACGGTTATAAAACGTGAGTTTTTTCGATGAAAAAATGCATAGTTTTAATCGCTAATAACTTGGAAAGTATCAACTTTTCAAAACAATTTTATAAAATAAAATTTACTCAAAATTGGTCAATCTATCGACTTGCGTAGTTATTTTGATTGAAAAAACTTTCATCCCCTAGATGGGGTTGTTTTCACCCCCAGGGCAGAAGCCCGGTTCGGCATAGGGTAGATTTTGAGAAAGGTTATAATTACTACCTACATCCAAATGTTCAAGGAAATCGACCTTGTTTCTCAAAATTTCACGAGAAAATGGCTGTGGAGTGGACTACCAATATTTTTGCCATCAAGACGATCGTACAAGTCGATAAATCACATTTTTTAGTGGAACTATAATTTTATTTTACATAAACATAAACCTACATATATATTGCCTCACAGCTAATATATAACAAATTCAATTAATAATCAAATCATAACTACATCATAAAAAATATCTAATAAAAATACATATAATGGGTACGAATGTATGTGCGGGAGGTACGATAAAACCGCCCCAATATTTTTGCTATCAACAAGATCGTATAAGTCGATAAATGCTTAACACATTTAATAAGAGAGGTCTATCAAGTCAAGTCAAGTCAAATTTATTCATCACATGCGACATTATACAAAGTACATGTATGAGACAAGTCAAAGTTACAGACATACATCATAAAAGTATATAAATTAATAAATACAACAAAACATACTTAAAAGTTATTTTTAGAATATGGCTCTAGCTCACAAATGTATTGATGTACACACCTCCGAAAGTTTGGCTGATGTAAATTTATTCGTATATCTATTGGCAATTTGTTAAAGAAACTTATGGCTGCATAATGTGTGCTACCTTCCAACAAAACAGAACGATGTTGTGGAAGCATAAAGTGATTGTCTCTGAATCTTGTTGAATAAACATGGTTAAATTGAAATTTATTGAATTCATAAATTTTGCAATGTAAATACATTATACACGAAAATATATACAGACCAGGAATTGTAAGAATATTGTTTTGTCTAAAGATGCCTCTACAAGAATCTCTAAATTTCATTTTATACATTATCCTAATAGCTCTTTTCTGAAGTACGAATATCTGCTCTAATTCAGAGGTACAACCCCAGACTTCAATGCCATATTTGGCTATTGAGTAAAAATGGGCAAAGTATACTGTTTTTAATATTGATGCATTAAAGATACGTCAAAGAATTCTCAATGCATAACATGCGCTACTTAATCTGGATTTCAAATTAGAAATGTGGTTTGACCATTTACAATTACTGTCTAATAGGACCCCAGCAACTTCGTGCAGTCTGTTTTATCTATTGCTGCTTGTATAGTGGCTTGCTGGTTTAATAAATTATTTGACGTGAAAATTATATACTTTGATTTCTCTTCATTCAAAACTAGTTTGTTGGATAAGAAATAACTGTTGGTTGATGGTGGATAGTATCTGTGTAGTTTTATTTTGCAAATTTTGATCGGATGTTGCTGTGACTAGAATGTTGGTATCATCCGCATAACTGATGATGTTAACTCCACTCAGTGAATTAGTTACCAAAGCTATATCATTACTATATACTATAAAAAGTAGAGGACCCAATACACTACCCTGAGGGACACCATAATGGATATCCAATGTGTTTGATTCGTTTACAAGTCCATTAGATGTTATCTTTACTTTTTGTCTTTTATTTTCTAGGTAGGAAGTAAACCATTTTAGAACTACACCACGAATGCCAATCCCCTCAAGTTTTATTAGCAACAAATTATGATCCAAAGTATCAAAAGCCTTGGACAAATCGAGAAATAAACCACATGCCTTCTCTCGTCTGTCCAAAGCATCCAACACTAAGCTGCCGAAATTTGCAAGAGCTGTAGTTGTAGACTTAGAAGATGTAAAACCATGTTGGAAATTATGCAAGGCAGTATGCTTTTTTAGGAATGCGTTCATTTTAGTTTAAACCAGAGTTTCAATTATCTTTGAAAACACAGATAAGAGACTTATGGGACGGTAGTTGTTAAGGTCATCTTTATCACCACTTTTGAATAAAGGGATTACAATAGATAGTTTAAACATACTAGGAAATATTTCTTGTTGAAAAGAGGCACTACAAATATCCGTCAGTGGATCTGCGAGAGCGTGAATGCATTGTTTTAATAACTTAGGGGTATCTATTTTCGGGTACAATTATATTACAATAGTTATTCAATTGTTAACAGCATTATGCCGTATTCCCGTCATCCTTTGCCAAACCTGTCTGTCCAAGGCATCGTCTTCTTGTAAATTTCGGTCGTACATCGATCTCCTGACGCTCTCATTCCACGACCTTCACTGTCTACCCCGCTTTCTTCTTCTTGGTGGTCTCCACTGAAATATTTGTTTAGACCAACGTCCTTCAGGCATTCTTAATAGGTGTCCAAACCATTTCAATGATCTTCTTTCTATTCTATTCATTCGTGTTCGTACTTCTTCGTTAGTTTTCCTTTCCCATCTTGAAATTCTTACACTGCTTCTTATATAGTCTATTTCTACGGTTAGTACCTTTTTTTCAGATCTACGTTGAGAGTCCATATTTTCGAGCCATAACACAATACTCAATACCGAATGCACTGTTGCTCTGCCCACCCTTTTCTTGCTTTTATTAGAAATATTCTTATCCCACCAAAATGAATTCAAGCTTCCCACAATTTGCGTGCCTTTCTGGATTCTCTGCTTTATAGTTTAAGAGCTAGTGAACCCTCCGACTAACGGTCGTCCTGTAAGGCTAGAAATTTGTCTAGTGATAATTCATAGCTACCAAGGCTAAAAACCATGACTTGGCAGGCATCAGCCGTGCACGTGTGCACCAGGTGAATCGAAAAGTGCAAATTTAGGGGGTAAAATAAACTGTCTCCTGTAAAGTTTAAATTTAAGTATGTGTTTGAGTAAGTCATTTAGAAGAAATGTGTACAATGACAGGCGATTCTGAAGAGCATAAGACCTTGTCAGGCGAGGGGAAAGATTAGGGGTTTTTCCTAAAATTATCTTCTTTGCATCGAACAAAGTTTTTTTTAGGTTTTTTGAATCATTCCAAACAGAAAAGGTCTTTAGTGACTTTTCTCTTAGGTTAATAGTTTTTGTTATATAAGCGATTAAAAATTTTGGAAATTGCGAAATCGGAAATTTTCAGCCCTAAATCGGACATTTAACTAAATATTTCAATGTTGCCAAGGTAGGTAGATATTCTTTAAACATTGATTGATGAAATCCCGAAGAGTTTTTTGCAATGCAATATCGAAAACCCCTTTGTTTTTTAATTGCTAATCAAGCGGGCGCGACACTGTAGTATAAATGAGGACGTTTGAGTTTGCATAAATTCATTATCTCGAGAATGAGCAAATTTGAAGAGAAATCCTCAGACAGGTCGATTTTTATTTTTAAATTAGGACTTTTTGGCATATATATAATACTAGTGACGTCATCCATCTGAGCGTGATGACGTAATCAATGATTTTTTTAAATGGGAGTAGGGGTTGTGTGATTGCTCATTTGAAAGGTTATTTAATTCTCTATTCAGTAATTAAAACCTTAACATAATTATTTATACAGGGTGTACAAACAATTTTTTTCTCCTTTTTGTCTAAATTAATTTAAAAAAAAATTTTGTACACCCTGTATAAATAATTATGTTAATGTTAATAATACTGAATAGAAAATTTAATAACCTTTCAAATGAGCTATCACACAACCCCTACTCTCATTTAAAAAAATCATCGATTACGTCATCACGCCCAGATGGATGACGTCACTATTATTATATACAGGCCAAAAAGTCCTAATTTAAGAATAAAAATCGTGAGGATTTCTCTTTAAATTTGCCCTTTCTCGAGATAATGAATTTATGCAAACTCAAACGTCCTCACTTATACTACAGTGGCGCGCCCGCTTGATTAGCAATTAAAAAACAAAGGGGTTTTCGATATTGTATTGCAAAAAACTCTTAGGAATTTTATCAATCAATGTTTGAAGAACATCTACCTACCTTGGCAACATTGAAATTTTTAGTTAAATGTCCGATTTAGATTTAGGGTTAAAAATGGCCGATTTCGCAATGTTCAAAATTTTTAATCGCTTATATAACAAAAACTATTAACTTAAGAGAAAATTCACCAAAGACCTTATCTGTTTGATTTGATTCAAAAAACCTAAAAAAACTTTGTTCGATGCAAAAAAGATAATTTTATAAAAAAAACCCTAATCTTTCCCCTCGCCTGGCAAGATCTTATGCTCTTCAGAATCGTTTATCATTATACACATTTCTTCTAACTAACTTACTCAAACACATACTTAAATTTTAACTTTACAGGAGAAAGTTTATTTTACCCCCTAAATTTGCACTTTCCGTTTCACCTGGTAGATACACGTGCACGGCTGATGCCTGCCAGGTCATGGTTTTTAGCCTTAGCCCGACCGCACATCAAAGAAACATGAAACGTAAATTACGTTTCATGGAAATAAACCACTGCTAAACAAATATACGTCCGGCCATTTATGAAACTCTCCGAAAATAAAAATGTGTCATGAGCATGAATCACACTCGTTTCATTGGTAGGCGGACTTTGAGATTTGTTTAGCAGTGTTTTAGTTTCATGAAATATGTTTTTTGTTTCATGTTTCATGTTTTTCGTTTCATGTTTCTTTGGTGTGCGGCTTGGCTTAGTGTGCTGTGAATTATCACTAGACAAATTTCTAGCCTTACAGGACGACCGTTAGTCGGAGGGTTCACTAGCACTTAGACTATTATTATCTTTGCTCCCCCCAATCCTAGTTCCTAAAGCACAAGGGCAGGGAGCTTATTGGACGAGCAACACACCTCTAATTTGAGGCTTAGAAACCTAAAAAGCTACCATGATAGGTGAATGGCAAATGTTGATCATTCTTTATATTTTCGAGGTCTCTGAATCTAAATATGAAGTTTATTTTTATCCAGACTTGGTGGAACATGTTCAAAAATCAAACTCTAAGCAAAAATGCGAAAAATCAATTTTGATGATATTTCAATTTTAACTCCCTGCATCTTTGGTCACTGTAAATATTTCCTTTTGAAAATTCTACTGTATCATCTTTGAAGAATTTAGATAAGAATGTGATTTTTCTGAAATGTTTAAGAAAATTAAAAGAGCAGTTGTTAATTTTTAAACATTTTGTCGTCGGATTTCGTTAGTTTCATGATTACTTAAAAACGTGGAGTGAAAAACTTTTCACTTTATAATTTTAACCAACACAACGTTAAAGTGCAGAAGTTTTCTGGAAAGTTTCGAGTCAAAATATGCAATAGGAAAAAAGTTATGTGACTTTATAGACGAGTGGGACTCCCCCAAAAAACGCTTATTTTTCCAGATACTGACCATGGTGTGTTGAATGGCTAATTTTGGTCATAAGTTATGTTTTTGATGGTGATGAAGACAAAAATGAGGTTTATTTTGAATTTTGAGTTGGGGGATATTATATACAAGAAATGGACATGTTAACAGTATTTATTCAATTATAATTAATGACAGTGACAACATTATATTAATCTAGAAACATAAAAACATTAGTAACTAAGGTAGATATTAGTAGCCTTAGATCTTAACTACTAAATATATAACAGTCCTCCGCCCCAATTCCCAACTACAAGACTAGAGGTGCTGGCAGCAGCTGATCTAAGTGACGTTTCCAAAGTAGACCATCATCTGTTCGTATTTCATAATGTAAGTAACCTATGCGTCTGATTACCTTTCCAAATACCCATCGTTGATCACTGCAGTACTTTCTAGCCTGAACTCTGTCTCCCAAGGCAAATTCCCTACCAGGTGTAGGCCTGTCTGATGGAAAGGAAGTTGTGTGTTTGCAAGGTTTTCTTAACATTGCATGAAGATCCGTTCTAATTTCTCGTCCGAACATAAGCTCATACGGGGTGAAACCGTTAACACCTGGTGTACGACGTAAACGTGTTCGTACTTTAAATAATTTATCAGTTAAGCTATTGCTCTCCCCCGCTAAGCTGCGCAGGGTCCTTTTTATAGTTTGTACAAATCGTTCTGCTTGACCGTTCGTTGCTGGGTGATATGGAGCAATAGTTCTATGGGTGATACCGCAATTGGATAGAAATTTGTTAAATTCTGCTGAAACAAATTGTCGGCCGTTGTCAGATACCAGCACATATGGATTTCCGAACGTGGCAAATATTTGTCTTAGCGTTTGTATACACCACGAGCTAGTTGTTACCTTTGTAGATATAATTTCCACCCATTTTGTATATGCATCTACCACAATGAATAGTTGAGAACCAGAAATTGGTCCAGCGAAGTCAATATGGATTCTTTGCCAGGGACCTGTGGGCTCTTCCCAGTGATGTAAATGTGTCTTTGCTGGTTCATTTTGTTCTAAACGGCATGATCTACATGATTTCACTTTTTCTTCAATATCTTTATCAATATTTTTCCAGTAGACATGACTGCGTGCTAGTTGTTTCATCTTTAATATACCAATATGTCCAGCGTGCAGTTCGTTAAGAATAAATTTACGAAATTTATGTGGTATTACGACCCTTGTTCCTCTTAAAATACAGTCATCTTGTAAAGTAAATTCATTGTCTTTGTATCCATATTGTTTCAGAGATTGACCTGTTCTTAGTGCTTTAATTATTTTCTGTAATTCGATATCATTTTCTGTCTCCTTAGCGATTATATCTGGGCTAATTTCTAATATCTGAATTTGTTGTATTTGGTATAAGCCATGTTGATCTACTTCATATGTATTTGTGTTCTCAACAGGAAACCGCGACAAGAAGTCTGCGTTAGCATTTTTTGTGCTTGTTCTGTACTGTATATCATAATCAAATCCAGATAAAAAATGAGCATAATGAAAAAGTCTCATTGTACTCAGTTCTGGTAGATTATGGTGGGGATGAAAGATTGATGTTAACGGTTTGTGGTCAGTAATCAGAGTAAATTTTCGCCCATAGCAAAAATGAAAAAATTTCTTTATACCCCAGTATATCGCAGTCGCTTCCTTATCAATCTGACTGTATTTCTTTTCGGCATTGGTTAAGGTTCTTGACGCAAAAGCTATCGGTCTTTCTGAGCCGTCTTCAACTATGTGTGAAAGGACTGCTCCAAGTTCTGTTGGTGAAGCATCCGTGGCTATGATTAGAGGTTTTCTCGGGTCGAAATGTGTTAATACGTTTTCACTTGCCATTTCCGTTTTAATTCTGTTAAAACTTTCTTCGCATTTCACAGTCCAGGTAAACTTGTTATCTTTCTTCAAGAGTTGATTTAGAGGATTTGATATAGATGCAAGATTAGCAATAAATTTGTTGTAGTAATTAGCCATACCCAGAAAAGTTCGCAATTCGTTTATATTAGAAGGCCGTTCCCTACCTATTATAGCTTTAATTTTGTCTTTGTTCTTATGGAGCCCGTCTTTATCAATTTTATGTCCTAAATAGTTTATGTTCTTTTTAAAAAATTGACATTTTTCTTTATTCACCCGTAGGTTATTTTCTTTTAACTTGGTAAGTACCTCTCTTAATCTTAGTAATAGCTGGTCTTCTGTTGATCCTTGAATTATTATATCATCAAAAAAACATTGTACGCCTTCTAAACCTTTAAGTAAATTATCCATGAATCTTTGCCATAAACTGGGAGCTACTTTTACACCAAACATCAGTCTGTTTACTTTGTATGTTCCCATATGAGTGGTTTGTATTTGGGCGCTGTCTTCGTCCATCTCCATATTAAGGTAAGCTTGTTTAATATCTAATGTGCAAAATAATTTACCCCCATTCATTTTGGCAAAAATATCTTCTATGATAGGTATCGGGTATTTTTCGTCTTTAATAACTCTATTTAAAGTTATTTTGTAATCGGCACATAGTCTGATACTCCCATTAGGTTTAACAATAGGTACAATGGGTGTACCCCAATTACTATGGTCGATTTTTGTTATAATACCTTCAGAACTTAGCCGTTCTATTTCTGCTTCTACTTTCGATTTTAAAGCGTATGGAATTCTTCTAGACTTAATGAAAATTGGTTGTGTATTTTCCTGTAAGTTTAAACGAGCTTTGAAATTTGGTATTTTTCCTAGGTCTGACCTAAATACTGATGTTGCAAATTCTTCAAGAAGTTGGTCTTCGTACATCTGCCAATTCAATATTTATTTCTTTCATCCAGTTACGTCCGCATAAAGGATCAACGTCCTTAGCTATAATGTATAATTTGCTGAAGAAGGTTTGGTTTTTGTAGTTACATTTAACATAAGCAACTCCAGTAGGTTTGATTACTTCTCCTGTGTAAGTTCTTAATATTAAGTCTGTTTTAAAAATTTTCTTTGGAATGTTCAGTTGTTTGTACAATTTTAGTGATATAAGAGACAGTGTAGCCCCTGTATCAAATTCCATAGTAACTGGCCTATTTTCAATACTGATTGTAATTGTATATTTTTCAGATCGTTCATCCTTAACAAGGTTTATTTCGCCGATAGACTCTTCACTTGTATTACTGGTACAATCATTAATCTGGAGTGCATTGTTTCTTTTTAAACAAACGTTTGCTAGGTGTCCCTCTATTTGACATTTGTGGCAAGTTCTTTTAATGGCCCAACATTCGTTGGACCTATGATCTGGTTGTCCACATCTGAAACATTTTCCCCTTAAGTCTTTTAATGTTATATTATCATGTTTTTTCTTGTAAGTACATGATCTTTGAGGGATCTTTTTTTTTACAGATGTCGATAATTTGTTTACCTTTTCAATTTCATTACGTATGTCTGTAAATATTTTATTGTTTTCTATTTTTCCCATTTCAATTGATGTAGCTATCTGAACTAATTTTGAGAATGTGTGTATTTCTCTGTCTTGCAGAATTTTTATTCGAATTTCGCTGTCATGCAATCCTCTGATAAACTGTAACGATAAAAATCCATCTATTGTGGACTTACAACAATTCTGGCATTTAAATTCACAGTTAGAAGCAAGTTTCTTGAGTTCTGCAGCGTATGTTGCAACAGTTTCATTTTGTCGTTGTAAATGTGTAACAAATTTATGTTGTTGAGCCCACAAACTAGGTTTAGGATCAATAAAGTCATCAAGTAGTTTAATTAATTCTTCAAAGCTTTTATTTATTGGATCCTCCGGAGAACAAAGATTATGTAAAGTATCATAAAGTTGTGGAGAGATCGTAGATAATAGAAAGTAAATTTTACTTTGCTCATCTGTGATGTTATTTAATAGGAAAAATACCGTCAATCTCCTTGTAAAGTTATTAATTGTTTCTGTTTCTTGTAATGGTTGAAAATTAACTTTTGGTAATTGTATCTTATGGTCTCTGTTTTGAATTTTCTTACTACATAAAACATCTTGGTCGTTTGATCCATTTTTCTTTCGCAAAATTAGGAGTTTGGTCTTTATCACTGTATATTTTTCTTCAAATTCAAATCTTTCTTGTGTTTCTTGTTCTATATCTGCGTCTTCAGTTTCTTGTTCGATATCATATTGTATATTTTGAAATTTCTTTATGGTTTCGTCTAACGTATGTAATCTGGATTCAATTTCTTCGTTTGTGATTTCTCGTTCATGTAAACAGTTTTCAGTTTTTGTCAGAGTGCCTCGTAAACAGGCTCGTACTTTTTTTAGCTTTTTAATGTCCATTCTACTAATCTCGTCGCCAATATTATATACAAGAAATGGACATGTTAACAGTATTTATTCAATTATAATTAATGACAGTGACAACATTATATTAATCTAGAAACATAAAAACATTAGTAACTAAGGTAGATATTAGTAGCCTTAGATCTTAACTACTAAATATATAACAGGGGACATTGTCAAAATCGCAATTTTACCCTAAAAATAAAAAAAAATTAAATCACTTTTTTTGCTTTTACCTTACTACAACTCTGTTCCATTTTAATATTTTTTTCTGAAATTTTTATAGTTTATATGTCTTGCATTTTTTCTGAAGACAATGGGATTGAATGGGAACAGACTTGTTTTAATCTTCCAGTCTTATTATACTAAAAGTTATGATTTTTTTTAACGTAAAAGGGGCAGAAGTTTAGCTTTTTAATCAAGTTTATGTTAAAATATAGAGTACAAAGAACAAAACGTTTTATAGAATATTAAGACCAATTTTTATAGACTAATATTACATACGTATGCAGTGCATACCGGACGGTATCAACCACGGCCCTGCAAGTAATCGCGGGCGCCCCTCCTATCCACCTGCTAGCCAGGGAACGTACGTCCCTCTACAAAACACCGGACGGTCAATTGCCGGAAGCAAGAGCGGTCGTCAGAGAACGGCTTCTGGCGGACTGGCAGGCGGAATGGGAGGCGGAACACAATAAGGCCCAGTGGACGAAGAGATTAATCCCGAATGTGAAGTCGTGGTTCGCTTGCAAGTTCAAGAGGACCAACTTTTATTTTACACAATTTCTAACGGGACATGGTTCGTTCCGAGCGTTCACACACCGCATCGGGAAGGCTAACGATGACCTGTGCCTGACCTGCCGCGTGAGGGAGGACGCGGAGCACTGCGTTTTTCGGTGCAGCGTCTACGCTCGCGGGCAGGCCAGGCTCAGAAACCGATTCGGGGATATAGGTCCGGACAACATATTAAACCTCGCGTTAGAAAATAGAAACAGCTACGAATACATAATTGACGTCGTAACTAATATAATTAAAGAGAGGGCGATACTCGAGCGCGCATAGCAAAACGGATAAGGGTTTCCTCACCATCCTCATATAAATAAAATAATAAATAAATAAATAAAAAAAAATTAATAAGTAAAAAATAAAAAAAATAATAATAATGTTAATAATAATAACAAAAGCACTTTCGATCATATGTAGAGACCTAATCTTGATCCTTAATACATCTAAGTCCTATCACTTCCCGATTGGTGCTTAGTCCACTTTCCACTTCAGGAAAATAATATCCACCTATTCCTGCCGTTCTTAGGCAGATAAATAGGACACACATGTTTCTAACTTATATCCTAGACAGCGCGGAATGTCCCCATGTATCGTTCTCTAAAGAACACGTCCAGGGATATTCCGGGTCGGAAGAGGGGGTGGTTTTAGTTGGTAGGCGGCTGGTTATGGGGATCATGCAGGACGCATGGATCATACTCTGGTCTGTGGGCCCTAGCGTGTTCTCCTCTCCTGTCCGAGTCCAACAGTACTAGGGACACCTTCCCTAGTCTGCTAAGAGCGTTCCACCTCAATCCAAAAAAAAAGACTAATATTACATACACACTACACACCAAAGGGACTGTAATCAAGACCAATTTCATTAAGGCTGCTGAGAGGGCAAAGGAGATGTCAAAGTCATTAGAGGCCATGGCAAAACAAAACCAAACCCAGAAGGTCAAAGGCCCAAAAAGGCTAAGGTCAGATGGAAGCACACCACCCTAAAGCCAACGCAAGGGAAAAAGCCAAAAGCACCGGGGGTGTGACTTTCAGGCAATGCTGTCAGATCTGTTAAGGTTGCAGCAGTACTAACAGGATTCGCGGAAGCCAATATTGATGTTGATAAGCTTAAGGCAGTCGAAATAGCCATCTTGGCTGATTATGAAAAAATTCCGGAAGCACGACCACAGGTTCGCTTCCTGAAGAGTACCTACAGAGCGGGTTTCCTAGAACTTCTTCCAAAGAAGTCCCTTCTTTGGGTCGGAAAGTTAACCGTCCTACTCCGAAAAAGGGTGACATTTTAAATTTCTAGAACTCGTGTCGAAATTCAGAATCCATTGAGAAGGTCCATAACACCCCTTTGTCTGAAGGTTTACTACACCAGACTGTCCATAGATGTGTCCTGAGCCTATGGTTACTTATCCTTATCCTCCACAGCCCTGAGAGATACATCCTCCCAAGGCCTCAGGGATGGAATCACCTCCTTTAACCACAGCGCCAGCGTACTTATGTCATCCGCACAGTTAAGTTCTAGGAAACCCGGTCTGTAGGTACTCTTCAGGAAGCGAACCTGTGGTCTTGTTTCCGCAATTTTTTCATAAACACCCAAGATGGGTATTTCGACTGCCTTAAGCTTATCAACATCAATCTTGGCTTCCAGGAATCCTGTTAGTACTGCTGTAACCTTAACAGATGTGACAGCTATGCCTGAAAGTCACATCCTCGGATCTTGGCCTTTTCCCTTTGCGTTGGCTTTAGGGTGGTGTGCTTCCATCTGACCTTAGCCTTTTTGGGCCTTTGGCCTTCTGGGTTTGGTTTTGTTTTGTCATGGCCTCTAATGGCTTTGACAACATCTCTTTTACCCTCACAGCAGCCTTGATAAAATTGGCCTTGATTACAGCCCTTTTGGCTTGTATGTAATATTGGTCTTGTTTCACCAGCCTACTGATTTTGGCTTTAGAGATGATAGATAGCTTTGCAGTGTTAGTCTCTTCGTCTGTCATGAGATCAACCTCTTCCAAGGATGTGACTCTGAGAGATACTCCCCGTGGAAAACTCGTCCCCTGATATTACTTCTTTCCAGGGGCGTAACAGAGGGCCCCGCAGCGTGAAGCTTGCGGGGGGGCCCCAATCGCTTAAGGGCCCCATCTTGTCATCTGATATTATGTAAAAATCTGTTATTGTTATATTATTTTTACGTTGTCTGTTTAAATTTAAAAACGTATAAAAATTTCTAACCAAGACGTATTTGCCAAGTGAATCATCTCATAATATCTAGAAACTTAATCCCTTCCGGCCTACCGAAATTTTATGGCAGCGACAATAAACTACCTATATAATGCTTTGTACGTGACTATTGAAAGATATTATGAGAATTGCAATTTGCCGAATTTAAGAACAATATTTTTAAATCTAAAAATGGGTTTTCTTTCTCTCTGTTCTTTACCTACTTTTAGTATTTCGATACAATATTATCGCCAGTAATTTCATATTGGTTGTTTGCATTGAATGCTATTTATGTTTGTGTTGTTTTACGGTCAGAGTTGCATCAGTTTGGTACGCATTTATTTAACAATTATTGACGACTTTTCTTGTGTAGGTAATCATTGGACAATCTCTCAACAGATAAACGGTAAGATAAGGAAATTATAACACTTACGCTTTAGGAGAGTCAATGTAGAAAAGCTTCGATTGTTTCGGTTTCGGAAAAAATTAAACAAGCTTATATTTTTCTAAAACATTCTTTGTTAGTTTATATCGTCGGCTTGAAAAAGTATGACAAAAATATTTTTCAGTTATTAAATCATTTTTTTTAAATTCAGTCGATTTTCAATTTCAAATTAAAGTTTAAAAGGTAGATCTCCCAAAACTTTTAAAATGGAGTTGGTTGGTTTTGGCAGTAAGCCGACGATATATCTTATCTTAAAGTGAAAAGTTCTACTCACAGATGCCTCTAATTGTTTATTAATTCTTTAACCAATAAAACTGTTTTATATTAAATAATTTTAAAAGATATCGGCGAATTCATCATTTTACTTTGTTCAAAAATGTTTCTATTTGCTTTTTGATTATGCTGAATTCGAACATGTCATTAAATCATGGCTATAAGTACGATGTTGGGGGCCCCGGGGCAAACGTGATCTGGGGGCCCCCTGCCGGGAAGTCTGGGGTTAATCACCCAGCAAAAGGAGTCCGGGACAATTGATATTTAACCACTTGAAAACGCATTTTAATGTAATCCATGACTGAAGTTTCCTGTACCTACCTACATATTGCTATTTTAGTTGACCAACAAAAAAAAATTGAAATCACTTTATTTTAAGCTAAATATTTACCATCAATATAACATCTTTTCTGTTTTCATAAAAAATATACTACATGTTACTTACATTCTTCGGCTATAATGTAGGTTTTTAATCGCGTTATATTGCCTATAGGCAGTATAACGCGATTACAATCGCGGAGCCCACTTCGCCGGGGGCCCCGAGTCACTGCCCCGGTAGCCCCAATGGTAGTTACGGACCTGTCAGACATTACAATTTGAAAATTCAAAATAAATTTTTTTAAGCACTTGTACAGTATGTCTGCGTGGCTTCGAACCATATGGGAAACATTTTTATTATCAATTTTACGAAAAAAGTTATTCTTCATGAAATGCTATGAATGGTCTTAAATCTGAGATACAAAATAAGCCAGAGAAACCATCAGATATCACAGCTTATCAATTTTATACGAGGTAAGTCAAAAAATAGGAATTTAACTCAAGGATAAAGTACTTTTATATTTAACAATATACGATTTTAATTTTAATATGTAATTACATCCTTGTAAATAAAAAATTAATTTTTCCAAATATTTCTCAAATTACCGATAACCAACATAATTTTATTACAATAATTATAATAACTATTTTATTATTAATTTTTTAATTTTACAAAAAAATTCTTATAAAATTCTTATCAGATTCTTTATAAAAAGCTCTGCATTATCTCAAAACGAAGATTCAATCGTAATATATCACATTTTACCAATTTTGTACGAAGTATGTCGAAAAATATGAATTTCTCTCTAAGGGTTAAGTACCTTTATAGTTCACAATATTTCAACTGAAATGATATAATTGCATATTTAAACATAGTTTTTAATTGCGAACAACTTTTTATAATAAAATTTTTCAATATTGTAAAATATAAAGGTGGTATAGGTACTATTGAGCGAAATTAATATTTTTTGATATACCTCGTATAAAATCAATAAAATTTAATATCTGATTATTGCAACTTAGGTTTTATACCATGCAGAGCATTTTATGAAGAATAACTTTTTTTCGTAATATAGATATGTAACAAAAAAGTTTCCCATAGGTTCCAAGCTACGCAAACACACTTTTTGGAATGGGTCTGTATACCGATAAAGATGAGAAATGTAAGTTGTTATGAACAGTGAATGATAACGCTAACACGAAAAAGTTTTTGTTAAATAAGTCGTATTTAGTAAGTAATTGTTTAACGCGGGAGCAGTCGCGCTCACTTCTTCACGTAAGCAGTCGCGCGTAGAACAAAATCTAACAATACGAATTTAAAACAAATTTCAATTTTATAATATTTTTGTTTGCTTGTTATGTTAAAAATATCTATTTCTAACAATTTTAAAACTAATTGGTTCCCACCAAAGCCATAAATTCCACAAAACAAAAAATGAAATTAAAAAAAATTAAAAAAAAATCCTAAGCATTACTACAATCTTCTTCGAGGTACTTACAAGTGGAAAGTTATGTTGCAAAATTGTTCATTAAGTTATCACGGAAAATGATAAAAAGTTGGATTTTTTCTAACGGCGCGACTGCTCCCGGATTAAAAGGGGCCCCATTTCAAATTCTGCGGGGGGGCCCCGACGGAGTTTGTTACGCCACTGCTTCTTTCCCCGCTCGGCTTTATGCCGATTAGAAACAGAGCGCATCCCTCGGCCCCTCTCGAGATATTAGACCGTTTCTATAATTTATCTAGGGCACTTTGTCCTTGGGCAGATGTAGAAGAATGTGCGGTAAGAATTGGGGGCTTAACCGCAAAATGACTCGATGGTTATACACAAGGGTAATTAGACCCATGATAACCTTTTGCTTGTTGGACAAAGACGCAGCAAGGAGTAATAAGGCTGCTAGGCAATAGACAAAGGCTAGCATGCCTGTGTATTACGGGGGCCATAAAAACAACTCCTACAGCAGCGCTGGAAGTCTAGTGCATATGTGCCTCCTGATGAGAGACTAATAAGTTTCGAAACCGGTAGAGGTGCTTGCTGCACTCTCTGATTGGACTGGAATATGATGCGGCTGTATTTTCGTTTTGCAACGAAATTAAAAATGGTTATTCATTTTTGAAAAATAAGATTGTTTTGTCTTCGCATTGAAACTGAATAAAAAGGGAATTTTTATTTTATTTTTATAGTGGTCGTCACTTCTTTGAGTAACTAGGTCCATTTTCTGTTGGAATTTATCAGCTGAACAGACGGGGTCGTGAATTGTAAGTTTTTGAATTCCCTCTTGTCTTCTTCGCTTCAGCATCCATCTGGCTTGCAAATTTTAGAAGCCATGGAGGTGTTACCAAGGAAATGGACCAATAATTGAAAACTTCACCTTACAATAAAAGTATTTTACTAAGAAATACTAGAAATCAAGCAAAAACGGTCACTGATAGCAGCGAAATAACAATTAGCTGGAATTCTGACCGAATTGTAAAGCGCTGTTGTCAGATTTAATAAAACATACCAAGAACAAAGAAAAATAGAAAATATATAAAAGTTGTAATTATTGGAAAAACATAAGTAAGGAATGAATGGGAAAAATAATAAAGTAGAAATTCCAAAGAGCAAATATGACTTCAACCACGCGATACGAGGTCAGCGACATGCTATCTGTACACATAAAGAACGGTGAAGTAGGAAAGACCGGGGCATATAAGATCATTGAGAGATATGAAATAATTAATTTGAATTTCGCGATGAATTTGTTACCGGAGGTTGACAACAGCAAACAATGCTTCAGTACAGAGTCAGACTAAGTACGAAAACGTCCCATATATTTTGCCAGACAGAACTTTCAACTGATTTGTTACCCTTTCATTAAACTATCATGCAAAAATCAGACTGCTATTTATCATCTGTCATAATTCCTGTCATTTGATATATTCTACGTGTCGGACTTATTAAAATGCCCAGTTGGTGATAAATAGCAGTCTGATTTTTGCATGAGAGTTTAATGAAAGGGTAACAAATCAATTGGAAATTCTGTCCGACAAAATACATGAAACGTTTTTGTAATCTGACGTTCCAAATTCTTAACCTGTTCCACCATTAAAACTTCCCCTGTTCCAGTGTTCCCATACATTAAAGTTTATTCGACTAGACACCGTCAAGCTATTAAAACATTTTTAGCTTGCTATTAATAAACTTTTTTTTTTGGTACGCGGGTGGTCCCATTTGCCCCGCATACTGGGGTATACAGGACCAGACGCCATTTTCACTTTAAGTTGTAGTTTTTTTTAAACGTGTTACTTTATTATAGCATTACAATAAGAACTGTTACTCACAACTATGATTAGAGTGATGTTTTCTTTACCTATGAAGTTTGGCAGGTGCAAGTAAAAAATTGTTAGGTGGTCATTTTTGCCCCGTTCTGTTCTTTATTATTATACAGTGGAATAGAAAAATAAATAACAAGCTGTATAGAAATTAAATATATTTAAAATACTTTATAATTTGTACAATTGTATAAAATATATTCTTACATAAGTAAACGAAGACCATAGATTTTTTCTTAGATTTAATATTGTCGATATATTAAACGCTAAGACCTATAATTTGAAAACGAAATGAAAAAACTTTATTATATTTCATTATATTGTCGCGATTATTTATATAAGTACTAGTATATGGCACTAAGAGCCATTGTTTTCAATTTATACAATGAATACGAAAGATTAGACACAAGAACTTTTGGTACCAAATTTTTAACATTTTTATATTAATTTAACTTTATCCAGAACGCTGTCGGCAATTTTGATATCCATGTCCGCCAATATAACTTTTGATTATGTTGTTCTGTTACTAAAATGCAATGTTGCCGGTTGTATACAAACGAAATTGTCTATTTATACTTCTAGACAAGGCCACAGAATAGGATAGAAGCAGGCGGTTATAACCGTAAGTAAAAAATCCGGTATAACTGAAAACCGGTGTTTTGTCAATAACCGCCATCCCTACTGATCAGGGATTCTACCGAGCACAATTCACCAACAATTATTTTTTATTTAAGGATTCGTCGTCTTCTTTAAATATTTCCTCACAATCGAATTCACCCTCTACAAAGCCTACAGTTAGACTTCCTACATAAACATTGGTCCTTCGAGCCAAAAATTAACCAACTGAACTATGGTAAGTGCTCAAAAGCCCAGTCTTCTTCTTCAAGTGCCATCTTCGTTCCGAAGGTTGGCGATCATCAGGGCTATACGTATTTTCGAAACTGCTGACCGAAACAATTCGTTGTTGCTACAGCTATACCATTCAAGCCCAGTCAAAAGCCCAGTAATAGCAATATTTACCACCCCATAAAAGAAAAGTTTGAAGATAATTTCCGTTTTTTCTATCAGGCACCTTATTTATTTAATTTGATTTCAAATTTTTCGAAAATGTTCGTCTTAAGAACAATGAGTTCTGCGCATTAAAGGGTTAAAAACTTGTAAATTTATTTTGTACGATATAAACCGCCTTGTAAGTGCTATAAAGTACATAAGTACATGTCTAGGGCGAGAGTAGCGGCTATAGCCGTCTGATTTTTTGCTAAAACATTGTAATAAGAATAGTCTCCCGTTTCATACCGCTAACGTGGCTTTGGGATTATAGAAGGGTAGTCTGTTATATCTAGCGCCTACGGTATACAAGAAAGGTATTAACAGGGCCAGTGCTACGCTTCAACTGCCTATTATTACCCCTGGTTTTACCCAAGGTACTCATTTTATTCAGGCGGAGTCGACTTGGGCACTATAAACATTTAAAAATGTCTAGATGTTCTCGCTGGTGCTGGGTTTCGAACCCTAGCCTAACTGCGTGGAAGTCACGACATGCTACCCCCTGAGATATACGGGTCCACAAAGTAAAAAATTGTAAAAGATAAAAAAAGATCAAGGCAGGTTTTGTTTATATTTGATTCAGTGTTGGACCACCATCTCCATATAGCTATTTCAGCATCCTTATGCCTCATCAGTGAAGCTCAGAAGTCTCAACTCTGAAGGAAATACAAACAATTCTGCCAATTTAAGGCAAACCATCGCAATGCAATGAACCCACCTCTGAGACGCAATTTAGCGACATCTCTCGTATTACGAGGAAAACAACGAAAAGCCCCAGATACAAAGTTTACTACCTTTTAAACAATTAGAATAATTGAAATAAAAATATAATAAACAATATTTTAAATCTAAGACTTTTCGTTAATAAACTGCTTTCTGGCTGCATCCCATATCTCCGGATTTTACAATATATAATCACAAGAAACGACGAAAGTAGGAGAAAGCAAATAGAGGACGCTTAGGCCACGCATTTACCTTCCCTTCGTCAAGGAAAAGGACCGAAAGACAGTTTCTAAATACTCAAACTGAGTAAAAATGAAAAAGATAAAAAAGATCAAGGCAGGTTCTGTTTATATTTGATTCAGAGTTGGACCACCATCTCCATATAGCTATTTCAGCATCCTTATGCCTCATCGGTGAAGCTCAGAAGTCTCAACTCTGAAGGAAATACAAACAATTCTGCCAATTTAAGGCAAACCATCGCAATGCAATGAACCCACCTCTGAGACGCAATTCAGCGACATCTCTCGTATTACGAGGAAAACAACGAAAAGCCCCAGATGCAAAGTTTACCACCTTTTAAACAATTAGAATAATTGAAATAAAAATACAATAAACAATATTTTAAATCCAATACTTTTCGTTAATAAACTGCTTTCTGGCTACATCCCATATCTCCGGATTTTACAATATATAATCACAAGAGACGACGAAAGTAGGAGAAAGCAAATAGAGGACGCTTAGGCCACGCATTTACCTTCCCTTCGTCAAGGAAAAGGACCGATGGACAGTTTCTAAATACTCAAACTGAGTAAAAATGAAAAAGATAAAAAAGATCAAGGCAGGTTTTGTTTATATTTGATTCAGAGTTGGACCACCATCTCCATATAGCTATTTCAGCATCCTTATGCCTCATCAGTGAAGCTCAGAAGTTTCAACTCTGAAGGAAATACAAACAATTCTGCCAATTTAAGGCAAACCATCGCAATGCAATGAACCCACCTCTGAGACGCAATTTAGCGACATCTCTCGTATTACGAGGAAAACAACGAAAAGCCCCAGATACAAAGTTTACTACCTTTTAAACAATTAGAATAATTGAAATAAAAATATAATAAACAATATTTTAAATCTAAGACTTTTCGTTAATAAACTGCTTTCTGGCTGCATCCCGTATCTCCGGATTTTACAATATATAATCACAAGAGACGACGAAAGTAGGAGAAAGCAAATAGAGGACGCTTAGGCCACGCATTTACCTTCCCTTCGTCAAGGAAAAGGACCGAAGGACAGTTTCTAAATACTCAAACTGAGTAAAAATGAAAAAGATAAAAAAGATCAAGGCAGGTTTTGTTTATATTTGATTCAGAGTTGGACCACCATCTCCATATAGCTATTTCAGCATCCTTATGCCTCATCAGTGAAGCTCAGAAGTCTCAACTCTGAAGGAAATACAAACAATTCTGCCAATTTAAGGCAAACCATCGCAATGCAATGAACCCACCTCTGAGACGCAATTTAGCGACATCTCTCGTATTACGAGGAAAACAACGAAAATCCCCAGATACAAAGTTTACTACCTTTTAAACAATTAGAATAATTGAAATAAAAATATAATAAACAATATTTTAAATCTCAGACTTTTCGTTAATAAACTGCTTTCTGGCTGCATTCCGTATCTCCGGATTTTATAATATATAATCACAAGAGACGACGAAAGTAGGAGAAAGCAAATAAAAAATTGTACTTATTATATAACATTTCAAACAACTCTAAATGATTGGCTTCATAACTTACAAAAATGGTTTAACTTGGCAACTACCGGACTTTTTAGGGGAACTGTTAATAAAGTCAAAATAGCCGGGTTAATGTCTAACATAAGTATGGACAAATGTATGGATTGGATAGGCACCATAAGTAGAAGATAAATGATTGTTTTTAAGTTTTAAACTTATTTTTGCAAAAATATTAACTGTCCCCAACTTATCATTAAATAATTTAACATCAAAATGTTGGTACCAAATAATTCCTCGTCTACTATACAGACTACGTACTATAGTGCACCATGTAAGTCGATTCTTATATAAAAATACTGTTCAGTGTATAATTACGAAATATACATGTTTTCAATTAAATAGAATAACCTTAAAAGCGAATATATCAGTACCTGTCATAAAGTGGTGCCACTATGTATGCGGTCTACCATCGGGTTTCTTCTATAGCTTGCGGTCTACATGTGACTAAATGACACGATAATATTTTCTTAGAAGGGTTTGCACACAATATTGAAAGGCAACAAACCGTATGTAGGCTGTATATTGGCGAGGAACCGCAAAAGGGGCGAAGTCTGGTGGCGAATTTGACAAGCATCAACTCTAGGAAAACATTGACTTTGTCATTAATTTGTGTACATATTTGCGGTCAGTTTATCTTGTAATTAACATTGATTTCGACTTAAAAAAAACTATTGCAGTGTTCCTCAGTATTCATTCCTATTGTACTCTACGTAATGACGTAAATTAACCAATGCGAAATCACACATTTTGTTAATTTAGCGTTTGTACTAAACGTAGTATTTTTTAATGTTTAAGCGACTGCAAAACTAAATAAATAAATAAAATGTAGTATATATTCTGTACATAGAATGTACACAGTTATGCAAAATATTCCGACCACCTCATAATTTCCAGAACACAATAATTATTATAAAATAAATTCACCTACTTAGTTTCCAGTTTTTATTTAATTAAAAATGGTTATCTGTTGGTGTAAAATAAATTGTAGTGTACCTATTAACTAAATTAAAAACAAAATTAGAAATTCTAATATAGATTAATAATTTTTAAAACGCTGTGTGATTATCGAAGGGCCAGATATTTTTATGAAAAAAGGTAAAATCAAATCAGTAGTTAGCATCAAATTTTAATAAATGCATACAGGTGAAACATAATTTTGAGTCGTCTTTAATCTATAAGATGTCTTAATGGCAAAACTTAGTGGTTACTTAGGCAAAACACTCGTGTAAATGATTTTGATTTAACGTTTTAGAACTGTGACGCCAAATGACAAAATGAATTGTTTTCCTAGAGTTATCGTCCATCTTTGAAATTTTGAGCGCCCTGTCGAAATTTAATTTTGCGAATAGATAGGGTATTTTTTTTAATTCTTGGTTATGATGCCGACATGACGTTTTTAAGCTAGAATAATTCACATCTTAAATTAAGGTGCATGAATTTCTTCTTTAAGGCCATGGGTAAATAATTCGCAAATATTTTACGGCTATCCCTACTTTTTCTGTCTTTACACGGCAAATTACGTGTAGTAAAATTCACACTGGTATGGATATGTAAACATTACTAGAATGTCATTCTACTTGAAAATGTCATCATTAACTTAACGAGATGGCTTTTCAATGTTCTTGGATAACTGTTATTTGTATAATTGCAAATTATTAATTCAGTTAATAAGTGTGATAATTTTTTCACTATGTATTCAGTGATTGTAATAATTTATATGTACAACAAAAACTAATACTCAATCGAGAAAAGAGAAAAAGTGTTAAGTTATTTTTTAATAATATATTGTTACTATGGAACGCTTACAATTTTGAACATCTTTAACAACAAAATACTTGGATCACAGAATATATTATCCTGATGTATTCTCTGCTTGGATCTTCCACAAATAATACACAATAAATAACGTTTTATTAAGTTCACGTCATAAATCAATTATTTATCAAATACACTATATATGTATATTATTTAATCAACAACTCAAAATATTCTCGATGCCATGTCAAATATTTAAAATTGTCACTGATGGTCAATGTCTGACTAACAATATGCTGACAATATTCTATTCGACTGAGTGCGTTGTAAGACAAAGATAGATTTGGAAAATATTACCACGGACATGGTGTCCATTTTTTTCGAATCCTGAAAAACTAATATATACTTTTAAAAAATTTAAACGCAGAATGAAAGACTTAATTATTACTGAGGGCCTGAAGTCCCTTAGAAGAAATAAAAAGTTTATTTT
Source organism: Diabrotica virgifera virgifera (assembly GCF_917563875.1). Lineage (NCBI taxonomy): Eukaryota > Metazoa > Arthropoda > Insecta > Coleoptera > Chrysomelidae > Diabrotica > Diabrotica virgifera. The sequence continues at coordinate 20,635,219 of NC_065448.1, forward strand.
GAATGAGATATTTGAAATTAAAAATCACACTAAATTTTCTCTTAGTTTTTCATTTCTGTAACTTATTAAAATAAACATTATAGAAGTTCTCAGGAACTTCGGCCCTCACTAATAACGTAATCTTTCATTCTGCGTTTAAATTTTTCAAAAATACTTATAAGTTTTCTCAGGATTCGAAAAAAATGAATCCCCACTTGAATAGCATTTCAGCCGAAAATGCGTACCCATCATCTTAATAATAATTAAGCTGTATTGTTTTTAAATAATTAGGTTATACATAATTCTTTTTGTAAGTAGCTAGTTGGATTGCATTTTGTTTGTAAACTATTAGAGTCCTCTTTCATTTTACATTATTTATTTTCCTGCAAATGTTTATTACTTGTGAATAAATATTTTTTTCTACAAGAGTTTTCCTACATTTCACTATCTTGCACAAACCCTTCAGAAATTTTCAAATTGATATCAGTAGACCGCACACTATAATATTACGCACAGGTAGACCGCATCCTCGGGATAAATCGCATACTATAGTGGCACCCATAGAGTGACCGCGGAAGACAAATGGCAAGATTAAATATTAACACTTTGTTTCAGTTCCAAAAACTGAAAGGGCACATGAAGCGTACAATGTTTATGTTCAACGATTAAATGACCTCTACGATGTGAAGCTCCTACTACTAATACAGTCTCTCCTTTCAGTAAAACTGGACCATCGTCGCCAGTAGTAGTATCTTCAGGATACGTCATTTTCATGACTCTGGTTTGCGGGTAACCCAACTTGGTATTTCCTGTTACTGTGTACGATCTACTCGGAGGAACAGGGGGAGGCCTCTCCAAATCCAGTCCAAAGAGATTGCAAGTTTGTTGGATGATTTTCGCGTCGCATTTCTCATTAGGATCGGGTGGTGGAGTACCAGCGATGGGTTGAGGCCTTGGTCGTGTTCCTCCGATTGCTGTCCTAGATACTGGTGGTTGATTGACAGTTTTTTCTCGACGAATAGCTGACATTCTATATCGACAATGCCAACCTCTCCAACAAGACTGAATTAAGGTAGCTGCTTTCTGTCGAGTTTCAGACCTCAGCTTTTCAAGCTGCTGCCTTATTCCTTCGCTTAAAAAGATATGCCTCTTTCCCATAGCGTAACTTGTAGACACAAGACTTTGTTGTTTACCTATTGAGTCCATGACGTACTGAAGAATTAAATTACAATCGTCTGTTACTTTTTCTTCAGTTCTGTTCAGTTTAGCAAACGGTGCTAGACATCGATACCTCATATTAAAAGCTTTAAACCTCATTCTATGGGGATAACCACCTGCCATCAAATTAACAGTTTCTAGCACTTGTAGAGACCTGATTTGTCGTACTACTATACCTCTTTCGAACCTGTTGGCTGCTTCTTGTGAGTTACTGCAAATACAGCGGACAAAGTGTGGCCTTGCGTGTACCAGAGTGCGCAATAAGTTATCCAGACGAGTGTGGAAGTCTTGTGTTAAAGTCGACACTGGTTCATCTCCATTTAAAAGATCTGTATGAGAAGTAGGAGATATTCGGAAACTGACTCCTCTAGGAACAGTTTCCACGGAATATAAAGCTTTGAGCTCGCTTCCAAATAAGTGCGTCGCAAAACCAAAATTGCAACTATGTTTATAAAACACAGCTACCAGATCGTCTGGAATAACATCTTTATTGGTATCCAGGAAATCTGTGGCGTCATATACAACTTTACCAGCAAAATGTTGGATGCAAAACAATCTTGGATCAATCGGTTTCGGATCGAACAGTCTAGAATTATTTTTGTGTTGAACTTTTATCTTTGACACATACGACTCGGCTGTACCACGGATAGAACATTCAACATCAAGCATACTTAACAAACCAGTTCGCAAAGATGAGACTAAATCAATGCATGGTACGTTGTCTACATAGTCTACTTCTACTTCACAATTGATGCCTTCATCTCTGCAAGATTCTATGCTAGACTTGAATATATGAGTATTGTAAAAGTGCTGCATAGTTTCTGCACATAGGTTAATACAAAGGTGTTCTAGCTGGCTTGGTTTTGGTTCTTCAAAACCAAACATATCAAGTATTCCTATAAACCCATCAGTCGCGTGTCTAATGGCGTTGTTTAATGCTGCCATTGACTTACTTCCTGCGTTAGTACTCCCACCTATAGTAGAAGCATGCTGGCTCGTCACTTCCGCTTGGTTATGAACCGATTCATTCGAGTCGGAACTTAAAGTTCCTAATGTAGATCCTAACCTCTTAAGACTATTAGCTCTACGAACTATGGTAGCTACAGTACGACAATATAAAGCTTTCGCGAGACAGTCTCTTGTCATGTTTGACATATTGGCATCACACACGGATTTCACGAGCTGGCCTCTAGCGTTGTGAGTGCGGGAAGTGAGGCCTCGGAAAAGGGCGCCACCTGAGACTCCTAATAGTCCAGCGACGGCGTTTAGTTCGGCTTCGCCTTTGACGTCGACTTCCAGACCTTTTCCGTCCATAAATTGCACATTTCCCAGAAGAAGAACTGCTGCTAGGACCCTTACAACGTCCAGGAATGGTATGCCCAAGATTCCTAAACAGTTTTTCCAAGCTTGAAACCTGAAAATAAAAATACGGATTAATTCAATGAACAACAGAAGTTGTCAAACATTAGAAATTTTCATTATTTAAAAAGATTTCTTATTGGATCAAATGTTATATTGAGTCTACTATGCTTTATGACGACGAAACTTGGACTAGCTGATTTAATAAGCTGGAAACTTTTGAGATGTGGCTTTTAAGAGAATTTTGAAAATACCATGCAGCGATCATATTATGAAAGAAATGGTGTTGCACAGAATGGGTAGAGACAGAGAACATCATTAAAATGAGAAAGACAGGATATTTGGGACACACATTTAGAAATGATAAGTACGAGTTGTTGCAGCTTATTATAAAGGGTAAAATCCAAGGAAAACGTAGTCTTGGTAGACGACAAATGTCCTGGCTGAATAACATTCGCGACTGGACTTGTTGTAGCTAACTTTCATTAGTGAGCATAGAGTGAGCACTAGCAGAAGAACAAGATTAGTTCAAAATTATTTCAATATAATACTTTGCTTCTAAAATAAAAATTTGCACAGAAAAATGATGTTCGTCCCCTTTTCATCTAATTTACCTTATAATTACAGTTTTATACTCACCTATTCGAATCTTCAATAGTGTCCTGCCGTGTATCTCCATACTGGAGATACCTTAACGACGTTATTGTTTGTGCTTCTAGATTAAGTTTAGTCCGCTCCTCAGTCGATAACCCAGCGAGCATTTGGTAAAAGATATGGTAATTTTTTTCACCTGGTAATGGTCGTATCACTCTAGTTTGGTCCAAAAAGTAACAGTGAATTTTCGTGCGGTATAAGGCTCCATCAGTTACCTGAACTTCTATGAACTGACCCTAAAACAGTAACAAATATTGATATTATTTATTTTAACTTAGTTTTTGACATCTGTGCATGGATTTGAGTAGCTTATGATATAACTCGTTGCATCAGAATAACAAGGTTCTATCTGCAATTTTTGTCTAAACTAAGATTTTTGTGTAACTTGGTTCTATTTTATGTTATTCACCTTAATATGATACTAGCACCGACATCTATTAACCTTCCGATGACCAACAGGGGTAAAAAATGACCCCAAGTCAAAAATGACAATTGACAAAAAAATCAAGTTGTTTTAAGAAATGTAAAAATGTATTCGTAATTTTAATGTTACTATTGTATCAATAAATTATAAATAAACATTAGTAAATCATATTTTTAATTACAACTGAACAAAAACAGGAACTATCATTCTGGACTTAGAACTAAAGAAATTTTAAAATATACACTAATTACGTCGCCACAGGTTTAACAAACAATTTTTATTTATACTATACATACAATTCCACATAATAGACGGTATTATTAATATAAAATTGAAATATGGGAGGCCAATGGAGTTCGTCTTTGACCCCAAATTCAGAAAATATTTTTTTTTTCGTAAAATATAGGGAATTTTTTGTATTACAAAATATGAGGGTATCTAGAATGATATTAAAGTCAAATAAAAAAATAATGAGTTTAAAATTGAAAATATTTAGTCCTGTCGCCAGGGGGGGTACAACGGCCTCCTTAATTCAGATGGACTTACCCAAGTTTTTTTATATATTTTGACCCGTAGAATACGAATTTTTTGGGTAACAGCTGATCCGGATGTCGATAAGATTGTTATAGACAAAGAACTTGAGGAATTACATAACAGCGATTTCTCGCAAAACAAAACATATTTTTGTATTTTTTGTGTCATTTTAAGCAAAAAATATTCCTACAAGTTTTTTCGTAGAATGCATAGTTTTCGAGATAACCGCGGTTGAACTTTCAAAAAATCGAAAACTTGCAATTTTTGAACCCGAATAACTTTTGATTAAAAAATAAAGTAGCAATTATGCTTACCGCATTTGAAAGTTTAAGTCAAATTATATCGGTTTTGATTATTTGCATTGCTAAAAATTTATTATTTTATTGTAAAACAAAGCTATAAACACATAGTGTTTCCCGTGCCTAATACATGCGTTTTAAGGCATGCTACGTAGAAATTGCCTCGCTTGCACTTGTAGCTACTCTACCTACTCGTTCCATTTTAAATGAGAAATCATTGAAAACATCACTCACACACTAGGTGTTTATAGCATTGTTTAACAATAAAATAATAAATTTTTAGCAATGCAAATAATCAAAACCGATATAATTTGACTTAAACTTTCAAATGCGGTAAGCAGAATTGCTACTTTATTTTTTAATCAAAAGTTATTCGGGTTCAAAAATTGCAATTTTTCGATTTTTTGAAAGTTCAACCGCGGTTATCTCGAAAACTATGCATCCTACGAAATAACTTGTCAGAGCATTTTTTGCCTAGAATGACCGAAAAAATACCAAAAGATGTTTTGTTTTGCGAGAAATCACTGTTATGCAAGTCCTCAAGTTCTTTGTCTATAACAATCTTATCGACATCCGTATCAACTGTTACCCAAAAAAGTCGTATTCTGCGGGTCAAAATATATAAAAACAAACTTGGGTAAGTCCATCTGAATTAAGGAGGCCGTTGTACCCCCCTGGCGACAGGACTAATTTTTGAATTCATTGAATAAAAACATGCATTGGGGTCCGAAGGTTAACAGGTGGCTGAAATACGTAAGTTACCACGTTCTATCTGAGAAAATTTTAAATGGTGATAAGTTAACATGGTTCTAACTGAAATAAAAACAGTAAATTTAAGTACACAATGTCCTATCTTCAAGAACTAAAAGTATTTATAAGTTAACAATAAGACTTTATTAGTCAAACTTATTTTATTATATACTAATTGTTAAACAAGGGTATATGTGCTAGACAGAACTTTATTATATAATTTTAAATCATTTCTCAAATCAGAACTCCTTTGTTTTAACTATTGCAAAAATCATTTACTTCATATTAATTTAATTGTATTTTTTTAAGAATGTACATTTTTAAAACATACAAGTAGCGATAATAGTAAAATAAATACATAACATCGAAACGTTAAACAGTCGTAACTAAAAATGGCACCTGAGTCAGTTAGAACTTTGTTATTCCAATGCAACGAACTGTCTTTTCCAAACTCAGTATGGGCAGTGACCTATTCCCGCAATAAATGCAAATATGAGACTTTTAAATAAGCTTCGCAGAAAAAGGGGGATTGGGACTGGGAATGCCAAAGTCATACGTAGGGCATTTTCTCCCAATATCGCTCATAACTTCCTGGGATCCAGTCTTCTACAGCCCTACGTACTGCTACCTTTGATGTTCCCAGGGTCACAACTGGACTATTTGGTTCGTTTTGGATCCTCTTTTTGTAAGTTGATCTGCTTGCAGTTGCCTTCGATGCCCTGGTATAACTGGTATAACATACTCAACATTGTTCTAAATTTTTTTAGTAGGATATTAAACAAGTGCATTTTCGGTAATTCATTATTTAATAACCTGATCTAACCTAATATAGCATATCCTAAACAGATTTATTGAAGTGTATGGATCGGATTCTCCTGCCTCTGTACGGATAGGCGATGTTTGATTCCAGTAATCTGTTCCTCAGATTGCTGAGGAACAGTTTGGTTTAACAATAAACAAAAAAAAACAAAAACCATGGTTATCAGTAAGAGGGGTGAAGTCATAAGGATCCAGATAAAACATGAAGATATTGAACAAGTGGATAAAATGAAATACTTAGGAATCTGGATTACGGAAGATCTAAATCCGAAATCAGAAATTCCATCAATAAGGAGCAATCAGCCTTTTTGAAAATTAGGAAATTTCTGAGTAACCAAAGAACTCAATCTGAAAATCCGATATCGGATGGTAATATGTTAATATATTGTATCCATTCTATTCTTCTTTATGGTGACTAAGCTTGGACTGTTAATGTTGACATAATGAGAAAGCTGAACTATTTTGAGATGTGATGTTTTATGAGAATTTTGAAAATACCATGGAAAAGTGATGTCGCACAGAATGGGAAGAGACAGAGAACTTTCAACATTAAAAGGAGAAAGACAGCATATTTGGGGCACATACTTAGAAATGACAAGTGCGAGTTGTTGCAGCTGATTATGAAGGGTAAAATCGAAGAAAAAAGGGGTCCTGGTAGACGACAAATATCTTGGCTAAAAAACATTCGCAACTGGACCGGGTTAAACATGCAGACGCTTTTAAGAAAAGCAGAAAATAGAGACGAATTTGAAACGGTTATAGCCAACCTTCATTAGTGAAGTCAACGCTAGAAAAAGAAGAAGAAAGATTGCTAACAATTGTGACGATAATATAATTTTATCGTCTAGAGTACGCCAATGAATTAAGTAAAATGTGTATTTGTACCGTCTTGGACGATATAAAAGTCGGATCGAAAAGCCTAGTTGATTATTATTCTTGGAGCGTTGATCGAAGAATAATAGACAACAGCGAGGTATAAGAGGTGAGTTTATGTAGGTAGTATTTCCCGACCATTTTCCGCTGTCGTTTTGGCGAGCTGAGCGAATCCGACAGTTTTCCTCTTACCTATCCTGTTGCCTATCCTTATACGAGCAGTGATCGTATATCCCTAATATGTCTTTTCATCTGGAGAGCTGAGCGAGATTCCCTTTCTTCCCTTTCCTTATAAATTCATGTCGTATTAATAAAAGCAATTCCTATTTCACGCGATCGTCAAAATCATTCATTCATGTACAAAATATCGTCACATCGTCGGCCCGAACAGAAAGCTCGATGCGTAGATTATAAATATAGTTTATTAACGAAATTAACGAGTCAGTGCGTTACACAATTCTTACATTGTAACGAAATTAACGAGTCGGTGCGTTACACAATTCTTACATCGTAGGTGTTAATTAAATTAAGCAGTAATTTTATTAAAAATGTAATAATACTTACAATTCGACTAGATTCCGAATTGGTCATAGTCTTCGCAGACCCTAAGGAACGTAATACTGTAAAAGCAGCAGCCAAATGCTTAAACGCGTCAGTCTCTGGACCTCCCCCTGCTACGGCAAACAGTTGTCGCAATAGTAACATAGAAACATGGCTTTTGCCAGAACCACTGGTTCCTAAAAGTATAAAGAAAAATAAATACTTAAACGAAAAAATGTGTTTTTCACAATAAAAGGAAATTTTTTTTGTTATTTTACTATTCTACAGTAGTAAGTGTCTAGTAGCTGATCTTGCTTGGCTAATCGTGGAATGTATTTCTTTATTATATTACTATTTGAAGGTTTCTGTTGGTTTTATAGTTCCCATTTCAATTTGTAGGCTTTCTGGTTTTTCGCCTGCAACTAAGTACTTGGTTTATTTGTGTATTAATTGTGAGGACCCACTTGGTGTACTTCTCTTGCAGTTTTCTAATCATATGGTCTATATGTATATAATCATATGGTCTATCTCTTCAACTAGAATTGCTTGGTCGTCAGCGAAGTGTATCGTGTACAATATCTCGTCTTCAATTGGGTTGCTCATATTGCAGCACTTCCTTCTCCACACTGAGGGCGCCCCATTTAGATATAATATTTTGAAAAGTGTAGAGTCTCTGCACCGTCTTGCCTTAGACTCTTACTAACAAAAATTTCTCTACCTAATTTGTTTCCAGTTTTACTGTTTACAGTCATACTTTTTTTAAACTGTTCTACTGCTTTTATAGTTTTTTTTTGTTTATTCCTTGTTTTTCATTGCTATCCAGAGCATTTAAAGTGGAACAATATCGTTCCTCTGTTTAATTTTTTTTTTTTTTATTTAAATTTATTTTGCAATCTGTTGTGTCAACAATAAACAAAAGTAATTACATTGACTAAGGACAAGAAAGATTTTACCCACTGGCAAAATCAAAGTACAATTTTTATAAAGTTCTGTACAAAATAATTACATTTCATAACTACTAACTCATTAGTTTAAAAGTTTACTCTAAATGGTAAGTCCAATGGTTTGAACCTCTTTAACCTACGCTGTTCTTGGGAATTGTCTAGGAGGTTAAGTGCAAACTGGTTTTCATGATCCTCCAACTTGGCAATGTAAGCAGCGCTACGTTTTGTGATGACTTCTTGTACCGTATCAGTTTTAAGGTCTCGATGAATAATTCTATTGTTGATGTACCAAGGTGCATTAGTGATGGTTCTGAGGGTTTTTGATTGGAAGCGTTGGATGATTTCGATGTTGGAGTGACTGGCTGTTCCCCATAGTTCCAACCCATATGTCCAGATTGGCATAAGTATTGCCTTATAGAGCAGCAATTTATTATCCAGAGATAGTCTTGATGAACGGCCCATTAACCAATACATATTTCTGAATTGGAGACCTAGTTGCTTTCTCTTGGTCCAGATATGTTTCCTCCATGTGAGACTTCTGTCCAAATGAATACCAAGATATTTTACATCGTTGGCTGATGGTAATTGGTGATTGTTTAAAGTTACAGGAGGACAAGTTCCTCTTCGTGTTGTAAATGTAACTTGAATAGATTTTCCTTCATTCACTTTAATTTTCCATTCCAAAAACCAAATTTGTACTCTGTCTAGATACGCTTGAAGGATATGCGAGGCATAAATAGGGTCTGTGTGTGAGGCTAGGATTGCAGTATCGTCGGCAAATGTTCCTAGCATCATTTCTTCTGTAAGTGGTCTCTCCTCTAGTGGTTCCTGAAGAGGTGGAGGTATATCTGCGGTAAACAAGAGATACAAGGTAGGTCCCAGCACGCTACCCTGTGGTACGCCAGCTTTGATAGAATAGAGTTTGGAACTTGCATCTTGGTATTTAATAAAGTAACACCTACCTGACAAATATGACTCAAGAAGAATGTAAAAGCTGTGCGGTAATGTCTTTTTTAGCTTGTATAGGAGGCCTTCATGCCATACCTTGTCAAATGCCTGCCTAACGTCAAGAAATGCCGCTGAACAGTACCTTTTGGCCTCAAAATCAGCATTTATATGTTTTACCACTCTGTGAACTTGTTGGATTGTTGAGTGATGGGATCGAAATCCAAACTGGTGGTCTGGAATTAGATTTTTGATCCAGGGTTCGAGTTTTTTTACTAATAGTTTTTCGAAAACTTTAGACGTGATTGGCAAGAGGCTGATTGGCCTGTACGATGTAGTTTCTTCTTGAGGTTTCCCCGCTTTTAGAATGGTTATTATCTGAGACACTTTCCATTGATCAGGAAAGTAACCTAAGTTTAATATGGCATTGAATATAAACGTTATAAGTTTTATGCATTTGATAGGTAATTCTTTCAATACTTTTCCACTGATCAAATCGTACCCTGGAGATTTTTTATCGTTTAAATTATTAATAGCCACGATGACTTCGGACGACTTAAATTTCGGAATAGGCAAACTCATTTGATATGGACTTTGAAGAAATGAGAATACGTCTACTTCCACAGGTGAATTCACTTGATTGGGAGTAAATACTTCGGAAAAATACTCTGCAAAACAACTTGCTTTCTCTTGTGACGAGCCGTATTCTCTGTCCGATTTTCTAATTGGAGGTGACGGTTTCTGGGGTTGTTTCAGTTTTCTCGTGGCTTTCCATAGCGAATAATCGGTATCTTTAGTGGAATCTAAATTTTCCAAGTAGTACTGAAGTGATTGGTTTTTGAGATCTTCGAAGAGCTTTTTTAATTCCCTTGATGCACTATTGAATCTACGCTTATCAGCAGGATCTCTGGTCTGTTGCCATCTTTTCCTCAGTCTTCTCTTTAGCAAAATTTTTTCTTTGACAACTTGTGGGCAGTCATTTATTATGCATTTATTTTGTATTGTTGGTGTTGCTTGCAAGGCAGCTGATTGGATATTTGTAGTTAGTTGTTCCACAGCAAGAAAAATGTCCTCTGTGGTTTTTAGTGGAATGTCTAGAGACACCTTGTTCTCCAGGATAGATCTGAATTTTGGCCAGTGTGTGCGTCTGTTATAAAGTGAGGGGGATATTTCTTTAATAAGTACCTGGGTTCCAACTGTGAATAGTATAGGCGAGTGATCAGAAGATAATTCGTAGCATGATGTAGGCCTCTGTTTAATGTAAGTAGAAATTATACCTGATAAGATTATGGCTTGAGGATATCCAGTTTCGGATTGCTGTCGAACGGCCTCCTGGACAACCTTATTTAATTGTGGACTTAACGCTATTCCCCTTGTACTGCTCAGTGTCAACGGATTGCCGACCTCTTTGTACGGATTTACACACAGCAGAATCGGACCAACGTTTGTCTAAAATAAAATAATATGAATAAAAAAAAATTCGTAATATAAATTGTTTTTAATCATTATTTTTATAATGTCGTGATCTAATGTTGCGATATTAGTTACGTAGCGTATAAGATTTTACGTATTTTAGCAAATTTTATAAAAATCTATCAATACCTAAGCCATTTCCTGGAACTGTAAAAATTTAACAATGGTACTATCAAAAGGAAACTGAATAAGTCTTGACCCTTGAATCTTATTTAAAAATACAGTTTAAATTTTTTTTCTAATTGTGAAAGAATAAAAAAGGTGGGCAGAATAGTAGAAAATCTTCTGAGCGCTGTAACAAAAATTCTATCGGCATTTATTTTCGGATACCAGTAAAGTTTTCAATAATATTCGGAGTAGAGGCAACTTTATAAGTTAAGGAGTTACTAGAATACGCTGGTGTCGAAACTGTCCCTTAAACGACCGTATAACCACGCAGACATCCCTAAACATATTCGAATCTAAGACGGAAACTCAAAAGAGCAATTTAGATTTTCTAATTGCCTAACAAATTCCAAAACCTACAACTTTTACTTTTACTACAATTACTCTGTTACCTCAAGTCACATTCCAATTGAAACAATCATCTATCAAACTAAAGAAGCAATCTCCAATTTACCTTCCGAAGTTGATGAAATGAGACTTCTTCCTTACATCAAAGAAGGTGTCACTGACAAAATCTGCAAGTCAAGAGGAATACAGATAATATTTACCCCTTACCCATTTAAAACTTTTATTTCTTACGTGATCAATAAAAGACAACATTCCAAATGAACAACATTGAGTTTATGAAATTTCTTGTACCTCCGATCGTTTTCTAATTTACCTATGCTTTGTGGATCTCACAAAAGCATTTGACAAAGTCGAAAAACAGTCACAATAAAACAAGAATAAAAACGGATCATGGGCTCACCGAAGAAATAAACATGTCGGCAGTAATCAGGCAGGGGATATCCACAGTCCGAGTCTCTTTAACATGATCATGGACATGTGGTTGATACAATACTAATGGCAGAAAATAAAGATGCCCTTCATCGCCTTCTTTACAGATTCCGTATAAAGTGTACAAGTGAATCATGTTGATATTATATCCCACAAAATGGAGACAGAATGGAACCAAGAAGAATCGTGAAATAGACAAAAACACATAAACCCAATACAAAATTACCACTAGTACGTCAGGGAAATCAGGCAAAAATATAGCATGTTCGGGACACTTGACCAGCCAGATTGCAAATGGATTTTTTGGGTACTATATACCTAATACATTATAAATATAAAAATGTTTGTCACAGTTCGGACGAGAAACTTAGTTATTGACAAATAAGGGTCAAAAATGGCATTTTTTCGTTTAAATCGCTACAGGTAAAAATAGGGTAATTAAATATCTTATTTATAATATCTTTCTTTTAGTAGATGAGTCAAGGTTTAAAATAGCGCTTTTTGAATTTTTGGTCCTAAACTAAAATAGTTTGGAAACTAAAATTTCGAAAATAAAAAATGTTCTATAACTTTTGCGAAAATGATTAAGTCTTTCATATTGCACGAAAAGTTGAGTCAAACAGTCCATACAATGCCCAAAAATTTTCAAGACGATTCGTCAATTAGTTTAAATTTTATTAAATTTGTTTATCCCAAAGAGCTGTTTTTCGCAATGTTATTGTTCAGAAAAGAATAATGATACAGCAATTATGTGGAAACAACATGAAAGAAGAATAGTCATATTTTCAAAGCATTTAAAAAAAATAATTAAAAAGTCATTTTTGTCACTCAGAAAACATTTTACTAAAATAGAGTCATTTTTGGCCTATAAACAATTTGAATAACTTTGTTAATATTGACTGTAGGCTAAAACTACAATGGAATTTGAAAAATTGGTATTTTTTAATTACGGTCAAAGTTAGCCACTTTTTTTGTTCAATTGACGACTACTTTGTTTATAACAATTAAGCAACCTAACTAGAGCCATTTTGAAGTTAAAGGTACATATATAGTTTATGTGTAAAAGTTTGAGTAAACTTTGAACCTCAACAGAGTGGTTAATAAAGTTTTAAAAATGGCGTCATAACTGAATGGATTCGTGGTCGGTGGAGGGGAATTATTAAAATCCGGGCACTCAAAAAGTGAAACTGATTCTTCAAACGTATGCTGCGATTAATATCCCCGGAGCTTGTTGATGGATTTTGATCATAATTTTTTAAATTCATATGGGCTCGTAGTCTTATAGAGTACGTTATGTACACACATTCCCACATAATATTTCAAAATGTTAGGGGGAACTCCACTTATCACTCAGGGATATGAAAAATAGATTACGACCGATTTTAACACCTACCGAATATACATATATAATTTCATAAAAATCGGTTAAGCGGTCACGGAGGAGTATGGCAACTAACACTGTGACAGGAGAATTTTATAGATGTAAATATATAGATGGCTATTAAGAAATAGGGGTTGGTGATAGAAGAGTGAAAATTAAGGGTTGTATGTATTTTTGAATTCTACATAATATAAAGTTAGGGTACAGTAGGAAAAATGAAAAAATACCCATGAACGAACATATAAAACACGCTGTATTTTCCGGTCACCGTGTCACACAAAAAATTGGCAAGTGCAAGTACATGCAATAACTATTGTTACATGTACTTGCACTGGACAATTTTCTTTGTGACACGGTGACAGGAAAATACAGCGTGTTTTATATGTTCGTTCATGGGTATTCTTTCATTTTTCCGACTGTAGATAATTTTGTCAAAAAAAATTTTAAAAAAAATGTCAGGGGGGCAACCCCCCTTATAACTTATGGGTATAAAAAATAGATTAAAACCTATTTTTTGTCCTATAGGATATACGTGTAAAATTTCATAAAAATCGGCCAAGCCGTTTCGGAGTAGTATGGTAACTAACACTGTTACAGGAGAATTTGAGGTATATAGAAGTAACTGTGAATAATTAAATAATAAAAGTGGCTAACTTTGACCCTAATTAACCTAGACAAAAAGTTGTTTTCTGAAAATTCGTGTAAAAATACCAGCTTTTGAAATCCTAAAATAGATTTACTCTATAGTCAATATTAACAAAGCTATTCAAATTGTTTATAAGCCAAAAATGACTGTATTTTACTAAACTGCTTTCGGAGTGATATAAACGACTTTTTAATGATTTTTTTCAATACTTTCAAAACATAACTATTCTTCTTGCACGTGGTTTCCGCAGAATTGCCATATCATTATTATTTTCTGAACAATAACATTGTGAAAAAAAAAGCTCTTTGCGATAAACAAATTGAATAAAATTTACACTAACTGACGAATCGTCTAAAAATTTTTTGTGCGTTATATGGAATGTTTGACTCAACTTTTCATGCAACATGAAAGTCTTAAGGCCATTTTCGCAAAAGTTATAGCACATTTTTTATTTTTGAAATTTTAGTCTTATTTTGCAATTTTCGAAGCAAAAAATGATCAAAATAAAATTAAAAAGTGCTATTTTAAACCTTGGCTCATCTACTAAAAGAAGAATATTATAAATAAGATATTTAATTACCCTATTTTTACCTGTAGCGATTTAAACGAAAAAAATTCCATTTTTGGCCCTTATTTGTTAATAACTAAGTTTCTCGTCCGAATTGTGACGGGCATTTTTGTATTTATAATGTATTAGGTATATAGTACCCAAAAAATCCATTTTCAACCTGGCTGCTCAAGTGTCCCGACAAAAACCTTATTTCTCTGGACTATAGGAAGACTTTCGAAGAGGTGATATGACAACTGGACGCCAACATCACAAAAGCAGGGATGATAGAATAAACAGGACCATGTCCTACAACAACAAAAAAAGATAATAAAGCAGAATATATGTAGTGTACAATGCGTGCAGACAATGATTAGAAGATTGATATCTTAAGGACATTAATATCTTAATTAACGTCAACTTCCAGTTAAAACTTTTAATAATAATCCTTTCGTTTAGCGACCAATTTTAATCTGTGTCTATATTTATAGGAACTAATAGCATAGTTTTGTTGTAATGGTAGTTATCAACATCAAACCATATAATTAAAAACGGCAAAAACACCATGTACGATGATGACAATGCAAAAAGAAATGTTCTACATATTAAATCATGAGAAAAAACTTTGTAAAGATACTAATAAATACCGTTGCCGGCAGTGGCGTAGCTGAAGATTGCGGGGCCCCCCGCGACAATTTTTGTGGGCCCCCGTATTATAAACATAATACAACTAATAACAGTATAATTACTAAAATATGTGTAAATTACAATATTTGAAATAAAATAAAAATTTTATTTTTGGAGAACAAGCCTACGTTCTTTCCGATGAGGCTCCAATAAGAGCCGAAAATCGCGATTCAAGGGACTGGACTGCGCTCCGTATTCTAATTGAAAAGAAAGATTGTTTTGCCTTCGCATTGCAACTGAATTAAAAATAAAATTTTTATTTTATTTTTATATTGGTCTTTACTCCTTCGAGTAACTAGGTCCATTTTCTGTTGGAATTTACCAGCTGAACAGACGGGGTCGTGAATTGTAAGTTTTTTTAATTATCTCTTGTCTTCTTCGCTTCAGCATCCATTTGGCTTGCAAATTTTAGAAGCCTTGGAGGTGCTACCAAGGAAATGGACCAATAAGTTTTCGATTTAAAAATCTTTTAGTAATATTTTAATATTTTCTAAATATTATTAATAATGCTATTAGGATCGAAAACTTCATCTTTTTTCATCTCTTACAATTTTTGGCCTTTCTTTATAATAAGTCTTCATTAGTTTATGAATAGACATGAAAATGTATGAATGTATGAATAGACATGATTAAGATACATGTATCTTAATCCGACAAACCTGTTAGTAAGTTGTTGCGATATTATATTCTAAATTTACATTAACTACAAAACTTTTTTGCTAAAAGTTATTTTTTCGTCGCAGCTGAGCTCATCGTAAATTTTTTTATACGTTTTATCCATTTATTTTTAAATTCCTCTGTATTACCCCACTGTTCTGCTATTTCTGCTGCTTTTGCTAAGGTTTCGGAAAACGAATTTCTCATTTCTAGATTATCACGAGTTTTTTCAAAAAGTTGAAGGGCGACTGTTAACTCTGCCGTTTCAGATTGTAAAAGTGTTGATATTAGATTAATAAAGTTAAGTATTTTAGAGTGAATAGTAGTGCTAACGAAAAATTTAAAATTATTCATATGCTCTAATAATGCATTAACGTATAATTTTTTATCGTTTTTTAGATAGCAATGAAATTTTCGTTAAAGATTTCATTACTTGTGGGAAAGCTCGACACAAAGCTATAACAGCATCATGTCTGGATGACCACCGGGTTTCACATAACCTAATAAAAACAATTTTTTAAATTAAATTAATTAATTTGTTTTCAGTTTCTTGATGAGCCAACAAACTTATAACTTCGTTTTGTATTTGGGTGCTCAAGTAATTTGTTTTTTTTAAGTTATTGTTTTTATCGATTAATTTAGGTAAAACAGGATCATTTTTATCTAGTAAAAGAACCACCGACAAAAAATTACTTTTTGGGATTCACTTTCATCTAAACTGCCAACATGTCTAAGAAAGTACGAAACGCTAAATTGCACCCGAAAAGAGTAAGAGTTACGTCAATTACCCGCTTCATTATTTCCTTTCAAATTCCATATTTTGATACTTCTTAGAAAAATATGTTTTGGTCCCCAATTTAAAGAAAGTAGAGGTAGTAACACATTGAACGCCACGTGATTTGTATTTAACTCACGCCTTGTTTCGCCGAGGCGCTCAGTGAGTTAA
Organism: Diabrotica virgifera virgifera; assembly: GCF_917563875.1. Lineage (NCBI taxonomy): Eukaryota > Metazoa > Arthropoda > Insecta > Coleoptera > Chrysomelidae > Diabrotica > Diabrotica virgifera. The sequence continues at coordinate 20,651,836 of NC_065448.1, forward strand.
ATATAATTCACATTAACATTGAGATTCTGAACGTGGAGCCTGAAGGCACAAACAAAAAATTTTAATATGGCGGTTAATGTGTTAAGCTTGAAGGCTTTAAGGGGCCCCTCCTAATGTCGGCCCCCCCCGCCTTGCGGGCCCTGCGGGTATGTCAGCTACGTCACTGGTTGCCGTTCTGCTATACGCCTATGTGATTAAAAAGTTATAGTCCTGGATCCCGCAATACAAATAAAAGATTATTAATAGCAATCTGAAAATTTGTTCATAGCTTAACGGCGTCGAGTCGGACAAACTTTGATGTATGGGAACGCTAAAACGGGAGAATCGTTAATTGTGGAACGTGATAAACGTGTTACCCTGACAAATTTATGATTGTGAAATTTTTTTAAGTTTATTCAATAGCCAACGTTATACAGGCTGTTTCATTGGGAAACAAAAATACTTTAATGGTGAATAGAGGTCACCGAGCCGATTCTAGATATACTACATTTTTGCCCTACCGACTTTTATAACCGAGTCACAGGTTGTTTTATATATTTTGCCCATTTCTTTCCTAAGCCATAACTTTAGAACCACCCTGTATATTTTTTTGATATTTGGTACACATATGTCTCATTCAAAACCCAAATGACCGACATACTAACCATAAGAAAAATCCAGGTCCGGATTAACAAAAAATTATAAAGTAATTGTGACCTTAAAACAACACACTGTATATTCAAATTTTGAAAATCTGTTTGCATATTTGAGAAGAGCAATTAATTTTTAGTTATAAATTATTAAAGTTAATGAATAAATACTCATTTTAAAAATAACCAATATTTATTTACCACACTGGAACGACCCAATTACTAATGACAAGAAAAATCCAGATCCGGATTAACAAAAAAATATAAAGTAGTTGTGACCTTGAAATAACACCCTGTACATAGAAATTTTGAAAATTTGTCTGCGCATTTTAAAAGAGCATCAAAAACTGCCTTAAACGGTGCATGTCAAATTTTTGTGTAGATAATTTAATTACGGCAATTTTGAAATCATATTGATTAATTCTGTCAAGGTCACAATAAGCTGCCAGAAAAATGAAGAACAATCCCAATGTAATTAGAAAATCGATTCGAAATTTTTTAAAACAAGCAAGGAAATGCATCGAACAAAATGGCGGACATTTTGAGCAACTGTTATAGTTCAAATATTTTTAATTCATGTTAAAGTGTTTAAACGAATTTTTTTTTATTAGATATAGCTAAATTCTTTACTAAATCATTAAAATCTCCCAATTCTCGCAATTCTAATTTTTACTGATGGGCGTACAGCTACAAATCCAAAGAATCCATGAAGCCAGCGTAGTAAATAAGTATTAAGTATTTTTAAAATAAGTATTGATTCACTAACATTAAATTTTTAAAAGTTATTAATACATACCTGGTTTTTAATCTCAGAGTTCTTTAAATTTCAATATAATTTCAAAATTGATGTAATTAAATCAACGGCAAAAAAATTAAAATGAACCTTTAATCACAGTCTTCTATGCTCTTTTAAAATGCACAGACAAATTTTTAAAATTTCAATATACAGGGTGTTGGTTCAAGGTCACAATTACTTTATATTTTTTGTTAATCCGGACCTGGATTTTTCTTGTCATTAGTAGTAATTGGGTCGTTCCAATGTGGTAAATAAGTATTGATTATTTTTAAAATGAGTATTTATTCATTAACTTTAATAATTTATAACTAAAAGTTAATAATACCTGCTTTTTAATATCAGAGTTCTTAAAAAATTCAATGTAATTTCAAAATTAAAGTCATGAAATTGTCTGCCCGAAAAATTGAAGCGAATTATTAAACTTACATTTTTGTGCTCTTTTCAAATATGCAAACAGATTTTCAAAATTTGAATATATAGGGTGTTGCTTTAAGGTCACAATTACTTTATAATTTTTTGTTAATCCGGACCTGAATATTTCTTATGGTTAGTGTGTCGGTCGTTTGGGTTTTGAATGAGACATATGTGTACCAAATATCAAAAAAATATACAGTGTGGTTATAAAGTTGTGGCTTAGGAAAGAAATGGGCAAAATCGATAAAACACCCTGTAACCCGGTTATAAAAGTCGGCAGGGCAAAAAATGTAGTATGTATATCTAGAACCGGCTCGGTCACCTCTATTCACCCTTAAAGTATTTCCATTTCCCAAGGAAACACCCTGTATAATATACGAAAAAATGTTTGTCCGACAAAAATGTGGGAAATTTTAACCAGTCCGACACCTGTATGATATAGACAGTTTCGAATGTCGGACTACGAAAACTTCCCATGTATTTTGTCGTACAGAACTTCCAATTGATTTTTTACCCTTTCATTAAACTCTCGTGCAAAAATCGGACTGCTATTCATCACCAACATAATTCCTGTCATTTGATATGTTCTACGTGTCGGACTGGTTAAAATGCTCAACATCTTTGTCGGAAAAACATTTTTTCGTATATTATATAACGTTGACTATTGAATAAACTTAAAAACAGCCTGCTATTTTTCACAATCATAGACTTGTCAGGATGACACGTTTATCACGTTCGACAATTAAAGATTCCCTGTTTCAGTGTTCCCTTACATCAAAGTTTGCCCGACTAGACACCGTTAAGGTATGAACAAATGTTCAGCTTGCTATTAATAAGCTTTTATTTGGTACGCGGGATTCAGAACTATTACACTTTTCGAGAGCGTATCATTTGGCATTCAGTGGGAGATTTGCATTCAGTTCGTGTTTTCAACCAGGACTATATTTTAAAAGAATTACTGAATTATTAACAAAGAAAAACTGACGTTTTTATTGCTAGTCACTTTAGAGTACTTATAAATGACAGACTATGTGTGAACTAGCCTATAGGCATTTCACACACACAAATTATATCGAAATACATTTCGTAAAACGGAAAAAACGGCAAATTAGGGTTTAGTTGAAACGTGGAAAAATGTGGCCAGTCCCCAGAGCAACATTATTGTCAAAAACTCTAGATGTTGAGAATTTACTTCACTATAAATGCTTCTTCTTCTTCTTTCTTTTTGTATGTAGGCTTTAAAGCATGTTTCTTCTTCAATATTAGTCTCCTAAATTGTTTAAGTTATCGCATTATCTTTTTCTTGGTCTGTCAATACTTCTTCGTCCATTTATTGACTTATCTCGTGCTATTCGTACTATCCTATCCTCTGCCATTCTACTAATGTGTTCGCTCCACTCCTGTTTCCGTTTTGTCACCCATCCATTTATGTCTTCTACATTGCATGATCTTCTTATGTTTTCGCTTCTCTCCCTATCCAACAGACTTCCCTGATATTCGTCGGAGTATTTTCATCTCTGTTGTTTTTAGTAGTCGTCTCGTTTTAGATGTGTTAGGTCTTGTCTCCGGCGTGTACGTCAATATAGGTCTAATTGCTGCTTTATAGATTCTTGCTTTTGTGTCTTATCTTAGGTGTTTGTTCTTCCAGATTGTGTCATTAAGAGATTCCGCCGCTTTACTTGCTTTTAAGCTTTGTTGTACTTCATCTTCAACATCTCTGTAACTGGTTATATCTATTCCCAGATATCTAAACCTTGCTTCCTGTTTTACCATTTTCCCATCAATTTCGATTTTACATCTTAGTGGGTATTTAGATGTCATACATTTGTTTTTTTCTGCTGATATTATTATATTGTATTTCTTGGTTGTTGTATTGAAGATGTGTGTTAATCTTTGAAGATCGTCTTCTGTCTCGATGATTAATGCGGCGTCATCTGCATAACATAATATTTGGATTTCTTTGTTCCCCATTCTGTAACCATGACATTTACGTACTGCTTCTATTATTTCGTCCATTATTATATTAAAGAGCAGTGGGCTTAACGAGTCACCTTGTCTGACTCCGCTTTGTACTGTGCGTTAGTTTTCCATATATCTTTGCCTGTATTCGATTATGAAAGTAGATGTTTTCGATGGTTTGTATAATATTGATTTGTGTGTTTCTTCTACACAGTAAATGTAAGATGTCTTCGACTTGGATGCGATCGAAAGCCTTTGTCAGGTCTATAAAACATAGATATTCTGGTTTATTGTACTCAATGGCCCTTTCTGTGATTTGTCTCAGTACAAATACGGCGTCTACGCAGGATCTTCCGGATCTGAATCCTTGTTGTTCATCTGATAAAGTTGTTAGTTTATTGATTTTGTTGGTTAGGACTTTTGTGGTTCCGTCAAGTATTTTTGCCATTCGTTTGCTGGTATGTTATTGTATTCCTTCAAATCTGCCATTTCATTCCGTTGGTTTCTTATGAATCTCCATATTTGATTTTGTGTTCCGTAGAAGTCGCTTTCCATCCTTTTTGTAAACTGTTCCCAGTGTTCATTTTTTGTTCTTCTTACCAATTACTTTGTTCCATTTTGTATTCTTCTATAGGTGATTCTGGATTCTGGAATGTTTGATGTTTTATATTTCATGTAGGCCTCTCGCTTCTCTTTACATTTCTCTTTTATTTCTTTTCTGAACCATGGTGTATTGTTGTTGTATCTAACTATGCCTGGGGGGTTATGAGCGCGAAGTATGAGTGGAGTGAGTAGTTCAGAAGCCGCGTTCACACTCACAGCCGGTCCCAAGTCCGGATAAAAGAGGAGGGTTGATGAGCCAGGTTAGCATCCTACCCATTGTAAAAGAAAACAAAGCTCAAAGAATCGATGTAATGCCTTGGAACCCGACGGAACTGAAAAATGCGTACAGCGGAAAAGGAAAAGGCAATAATAAATGCAATCCCACTTTGTGGTTAATTTTTTGCCTTTTACACTCTATAAAGCAAGGAGACGACGAATAAAGGAGACGAAGGGGACTCTACAATATGCAGTTGGATTTCTTCTATTCGTCTAGGAAAAATTCCAACGAAAGTTGATTCCGTGTACTCAAAATATGAGTAAAATGAAAAATTAAAAAACCGCTTATGTTTCATTTTGGTTCAGAGATGATCGACATCCCCATACCTACGTTTCTGTCTGTTCAGAAGTCTTCAGTGGGGCTATACGAAAACCTCTGAAACGAAACCAAGCTGCCTATTTAAGCAGAATTTTGAGTACACGGAATCAACTTTACGAACAGACGGAATGTGACTGCATATTGTAGAGTCCTTTTCGTGTTCTTTATTCGTCGTCTTCTTGCCATAAATTGTAAAAGCCAGAGATTAAGGATGTTACCAGAAAGTGGTTCCAAGATTTATTGTTTAGATCTGGGAATTATCATCTCTCTCTCAATTATTTTGTATTTTACTGTATTGTTTAGGCTAGCTATTATATTCCAATTTGCATATTTTTATTTGCATATTTGAATTGAATATTTTTACATTTTAGGCAAGCACTACTCAATGCACATTGAGCAGTGTAGAACAGAATCATCCGATAAAACAAATCTAGAATAGGGAATGGACATACCAACTAGTACCATTTAACCTTAGACAAGATGAAAGTACAGTTACTTGTTTGTTAGCGATATCCGGAAGCAGGGACTAAATTCAGACCAAATACCAATTTCCACTTACGAAATAATTCCTAAAGAAGCCTCTGAATATTCATGTTAAAGATTCCTTTCATGTGATCCGACGATTTACTATCCTTTTCAAACTTCAATTAAAAATAAATTAAAATTAAATTAAAATTCTTCGAACAGTTACTCCTTTACTGGTAACCTATTTGGTGTTTTCATGCGACGTTGCCGAAGGTGGACTAGAACTTGAGGCTAATGAGGTTCGACGAACGCCAAAGAGAAAATCAAAATAGCCTGATCAAATAAAACACACATAATATATAGTCCAGAGAAATAAGGATTTTCTCGGTACACTCAAAGATCCAGGTAGCTGAAAAAAAGATAAAAAAAATTAATTAACATAGTTAAAAATCCTAATGCCAAATTTTTTAAATTCTGTAGTTTATAAACATTTAGAATAACTTTTTTATACAACCGTGTTAAAAATGCAATTTTTAGCACTCCATACGAGCGTTAAAAATGCTACTTTAAGGCACTAGTGCTTTAAAAATTTTAAGGCACTGCAGTTCGTATTGACCGTATAGGCAATTTTGATGTAATGTCAAAACAATATAAAAATGGAATGTCAGTCAAGTTCAAGTAAAAGTTTTTGTAGATATTGTCCTGTAATTACGTTTGTAGAAAAAATATTGTATGATATTATGCGTGTTAAAAAGTACATTTTTAAGGCACTAATGTGAATTGCAGAACTCGCTTCGCTCATTCTGCTTTTGAACTTCCACAAACGTGCCTTAAACGTGCCTTAACACTTTTATCATAAATAACTATTTAAATGTTGTCCGTAGAAATAATCTTTTTATATATTCGAAAAGCTAGTATTTTAACACGAATTTTCAAATAAAAAAATTTAGCCTGGGCTCATTTGGGACAAAGTTAGCCATGTGTTTTTTTTTTAATTCACAGCTAATTTGTGTATAATAATTAAGGAATTTCATTAATGCCATTTTAAAGAATGGGATTTGTATTTTTATTCAAAAAATTTGCACAAACATTGTACCTTCACAGCACTCTCTACGTTTTTCAAAAAAGTAATTCAAACGATTACTAGGGGGAACCTACAAATCCACCGGGTTAAAATACCGAAAAAGCAATTTCAAACTAATACCATTTTCTGTATCACCGGAACAACTCAATGGATTTTGATCTTTCTTTTTTAATTTGTATGTAATTTCTACGTACATTACAAATATGCAATTTGTTTATAAATTTATTAATTAATAAACAGTCTAATTTGGTTAAACAATTCTTGAAAAAATATTTTTTTACGAAAATCTATTTTTTAATCACAGTATCATTAATGATTATAGAAAAAGATAAAGTACACTTTAATAAATAAATTATTTTTATTAGATAATTATTTAGTGAATATAATTTATTTATAAAAGTATACCTTAACTTTTTCTATGATTAATAATGATAGTATGATTAAAAACATGGATTTTTGGGAAAAAATATTTTTTCCAAAATTGTTGTAAACAAGTTAGACTGTTTATTAATTAATAAATGTCTAGACAAATTGCATATTTGAAATTGCAAATTAAAAAAAGAAAGATCAAAATATATTCAGTCGATCCCGAGATATAGAAAATGATAGTGGTTTTAAGTTGCCTTTTTTAGTTTTTGAACTCGTGCATTTGTCGGCTCCCAGCTCCCCCTTCACTTACCACGACTAGTCACCGATTGAACTATATTTTTAAAAATTCGTGTAAAATACCATTTTGAATATGTAAAATGATTTTTTCTACGGACAATGTTTTTAAAGATAAAAAAGATCAAGGCAGGTTTTGTTTATATTTGATTCAGAGTTGGACCACCATCTCCATATAGCTATTTCAGCATCCTTATGCCTCATCGGTGAAGCTCAGAAGTCTCAACTCTTTTACAACAGAAATGTTTTTAAAGTTATTCTAAATTTTATAAGCTACAAAATTTCAAAAATTTGGCATTAGGATTTTTGACTATATTAGATAATTTTTTTTTATCTTTTTTTAGTACATTTTGATAGTATCACTTTTCTACTTTCATTTGGCAAGCGCAGAATTTTTCAATCTTCATTTTTTTCTGTTTTATGTTACTGCAAAATAAAGGTCTCTGGGATAAACAAATAGAATAACTTTTAAACTAATTAATGGATCGGTCTCAATTTTGAGGGTTTGTTAAGTACCCCAATACCCAACTTTGCGTGAAACACTAAAGTTCTAAGGTAGTTTTAGTAAAAGTTATTAACAAATAACGATTTTCACTTATTTTGCGTTTGCGTAGCAACAGATTAACTTTTTAACTTTCAAAAATCGGAATTTTGAAGGTTCTTCAATGTTCTAAAAAATTAAATTTTGTATTTTTATGTCAACTATTTAGCTTTTGAATGGGGTGCAAAAAATCTAAAAAATCGCGATTTTTGCACTAAATTGTTAATAATTAAAAAACGGACGCGAACTCTAGTCAGGAAACAGGTAGGTTTTCTTCCTGTAGGTCTCCAATAACTAAAAAAGTAGTCAGCTACCTTGATCTTTGAGTGTCCCGAACATGGTATATTTATAGCTTATTTCCCTGGCGTAATAGTTTCAAAAGATATGCATTACCCGTATCCGTATCACATAATTTAATATAAAATAAACCTTTTTAATATAAAATACACATTTTGTTATTTTTGAAGTGAATACTTCTTATTGCTCGATATAGAACTTTAACGGGACTAAAATCGTATTTGGCGTCATTCGTAAATCGAGACGCGTGTAGTAACTTTGCGGTATACCGTAATACATAATATCTATTCGCTTATTTTAACTTTCTTAGTAAACTGAGTAGGAAATCCCGAATGTTCTATTGTTTGACTGGTTTCACGGTGATTTTTAGTATAAATCACGAATTTTATATTATTGACTGAGTATGGGATAGTTGTTGTTCTTCTTTATGGCTTAGAAGCGTGGACATTAAAACAAGTCCATCTGAATAAGTTGGCCGCCTTCGAATTTTGGTGTTACAGAAGAATCCTACGAATATCATGGATTCAAAGAATGTCAAACGTGGAAGTAACTAGAAGGATAAGAAATCAACCGGAAATAATACTAACTATCAAAAGAAGACCTACGAATATCATGGATTCAAAGAATGTCAAACGTGGAAGTAACTAGAAGGATAAGAAATCAACCGGAAATAATACTAACTATCAAAAGACGAAAACTTGAGTACTTGGGAAATGTGATGAGAGGGCAAAAATACTCATTATTACGGCTTATTATGCAAGGCAAAATCCGACGAAAGCAAAATATGGGAAGACGAAGAACATCCTGGCTTAAGAACTTAAGGGAATGGGTCGAATGCAGTAGTGCATAGCTATTTAGAGTGGCAGTCAACAGGGTCCACATTGCCATGATGATTTCCAACCTTCTATAGAAGATGGAACTTAAAAAGAAGAAAGAAAATTGAAAGTAGAAATTTTCTATTATTTACTGGGTTCGGAATGGTTCCATCCCTACAGATGTTGATTAAATTTAATTAAAATGAAATAAAATTAAGTAAAATTAAATAAAATAAATCGAAACGGATCAAATCGAATAAAATCGAATCGATTCGAATTGAAACGAATTTAATCTAATCGAATATAATCAAATATGTAAGAAGTATTACTTCTGTCGGTACTCCGCAAGTTCCACGCTCCTTTTTTATTTTATTAAAATATTATTTACTATTTAGTTTTATTAAATATTATTTACAATTTACTTTTATTAAATTCAAATTACAAATTTAATTTAGAAAGTCTCAGATGAAAACTGTTTCCTTCAACTTTGCAGAATAAATCATAAAAATTTATTTTTTTTAATCTTTTTGTTTTCACCTGAACTTTGATATTTTTTTTTTAACATCCAACGTTTATTGCAATCTGTCTGATCACAAACAATAAGCAATACATAATATTATTGAAAAATAACACAGATGGAAGCCGCCCAGTGGCGAGCACCCAGTAAGACATATAACATTATAATTTTAAAATAAGACATAACAATTACTTGGAACATAATACATAGATAAAATTTAGTATAGTGGACAGTTCAGACAATAAAAATATGATTATTAAAAGTCTAAGGAACATGAATAAAAATACGAAAGAAGTTTAAAAATCACTAACACTAAAACATGATTATTTCACTGCACTATGACACTGCACTCTGTTGTTGCTCTGATGTCCAGATGTACTAGAGGTCCAAAGGGTCAGGTCTTTTTAATCGTCTTTCATGAGAAATGTTGAGCAGGTCTGTGGCGAGTGGATTTGGATGGCAGGATAGTCTTGTCTTGTATCTAGAATTTACAGCAGATATTGCTTCGCTAACTGTTGGTAGCTGTAGGTCGTGGTGCAATCTCTGGTTCGTAACATACCAAGGGGCATTGCAGATCTGGCGCAACACTTTTGGTTGGAACCGTTGAAGTTTTTGAATGTTGGTATTACTAGCTGTTCCCCATATTTGTGCTGCATATAGCCACACCGGTTTTAAAATGCATTTATAAATCATAATTTTGTTCTCCAGGCTAAGATTTGATTTCCTACTCATGTACCAATACATTTTCCTGTAGATTAGGCCGAGTTGAAGACGTTTCTTCCAGATGTGGGTGCCCCAATTAAGTTTACTATCTAAATGAATTCCCAGGTATTTTACGGCGGTATTGACTGGTAGTGGAGTGTTATTTATAGAAACCGGAGGCGCGACACCTTTTTTTAAAGTAAATGTTATTTGTGTGGATTTTAAACTGTTGATTTGTACTCGCCACAATTTAAGCCAGCTCTCTAGTTCAGTCAGATGATTTTGCAATACCTCGGATGCTTCTGTTGCTATAGGATTTGAAGCCATTATAACTGTGTCATCCGCATATGTAGCAATTGTTGTATTAATGGTGGTTGGAAGATCCGATGTGTATATTAAGTAAAGTGTTGGTCCTAATATGCTTCCTTGTGGAACTCCAGAACATATTGGAAACAGGTTAGTAATTTCCCCTCCTCTTTTGTCTTGAAAAAATCTATCTGTCAGATAGGATCTTAATAGTGAACTTATGGGATAAGGAAATATGGATTTAATCTTGGAGATAAGACCTACATGCCAAACTTTATCGAATGCCTGTGAGACATCTAGGAATGCAGCTGTACAGTAATTTTTGTGTTCGAGCGAATTTCTGATAGTTTTTACTACCCTATGAATTTGCTCGATGGTACCATGTTGTTTCCTAAAGCCAAACTGATAATTAGGTAAAACATTGTTGCTGTCTAATGTAGGCTCTAGTCTTCTCAGGAAAAGTCGCTCGAACACTTTAGATATAATAGGCAACAAGCTTATTGGACGATATGAAGATACTTCCGCGTGATCCTTATTAGGTTTTGGGATTAGAACAATTTAAGCTACTTTCCATTGGAGTGGAAAGTAACCTGTTTTTAATATTGAATTAAATATATAAGTAATTAAGCTTACACCTTCGTTGGGTAGATTTTTTAGGACCAAACTAGATATTATATCATACCCAGGTGACTTCTTATTCTCCAGATTATCAATTACTTCTTCTACTTCAGATTTCTTGAAAATTTTAATAGGCGGAGCCATTTGATATGGTGCGTTTATGACTTCATGAATATCTTCTTCTTCTTCAGCTGAGACTTCCCTCTGATGCGGTTGAAATACCTCGCATAAATGATTTGCGAAAGTATAAGCTTTATCTTTGTCAGTTTTAGCCCATGTGCCATTTAGTTTCCTGATTGGCATATTCATTTGTTCGTTGTCTTTAAGTTTTTTTGTTAGTTTCCACAGAGAATAATTTGTATCATCTGAAGGTGAGAGGTTCTTTAAATAATTGTTGATTCCATTGTCTTTATGTTGGATCAAGTTTCTTTTGAGTAATCTGCAAGCTCTATTAAAATTTGTTTTATCTTCTGGGTGTCTAGTGAGCTGCCACCTCTTTCTTAGTTTTCTTTTTTCCAGTATAAGTGTATTTATGTGAGCAGGATACGACTCGGAGTTGTGTGTGTAGGTAATTTCTGGAGTGGACGACCAAGCAGCTTGCTGAATAACTGTAGTTAAGTGAGTGACTGCATTTTCTATGTCCCTGTCACTTTTAAGAGGCAAGTTTAGGTTAATGGATGATTTTATTTCTTCTCTATACCTATCCCAGTTTGTTCTTTTATTACACAGTGTTAGAAGTTTAGGACAATTGTGAATTTGGCTTAGTAGGTCTATGAAGAAAGGGGAATGATCCGATGATAGGTCAAAAGAAGGAGAAATTTGGATATGGGTGTGTGTTATTCCTTTTAATATAGCGAAATCAATAAGATCAGGAATTTTTTGTCTATCAGTGGGCCAATAAGTAGGCTGTCCAGTAGAGAGAGAAGTTAAATGATTCTCATTAATACTTTTTAATAATTCTCGCCCTCGTGAGGTTATGATTCTGGAGCTCCATTTGTGATGTTTGGCATTGTAATCTCCAGCAGCAATGAAACGGTGTCCGAGTATCTCAAAGTATTCAGTAAAATGATCAGCTTTAATTATTTTATTCGGTGGACAGTAAACAGCAGATAAAATAATCGAGCCTTGTGAATCTTCTACCGACACTGATGTAGCTTGAATGTTGACTCTGCTAATTTTGTTTATTTCATCATGCTTAATATTATTTCTTATAATAATTGCCGTACCTCCATGGGCTTTTCCTAATGGATGTTGAGTTACGTAGGTTGAATATTTGGGAATATTAAAATAACTCTTAATAGTCATGTGTGCTTCGGAAATAAACATAACATATAGATTATGAGAATAAATAAAAGCTTTTACTTCATGAAAATGATTAGTTAAGCCATTGGCATTCCAACAGCACATCTTAAGTTTAGTGTTGAAGATTAAGCTTAGATATCAGAAACATTATTAGATCAAACATCTTATCCATTCTTTCCATTAGTTTATGTACCACAAGTTCTAAATTGTTTTGTATATGTTGGGGAGTTGCTGTTTCTATTTCATGAGTAGTCTCATTTGTGTTAGTTGTATTTTTATTATCTTTTCCTGCAGCAATGTTCGCATAACTGATATTTGGTTGAGAGATTGACGAATGTGCAACACGAGGTGGTTGACTTGCGGTTTTTTCTCGAAGCGATGGAAATTTTTTCTTTTGCAGTTCTTTGTATACAGAACATCCCTTGTAGCTTGCAGGATGATTTTCTCGACAATTTACACATTGGACATATTTTATATTCTTTTCTTTTGGACATTTAGACGATAGGTGATCTCCTACGCATTTTACGCAGCGCGGACTCCTGTGGCAATAATTGTGTGTGTGGCCAAAATGTTGACATCTTTGACATTGAGGTAGTTCCCTCTTCGGATGCGGTGCCTCAACTGTGACAATAGTATTGAGTAATTTCGTGATCTCATATATATCTTTATTATTGCTGTGAATAGCCAGTTCTATATTAAATAGCGGCAGATCTTTCTTTGTGCCTCTTTGCTTAATATTAGAGATGTTCAGTGCAGTATGCCCGAGATCCAGCAATGCCTTTTTAATGTCGTCTGGATCTGTTGAAGGGTGGATATGACGTATAACAACTCGGAATCCTCGGTTTTGTTTTAGTTGGTATGTATGGTACTGAGTATTTTTTTCTGATAGAGATTTTACGATTATTGAGTAGGTTTTTGATGAATCAGCTTGAACTTTAATTTGATTGTTAGCAAGACATTTTAAAGTATATTTACCTGGAGTTATCTTCTGTAGTAATTCCTGTAGTGGTTTGATGCGTTCAACATTTTGTATAAATATGGGTGGTGGCTGATCCTCTCTTCGGTCTTCCAACGTTACAACTTCTTCACGAAATGTATCATCTTCAAGTAACTCGTATCTGTTAGATGTATGAACAGTTTTACTCAGCCAATAATCATTGAGTGTAGCTTGTTTGGTTTTTTTCAAATCCGGACTGTCGTCATTGCGTTGACGTTTATTATGGTGGACTGCTACCCATTCACCATCACTTTTTGCTACATCTGCATCTGGGAGATGTTCTTGCGGTTTATCTATTTGAAAATTTGATAAATGTGATTGTAGATCGTTGTTGTATGTTTTGACAATTTTCTGCTGTTCATCTAGTGGATTGGAACTGTCTTTTTGAGTGCTTACAGGTGGAGGAGTTCGTGCTAAGCTGTTTCTTCTAATTGCTGGATTTATGTCCTCACTGAATGGATAACTAGTAGATTGTTCCTGGTTATCGTGTTGGTAACTCATAGTTTTCCCCTAGTTATAGCTAGGAATTTTTAAAACATTCCGACATATTTTGATAATATACTGGCCTATTTTCTCTATATTTAGGTATATTTATGTTGATAAACTTAATAATTAAATATGTAGTAGAAATTACTTACTGGATAATTATTTTAGCATTAAACACTAACAATTTTTTGGCTATTGTTTTTCGGTTTCTTGATAACGATGGATTTATACTAATTACAATATGATAAGACAATAATTAGACAAATTGCTTCTTAATTACATGTGTTCAGCTCGAAGGTTCTGAACTGACTGACTTTGATATAATCTTTTTTTATTTAGCCTCGACATACACATTATACCTCGACAACTAATGGCCATTGGCATGGTACAGTGATTTCGCAATCAGGTAATGTAATGTGTAGTGTGTGTGTTCAGGAAATGTCTTGTTACTTCGTAAAGTCGACTTCATTGTCTTTACAAAGAGACGCTAATTGTATCCGAACGTCTGCGGTCCCTCCCTCCAGTAATAACCGATCCTACAATGATAAAAACTATTTTCATGTATTAATATTTAATAGATATAAAATTTGTTCAAACCTTTTGTACCGAATTACATTTTGTTTTTACTTTATTTGATCAGGCTAGTCGGCTAATGAGATTCGATGAACAGCGAAGAGAAAATCAAACCCAAAGCTTATTAATTTATTAATGGACAGTATGCAAATTTGAACACGAATGTAAATAACTTTTTCTCTTATTCTTTTGTTTTTTATTACCCTTTATTAATGTGTTTTTCGTAGCCTCCTAATTAGACTAATTTATTTCTTAATGTTTAGCAGCACTTTAAAAAGTCAGAAATGCTAATAAGGTAGTAAATCATAAGCACACACAGTGCACATTTCATATTTATAAGGAATTTATTTACATTTATTTACGCAATCTAATCTAATAAAATAAAGCGGACAGAAATTGAGGAATCTTTGATGGAATCAGCAAGTAAGCACCTGGGACAAGTAAGTAGAAAACAGGAAAAAGAATGGTTCGATGATGCCTGTAGGAAAAGGTTAGAGAAAAGGAATCAGGCACGACAAAGAATGATAGATGAGCCTAGTGAAAAAAATAGAAAGAAATATGAAGAAGAGAGAAGAAACACAAAAAGAATGTGTAGATATAAAAAGCGGGAACACATGAGTAAAAAGCTTGAAGATATTGAACAACACTATATCAATAAGAACATTAGAAATTTCTACCAAGAAGCAAAAAGAAGTAAAGAACAGTATTCAAGAGGACAAAAACTTTTACAGGGGCAAAGAGGGGCACCTAATAGGCGACAAGGAAGGAAACTGGATAGATGGAGAGAGCATTTTGAGGAACTGCTAAATGAGAGGCAGGAAGGTAATGACGAGGTTCAGATGGAAGTGATACAAGAAAACTACAACCAAGAGGATGTAGTGGGGCCGCCAACAGACGAGGAAATAATGGAAGTTTTAAGAAGCATAAAGAACAACAAGAGTGCGGGTATCAACGACATTCCAGGAGAAATGATTAAACATGGAGGTAAAATATTAGAAAAGAGAATATGCAGCCTACTAAAGATGATATGGGATCAGGAAGAAATGCCGAGACAATGGAGTCAGGCTGTAATATGCCCGATATTCAAAAAGGGAGATAAATCTCAATGTGAAAGTTACAGAGGTATCGCTTTGCTTGATGTAATTTATAAAGTCCTTGCCAAGGTTATAAGAAAAAAATTAGACAGATATATTAGTGTGCAGGTAGGAGAATATCAAGGTGGTTTTAAGAAAGGAAGATCTACCATCGATCAGATTTTCGTACTAAAGATGTTACAGTGCGGTACCTACGAACAACAGCTAAATATGAAGCTCCTGTTTATAGACTTCAAGCAGGCATATGATACAGTCGTAAGGAAACGCCTTTATCATGCACTTCGGTTAATTGGGATACCGGAGAAGTTGGTCAAACTGGTGAAAATGACACTCGAGAGAACAGAAAATCGAGTAGCACTGGAGGGTAGCCTCTCAGAAAAGTTTAAAGTACGAAGGGGTTTGAAGCAGGGAGACCCTCTATCAACTGTCCTTTTCAATTGTGTATTAGAGGCAATATTCAGAGAGAGCGGAATCAGAACACAAGGTACGATCCATGATAGAAGAACTCAGGTACTTGCATATGCAGACGACATAGTATTGATAACAAGAACAAAAAGAGAACTGCTAAGGGTATTTAACCTTTTTGAAAGAAAAGCTAAGCAGTACGGTCTGAAAATTAACGAACACAAAACAAAATTTATGGAAATGGGAGATACACTAAATGAAGAACAGGTTTTGAAAATTAGACTAGATAACGATGGAAAAGGGTATTTAACCTTTTTGAAAGAAAAGCTAAGCAGTACGGTCTGAAAATTAACGAACACAAAACAAAATTTATGGAAATGGGAGATACACTAAATGAAGAACAGGTTTTGAAAATTAGAATAGATAACGATGGAAAAGAATATTGTTTCGAGAAAGTAAAAGAATTTGAATACCTAGGGGTCAGTGTAACAGAGAAAGGAGATGAAGTTCCAGAAATTGAAAAAAGAATTGCGAAGGGAAGACGAGCAGTTGGAGCATTGAGCATACTTTTAAAAAGTAGTCTTATCTCAAGAGCAGCAAAATTGCGGTTATATAGTACGGTGATACAACCTACAGTACTGTATAGTAGTGAATGTTGGGTTCTGAATAAGAGAGAAGAAAATGCATTGGAAAGATGGGAACGGAGTGTGCTGAGAAAGATTTTCGGTGGTGTGAAAGTGGGAGAGAACGAATGGAGAAGACGGACGAATGCGGAAGTTCAAGAACTGTTTGGGAAGCCAGTAATCAGCCATATGGTAAAAACTAGAAGACTTCGCTGGCTAGGACATGTGGAAAGGATGTCAGGGGACCGATGGGCGAAGAGTATATTGTTAAGAGGTGAGGGAAGAAGAAGGAGGGGTCGACCGCAGAAAAAGTGGCTGGAAGCAGCCAAAGAGGATCTACAAAGAGCAGGCGTTGTAAACTGGAAGACAGCTGCCCTGGACAGAGTAAATTGGAGAAAGACAGTTGATGACAGTTGACGTGCTATTATATATATATATATATATATACTTTCTGTTGTTTTCCGGGTTTGACTCCGCGTTGAATAATTTTGGTTTTGAGAAAAACCATTATTTACTTGGTTATACTCTCTCTAACTGTTGGTTATACTTTTCGCACAATGTTTAAAATAATGTTTTATTTATAATTATAATAATTTCAGTAATAAAAAAGAGTCGAGGAAAAAATTAATGTACTGTGCAGTTATCTTGTCTTACCTATCAAGATTCCTGTTATGTTAACACCAATATTAATGAGTTTAGATACTACAGTCATTATATCTAATCAAAATTTCAAAACTTTCAAATTCAATCGTTTAGACTAGCACGCAAACGTTTAATTCTTTAATTGTTTATAAGACGACATATATTAGAGCTTAATCATTTTCCCAGATCTGACAACCTGGGATAATCTTGACACGAACGCAGAGACGGCCTCAGGCGCTCGAGCAGGTGTCGCCTAAGGTCAGTCGTGTTCAATGACCAATAGGTAAGTCCTGCAAGTCTCTTATAATTCAATTAACCAATTTATTTATTGTAATCGTTATACAGATTGTAAATAAATGGGATGATAAAAAAAATATAAGAAATATACACTGACCAAAACGAAAAAGGAGCTACTAACTTAATTTAATGTAAATTGTTTATTTTTCCCAACAAATAAACAAAGCCAACAGAATAGCAGGACGTCTTAAACACACTATCTGGCGCAAGACACATCTACGGACAGAAACAAAGGCCAAGATTTATAGGACAGTAGTTAGGCCAATTATGACTTACACTGCGGAAACCAGACCTGACACCACAAGGACAAAAAGACTGATGGAATCGTGTGAAATGAAAATAGTCCGAGATATCACAGGAAAATTATTATGGGATAGACAACGTAGCACAGACCTCAGACAAAGCTGTAATATAGAGAACATAAATAACTGGACACTGAAAAGAAAAATAGAATAGTATAGCCATATAAGCAGAATGGGAGCAGGAAGACTGGTAAGGATAGCACGAGATAGATCACCAAACGGCAGAAGGAGTATAGGAAGGCCAAGGAAGAGATGGAGTGACAACCTGGATATCTGATGAGGAGGCATCCGAAGATGGAACAGGCGCGAGCCTATTAAGGAAGCAGGAAGAAGAGGAAGAAAAAAAAGAAATTGTTTATTGTATTAGGTATAGGAACTTAAATATGTACGTTGTGCGTCCAGCCAGTAGACACATATAGTTTCTATAGACAAAAGAAAAAAACAAGTTTCTTATCTTTGTTTTTGTTGCATTCAGTAAAGAAGCAAAGCATTACATTTTGGAATCACATTTATCCGTTATTGAATTTCTGTCATTTACATAAGTTAAAGTTGTTGTTAAGAATTAATAATAGATTTTGCTGTGCTTGGAAGACCCCGAAGGCGCAGAGTGTATCTCACAGATATTCAAATTGCTAGGGCAATAACTTTAATTCGAGAATAAAGCCTGGACCAGACATGAAATCTATGCAGTTATTAGAAGACAAACTTATACGCATCGTGCAAGGGCAACTACAGCTTTAGAGGATCGACTTTTACAACTATGGGCCATCCGAGATTGTGGAAGTATTGCTCGAACGTTAAAAAATAAATTCAACCTCTGTTCAAAAGCTACGCATTCAAGAGTAAATACTCAAGTTATACGTAATCGGCTTCACGAACATAAATTGAATGAAAGAAGGCCAGCTAGAGTGCCTCCTTTGACCCTTACACATCGTAGAGCCAGACGCTTGTGTGCAGAAGAACACATGAATTGGACCAAGGTACAATGAACTAAAGTGATGTTTACTGATGAGTCCTAATTTCTTTTATATCATGTTGATGGACGTGTTAAGAGTCTGGAGAAGATCAGGCGAGCGCTTTTTGGATTCCACAATTCAAGAGACCCAGGCTTTTGGTAGAGGTTCAAAATTATGGTTTGGGGTAGTATAACTTTAAATGGCCGCTCTGACCTAGTAGTTATTCGGCGAGGAGCGATAACGCCAGAGCGGTACATTGACGAAGTTCTTGAACCACATGTTGCCCCGTTTGCTAAAAATATGGGTCCAGAATTTATCCCTCAGCAGAATTGTGCTAAATTTTTTGACTACACACAACATTCAGATTATGGAGTGGCCAGCGAGGAGTCCAGATTTAAATCCCATTGAAAACATTTGGGTTACACTCGGGAAGTGCTTGAAGGATCTTCAGCCACTAATACCTGGTTGCACCAACAGATCTTAAGCTTAAGACGTACCTTAAGCTCAGCTTGCGAAACATACGTGTTGCACCATTGAGTCTTAGATCAATTTTCAGCTTGCCACAATGGATTTCCACATGGATTGCATCTTAAATCTCGTCTCATTTCTGAGTGCTTAGATAAGAATTGAAAATTATGGTGCAACGTAAGAGAGATTTAAGGCGGCCCTATCTATAAGCTAATCTGGGCTAAGCTAGAGATTAAGATTTGTTGGTGTAACCAGGCATAAGAAACTTACAACATTGTAACGTTACAAACGTCACATCTTTGATATTTTATTTTTAAATAATTATTTTACTTTATTTTCTTTCCTATTTCATTAGTCATTATTTTCTTCTATTTGTTTTACCAGTTTACTTCGTTAAAAACTCGTTAGCGCCCTCTTTTATTATCTTCTATTTACTATATCTCTTTTCATTTAAATCATCAACTGAACATACTGAACGTACCCTGTATATCCTTACACTCTAGATATCTGTCTTTTAATACGGAACATGCCTGCCACTTCCTACGTCCCACTGTCATGGCAGTGACACTTCGTTTCTCAATTCTCAATATGGTGGTGGAAAATTAATTTCGGTATAAAAGCCAAAGAAGCTTCAAAATTAAAACATTTCTATTTCAACCATCATCTCTCTTGGGATAAGAATATTACATATCATATTTTAATTACATTTCTACATCTAACAGCTTTTTATAATCATTTTTACGTATCTAACCTAACCTCCAATGTCAAAGCATATGTTCTGATATTTTAGTTTTATATATATTTTTAACTTATATATTTATATGCATGTGAGTAATCAAATTATTTAACTATTCTGTCAGTATTAATTTTATTTTATTCCTTTACCAATTACTACTTTTTACGATTATTTGGCAAAGGCTCGTTTTGGTTTTTCTTCTTGATTTTTGACTTATACACGATTTATCTTTTAGTTTTTGGGATAAAGATCACAGTCCTCCCTCTGGGAGCTTCAAGAATCCTCAATCGCCGGCGATACAACAATGAGGACAAAATCATCTAGACTGCAACAATGAACTTCATCTGGACTGCAACAACCAACACATGTAGGCCTGGTGGCCCTGAACACCTACAACCCCAGAGCCCGTTGCAGAACCAACAGAAGTACCATTCGACATCAAGAAGTTACCATCGAACCAGATACCAAAAGCCTACATATTGTATAATCTACAAATTGTTAGTTTTTGGCAAGAATTTAAATATATTTGTTAATGCATTTAATAAGTCATATTTTTATTATATCTTTATTGAACAATAAACATGATCGGCTAAAAATACTGTTTTGTTTGCTTCTATTTTAAACAAGACGAACACACACCTTGAGAGACTGAGCCAAGCTAGGGTGAACGATAGCTATCTTGGTTAGTTGAAATATTATTTTCGAATGGTATTTCAATTAGGTGGGGTAGTCTATCGCCTTTTTTTTTCGTTTTAACATGTCGAGAAAGTTCTCGTGGAAGAATGAGAACAACTAGATCAAGAAACTATTCGAAATAAAATTGAAAGCATGCCTGGATGTTGTGCAGAAGTTCGGCGAGTTAGAGGAGCATATACACGCTAGTAATTTTGTTTTAAAATAATTTTTAGGAACGCTATTATTAAAAAAATAAATCGAATTTTTCACATTTGAAGGGTGAAGGAAAAAACAGGGAATGTCACATTTTATGAGAAATTGAAATATTAACACTTTCTAATAGATATTTTATGTATTTACTATTTACAGTAGACTGGTAGATAATAATTTGAACCGTCCGATAAATATGCCTATTTAAAATAGTACTGCGAAGGAAAAAAATTGGAAATGTCCACGCGTTAAAGATAAAAACAAGGAGAGTCCACTTGAACAAAAACAAAAATTAACTACTTTTTTATTGCGAGTTTAATCGTTTAGTTTCCTATGTTGGTTATCATTCTGGCTATGATGACTTTGTTGGTTGCTATACGGAATGGTTGTGCTGAGATCTTTCTATACCATACTCTTATGTTAGCAAGGCAGAATATTCTTCTTCGTTCTGGGCCCTTTTCCCTTCAATTTTACCTTGTAAACTGCATTGGAGTAGCTCGTAAGTACGGCCCTTCACGATGTTGACTAAATCTGCGGTTGTGTTCATGCTCCGTAGCTGTAGTACTTCTTCATTGGTGACTTTCTCTGTACATGGTATCTTCAGGATCCTTCTGTTCAACCATAGCTCAAAAGCCTGAAGTGTTAGAAACGGCACGGCCTATAAAGTTAGAATTAAGCGTAATGGAGTTTCTCAAGACATTAATGTGTGTTTTAAAGCATTCATGTCAACCCATGGTGTAACTAAGGGCAAAATTGAACACTTACAACAAAATTTAAAAGCTACAGGAACTACTGGAAAAGACAAACGTGGTAAGCATGGTTTCTAGAATAGAAAGTTGCATCCAGAATCGCGTGAAGCAGTATATAACCACATAAAGTCTTTTAAAACTAGAATATCCTATTACAGTTTACACGAATCTAAGAAAAAGTATTTACCAGAGAGTTTGAACATTCCAAAAATGTTCAACTTGTTCAAAGAAAAACATCGTACCATTAAAGTTTCTTACGTTACATATCAGCAAATTTCGTTTGTCCTTTGGTTACCCAAGATCAGACACATGTTCAGCATGTGATGAATTCCAGGCGAAATTAAAATCATTAAAGTATGACAAGGTTGCTGCAGAAATTCGCAAATTAATAATTCAAAATGAGTTACACCAACGTAAGACACAGACATTCTATAATTTTAAAAAGGCTGCTCTCAATAAGTAAAAAAAAATCAGGTGACCACTGCATTAAACTATCAAAAAAAAATAACGTATTTCCTTTTGTTATAATTTTTATTGCCATTATTATTGTCATCATTTTGTTTTCAGCCTTTCTATCAGTTGGTGCAACTAATGTTTGTAACGTAAAATATAACGTGATGTTTGGACAGTCCTTGTTTTTTTCAGTTTTTATTTGTAGTTAGCTACTTTTTAATTTTTTTAACTCTGTTCTTTAAAAATTTGGTTGAAATGTGTTTGTGTATTAAATACAATGTACTTTAAGTTTACTAAATAGACATAAATACTATTTCTTCAGTGCAATGGTTTAAAGATATGTAGTCACAAACATTAAATTTCCTATTTTCTCAAAACAACGATAACGTGACATTCCTTGTTTTTTCCCTTAACCCTTCATTTATCACTTTTTATTTTTTTTCACAAGAAAATTTACAGTTCACTTAAAAAACTTTGCAATACTTATAGCGAAAAGCCTAGATGTAATTTAAAAAATTATATATTTATAAAAATAATTAGTTCAAAACTACGAACATCTTTATAAATGGCTCCTTTTTCGTTTTGATCAGTGTATATATTAGAGCTTAATCATTTTCCCAGATCTGACAACCTCGGATAATCCTGACACGAACGCAGAGACGGCCTCAGGCGCTCGAGCAGGTGTCGCCTAAGGTCAGTCGTGTTCAATGACCAATAGGTAGTTAAAATAAAGTGAGTACTCACGTAAAAGTTGGATGCTTGAAATCGCGCTTGTAAACATTTCATGACTGCATCTTCAGTGAGCGGTCCATGAAGATGGATTAGATCTTCGAGGTTCGACGAGGAACCGCTGGAAGGCGCCTGAGGTCGTTGTTGTTGAGTTACAGAGCCCTGCAAATAAAACAACCAGTAAAAAACTTAACTATAAAAACGTTACCTACACTTACTATTTATTAATAATAAATTGTCCATTTCTTAGTATCCCTATTAGATATATTTTGCACAGGGTTGTTTCGTTTTAAAATTTTGTTTTAATCAACTGTTTTAAACATGTGTATGTATATGTATAAAACACTTTTTGTTTAAAACCGTTTAAAACATGTTTAAAACACTTAAATTAAACAAGCGTTTTTTTTTTTCATTTTCTTTGTGAATATAATACATAAATATTAAGAAAAAATCTCAAATACAGACTTTTAACAAATATATTACTTATTTATTAATAATGGGAACACAACAAAAATTGGAAAACTTCAAAACATTTTGTATATAAGAGTTAATAAATTTCTCAAACTGTTTCAGTCTATATAGTCACACTTTCTATAGTTAAAAAACTGTTTAAAACACTTAAATTAAACAAGCGTTTTTTTTTTATTTTCTTTGTGAATATAATACATAAATATGAAGAAAAAATCTCAAATACAGACTTTTAACAAATATATTACTTATTTATTAATAATGGGAACACAACAAAAATTGGAAAACTTCAAAACATTTTGTATACAAGAGTTAATAAATTTATCAAACTGTTTCAGTCTCTATAGTCACACTTTCTATAGTAATCTTGTAATCTAAGTCATCAATCTGATCAGCCACGTGATCACTTATAGAAATAAACTCAAAATTGAAAACAACGTAGATGATGTGACATTGCAAGAGTTGTTTATGTTGGATGACCATAGAACGCCACCATGCCAATGATGTCTGACATTCTCAATTAGATGTTTAGAAAACATATATGGTTTAATTAAAGGGTACACAGTTTGCCTGGTATTTAATAATAGTTGGCAGTGCTTCTGGATAAAAATTTCTACATATTGCGTGCCAGTTTTTATTTGCTCTTGACTAAATTTATTTCCACTAAAGTAAAATTTGTCAAAAATGAGCCGGGATCAAAGCCATTTTCATAAGATCCTTGATTTTATTCGTATCATTTACCAAAAATTTGCCATTCGCTTGTTCAGTCTCGAATGCTTCCAGAAGTTCTAGCCATATCTCTGTAGTCTCTTCCTTTTAGTGCAAGTATTTGTTTAGATTTTGTCCCTGCAATATACTTTAATTTTTATAAATACCTAGTCTTAGGCATTTATCTTTAAATTTGTATCATTTACAAGCTTTATTACATCTTTATCAATACTTATTTTATTGGTCACAGAACAAACGTGAAATAATATTAGCCAATTTTTCAACTAACTTTCTAAGCATTCCGATTAAATATTCCAACGAACATCCTGATGCAATAAAAGGGTAGAATCACCAGTTTCTCTGAATTTTGCGCTAGCAAAATATACATTTCTAAAATATTTGCAATTTTTTTATACTACTCTTTATTCCTGACACTTCTATATCTGGGCAAGTAAGTTCAATGTAATGGCCTTAAGTTATTATATGTATCTGTGCAGTTCCTCAAACAGACCCTTCTCATTTTAAGAAAATATGATGTAAACAATGTTTTTTTTCTACGTTTTATTTGTTTAAAACATGTAATATAAAAACAAAAAAACATGTTTACAACAGAAAAAAAAACACTGAAAAACGTTTGTTTTTCTATACTTCCACAAAAGGGCCTAGCCGGGTAAGATGGTGAAAAGTGCCCCCAACCCAATTTAAATTCCATATAGGCCACTTTTTAGCACATATAGAGGAACTCACTTTCTGAAATTTTTAGCCCCCTAGGTGGTCACGTGACCCCCCTAGAGCCTAATTAGGCTTTTTATGTTTTTATTTTTTCTCTCAGCCGCATCAAGAGCTAGCCAAAAACTTTATTTAAAAAAGTTGTAAGTTTCAAAAAGATCTAGAAGAAAAAATTTTTTTTTATTTTTTTGGCGGAAAATTCGAATTTTTAGAACAATTTTAAACTTTTAAATACCTCTGAAAAAAAAAACTAAGACACTCGTTTTTACGAAAATTAATTATAATGTGTATTTTTGAACAATCTTTCGATCTTAATTTTTTCAGATTTTTAAAATTGGTGAAACGTACCTTTAAAAATAAAAAACCGCATATTTTCGGTTTTTTTTTCGTTTTTTGATACAATTTTATACATATTCTTCAAAAAATTTAACACCGTCACTAGAAGAGGTAAAAAACTGAAAAATAATTGGGGTTTGCTTAATAAAAATTGTTTGTAACGATATCCATTTTCAAGATACAGGGCGTTGAAGAAAACAAAATTTTACATATTTTTTACGATTTTGCCGAAACTACTGGCAACATTGTAATAAAACTTGGCGGGTTTTAAGAGGTAGTTATTGTGCATGTTTTGACATACAACTAAGAATTTGATATTCATCATTGGCGCGCCTAAGGGTAATGGTCTGAACTTTTCAAAGAAAAAAAGATAGTACGCCACTGACATATTTCAAATTAACAATCATTTTTGAATTTCTCGTTCAATTTTCAATAAAAAATCTATCTTCCCATTTTTTCATACGAATGCGCCGTTTTGCTGCAAAAAATAAAATATCTTAACGCTTCCAAAGTATTCGAATTAATTTTGATAATAATGGATGTATGAGTTTATTATGTAGATGTAGAAAGTACTAGAAGTTCGAATACTTTGTAAGGGTTAAGATCTTTTATTTTTTGAATAAAAATGGCGCGTCGGATGAAAAAATAAGAAGATACATTTTTTGTCACAAATTGAACGAGAAATTCAAAAACCATTGTTAATTTGAAATATGTCAGTGGCGTACTATCTTTATTCTTTAAAAAGTTCAGACCATTACCCCTATGCGCGCCAATGATGAATATCAAATCCTTAGTTGTATGTCAAAACATGCACAATAACTGCCTCTTAAATCCCGCCTAGTTTTATTACAATGTTGCCAGTAGTTTCAGCAAAATCGTATAAAATGTGTAAAATTTTGTTTTCTTCAACGCCCTGTATATTGAAAGTCGATGGCGTTACAAAAAATTTTTATTAAGCAAACCCCAATTATTTTTCAGTTTTTACCTATTCTAGTGACAGTGTTAACTTTTTTGGAAAACATGTATAAAATTGTATCAAAACACGAAAAAAAAACCGAAAAACCGCGGTTTTTTATTTTTAAAGGTACGTTTCACCAATTTTAAAAATCTGAAAAAATTCAGCGTGAAATATTGTGCAAAAATACACATTATAATTGATTTTCGTAAAAACGAGTGTCTTAGTTTTTTTTTCAGAGTTATTTAAAAGTTTAAAATTGTTCTAAAAATTCGAATTTCCCGCCAAAAAATAAAAAAAAAATTTTTCATATAGATCTTTTTGAAACTTACAACTTTTTTAAATAAAGTTTTTGGCTAGCTCTTGATGCGGCTGAGATAAAAAATTATCAACTAAAATGCCTAATTAGGCTCTAGGGGGGTCACGTGACCACCTAGGGGGCTAAAAATTTCAGAAAGTGAGTTCCTCTATATGTGCTAAAAAGTGGCCTATATAGAATTTAAATCGAGCTGGGGGCACTTTTCACTATCTTACCCGGCTAGGCCCTTTATTACAACTATGTTATTACTACAGCTGTTTCGTCAAAGTGCCTTTCTCAAGTGCACTTGAGAAAGTTTCTCAAGTTTCGGCACTTTGCCGAAACAGCTGTAGTAATAACATAGTTGTAATAAATTTTGTGGAAGTATAGAAAAACAAACGTTTTTCAGTGTTTTATTGTGAGATAAAATGAACTTCCATCAAGTAACGGTCGAATCCATCAATTAGAAAAAAAACGTTTAAAACATAAAAAACGTTTGTTTTGTATAAAATAAAAAAAAACATGTTTTTTTCAACCCTGATTTTGCAGCAAATAAAAGCAAACTTTAATAATAACACTCGTTCTTTATTTAAAATGTTTGTCGCTGCCTGTTTTTTTTCGGAGTTTTTAGTTCTACTGTAATATGTCGAGTCTATTTTTTCATCTTATCGGTATTCTTAGTTTTTTTTTTAATTTGGTCAACTGACTAGCTAGCGATCATAAGATAAAACTGTACAAAATCCGAATGAAAATAAATAGCAGAAAAATGCAGAAAC
Organism: Diabrotica virgifera virgifera; assembly: GCF_917563875.1. Classification (NCBI taxonomy): domain Eukaryota; kingdom Metazoa; phylum Arthropoda; class Insecta; order Coleoptera; family Chrysomelidae; genus Diabrotica; species Diabrotica virgifera. The sequence continues at coordinate 20,678,807 of NC_065448.1, forward strand.
ACAATCATTAAAAGCGATTGAGTCGAGTTAAGCTGGACAAAAATTAAAGCGAACAGCTAAAGAAGCTCTGGACGGAAGAAAAATAAATAAAAAAAGTTCTTCCAAAAGCGAAAAACTGCTTGTTCTGTACAGAGGTGAAAGAAAAATTAAAGTAGTTAAATGCAAGTCACATCAGTAGAATGGTAGACACATTCGCACATCCCTTGCACCGACCGCGCAAGAAATGGCGTGACAAGCTTTCATAGAGGTCAAACCAACGAACAAGAATAATTGGTTATATAAAGTAAGAAGAAGAAGAACTATAAGAACTAGAAGACTAGCGAGCTGTTTATACCTGAACTTATTTATTACTAACATTTTCTAACGACCTTAAATATGTGACGTAAATATGTTTCATTGCAGTTACGCCAATCCAAAGGAGTTTCTCATTTTGAGTTTCCAAAATAAATGCATTCGAAGAACATATCAATAGCATTCTTGCAAATAGGTAGGAATGCATAGTTAAACGTCAACATCCTGAATGACATTATAACAGAAACTATAGAGAAAAGCCAGAAAGCACACTGCCAAAGAAATCATATAGCGAAAGAATGGGTCCAAAACGCAAGCATTAATGGAAGAGAGACATAAAATGCATAATAGAAGCAAAAACCATCATAAACTTATGTAGAGACACAAATAAAGAAAATACACAAATCTATTAGGCTGGACAATTGAAGGCATAAAAGTGAACAAATCCAACAAACGATTGAAAATAGCAAGAGCCTCAACGCGGTAATGAGAAAATTAACAAATGGCAAAAAAGAAATCATGAAACTAAGAAATAGGTACATACGAAAATATCATTACTTTACCTCCAAATCTGAGAATTCTAGAAAAGGTTTCTTATTATATTCAGATCTTGGTTGTTAATTCCCACTTTTAGTATTTGCTTCATCTTGGCGTGCTGTACTCGATCAAACGCTTTCTCGTAATCAACCAGACATGCGCTACATCTCTGGAATAAGACTTACTGAGAACAAAAGCTCTCTTGTACCAGCAGCATTTGTGAACCCGAACTAATTGTGGGAAATTTCACACACACACACAGCTTGTAAATTCTCTTATGGATTATTTTTTATCTTTAGCAACAATTTTAGGAGATGACTCATAAGGCTTATCGTACGGTATTGTTCGCAACTATTGGCTCCTGTTTTTTTTTTGGAAGTGCCTAAACTCAGACTTCAGTCAATCTGTTGTATTACTGCAAATTATATTGTTGTATTTTTGTATTATTGTGATTATTGCTATTTAGCATTGTCCCATTAGTATCGGGACCTGCTTCTTTCCCATCCTTTAGTTGTCTTATTGCAGAATAAACTGTATGCTATAATGTTCTTGGTCCGCCATTTACCTCTTCTTCTAGCTCAAAAGCGTTATCTCTTTGGTCTTCAAATATTTTGTCTATTCTTTCCACGTTCCTATTTTACCCTGTTTGTCAAAGATGCTGCTTCCGTCAGAATCAGTTAGGTTTCCTTTCTGTCTCCATCTTAGTCCACCTGTGAGTTCTTTAATTTTCCTATGTAAATTGTGACTAGCATACTTTAACTATAGAGTTAATATATATATATGCTAATATTTGGGAAGATTTATTAAAAACAGTACCTCGGTTGTTCAGTTCTGCATATCTTATAAATTTTTCAAGGGCAATATTACAAATTACAAACGCATCTCCCTGTCTTATTCCTCTATCTCCATTTGTACTGAATTCTTCAGAGCTGTTATTTTGGATTTTTACTTTACATATTATGACTTTTGGACATTGTCATCGGTATCAATCTTATCAGTTTGGCAGGAATTCCGAAGGGTTGCATTGCTTTATTTCACATACTTGGCTTCATACAACGGTATCATATGCTGCTTTGAAATTTACAAGCAGGAGGTTGATAGCAAATTCTCTGCCTTTTTCATGGAACTGAATTCAAGGACCGTCCAGGTCTGAATCCACTTTGATATCCTCCAAGAATTTTCTCAGAGTATGATTTTGAGACGTGTGTAAACTATGTTAGAGAGTTTCTTATAGACTGTGTTTAGTGATTTTCCTCTGTAATTTCCACATACCTGCGGTGCATTTCTTGTGTTGCGGAAACAGAGAACCGATCTTCCATTTCTCCTGAATTTGCTCTCCTTCCCATACTCTAATTTTCTTATTTTCTATCAAAATTTTATTTACATGTCTTTTAAAATGGAGTAGAAATAACTCATACACTCATAAAAATGACTCATAAAAGGCATATAAGTAATAGTATTTAAAAATTGCAAGACTTACTATTGGTGCAGGTACGTTGTTGTGTGCAGACCTTGGTGGTACTGCTGGCTGTGGTGCAGTCGAGACAGGTGCAAGGGGAGGAATAGGTCCGCCACCGCCTTTTACGGTGGCCGGCTGTCCTCCTTGGACATGGAGCCGGTTTCTTAGCGTTACAAGCTCAGTGCTTAGACTTCGAAGACGCTGCTGTAAGTGAACTGCCTCATTTGAGGATGATGCATCTGAAACCAAATTAAAAACTATCAAAAAGATGTATGAAGTTAACTGTAATTTAAGAGAATAAAATAAACTACAAGAAGAGTGTAGGATTTATGAACAGCAAACTATGCATGCATATACAGAGGGTACTAAAAGTCTGGAAAAGTCTAATTATCTCTTAAATAGATGGTCCAAATTGTACAAAAACCGGATTGATCGTATTTTCTTTTGATAGTAAAATACAATTTTATTTTTCTTTTGCAGACGTTTACCAATGGAGCTTTCTCCAGAACAGGGCGAAGATAGAATACTATTTTATTTTATTATTTTAATTTTAAACTGTATATTTTCTTCTTCATGTGCCGTGCTCGATTATCGAACGTTGGCTATCAAATTGGCTATAGCAATTTTGTTAACGGCAGCTCGGAAAAGGGATGCAGAGGATCTGTTATACCATTCTCTCAGGTTTTTAAGCCATGACGTTCTTCTTCGACCTGGCCCTCTTCTTCCGTCTACCTTGCCTTGTATTATTAAATGGAGTATATTATATCTAATCAATGGGAAAATCCCAATAGTTGGCTGTATACCATAGTTTAAAAAACCAATACAGAAGTAAAAAGTTCGAGATGTATTCTGGTATAAAATCGTTTATTTAAAACTATAAAATGTCATGGATTGCAGAACGTTTTCGTTCTAAACAGAACATCTTCAGTGCATCCTGCCGAGTATTTTGAAACTAGCACACTGTAAATAGTGTTAACATCATCGTATATGGTTTACATAATGTAATATATTAAAATGTTATGACTACAAGTCGATGTTAATATATGAAGTGGAACACATGCTAAAAGGGTGCCATGGTTCCCTACTCGAAGATGCTAGGTACTTGCCAATTCAATGGGCACAGACCAACCTTGGTTTGTCTGTGCCCATTGAATTGGCAAGTACCTAGCATCTTCGAGCAGGGAACCATGGCATCCTTTTAGCATGTGTTCCACTTTATCTATTAACATCGACTTGTAGTCATAACATTTTAATATATTACATTATGTAAACCATATACGATAATGTTAACACTATTTACAGTGTGCTAGTTTCAAAATACTCGGCAGGATGCACTGAAGATGTTCTGTTTAGAACGAAAACGTTCTGCAATCCATGACATTTTATAGTTTTAAGTAAACGATTTTATACCAGAATACATCTCGAAGTTTTTACTTCTGTATTGGTTTTTTATATTATATCTCTCTGGGTGTCGCATAACATGGCCAAAATATTCAAGTTTTCGATTTTTAACTGTTCTGACGACTTCTGTGACTTTTCCCATCCGGTGCAAAACAACTTCGTTACGAACTCTATCCACCCAACTTATTCGTAGGATTCTTCGGTATACCCAATTTCAAAGGCTTCCAGTTTCTTGAGAAGAGTATCTGTTAAAGTCCAACCTTCGACACCGTACAAAAGAGTAGAGAACACATAACATCTCACTAATCTAATTTTAAGATTCAAAGTAATGTTGTTTCCACATAAAAGTTTTTTTATCTTAAAGAATGCAGCTCTGGCCTTCTCTATACGTATTCTAATTTCTTTGCTCATGTCCCAGATGAGCGTCCCATATTGGCGTCTTACTGACAACCATCACCTTGGTATTTGCGGTGTTTAGCTTGAGTCCATATTCATCACACGTTCTGGTAATCCTATTAATCAGATGTTGAAGTTCTTCATAATTGCTCGCAATTAACACCGTGTCATCCGCATATCTCAAATTATTAATATTGACGCCATTCATTTTGATACCACATTGAGCATTATCCACTGCTTTATTGAAAACAAACTCAGAATAGATATTAAATGAGAGATGGCGCTGTAAGTAAGGCATGTTTGTGTCAAGTAGCTAAGCACATTTTTAAGAAAATTAATGATTTATAAGTGAAATTAACTGTGGAAAAAGTGCAAAAAGTGTTTGAGTATTGCTTAACTTGTGATTGTAATTTGAAAAATCGTGCAAAACTTCCATAAGCGAGAGAAAAATGGTTCTAACTCGCACTGACCTGGAGGACATTAAAAAGATTGTTGCGCAGGAATGTAGCGCATTCTTTAACCAACAACATATGTCTCAGATAGCTGATGAAATCTTCAAAAAAATTGAGATGAAATTTGAAAACAGGCTTAAAAGTGTCGAAAATGAAGTGTTGACGCTAAAGCAAGAGCTGAAAAAGGTAAAATCTGAAAATACACAACTTAAAATGGCGGTTGATAATAGTGAGCAGTTCTCTCGAAACCAAAATATTCGAATTTTTGGTCTTGAGGTTTCGGAGAATGAAAATTTAAAAGAAAAAGTGTGTACTTTATTCAAATCGAAGTTAAAATTATCTACCTTCTCAGACAAGGATATCAAAAATAGTTTTCGAGTGGCCGCAAAAAACCCGACTAATGATAAACCTCCGGCAGTTCTGGTTCAACTCGTGGATGTAAACAAACATTCTGAAATATTAAAGTGTCGCAAATTATTAAAACATACTAATATTGTGATTAAGGAAGACCTAACTAAATATCGAGTACAATTACTAAATTCGGCGGTGCAAAAGTTCTCATCAAAAAGTGCATTTTGCCTAAATGGCAATATTTATGTAAAAAGTGGTGGTAGTATTATCCGCGTTCAGAATGAGAAGGATATATTGGACATCCCTGTTGATGCAAGGTAGACTGTTATTATTTAATTTACGCTCATAATATATGATTTGACTTTATTTGCCCATTTTTTTAGCATAAAATATATCTTGTCATTTATAAACGAATAACAATTTTTAAATAATACAATTTTGTATTATTTAAAACAATACATTTCACAAAGATCTGTTTGTTTATATTGCACAGACATGTTTTTGTTTAAATTGTTTTCCATGAAATGTCGTTAATCAAAATAAATATTTCACTATTAATTGAATATTCCTTAAAATTTGTTTGTTTAAATGTAAAAAAGCAATAACACGAGCATTTGTAATCTAATATTAACAACTTTTCTTCTTTTATCTTTTTTTATATATAATATACTTGTTTATTTTTGTATTAAATTTACTTTAATGAATAATGTTCTGAAACGTAAATAAAATATTCTATTCACTTATGAAGTAGATCTACAAAATATAATTTGGCTACTTGCACTTAATCTGCAGGTATTATCTTTGTGTGATTTGGATTTGTAGCAAGAATATTGTTTTTTAATACTGTCTCTCCGTCTCTATATATTTCCTCTTTCTATCTCTCTGTATTTCCTTTCTCTAATAGTTTCTTTTCTCCCTTCTTTCTAAAATATGTTGAGCGTTGCACAAATTAATGTAAGATCGTTACATAATAATTTTGATTTGCTAAAAGATCACTTACAAAACAAAAACTATGATATCTTAGGTGTTACTGAAACTTGGTTAAACGGTGATATAAGTGATGAAGTTTCTGAAATCAATAATTATACATTTATTAGACAAGATCGTTTGCTGAATGCTGGAGGAGTTGGTATTTATATAAAAAATGGCTTACATTTCTCCGTAATCTTACAAGAATGTAAGCCCTTCATTGAGCATATTTGGATAAAAATCACCCAAAATCATAATGTATTAATAATGGGAATTATTTACAGGCCGCCAGGCTCAAGTCATAGAGAATTCTTGGATTATTTCGAGGATCTTTTACCACAGTTTTACGCTCAGTCGGGTAAAATTGTGTTCTTGGGTGATTTTAATATAGACCAATTAGACGTTAACTTTTCTTACACTTCCCAACTTAATAATATATTTGAGTCTTTTGACATAAAACAGTTAGTTAATGAACCAACTCGTGTGACTGACAGAACATCTACTTTAATTGATTTAATATGTTCAAGTTTTGATGGTGTTTTTGATGTGGAGAACTTAGATATCAATATCTCCGACCACTTTCTCACATGCTGTAAAATTAAGTTTGATAAGCCTCCGCCAAATAATGTTTCATTTACATACAGAGCATTAAGTCGCATTAATTTAGAAGAGTTTCAACGGGATCTTGAGGGTGCATCCTTGCACAACCTATATTTAATTAATGATATTGATGAAAAAGTGACATTTCTTACAAATACATTACTCGGTATTTTTGATAAGCATGCCCCCTTAAGAACTTGTACAAATAAGCAAAAACCATATTGCCCCTGGATTACAGACAATATACGACTTATGCAAAAAATGCGAAACCAAGCTCTAAATAGATATCGTCGTAGTAGGAATCCGGAACACTGGAATTACTACAAACAGATTAGGAACTTAACTACTTCTACTATTAGACGTGAAAAAAAGATTTATTTAAACAATAAACTTCAAAACTGCAACGTAAAAGAAAAGTGGAATGAGCTTAGGAAGATTAATGTACTTAATAGAAAACAAAATCATATTCCAGATAATCTTAAAGACGTTAATAAACTTAATCAACATTTTACAGCGGCTTGTTCAATTAATCAACAACCCAGTAATGAACTTCTAAGTTTTTACAGAAATCATTCTATGCCAGTTCAAGAGCCATTTCGTTTTAATACAGTGTCTATGGAGGACGTTGCCGATATTATCTTGAGTGTAAAATCAACCCGTGTTGAGCTGGCCCCCCCACACTTGCAAAAATTAAAAAACGAATAGCCCTGATTTATGAGCTATTTATGAGCTCTCATATTCCGCAAACTAAAAATTTTGAGCTCGTTCCACTGAGCAGGAATTTAATACTTTAGTGGGGGGGGCTGAGTCAGCCCCCCCCCCCCCACTACTTAAAAATAGGAATATTGAATCGGTTTTTGCGGCAGAATTACGAGCTATTTATGAGCTCTTAAAATTATATAGTTTCGATTTTTGAGCTCATCCCCTTCACCCCCAAACAACCCTTTAATTGATTTAACTTAAGAGAAAAATGCTGAGAAAACTTAAAATATATCGTATTGAGGATATAATTCCTATAGCGTATATACTCTAAGAATAAACTATTAAATCACGTGCATTTCGATTATTGAGCTACAACCCCTTCGCAAGAAAACCACCCTATCGTCCCGGCTTAAGAGAAAGTTGTACTTGAAATGCATTAAATTAACTATTTGGCGACTACATATCATTTAATAATTTATAAGCTTTCAAATTACGCGCATCTAAATCAGTAAATTGCAATTTATTTTATATAGTGCAGTCACTGAAAGTAAAAATCAACGATTACCTTCAATTTCGGTGAACCTTCATCGATTTTCACGAAAATTGGTCAGTGGTTAGAGAATACCTCAAGAAACAAAGGTGACATGATACCACCTTGCGCCTTTACCCTGAGGGTGGATACCGCCCCTTCTCGGGGGTGAAAAATTATTTTATAAAAAATAACTGCACAAATCTATAAAAGAACAAATTATAAGCAAAATGTATTATATAAAGTTATTAAAATAAGTCAATACTTTTTAAGTTATTAAAGATCAAAAATTTTAATTATTAGTGAAAAAAATGCATGTTTTGAATCGGTTTTTCGTAAATCACTGAAAAACTGTAAGTTTTTATGAAAAAGTTAATAGTAGTTTTATTTGTATAGCTTATATTCTAAGAATAAACTCTTAAATCACGCGCCTTTCGATTATTGAGATACAACCCCTTCGCAAGAAAACCATCCCATATTCCCGGCTTAAGAGAGAGAGCTGTACTTAAAATAATTTAAATTAATTATTTGTCGACTAGATATCGTTTAATAATTTATGAGCTTGCAAAATATACGCATCTCAATTATTGAATTGCCATTTTCTTTCTATAGTGCAGTCACTGAAGGTAAAAATCAACTATGACCTTCGATTTCGGTAAATCTGCATTCATTTTCACGAAAATTGGTGAGCGGATTTTGATGCTATCAACTTTTTCTGGAGCTCATTTTGGATAGGTATTTCTAAGTACTTTGATAAGTATTTAGTACCTAAGTGTTATAAAATGCATCTCTTTCCCGTTATTTAAGCTTGTATCCTTAGCTTTGAACAGTCGCAGAAAAAAATATACATTTAATTACCAATAACTTACTTTAAATTAACATTAAAGGGTTTTTCAAGTAAGCAATTTATTATATTTTTTATTGGCTTCAATTTTAGTGTTGAACACTTTTTTGTAAAAACTTACAGTTTTTGAGTTATTTATGAAAAATCGCTTTAAAACATGCATTTTCTTTCACAAAAATTAAAATATTTGATCTTTAATAACTCAAAAAGTGTTAATTTATTTTAATCACATTATATAACAAATTTTGCTTACAATTTGTCCCTCTCTCGATTTGTGGGGTTATTTTTAATAAAGTAATTTTCACCCCCGAGAAGGGGTGACATATACCCCAGGTTAAAACCCCAAGTTGTTATTGTTAATTCGTGAAAATGAATGGAGATTTACCGAAATCGAAGGTCATAGTTGATTTTTACCTTCAGTGACTGCACTATAGAAAGAAAATGGCAATTCAATAATTGACATGCGTATATTTTGCAAGCTCATAAATTATTAAACGATATGTAGTCTCCAAATAATTAATTTAAATTATTTTAAGTACAACTCTCTCTTAAGCCGGGAATATGGGATGGTTTTCTTGCGAAGGGGTTGTAACTCTATAATCGAAAGGCGCGTGATTTAAGAGTTTATTCTTAGAATATAAGCTTTACGAATTAAACTACTATTAACTTTTTTGTAAAAACTTACAGTTTTTCAGTGATTTACGAAAAACCGCTTCATAACATGCATTTTTTTCACGAATAATTAAAATCTTTGATCTTTAATAGCTTAAAAAGTATTGACTTATTTTATTAACTTTATATAATAAATTTTGCTTTTAATTTGTTCTTTTATTGATTTGTGCAGTTATTTTTAATAAAATAATTTTCACCCCCGAGAAGGGGCAGTATCCACCCTCAGAGCAAAGGCGCAAGGTGGTACCATGTCACCTTTGTTTCTTGACGTATCCTCTAACCACTGACCAATTTTCGTGAAAATCGATGAAGGTTCACCGAAATTGAAGGTAATCGTTGATTTTTACCTTCAGTGACTGCACTATACAAAATAAATTGTAATTTACTGATCTAAATTCGCGTAATTTAGAAGCTTTTAAATTATTCAATGATATGTCGTCGCCAAATAATTAGTTTAATGCATTTTAAGTACAACTTTCTCTTAAGCCGGGAAGATAGGGTGGTTTTCTTGCGAAGGGGTTGTAGCTCAATAATCGAAATGCACGTGATTTAATAGTTTATTCTTAGAGTATATAAGTTATAGGAATTATATCCGCAATACGATATATTTTAAGTTTTCTCAGCATTTTTCTCTTATGTTAAATCAATAAAAGGGTTGTTTGGGGGTGAAGGGGATGAGCTCAAAAATCGAAACTATATAATTTCAAGAGCTCATAAATAGCTCGTAATTCTGCCGCAAAAACCGATTCAATATTCCTATTTTTAAGTAGTGGGGGGGCTGACTCAGCCCCCCCCCACTAAAGTATCAAATTCCTGCTCAGTGGAACGAGCTCAAAATTTTTAGTTTGCGGAATATGAGAGCTCATAAATAGCTCATAAATCAGGGCTATTTGTTTTTTGATTTTTGCAAGTGGGGGGGGCCAGCTCAACACGGGTGTAAAATCAAAAGCCTTTGGACAGGATGATCTTAATATAACTCTAATTCAACTTTGTTGCCCCTTTATCGTGCCTTTTATTACGCATATTGTTAATAGCTGTATCATTGAGTTTTACTTTCCCGCATCTTGGAAAAGAGCAAAAATTATTCCGTTACCTAAAATAAAGAATCCAACTGAATTTAATCACCTGCGATGTATATCTATCCTACCCACGTTCTCGAAAATAATCTAAAAAATTATGGAAAAGCAAATGAGCAATTTTTTGGAAAAAAATAATATTATTCCTGCTAAGCAATCAGGATTTAGGACAGGTTATAGTTGTGAGACAGCGATTTCCGATATAATTGACAATATAGTATCCGCAGATGATAGAAAGTATGCAACAGTTTTAATTCTCTTGGACTATTCGAAAGCCTTTGATATGATCAATCATGAAATTTTAATATCAATTTTAAAACATATAGGCTTCGATGAAGCTTCATTGAATTTAGTAACATCGTATTTAACTCTTCGTACTCAAACTGTGGTAATTGACGAAAAGCGATCAAATATATGTAATATTCTGTCAGGGGTTCCTCAGGGAAGTATCTTAGGACCTTTGTTATTTAAAATTTATACTTTTAATATTATAAAGTCCTTAAAACATTGTGACTATCATCAATACTGCGATGATACACAACTAAAATATTCCTTCGCTCCTCATGAGGCGCAGTTAGCCAATGCAAGAATTAATTCTGACCTTCAGGAAATTTTAACTAGCTCTAACAAACATCTACTTAAAATAAATCCCTCTAAATCGGTAGCCATGTTGTTCTGTTCTGAAAATCAACGTGAGCACCTGTCAACGAATATTGTACCTTGTATAGATAACAACACTATTATTTTTCAAGCATCTGCCAAAAATTTAGGACTTACTATGGACACTAAATTAAATTTTAACAATCACATTAATTTGTGTTTAAAAAAGGCTTACTCCATGTTAAAGGCTTTATACCCCCACAGGCATTTTCTTAATATTAAAACAAAGGCAATGCTTTGTGAATCGTTGATTCTTTCTCATTTCAATCACTATGATCATATATATGGACCATTTTTAAGTGTTGTTAATAAAAAAAGGGTACAAAAAGTACAAAATTCTTGTCTTAGATATATTTTTGGAATACGCAGACGTCAGAGGGTTTCTCACAAACTTCTTGATCTTGGCTGGTTAAACATGTTCAACAGGCGAACTTTGCACTCGCTAAACTTTACATACAAGATCATTAAAACAAAAACACCCAAGTATCTGTACAATAAATTAAACTTCAGTAATGAAATGCACCGAAGAAACTTGAGACCTACAACCTTACTTAGAACTCCCCAGCATAATAAGCAAATCTTTAAGAAAATATTTTCTTATATCGCTCCATCACTTATTAATAAATATAAAATTTTTAATTATAATTTATCTCCTATTACTTTCAAAAAGAAAATTAAAGCTCTACTATTAAATTATCAGTAAAAAATGTGTAAACAGCTCTTTTCTTTCTTCTTCTCGTTTATTTTTCTCTTTCTCATCTTTTCTTTTCTTGTACTTTTCCTTTCCTTTTTTTCTTCTTCTTCCTTCTATGTGAATTTAGAATTAGATTTTTTTCTTTTTGTTTAGGTTAGGTTATTAGGTTAGTTATTATTATAAAGTAACAATTTTTTTTATTTAGATAGTTGGCGTTCAACAGCCCTGTATTTTTCTGTTAAAGTACAGATGCTGATATCAAAACGCATTGTTCCTACCACATTTCAAATCTATGTTTTTTTTTTGTAAATTTATATATTTTTTTTTGGAACAATAAACGTCTTATTATTATTATTATTATTATTAAATATTAGTGGGGACAAAATGCAGCCCTGCCTTACTCCTCTTCGTATTTAAAGTTCTTCAGACGTGTCCCAGACAATCCTGATGTTTGCACGTTGATGCCAGTAAAGATTTTTGATAATGCGTAGGTCTTTATCATCAATACCCACTTTCTGAAGAATAGCAATCATTTCCGTATGTTTTACCCGATCAAAGGCCTTCTCAAAGTCAATGAAACACATATAAACCGGATGTCCGACATCTCTGCATCTCTGTACCATAACCTGAATACTAAACAGTGCTTCTCTGGTCCCAAGGTTATTGCGGAATCCAAACTGTGTATCACCAAGCTGTTCTTCTATTTTTTGGTACATCCGAGTGCAAAATTCGTAGAAATATCTTTAAAACATGACTCATCAAGCTAATGGTTCGGTAGTCACTACATCTTTTCGCGTTTGCTTTTTTAGGTATCGTCACAAAAGTCGACAGCAGCCAATCCGTTGGTATATAGCCAGTTTGATAAACTTTATTAAAAAGATGAAGGAGAGATCTTTTACCTGAATTTTCGAAGAGCTTTATTATTTCATTCGGTATTTCGTCTGGTCCCGTCGCTTTTCTGGTCTTTGCTAATCTTATTGCTTGTTCAATTTCGTCCATAGTTATGTCAGGTCCTGTAACTACTTCGTTAATTTCAAGCTCGGGCCTTTCATCATTAAACAGTTCCTCAATGTATTCTTTCCATCTGTCTATTTTATCCAAATCAGTGATAATCAGTTTTCCGTCTCTATCAACGATGTTATTTGCATGTTTTTTGTTCTGACCGATGAGTTCTTTTATTTTTTTATACATATTAAATGAATCATGTTTTCTCTGCAACTCTTCAATTTCTAAACATTTTTTTTCAAAGTATGTTTCTTTTGCCGCTCGTATTTTAGTCCTTATCTCTTTATTAATGCGTTTATACATTTCGATGTTTTGATTCTTAAATTTGCGTCTTTTTTCCATCAAATTCAAAATCTCATCGTTCATCCACTGTTGCTTCTTTTGATTTTTCTCTTTGAAGTTTGGAGTTGAGTTGCTTATAATCGTTTTGATTTGGTTCCAATGATCCTCGATGGATTCTTGTTGTTCGCTATTCTCAAAATTGCTCTCAAAATGGTTTGAAATCCCCTGACTGTTGTTTCTAATAAAATCGGTATCCAGTTTGTTAGAGGATCGTTGTTGTTTTATCCGTTTAAGTTTTAATTTTATTTCGGCTAACAATAGATTGTGATCAGATGGCACATCGGCGCCAGGATAGGTTTTTACAGACTTTACTGCATTTCTGTAACGCTCACTGATGGTTATGTAGTCAATTTGGTTTCTTACGATATTATTGGGGGTATCTGCTGGATATTTCCACGTATATAATCTCCTTTTAGGTAATTTGAAAAAGGTATTCATTATACATAGATTATGTTCTTTGCAAAAATCTGCGAAATAGTCTCCCCTTTCATTTCTATCGCCCAGTACATAACAGCCAATAATATTACTTTGTCTGCCTTTTCCTATATTAGCATTAAGGTCACCCATCAGAATGGTGAGATCTCTAGTCTTGAGTTGGTCGGTAACAGTTTTTACATCGGCGTAGAACTTGTCAAGTTCTTCCAGTTCACTTTCCGCTGTCGGTGCATACACTTGTATTAAATTTATGTTTCTGGGTTTCGCGTTCAACTGAATCATTATAACTCGTTCAGATACCTGGCATACCGCCCTAACACATTTTCTAACCTCGTTTGAGACTATGAATCCTACACCATGACGATGGTAATTACTCTCTTCTCCTGCATAATATAGGTACTTCATGATCATCCACATGGCATTGGCCAGATCCGGGCCATCGCATTTCACTGATACCCAGAATTGATATTTGCAGCCTTTTCATCTCATTTATGGCATTGTGTGATTTTCCTGGTTCATATAAACTCCGCACATTCCATGTGCCTATTCTACAACTTCTCTGTATATCAAATTTGGCCAAGCGGGAGATTCTTCGCACCCCTGCCCCATTTAAGAAGCGCCCGTACTCGGGGCCATCGTTTATTTCCTCAGCCATATTGATTAACCTGGGAAAAATAGTGTAGTATTCATTCCCTTGGCTTTCTACACCGCTGTGTACACGCTGTTTAAGTGGTTGCCACCGCACCGAGTACTATTCTGTATTGACCGTTCTGGCCTAAATGACTTCCGCTCAATACAGATACTGAAAAACCAGCTGCCGATTTCCAGGTTAGATTTTATACAAGCCCTAAAACCAGGGGGCTGCCACCTCCGTCCTCCAGACCGTTGTAAAGACCTTCTTCTCCGCCCTGGATGCCGTTGTGGGCTTCATCCGTGACCCTGGACAGGGGACCCTTAGCAGGTACTAGTTTCCCGGGTCAGGAAACACCTGGAATCTGCAGAAGGCAGGGATTGATTCAATTTCCCTGATAGGACTATCCAAAAGGAGTTCCTACCTGCTACCGTGAGTATATAAATGTAAAACTGTATATAAATATCCTCAATACATTTATTTTGTTTTAACCTGTGTTTTACATTAATATTTCAATCAACGGTTTTACTGAGTCTGTTGTCCTAAAAGAACTACCCGTAACAAATGAGGGAGTAATTTATGTGTGTATCTTTGTATGTATTATGTTTGTATCAGTATCAGTGATAACACGGACAGAGTCAGTGTTTACGTTTTTTTTAAGTTTTTTAAAACACGTTTTTAAGACGTTCCCATAAGTTGACTAAACCACTTTTTCCATTTCTAGTAGATAGCTTTTCTTTTAAAGATTAATGAATAAATCGCTTACATGGCAATTGCTTACATATAAATTGCTTCTACAGCAATTAAACATACATGTTATTTTTAATTAATTCCATTTTGAATAAACTCTAATTTAAATAAAGTGAGTCAATGTCAAGAATCTATAGGGAAATTTACATAAATTAATTCGTGTTAATTTTATGCGTGCCTACAGAATTTCTTAATGATTCGAACACGAATGTATGTATATGTATATATGTATATTATAGTCGAATAAATAAGTGTTTGGTTGGTATGAAGTTGTTTCGCATTTGAATACGAGGAAGTTAGCTTTGGAGATTATATTCGGGGTCAACCGATCGGCTTGGTGCTGGTGAATGACCCACTCGATGGATGTAAACATTATTGTAAATGGCAAATTTTATTCGATAAATAATATTTAATTTCTGTACTGCATTTAGATTCATAGAAGCCAATTGGAAATAAAACAAAATATGTAGGGGAAATACAATTTATTAAAATCTAGACAAATTAAACCGCAATATCTACCTACCTACTCAAAACACAAATTTATACCTACAAACCAGTAATGGTTTGTATAAATTTGGTAAAGAAAATATTAAATTAAAATAAAAATGTATACCATTTTTACCTTTACCTTTACTAACCTTTTAAAATATTAAATATTTCGAATTATTTTCTGATCATATTTCTATAAACTCCCTTGACGTATTATATTCCAATTAATAAAGTTTACTCGAATTTTTACAACAAAATTTCTGCATTAACTATTGCAATGATTTGTTTATAAAATCAAGCTGAAAATGCGAGGATTATCATAACAAAAACTTTGTTTATTTACGTATTTAAATTCATAATATTAGGTCTGGATCCCGCGTATGAAAAAAAAGTTGATTAATAGCAAGCTGACAATTTGTTAATAACTTAAGGGTGTCTAGTCGGATAAACTTTGATATATGGGAACACTGGAACAGGGGCAGTTTTAATTGTGGGACAGGTTAAAAATTTGGAACGGTCACACCACGAAAACGGCACATTTATTATGTCCGACAGAACAGAATTAAACTCTCCGAACAGAGATCAAACTCTCATGCAAAAATCAGACTGCTATTTATCACCTGTCATAATTCCTGTCATTTGACATATTCTACATGTTCCACTCATTAAAACGCCCATTTGGTGATAAATAGCAGTCTGATTTTTGCATGAGAGTTTAATCTCTGTTCGAAGAGTTTAAGTCTGTTCTGTCGGACAAAATAAATGTGCCGTTTTCGTGGTGTGACCGTTCCAAATTTTTAACCTGTTCCACAATTAAAACTGCCCCTGTTCCAGGGTTCCCATATATCAAAGTTTATCCTACTAGACACCCTTAAGCTATTAACAAATTTTCAGCTTGCTATTAATCAACTTTTTTTTCATACGCGGGATCCAGACCTATATGAAAAATTGCTATTATGAAAAGTTGTTTGGAAAAACTATGTTTTAATGTGCAATTATATCATTCTAATTTAAATGTTGTGAATTATAAAGATACTTCACTCTTGATCGAAATTCATATTTTTATATACTTCGTATAAAATTAATAAAATTTTATATATGATGGTTGCATCTTGCATCTTAAATCTTAGACCATGAAGAGCTTTTTATGAAGAACTTTTCTTCGTCAAATTAAAAATAAAAGAGTTATAAATGAAAATTCCGTAATTTGAGAAAAATCAATATGTTAAAACATAATCTTTTATTCCGAAAAACATTTCATAATAACAAGTATCTTTCAAAATAAAGATATGTACTTTACTCTTTAGCGGAATTCATATGTTTTGACATAGGTACCTCATATAATATAGAATTTGATATCTAATGATTTAATCACAGCTTTTAGGCCATGCAGAACTTTTTATGAAGAATAACTTTTTTCGTAAAATTAAAAATTAAAAAGTTTCCCATAATATATGTGCAACTTAAGTGACACCCTGTATATAACATATACATACATAAATATAATGTACATAATACACATCATTGGGTAGACAGCTTAAATATAAAAATAGTGATCTGTCATTTAACATTACATAAACAATAATAGTAAAATTTATTTATTTGACATTTCAATTTTGTGTTGACATTTACTGTGTCTGTTGAAAAGAAATATTGTTTTCACCCAATTTTGAAAAAATGTGAAAACTTTGGATTATCCACGTCCGTCTGTCCGTCTGTCCGTAACCACAACTCCTCCGTCATTATACTAGGTAGAATGACAAGTGTGGTGTCAAATGAAAGCTTATAATCCAAGGATGGTACTAAAGGTGAGAAATTTGACCTAAACTATCTGTCCGTCGGTCTGTCCGACCGCGAATATAACTCCTCCGTCATTATACCAGGTAGAATGACAAATGAGGTGTCAAATGAAAGCGTATATTCCAAGGATGGTACTAAAGATGAGAAATTTGATATTGGCTGTCTGTCCGTCGGTCCGTCCGACCGCGAATATAGCTCCTCCGTCATTATACCAGGTAGAATGACAAATGAGGTGTCAAATGAAAGCGTATAATCCAAGGATGGTACTAAAGGTGAGAAATTTGACTTAGGCTGTCTGTCCGTCGGTCCGTCTGACCGCGAATATAACTCCTCCGTTATTATACCAGGTAGAATGACAAATGAGGTGTCAAATGAAAGCTTATAATCCAAAGATGGTACTAAAGGTGAGAAATTTGACTTAGGCTGTCTGTCCGTCGGTCCGTCGGACCCCGAATATAGCTCCTCCATCATTATACCAGGTAGAATGACAAATGAGATGTCAAATGAAAGCTTATAATCGAAGAATGGTACTAAAGGTGAGAAATTTAACTTAGGCTGTCTGTCCGTCGGTCCGTCCGACCGCGAATATAACTCCTCCGTCATTATACCAGGTAGAATGACAAATGAGGTGTCAAATGAAGGCTTATAATCCAAGGATAGTATTAAAAGTGAGAAATTTGACTTAGGCTGTCTGTCCGTCGGTCCGTCCGACCGCGAATATAGCTCCTCCGTCATTATTCCAGGTAGAATGACAAATGAGATGTCAAATGAAAGCTTATAATCCAAGGATGGTATTAAAGGTGAGAAATTTGAATGAGGCTGTCTGTCCGTCGACCGTCCGACTTCCAATTCCACTTTCGATTACTTTGGGTGAAAACCTAGGACTTACGAAGTCCAATTACTTGTTTGCATAAGGATTGTGACGTCACAATGTTAACTTTGAGGTCGGTTATCTCGAAGATGGCTAGAGATACCGAAATGCCGTTTTCAGATTTGGATTCAGGAGACAAAACTACATAGGAATCCATCGCTAGATCGGCTCTAGGTGTTGCAAGAGCGGCGACGAACGAACGAACAGATTTTGCGAATTTATAAACGAAAATTTTTCGTTGAAAACTTATGACTCTACATGAAAATAATATGATGTATGTTAAAACCAAAACTGTACTGCTCATATCTGGAAATGGAAATGTTCTTTTATATAAAACACCAAAACCAAATTTCCAATAAATGAAACTTTAAACTCCTGGTCTATAATGAGAATAAATTTTCTTCCAAAGTTTGTCCACAAATTTCCAAGAATGAAACTCGCAATCGTTCGTCTCCAATGCTCCAATTCTCCAAAAATCTGGATCAAATGGTATCCAAATAAGGGAAGCAAATAATGTTTTTGCTCATTTGCTTGGGTCTGTACTGAAATACAATAAATGTAGCTTTGTCACTGAGCTACGCTGTCGAGGCAAATACATTAAAAAACGACTTCTTTTATAAATAAAAAAAAAAAAAGAATGTGTGTGTGTACTTTGTACGCACGTAAGAAGTTATACTTCTATTATATGATTTCAAAGAAATAAATATACTTAATAGGTTATTTGTATTTTATTTAAATATTAAACTAACTTTCTTACCTACCACTTTTAAAATTTTTTATTAAAACGATACCAAAAATTAAAAAAAACAGAATATGAATCGTCCGGGATTTGAACCCGGAATCTTTCGATCTCCGGTCACACGCTCTACCACTGAGCTATATTCCCTTTGCTTTGACAGGTTACAAGATTTCTCATACATACTGACAAATTTAATACACCAAATGAAGTATGCAAAAATACTTTAAATATACTTACTATTATTATAAAATATCTTATTCCCGAGGAAGACAAATCCAAAGGCACAAAAATTATAATAAATAATACATTTACTAAAAACACTAATATATCAAAAAAAATAAAATAGAAAGTTTATTTTTAATTCAGTTGCAATGCGAAGGCAAAACAATCTTACTTTTCAATTAGAACACGGAGCGCAGTCCAGTCCTCTGAATCGCGATTTTCGGCTCTTATTGGAGCCTCATCGGAGAGAACGTAGGCTTGTTTTCCATACTCCAATTGATCGGCACCGAGAGCTTTTCCCACCCATTGCAACTGAAGTGAAAATATTAGGTGACTAGCGTCATCTGGCAATTAAAAGATGAAGTTTTTGATCCTAATAGGATTATTAATGATATTTAAAAAATATTAAAATATTACTAAAATATTTTTAAATTGAAAACTTATTGGTCCATTTCCTTGGTAACACCTCCAAGGCTTCTAAAATTTGCAAGCCAAATGGATGCTGAAGTGAAGAAGACAAGAGGGAATTCAAAAAACTTACAATTCACGACCCCGTACTGCGCTCCGTATTCTAATTGAAAAGTAAGATTGTTTTGCCTTCGCATTGCAACTGAATTAAAAATAAAATTTTTATTTTATTTTTATATTGGTCTTCACTCTTTCGAGTAACTAGGTCCATTTTCTGTTGGAATTTACCAGCTGAACAGACGGGGTCGTGAATTGTAAGTTTTTTAAATTCCCTCTTGTCTTCTTCGCTTCAGCATCCATTTGGCTTGCAAATTTTAGAAGCCTTGGAGGTGTTACCAAGGAAATGGACCAATAAGTTTTCAATTTAAAAATCTTTTAGTAATATTTTAATATTTTTTAAATAATATTAATAATGCTATTAGGATCGAAAACTTTTCTCCGTATGCGCTCCGTATTCTAATTGAATAGTAAGATTTTTTTGCCTTCGCATTGCAACTGAATTAAAAATATAATTTTTATTTTATTTTTATATTGGTCTTTACTGGTCTTTACTCTTTAGAGGTCCATTTTCTGTTGGAATTTACCAGCTGAACAGACGGGGTCGTGAATTGTAAGTTTTTTGAATTCCCTCTTGTCTTCTTCGCTTCAGCATCCATTTGGATTGCAAATTTTAGAAGCCTTGGAGGTGATACCAAGGAGATGGACCAATAAGTTTTCAATTTAAAAATCTTTTAGTAATATTTTAATATTTTTTAAATATTATTAATAATGCTATTAGGATCGAAAACTTCATCTCCTACTAATATATCCTTTTAATGACTTATTTGCGCTGACAGCGCTGATACATACATATCTTGAAAGATTAGCAACTAACTACATACTGTCTGTGTGCGCATGTGCCCGGGATTATAAAATTTCACTCTCGATAGTAAAGAAGTATAACTTCAAAAATTATTCTTATTTGGAATTTAAGTCATTTTAGAGACAAACTCTTAAGTTGATCTTAGGAAACCAAACTATAACGATTTTCTTTGTGGTTGTAAAAACAAAACAATTTAAAAATACGCAAAGAAGATACATAAAATATTATATTATATTATTACATCTGGATATTTATAAACCATAATACCAATATCAGGAAATGTATGTAATCGATATTGCTAAGAGTACCGTTAACATAGGATATTTTAATGTTGGTATCTGTTGTTTAAGTTACGATTTTATTGTTCTCTATAGTTATTACTGAGCTCAAGAAATAACAATCTTAAGTGCCTATTCTTCAGCATTATCTTTTATCTTTTTGCAAAGAGTACCGTGTACATGCTGGCCTCGGGATAGTGCAGTGCAAAAAAGCAAATAGCTTTCCAAAAAATTGCGTTGCATGGAGGAAAATTATGTTTAGTACAGTTGCTACGCCACTTAGAGCTGTATCTAATAAGGAAATACAATCTGAGTACTCTACAAAAAAATAACTAGTGTTTTAAATTATTTTTCCTAAACGTTTTATTCCTAAGTATTCCTAATATGTAGTACGTTCTTTAACGGTAAAATATTGCAAAACCTCTAAATTTTAAAGAACCGCTTGGATTGACATGAAATTTGGCACACACATAGCTAACAAGTCAAAGAAAAAAAGTGAGATTGTGCCGATGTGTGCTTTTGCCCTGGGGGTGGTTTTCACCCCCTCATGGAGGAGCAAATGATATACGTCCAAAGTAAGTCCGGAAATGGATAAACTGACTAATTTTAAGTAACTTTTGTTCCATAGAGTTTTTTCATTAAGTCAATACTTTTCGAGTTATTTGCCGGTGAATATGTTCATTTTTTCAAGAAAATAACCACGCTTTTAGACGGTTTTTCGCAAATAACTCAAAAAGTAAGAATTTTGTCGAAAAAACATTTTTAGCAAAAATATAGCCTGTAAAAAATTTTAAAAAATGGTGTATATACCACGTCTCTAGACCTAGTAGAAGCAGAGCAATATCTAATGAAAAATAGGTTCATATTCGTCAAATTAAAAATGGAATACTTTAACGTGAAATAACCAAAAATGAAGCACATTTCGGGAAACTCATTACAACTTATTTAAAGTGTATAAAAAAAGCTTCATTTTTGTTTTATAAAAAAAATTCTAGCGTCAAAAGTAAACAAGTTACGCTCAAAATAAAGCTAGTATTATTTATTATTAAAAAAATCGGGAAAATCACCTCCTAATTAGTATCTCAAATGAACTTAATCGTTACGACTTCACAAGTTTTTTGACTCGTGTATGTATTGTTTATATGATCTGTAGGTTTCATCAGTTCAAAGCCCTTATTTTTGAAAGGACTGTAGTTAAAAGGAGTTGAACGAGTCACTGATCACGAATGTTTGCAAATTTAGAAACACCAAATCTTAATCAATCTTTGTCTTACAGAAAAACAAAAAATACGAGATATTCAGAAAAGCAATGCTGACTTTTTTTGAAGTTATACTTCTTTACCGGCGATAGAGGGTGAATTTTTATATGTTAAAACCTATCAGCCCGGCGCATGCGCATTATAACTTTGTTCTGATTGGATGTTCAAATGACATGTCAAAAATTATCCGATATGGCAGCTGTAGGACAGCTGTGGCTTGGAGGTAAAGGTAAACAAATGTATAATATATTAGTTTTATTGTTGTGAGGACATAAACAAAAAAGTTTATAATATTGTAGTGACTTTTAAATAGTTTTTAAAAGCAACAGGTACGTAATAATTGTTAATGTATCATGGGTATAAACCTACCTATTTGATCTGCCAAAATACATAGTATGTAATACTTTTATTTATATAATTTGATTACCATCAAAATTTCTATCAATATTCACCTAATATATTGTTTTCTTACTCTATGTTTGGTTGTATTTTTTCAATTCTAAATCATTTCAATTCAAAATTAAAATAATTTGATCAATTTTCAAAATATCAAAATATCACAAGTTTAATCCGTTTAGTTAGTCGATCTTCGTAAATAATGACACATAGTGTCCGTGGCTAAGCGTTGAAGCCGAATGAATTCCAATACCAACCGCGCTTATCACCGCTGGTTCGAGTCCCAATAGAAACTTTCTTTTTTGTTTTTGTTAATACATTTTATGATTGTAAGTATATAAGTAATTGTATTTTCAGTAAATACATATTTAGTTAAAAAATTTTTCGACAATTAATGTTCAGACATCATTTGTGGCTTGTTTAATGTGTTTGTGTGTGTTTTATTCTTTTATTATTTTAATTTTTGGCACTGTTCTAATAAAAATGTTTGAGAAGTAGTAAGTATAAATTAGTTTAATATTTAAACAAAATATAAATAAAAAGTATATTAATTTCGTTTAAATCATATAATAGAAGTATAACTTCTTACGTGCGTACAAACTACACACACATTCTTTTTTGTTTTTAGAGATTTTGGTATCTCCAACCATTTTTAAGTTATTTTGACAAAAAGCATACTTGACAAAATAAAAAATTTTAAAAATTTTAATTTAAAACCAAATTTTTTCAAAAATAAGCACTTTGAATCGATGAAACTTTCAGATCATATAAACACAACATAAGTACAATAATTTGTGGAGCGGTAACGATTAATTTAATTTAAGTTGCTAATTAGGGGGTGGTCTTCCCGATTTTTTTAACAAAACAAAAGGGACCAACTTTATTTTGAGCGTAACTTGCTTAAATTTGATGCTAAAAACTTTTTATAAAAACAGAAATAAAGCTTTTTTTAAACACTTTAAAAAAGTTATAATCGATTTTCCCCAAAAATGCTTAATTTTTTGGATATTTCATGTCGAATTATTCTATTTGAAACTTGGTGAATATGAACCTATTTTTCATTGGCTATAACTCTGTTTCAGAAATCAGAAATTCACGAAATCCGCGTACACCATTTTTTTACTTTTTTGCAGGCTATATTTTTGCTAAGAACGTTTTTTTCGAAAAAATACTTACTTTTTGAGTTATTTGCGAAAAATCGTCTAAAAATGTAGTTATTTTTTTGAAAAATGAACATATTCACTCGCAAATAAGAAGTGTTGACTTGGCGAAAAAGCTCTATAGAATAAAAGTTACCTAAAATTTTTAAAATATTTTGGACATTTATTAAGTCACCCCCAGGGCAAAAGCACACATCGGTACAGTATTCTTGTTCTCATGATCATTTTTCGGTGCGTCACAGTTTTTCGATTTCTCTCTAATGCATTAAGTTTGATGAGACGGAAAAAGCGGTAGCTCCGTGATTAAACACAAAAATAATGCAGCATTACAATGGTTATATACATAAGATGTCTATTCCTAACGTTTGATTCGTTGATATTTAGAATGCGCGTTTTTTCTAGCCAATCAAATACACGTATTACGAACATTTGACGAAAACTTCGTCCATTTTGGCCAATTTTTAGAAGTGTCAAAGAGTCAAGTGACGGTTATTATTCAGGTCAGTATTTTGTGTACCTATCATTTTGAAATTTCGAATTCGACTTCCCTTATGTTTCACAACGTTTTTGTGCATTATTTTGTGCTTTGGTTTAGAATTTAGTTCGTTAAAAGTTAGTTTTGTATTTTGGTTTAGAATTTAATTCGTTCGAAGTTAGTCTATATTCCAGGTTATTATGCAAGAAAAATATCCATAGTAAGGAGACGTAACTCATGGCTGAAGAACCTTAGGAACTGGTTTGGATGTAATAACAATGAATTATTTAGAGCCGCGGTTTCAGAAATAAAGATTGCTCTGAGGATTACCAACTTTTGAAGCGGAGACAGCACCTAGAGAAGAAGATAAAAATACAGTTTATGGATAGTTTTGTGTCATTTTTGAATGTTTCCATATTTATAAATTTAATTAACAATATTGTTTACTTTTTAATTTTATTCCCCTTTATACAAAATACCTACATGTTAACATATTGTGTAAAAATAAAATCTACTAAATTACTAATTAGTTTAATTCCACAAGCTTTTCACCTATGGCGAAGTACGATTCTGGCATCTGTCAGATTCGTCAATAATTACATGAAATAAGTCTCGACACACCCAATACAGTATATGACGTCATAATTAATGACGCACTGAAAAATGATCATGAGAACAAGAATATCACGTTTTTTCTTTGACATGCTTTGACATAAGCTATTCGTATGCCAAATTTCATGTCAATCCAAGGGGTTTTTTAAAATTTATAGCAAAAACCGTGAAAGAATGTACTATAAGTCGATATAAAGAGTATTTAATAAGTTTTTTTATAATTGACATCTCAAAATGTGCATCACTGCATTACAAATTTTTTTTATAATAATTATATCATTATTATACAGATATCTGCCAACAGTGCTTGCTGAAGTTATTGGAGATTTTATCTTAGAACTCCAATATTTGCTGGGGGCTATTCGCAGATTGCTGCGTTACAGCTCTTTATGAGCCAAAGCCTTCTTCAGAACAATCCTCCATTCGCCCCTGCCTCTGGCAACTCTTCTCCATGCTCTAATTCCAATAAATTTTAGATCATTTATGTGTTGGCAGAAAGTGTAGGTACTGTACACCCTACTAAATTATGGTAAATAATCGTTTGTGGTTAATACCAGAGGCGTACGACAGGGGAAAGTGAAGGGTTGGCCCTTCCCAAATTCTACGCCACTGGCGTAACTGCTACTTTAGCATAATTTTTAGATTCTCCAATACTTTCTATGCAATTAATATACTCTTCATTCGTAACGATACAGTCATTAGTTTTCGAGATATTTGAAGTTAAAAATGAAAAGGCAGAGTTATTTTGATTAATGTAGCCTTCGTTTTTAGCTTCAAATATCTCTAAAACTAATCGCTTTATCGTTACGAATGAAGAGTATGTTATTTACATAGAAAGTATTGGAGAATCCAAAAATTGCACTAAAATAGAAATTCCACCAGTGGCGTAAAATTTGGGAAGGGTCAACCATTCACGTTCCCCCGTCGTACGCCTTTGGTAGTAGTTGATGTTCCATGACTGTCAGGAAATATTCAAAAATAAATAAAATAAAAGTTTAAATTTGACACCCTGTATTTCGGTTATTATCAACTTTCGTACTAAGGTAAGCTAGTTTAAATGCACCTATGTTTTAACTTCAGGAATTTACTGTTGACCTATGGCCCATTCTTTACCAAACACCCTGTATAAAACAATTGTTAGGACTATAGTAACTTATGCAGCAGGGACATGGACATTAAATAAAAAGCAACAAGGAAGGACAAATGAAGATCTGAGAGAGTTATATGAGAAGCACAGCGTACTGATAGGAGTAGTAAAAACCCAACTACTATGGTGGATAGGACACATACGAGGATACCAGAGGGTAAACTATCGAAAATGAAACTGTCAAGTACAGTGGGAGTAGTGTTGCCCAAAATCGGTCTTGGTCTTGCAGTCTTGGTCTTGTTCTTGCGTTTTCGCAAGACCAAGACCGCCTAATTTTAGCAAGACCAAGACCAAGACTTACCCTGCAAGACTTGAGCAAGAACAAGACTAAGCCTGCGAGACTCTTGCGTCTTGCAGTTAAAACTGAGGGTCGTTTTAGGGAGTATATAAGTTTGGCTATATTCTTAGATACTCTCATCTATAAGAGACAAAAAAATAAACATACATAATACATAGCGAATCAAAATATCCATTAAAAACACTTGACACATTTGACATGTACTCAGAGGTCATTATGCATTATAATGTAAAAATAAAATATTTTGTACATTCTTTCCCAGCAGCCGACTTCTTCGCTCTGAAATTAATTGTCCAGGTTTTGAGAATAGTCGTCTTCTAATCATAACATAACATTCCTGCGTTGCGACGCCTACAGTAATATCGTATACAAACTTGTATCACCTTAGCCAACATGTAGAAAATATGCTTAATAATAAGTATATACGTAATTCATTTTTTTTCATTATTAGTTTTCTAGGAATCCAAACACCAGAAATCTTATCAGGATACATATTATAGTAAGACTATTATATATTGTTTATGCTGACTGTGCTATGAGGTCACTCGGCTAAACAAAATTTGCCGAAACAGCGCGGCTATTATTTAAAAGTATCATAAGATAATGATACGAGACAAAAGTACAGATAATGCCGGATATCGTGTAAACAAAATACCGAAATATTATTTTAACGATATACAATTCTCCAAGAAATTAACGCACCACCTCAAAAACGGGTCATTTTTAATGTCTCAAAGTTCCTAAACCTGTTGTCCGATTTAAGTGATTTTTTTAATATGTTGTCTTATTCTTTATAAATATTGCTGTAATAATATTGTTGCTAGACAGGTCAATTACTGTCAATGTATACCGGGTGTTTTTTCTCACTCTGTGGAATATTCTAGCATTATGCTAACTTATTATTCAAGCATGCAATAGCATACTTAAATTAAAACCCAACTATAGCCTCATATTTTCTTAGCATCATATTTTTTATTCATTATCTTATATTGGATAATAAAAAAGTTAAGTATGCCATGTTTTTCATCAATACAGAATGTTTTTAAATAAGTATGGCAAACTTTAATGGGTAATTCTGCACGAAAAAGTAATGACAGTGTGCTTCATAAACGTTTACTTTATAAATGCTTTGTTTGTTTCCTAAATAGAGAGTGTTAAAATTTTTCTTACAAATTGACGTTTTATTTATTGCTCTAAAACCGGTTATGCAAATGAAATTTTGTGGCTTTTAAGAGGTAGTTTTAACTTTAGTTAGTTAGAACATAGGCAGGTATCACTTAGATCGTGGGTTCAAACCCCACCCGGTGTCAGTTGTTTAGATATTTATTAATTTGGCAAGTCTTTACTATGGCTATGATATTCAAGCTTAAAATGTACCTGTGTTACGTTGTTCTAAGATATGCAATAGAATAAGCTAATGGGCAACTGCGAGACTTGCAAGACTCTTACTGCAAGACCAAGACCGGGAGCGCAATACCAAGACCAAGACCAGGTGTACTGGTGCAAGACCAAGACTGTCTAAGTCTCGTTTTGGTCTTGCATTTGGGCAACACTAAGTGGGAGGACGTCAGAGAAGAGGTCGATCCTGAACAAGGTGGAAAATGGATGTAAAAGATGATGGCCCAGTGCCAAGTAGGTTCGACACGCTCATTATTGTTAAGCTGTAATACGAACTAAAGAGATACAGAGAATTGTTTAAAAGATTATAAACAAATCGTCGACTACGAAACAGTATTCAAAGTGGACTATTTATTTAAAAATTATGAATATTGTAGAATGTTCTTTCAGCACCCCACCACCTACAATAACGTGTATTATTATTCACATTTGTTGCTCCACCTTTTTCTGCTTAGTATTAACCGTTTATTTTCAATGGATAATTATTTAAACTCTACTTAAAACTAGCTCATTGTACAATAAACACATACGACGTAATATATAAAATTCTGTTTACAACTATTATGATCTAATAATTTCATTCTGAAGTAATAGGTATTGTTGCTCTAAGACATGACTTACACCAACGCGTTAAGCAGAAATGTAGGTATCACTCGTTGTTTTCTTTGCACCAATTGTTCTAGATCGTGTAGGTTTACATTGGTTTTGGTATGTATACCAGGCGACACCCATATGCATTAAATAATAGTATTATGGTAGGGGAGCAAAGTATGCTAAATGTGCAGTCACTCGAGCGTTATGGGGACCTATTGGGTTGTGAAGAGTAGGTGCTAAAACCAAAAAAAGTTGAGTAAAGTTTTCCATTTTAGTGGGTACTCTTCATTTTTAATTTAATTTTCCATTTCCAACAATCGTGTTTTTAGATTATAGCGCCATCTATCCATAATTTGAAAAAATGTCTCGAATAAAAGTCACTTATTTTTACGTAAGGAATCCCATAATAAAAAATGGGGGCTTCCATTTAAGATTTTAAAGTAACCCCCCACCCCACCTCTGTGGGGGTCGTGTTTGGTGCCATTCGATAGATTTTTCAAAAATATTGAATAAGTGTATTTTTCAGTTTTTCGATCATGTTTTTTATGTTCATTTCGCGAAATATGGCGGGATTCGTATTCAAAATTTTAAATTTACCCCCCTCCCCTTTCCGTGGGAAGTCATGTTTGGTATCATTCGATAGATTTTTGAAAAATATTGAGCACGTATTTTTTTAGTTTTTCGATCTGTTATTCATTTCGCATAATATTCGCTTTTTTATTGTGAAACTTTGGGACTCACCCATTTCCTTACGCCCCGCTCAAATCGTCAGATTTTTGAAATATTACACTCTTGTGCATGTACTTAACTTGCTTTACCTTAATCTAACGATTTCTAGTTTTTCTAAGGATATATTTTTTTTCGGCCCCCTTTAACGAACTCCCCTGCATTAAGAGCCAATATATGGTAGAGGTACATTTTCAGGGTACAAGGAAACTGCAAAAATCCCCGCTTGGGCTCCCCTACCATTAGGTACAATTATAAAAACGTAGTGGTTAAAGTTGAAATTATATTATACAACGTTGGAAATAAAATATAGATACAAGAGCCAAACGTCGAGATTAAAATGAAGAAATTTTACACAAAATATGTTTGTTGTTTATCGGAATTATTTCTTTGTTTTTGTGCCTTCACTTTTGATATAAAATGTGTTAATTCTGTCTGTAGGAACTTTTTAATATTAGGTTTTCTATTCTGGATTCAGAATATATTTTTTAGCTTATTTTTTTTTTTAGTTTTGTCTTAACTATCTCAGTGTTTTTTAAGATTCCAAAATTAAATGTTGTTCCATTTTTCATTATTTTCATTTATGTTTCATATTTCCTATTTCTATCTCTTTATCTATGGTTTTTAGTCTTTTTAATGTGAGCGGCCGTGGAGTAACGGCATAATCGCTGGCCTCATACGCCAGTGCACGTGGGTTCGAGCCCTGCCAAAGACAAACCATCTTCATTTCCAATGACACGAGCCATCTCACCGTGCCTCGGAGAGCACGTTAAGCCGTCAGTCCCCCTGGGCTAGTGTACATCGGCACTAGTTACTTAAAACAGGGTTAAAGATGTAAATGGCGCCATAGTCTTTTTATTCTTTTGTATAAAGCTGTTTATTTTTAAAAGTCTTTAAAAGTGTATTACTTCTTTTTGCTCCTAGGGTCGCTTGCTTTGACCTACTCAACAAACCCGGCGGTTTTCTTTGTGCAATATGTATATTTGGTAGGTTTTATCTCTATAGATTTGTTTTAATTTTGTTTTGCATTCGTCATCCAACAAGTCTTTAGCGCTTTGAGTCTTATACAGTTTCCCTTTTTTCTCATTTGGTTCTGATTGTATGAATGTTATGAAATATTAATAATATTCCACACATGAACAGTATTCAGTACCACGTAACAGTTCCATCTTTTTCGTCGATGTTGTTTACTTGATTCCTGTGACTAGTTGCTAGTTCATTCTAGAAACATGTATAGTTTTTGTATTTTTTCATGGTCTGGCTATCCCACTTACTCACCTTGATTAGGATCCATTTCTTGATCGTGCTTGGGGCTGTGTAACGTGTCGAAAAGCCAATATGTCACATTTTGTCTAAATTTATTTTATTTTAGTAATAATATAATTACATTTTGGGTCCAAGTTCAAGCTAGTTCATCCTAGGACGAAAAACATTTTTATCTAAATTCATCCTAACACAAAGAACACTTTCATCCTGACGGTCCTTCCAATACAGGGCGATGCCCTTCGACATATCACGTGAGCACCCACTACGTGGAGTAGTAAACACAGTCCCATACGTGTTTGTCATAAAATCAAATAAATTAAACTATTCCAAAATATAATAAATAAAATAAATTGTATTAAATTAGAATAAAATAAACTGAAATAAAGTAAATTAAGATAAAATAAATAAAAAAAAGTTACTTAAATTAAAATAAAATACAATAAAATAAATTACACTGAACTAAAATAACATAAAATGATAAAAATTAAATAAGGGTGCATAAAACACAATAATAAAGCTATGCTTCCCCTCCTAGGTATAGTGCACACCCGGGGTGCCACATCCCATTTTTGTTATATATCATGAACTTTCTTCAAAGAATAAAAATTCTTTTTGTTACTTGGCCCGTTATACAGGGTGTAACAAAAATGCAGGTCATAAATTAAATCACATATTCTGGGACCAAAAATAGTTCCAATGAACCTAACTTACCTTAGTACAAATATGCACAGAAAAAAAGTTATAGCCCTTTGAAGTTACAAAATAAAAATCGATTTTTTCGAATATATCGAAAACTATTAAAGATTTTTTATCGAAAATGGATATGTGGCATTCTTATGACAGGAGCATCTTAAAGAAAAATTATAGTGCAATTTTTGCTCCCCATAAAAATTGTATGGGGGTTTTGTTCCCTTAAACCCCCCCCCAAACGTTTCTGTACGTTCCATTTAAATTATTATTGTGATACCATTAGTTAAATTCAATATTTTTAAAACTTTTTTGGCTCTTAGTATTTTTTCGATAAGGCAGTTTTTATCGAGTTGCAGCTTTTTTTAATATGTTTACATAAAAATTTTATGGGGATTTTGTTCCTTTAAACCCCCCAAATGTTTGTGTACGCTCCAATTAAACTATTACTGCGATACCATTAATTAAACAAAATGTTTTTAAAACTTTTTTGCCTCTTTGTATTTTTTCGAGAAGGCACCTTTTATCGAGATATGGCTTCTTTTTTAATACGGTTCAAAATATACCTAAAAATGTAAATCATACATAAATTTTCATATTATTACCAAGTCTCCATAATCGTACTTAACCATATACAAATATGTGGTGGATTTGACAAATATTCAAAATATCTCGATAAAAACTGACTTTTCGAAAAAGTACTAAGAGCCAAAAAAGTTTTAGAAATATTGTGTTTAAGTCATGGTACTACAATAATAATTTAATTGGAACGTACACAAAAGTTTGCGGGGGTTTAAAGGAACTAAACCCCCGTAAAATTTTTATAGGGTGTCCAAATTTCCCTATAATTTTTTCTTAAGATGCTACTGTCATAAGAATGTTATATGTCCATTTTCGATAAAAAAACTTTAATAGTTTTCGATATATTGAAAAAAATCGATTTTCATTTTGTAACTTCAAAGGGTTGTAACTTTTTTTATATGCACATTTGTACTAAGGTAAGTTAGGTTCAATCAAACTATTTTTGGTCCCAGAATATGTGGTTAAATTTATGACCTGTATTTTCGTTACACCCTGTATATATCCACTCTTCAAATGCAATTTATTAAACAATAATAATTCAAAAAACGCGTGGCAGTTTCAAAATACAAATCAAAAGCATAACTACTAACCTGACTGTCCATATGACCTTGACTAAAAACCGTTATCTGTCACAAACAGCAGTTAGCTGTCGTAATAAAAATAAGATTTAATTGAAAGACTGAAGTTTAGTTTACAACTTGCAAATCATTTTTAAACTATATTGTATAAAACATGTTCTTCAAAATTATAATTCATACGAATAAATAAATTAAGTATATAAATGTTTTGTCATATGATCCTTTTGTGTTTGTAGTAGTGCTGTAATATTTTTGATCCCGTAGTCGTGTAATTTCCTTTCCAATCAACAAAGCCAGCAACGCCCCTTCTTATTCTACATCCATAAACCAACACGTATCTCGTACATACTTTATAAACAAATTTATTAAACTTACCGTGGACACTATCTAATATAAAACACCCGTTAGCTATAATTTAAACGAAGACGTCATTTCCATCACTAATTTATTTCACGAGTTAACAGCTGTACTAATAGGAGTGTTGGTGCTAACTTACATTACCAGATAACCAATCTGCGAGAAACCAGTCCTCCATAGTCATAGGTATAGACAACACGTGGATATCGTGTGAAAATGTCGACTCTTGCCAAATGATTCGTAAAAACGGACAAGCGTTCTACGAAGTCAACCAATCTTCACAGATCCGGTACTGGTGAAAGCATATGACTGATTTAGTACTCATTTTGTTAATTTTTAATCGTTTTTAGAAAATATATTGGTTGTACAATGTCGCGACATTATGTGCACAAATTACAGGTTTGTGGATGTTCAGCTAATCAAAGAAATTATTACAATACTCAGAACATTGTCCTGTGGTTTCTGGTTTAGAAATAAATACTGAAGATTTTGAAAACTTCGGTCTCGAATCCAGAGAACTTTATCTTAAGCCAACAGCCACTGTACATAAAATACCTTTAAATAGAACGGAAGTAATCAAATCAGAATTAGTTCCAATTGGGCAGCTTTTAGAAAAAGCTCAAGAGGCTACAACGAATTCAACCAATCTTCGCAGATCCGGTACTGGTGAAAGCACATAACTGATTTAGTACTCGTTTTGTTAATTTTTAATCGTTTTTAGAAAATTGTTAGTTTTACAATTAAATCAGATATTCACACACAAATGACAGTTTTTTTATGTCTTTGATGTTTTTTAGTTGTCAAGAAGTTAATTACTCTATTCATTAGATTGCCTTAGAATTTATATAATTGCACTTGAAACTTACTGTTTTTCTCAATACACAATAACTGAAAATTTCATCATCATCGTCCAGCCTGTTATAATGAAAAAACACCAATGAAAGAGAGTCATGAGGTACCTACTACAGTTTGTTTAGAACAGTTTGTTTGGAACATGATTTAGACAATACCTTTCGTAACTTCACACCAAAAAGGAGTTACTTCATTGTAAGAAACACATAAGTTAGACGAAAATATAATTTCGCCAAAAGACTAAATAAGTATGGCCATTATTGCAGGATATTTATTATATATTTATTAAAGGATAAAAGAGAATCGTGGAAAAGGCTATGCGAGGAATAACACACTGCAGAAATGTCAAGACTCCCATAAAGTTACCTCAAAGGACCTTCAGATGATTACTCTCTCGGTTCAAAAGAAGTCAGGTAAATTCACTTACAATAGGGTATAGATTCCTGTTTTCCAGACCTGTGGTATTTTCGTTTTGTTCACTATGTCATTCATTAATTTATGTGTGTATCATGTATCATCATTTCAGGGGTGATGTTATCCTGGCCCGCTGCTTTAGCTAGTTTAACCATCTCTATTGCCGTATCTAATTCTTTTTTTATGGCTTCTATTTGTTGTTTTTCATCTACGTCTCTTTCTTCATGTAGGTTTTCAGTATATCTGCATGTTAGCTCTTCAAAGTATTCACCATATAAAAAAACTTAGTTTTCAATCTAATAGCACATAAAACAACACCAAGCGATGTTACTCTACATCCTACCAGATTGAAAACAATGGGAACCTTCTCTGGTAACACCTCCGAGGCTTTACAATTTGCAAGCCATAACGGATGCTGAGACTAAGGAAGATGAGGTAATTTTACAATTTATAATTCACGTCCCATCTGCTCAGCGCGGTAAAGTTCCAACGAGAATGGTTTCCTTCGTACTCCAATCAGAGTAAACATGTAAATCAAAAATGAATAACCATTTTCAATTTCGTTGTAACACGAAACTACAGCCGCATCATTATTCTAGTCCAATCAGAGAGTGCAGCAAGCACCTCTACCGGTTTCTAAACTTATTAGTCTCTCATCAGGAGGCACATATGCTGCTCTCTCTGACCCAACTAGGACAAACCCCGGCCTGTAGTCACGCATTGCAACGAACGAAATGGCAGGGATGCCCTAGCTGCAACTGCTAGCAAAAACTAAGTTTTCAATCTAATAACTAGAGAGCGGAATATATGCAACACAACATTACCAAAATATGCGCATATATTATATGCATTACTTTTACTACAAATATGCAGGTATTTTTTCTAAATTTGTCTAAATATGCAAATGCATATTAAAAATACTCAAAAATAAAACAATATATTAAGTCGTAAGATCTTCAGAAAAGTTGCCTTCAAAAATACGTACAACTTTCCTCAAACAATCGAAGCCCTCATTTTTTTCTAAAACATTTTTTAATTTATTTCTAATTGTAATCCCTGTATTTCCGGAAATTTTTTGACAATGAGCAGAAAAAGTGTTAACAAGATTAACCGAATCACTTAATTGTAAATTCCTTTGTTCTAATGACTTTATTAGATCTGGTAAAAAACTAAAATTAACTTTTATGAACATAAGTTCTTTAGCAATTTGTACGTTACTTAAAGAACAAAGTACGTTACTTAAGCTGAAGAACAAAAGCGGAATTGTCTACAATTTGATGGCTTTTTGTATTTTGATGCTTCTCTCTATGTCCGTCTTTATAGAAGTAAAAGCGAATTTGTCGAATAAAAACACTCTTTCCAGAAAAATTTCTTTTGTGGGACATGATGCTTTTGTTTGTCAGTTCCTCATTTGAAAAATGAAATGTAAAAATGAATGTAACTTACGATTTTGGAACAGGCCTTGCAAAATACTTTGTCTCCACTTAGCTTTAACTCGGGAAAACACTTTATCCAAGCACTTTTTTGAATGGTAGACTTATTTAAATTTAATATATACCAATCACTTCAAAAACACTAAATACGATACAACGTTTACTTAAAACAAATGTTGGCCGGAAACTGACAAAATAATTACTAGACCCTTAAAAGCAGGTAGGTACCTACGACTTGCTACGCTAATAAAATAATATTTTTCTGGGAACACCCATAATTGTTAAATTCAGGTAGTAATGGGAAAGTCCAGATGAGCGATAGATAGATAAATAACGAGCTCGTTCATATCGAAGTTATAAAATTCCAACTAAGAGAGGAAAATTTTAAACTTTTATATAATTTATTTTTAAAATATGCAAAATAAATCGTGTTTAGCTTAAATATGCATTGTTGTGTTTGTTGTCTGAAAATATGCAATATATGCATCTATATGCACTTTGCATATATTCCGCTCTCTACTAATAACACATAAAACAATACCAAACGATGTTACTCTACATCCTACTAGATTGAAAACAGTTGGAACCTTCTGTGGTAACACCTTCGAGGCTTCTACAATTTGCAAGCCATAACGGAGGCTGAGACTAAGGAAGATGAGGGAATTTTACAATTTATAATTCACGTCCCATCTGCTCAGCGCGGTAAAGTTCCAACGAGAATTCACCATATTATCTCCATTATGTTTTCATTTTCTTTCGCCATCGTAAGCAAGGAAAAGGGCAGTTTATTTGAAGTGCTTTGCAATAAAAGAAGTACTACGTTATTGGCAGCACTGGCTAATGGGGCTAAAGTTTCAGATAGGTAATCACAGATCACAAGCCATTAGAAATTCTTAAAATAAAAATACGAACATATAAACAACTTGGACACCTAGTGTACTATCTTTCCAAATAAGACTTTACTATTACATATTCTCCAGGCAAAACTAACCAAGAAACTGATGCCCTTTCAAGAAACCTCGTTTTGGAATCGTTTGAGAATACAGAATACATACTACAAGTGAATATTTTATAACCCTTCAAGACCTACAAGAAAACAACAAAATAATCACACTGAGCTGTCTTTCGACAAACGTATGTATATTTTAAAAAAGTTAATTTCTTCACTACAGAATCCCTCCAAAATGTGATATGGTTATTGGTTGCTCACAATTTGGATTTAGAAAAAACCTGGGCTCGACGGAAGCACTAGTTGCAACCCAGGTGCTTGCCGAGAACTGCTACGATCAAAGGAAAGATATAATGATGTGCTTTGTAGATTATGAAAAAGCGTTCGATAGAGTGCAACATCATAAACTCGTACATACACTAAAACAACTCGACATAGATCAAAAAGACATTCGTTGCATAGAAGCTCTTCACTGCACTGGCGAAGCGTCCATGTAACCACTGTTACCATTGGTAACAGTTAAAAATCTTGCAAATAAATATTTTATGACGATGAATAATTCCATTTACCTATATTTTTACCAATAGAAATATATTATTATATTATGTGTTAATAGTACCTAATTCAGTAAATAGCCAACTACTCGTACACACACGAAAATATTGGCGAGTTTATGTGACTCAGTTGCACTTTATTATACCTACTCTGTTACCAGTTCCATTTGTGGTTACAATGGTTACATCATCGCTGTCGCTCGGGACCGACTAGTGTCTGAAAATTTTGAAGGAGCGACGGCGTGAGCGCGCTGTGTATGTCAGTAGCCCTGTTACCAGATTTAAATTTGGTTACAGTACCTATAAAAAGTGTGCGTGCATTTAACCATGGATGAGTGTCGCTGCGTAATCGATCAACTACTTGAAAAGTAATTCTCCTTGTATAATTTTGAAGAAAAAAATGAGATTATTGAAAATGAAAGACCTATTTTAAACAATTTAAAAAAGGAATCAAATAAAGTACACTTACGTGCATAGAAATCGGCCCACTTAAAAATTTGGTCATTTTTGATGTCTCATATTTCCTAAACCTGTGGGCCTATTTAAGTGATTTTTTGAACATGTTATAGCCTGATTCTTTAACAATACCACTGTAATAATATTGTTGCTAAACAGGTAAATTTTCATTGTATACCGGGTGTACCAATCACACTGTCGTTTTTTTCTCAAAGTTCGCATCACCCTGCAGACTATTCTAGCATTTATAAAATACGGAAATTCAAACTCAACTATAGCCTCAGGTTTTCTTAACATTCTGTTTTTTGACTCATTCGTTTATGTTGGATAATAAAAAAGTTAGGTACTTTAACAACTAGACATGTTCTTCATCAATACACGGTGTTTCTAAATAAGTGCGACAAACTTTAAGGGCTAATTCTGCATGAAGAATTAATGACAGTTGGCTTTATAAACGTATGTCCGCAAATGTTTCGTTTCCGAGATACGGGATGTTGAATTTTTTCTTACAAACTGACGATTTATTTTATTGCTTTAAAACCGGTTGAGATATGCCAATGAAATTTGGTGGGTTTTAAGACGTAGTTATTGCACATTTTTTGACATACACTTACGAATTTAATCTTCACCATTAGCGTGCATACGGGTAATATGATCGGTCACTTTTTGTGTCGCAAGTTTGTCGCACTTATTTAGAAACACCGTGTATTGATGAAGAACATGTCTAGTTGTTCAAGTACCTAACTTTTTTATTATCCAACATAAACGAATGAATCGAAAAAAGAATGTTAAGAAAACCTGAGGCTATAGTTGGGTTTTAATTAAAGTATTTTATATATGCTAGAATATTCCACAGGGTGATGCGAACTTTGAGAAAAAACACAGTTTGATTGATACGCCCAGTATACAATGAAAATTTAACTGTTTACAACAATATTATTACAGTAGTATTGCAAAAGAATCAGGCTATAACATGTTTAAAAAATCACTTAAATCGGCTAACAGGTTTACGAAATATGAGACATCAAAAATGACCAAATTTTTAAGTGGGCCGATTTCTATTCACGTAAGTTTATTTTGATATTTTAAAGTTAGTTGGTACAGTGAAAATCCTTGGTTATGTGGTAAGAAAAATAGACTGTATTGTTGGCCATGTCTTCTGGTTTCTACAGAAAAAATGGGTGGACCAGGTTCACGATTTAAATAGTTTTAGAGTTTGAAAAAGGAGACATGAAATTTCTCCGTTACCTACATGTAAGATGTATTCCCAATTTGATTCAGTTTGGCAAAACAAGAATCGAAAGTTCTCTTAACTAAGCTTTTAAAACAAATATTGCTAAACATAATGAGTTTGTTAAAAAAATAGATAGGTATATCCTTAGCACACTTATAATAGATACCGTATGTTTTTTGGCCAAACAAGAATTAGTGTTTCGTGGTTATTTTGAGGGTGACGACTCTGACAATCGAGGCAATTACAGGGAATTGTTAACATTAATTGCCAAAAAAGATCAAAAATTTTGCCAACATCTAGAAACATCAACTGTTTTTTTCGAGAGTTTCAAGTGATATACAAAATGATATTATTGAAGCTATATTATATACAATTAGCCATATCTTCATTTTTTTAAATAAAATTTTTTGCATCTGGTTTTGGCGTTTTGGTAACACTTTAGAAGAAGTCATGCGTCGCCACTGCTTCACTGGAATCAAACAGCTGTCGTCAAGATGGATAACGAAACAACGCAAGCTCAAAAAAATCTCAGAGGTGTGAGACAGGGATGCATTTTTGCTCCACTACTGTTCAAATTTATATTCAGAAAGTATCTTTCAGGAAGCTCTTAAGGAATACGAAAGCGGCATCACAGTAAATGGTACCTGGGTCAATAATATACGATATTATGCGGATGACTAGCAGATAACACAAAATTGTTTGCTGCAGAATAATTGTTCAAGATTTTTTTTATTAATCCGAAATTAAACATCTTCCCTTGGTTGAAACATCGGATGTGACGGACCTGTCCCATCGGCCTCATCTCGTTCTGATTGAGTTCTTTTCCGACTTGGCTGAGCGTATTTCTTAGAAAATTTACAACGTTACTAGCCTTTCAAGTTGGTATTATTGATTGTATATGAAGTTGTATATCGGCCAGTCGATCAAAGCTCAACATTCCGAGCGGTTATACAGGAACTGGTATTTTACCATTTTATATAATTCCTTTTAAATTGAACAATAATAATGTCGAAACGCTTGAAAGGCTATATTATACTATACATTCTTCAAATTACTATTATGTACATAATATTACATTTTCACGATTATTTATGAGTACAAGAGTGTCTATTATCGTTCGTGGTTAGTAAAATACTTATATGCGATTTTTAAATTTCCCGCTATTTTTCTCTTAAATTAGTATCGTATCATCTAAAGCCCGGATTATAAGCATGACAGAAAGGTCAAAATAAGCACTTATATAAGCAAAAAATGTCTCAAAAATAAGCAAAGTTGTAAGTAAACATGGATATAATGATATAAATATGAATAAAGAACATTAACATTAAATTACATTTATTTTTAATTATTGTATTATTAACAATAAATAAAAAAATACAAAATTGTTAAACTATACCAAATATAATAAAAAAATCGAACACTAATTAATATATTACTTACTATATTTTTTATTCATGGCCATTAGCATAAAAACAATTAACAATAATATGTTTTTCAAAATTTTCTTGTAAAAAGCTATGTCTTCTATCTGTAGGTAGACATATTATTTATACGTAGAAAAAGTTGTTTCACCATCTGACAATGTGATTGGTGCGTATTTAAATTTAGACAAATGTATCGATACTACCGAAAAGTATTTTACAACAATATAATAAATTTGGGCTTTCTGCAGACAAATATTAGTTTATTACATGGACATAAGAGATTAAAATTCTTATGGTTTATTGAATTATTAGAATTTTACAGCTCTGTACACATATATAATTTTGCTTAAGACAGGAAGTAATACATGAAATTTAACTATAGTTTATCATAAGAAGTAAAATAAACAAAGATAAGCAACATATCTTTAAAATAATCATTTTACTAAAAATCCTAATAATAAGCAAAAAAAGCAAAATGCTTATAATCCGGACTTTACATAATCAGTCAGCCAGTCTTATGGACTGCTGAATATAAGCCTTCTCCGACTTCTTACACATATTCTGATCTTGTTCTTCTTCTTCAGATGTAAATCCACTAACGGATGTTAGCGATCACATTTTCCATTAACTCTGTGTTCCTTGCAATTTGTATCAGAGATTGTACCTATGTCGTTAATCTCTGTCCATTGCCTTATGTTTCGGAGCCAGGTCCTATTCCTCTCTTGCCTTCAATTTTACCCTCGATTATAAGTTGAAGGAGCTGGTATTTTTCGCTTCGCATGATGTGACCCAGATACGCCGTTTTCCTTTTCTTGATGGTTTCGAAAAGTTGGCGTTCTTGGTTGATTCTTTTAAGGACATACACATTGGTGACTTTCGCCGTCCATGACATCTTTAATATACGGAGATAAAGTCACATTTCGAAGGAGTCTATATCACTCGTTTTGAGTGTCCAGCCCTCTACGCCCTATACCATATAGCAGCACCGATCATACTACGTAGCACTAAGTAAATAGATGTGGATCCCGAGTACCAAAAAAAAGTTGATTAATAGCAAGCTGAAAATTTGTTAATAACGGTATCCAGTCAGACAAACTTTGATGTACGGGAAGACTGGAACAGGGGAAGTTTTAATTGTGGAACAGTTTAAAAATTTGGAACGTCAGATTACGATGTATTTTGTCGGACAGAACTTCCAATTGATTTGTTACCCTTTCATTAAACTCTCATGCAAAAATCTGACTGCTATTACTAACCAACATGATTGCTGTCATTTGACATGTTCTTCGTGTTCCGCTCATTAAAATGCCCAGTTAGTGATAAACAGTAGTCTGATTTTTGCACGAGAGATTAATGAAATGGTAACAAATAAATTGGAAGTTCTGTCCGACAAAATACATGGAACGTTTTCGTAGTCTGACGTTTGAAATTTTTAACCTGTTCCACAATTAAAACTTCCCCTGTTCCAGTGTTCCCATGTATCAAAATTTGTCCGACTAGACACCGTTAAGCTATTAACAAATTTTCAGCTTGCTATTAATCAACTTTTTTTGGTACGCGGGATCCAGGTCTAAAACCTTAGTCTCAGTTGAAGATCGAACTATGAACAGGTCAGTACTTTCCTGAATTTTACGAAAGCTTAAGTCGAGTTTGCTCAATGCGACATTTTACTTCCCTGTCCGATACCTTGTCTTCAAAAAGCCACGTTCCCAGGTATTTAAATTTGCTCACTCTTTCAATGGACTTGGTATTCAGTGTTATGGTGGAGTTTTCAAGTGCATCCAAGTTTCTGGAGATCATCATGAATTTGGTCTTTTTGGTATTAATCTCTAATCCCATTCGCTTACTGTATTCTCCGATTATAACGAGAAGTTGTTGAAGATCGACCATGTTGCCACAAATTAAGACACCATCATCAGCATATCGTATGTTGTTGATTAATACTCCATTAACTTTAATTCCCATCTCTGCAACTTCCAAAGACTCTTGAAATATGGCTTCCGAATAAATATTAAATAAAAGAGGGGAAACCACACATCCGTGTCGAACACCCTTTCTTATATGTATGGATTTGGATATAGAAATATCATTCTGGTTTGAGCGCAGTTTTTTAGGTTTAGGTCATCTTAAACAAAAAATTCTCTTGTCATTTTTCTCGAAAGTTGATAATTCCCGAGTTATAAGCATCTTTTTATTTATTTATTTATTTAGCTTAGATGCCTCGGCAACTAAGGCCATTGGCATGGTACAGTCAATTTCACAGTCAGATTATAATGTAATGTGTAGTGTGTGTGTTCAGTAAATGTCTTGTTATTTAGTAAAGTCTATTTTATTGTTTTCACAGAGAGACGCTATTTATTGTACGTCATTCATTTCCGAGGCTTGAAAACTCATATTTTTGAGATTTCCAAGTCGCATCTATGCTTTTGAACTTAATTTGTTAAAAACTGTGTGTAGATGCGTCTAATGTTTAGACTCTTAACGATCAAATTATCAATATTCTTAAGGCACGTT
The DNA here is from genome assembly GCF_917563875.1 of Diabrotica virgifera virgifera. Taxonomy (NCBI): domain Eukaryota; kingdom Metazoa; phylum Arthropoda; class Insecta; order Coleoptera; family Chrysomelidae; genus Diabrotica; species Diabrotica virgifera. The sequence goes on from NC_065448.1 coordinate 20,720,697, forward strand.
ATAGTTCTGTGCCTTACACAATGTTGGCCTTCGCGACCAGACATCTCGTAACGCGACAGTTCGTAACCACGAAAATTGTAACGGAGAATTCGTCACGGCGACAGTTCGTAACGGCGACAGTTCGTAACGGCGACAGTTCGTAACCACGACAGAGTAATATTGTATTTATTATATTGGGACCGTGCAAGTTCGGCAAAGCGACACCTGGTTTCTACGCTCAGCAACATTATTCGCACTTTTAATTATATTGGCCAATTATACAGGGTGTAACAAAAATACAGGTCATAAATTTAATCGCATATTCTGGGACCAAAAATAGTTCGATTGAACCTAACTTACCTTAGTACAAATGTGCACGAAAAAAAAGTTACAGCCCTTTGAAGTTACAAAATGAAAATCGATTTTTTCCAATATATCGAAAACTATTAGATATTTTTTATTGAAAATGGATATGTGGTATTCTTATGGCAGTAGTATTTTAAGAAAAAATTATAATGAAATTTAGACACCCCATAAAAATTTTATGGGGATTTGGTTCCTTTAAACCCCCCCAAACTTTTGTGTACGTTCCAATTTAATTATTATTGTAGAGCCATTAGTTAAACACAAGTTTTTAAAACTTTTTTGTCTCTTAATTATTTTTTTCAAAAGTCAGTTTTTATCGAGATATTTAAATATTTGTCAAATCCACCACATATTTGTATAATATGGTAAAGTACGGTTATGGAGACTTGGTAATAATATGAAAATTTATTTATGATTTACATTTTTAAGTATACTTTGAACCATATTAAAAAAGAAGCCACATCTCGATAAAAGATGCTTTATCAAAAAAATACAAAGAGGCAAAAAAGTTTTAAAAACACTGTGTTTAACTAATGGTACCGCAGTAATAGTTGAATTGGTACGTACACAAACATTTGGGGGGTTTAAAGGAACAAAACCCTCATAAAATTTTTATGTAAACATATTAAAAAGAAGCCGCAACTCGTTAAAAACTGCCTTATTGAAAAAATACTGGGAGGCAAAAAAGTTTTAAAAATATTGAATTTAACTAATGGCACCACAATAATAATTTATTTGGAAGGACACAAAAGTTTGGGGGGGTTTAAGGGAACAAAACCCCCATAAAATTTTTATGGGGTGCACAAATTTCACTATAATTTTTCTTTAAGATGTTCTTTCCATAAGAATGCTACATGTCCATTTTCAACAAAAAACCTCTAATAGTTTTCGATATATTCAAAAAAATCGATTTTCATTTTGTAACTTCAAAGGGCTGTAACTTCTTTTGTGTGCATATTTGTACTAAGGTAAGTTAGGTTCATTCGAACTATTTTTGGTCTCAGAATATGTGGTTTAATTTTTGACCTGTATTTTTGTTACACCCTGTATTAGTCCTGGTTACTGGATAATTGCTAAGGCCATAGTCCAAAAAAATAAGATTGAGGTTGTGTTATTAAAACGTAAACAATTGTATGTAGTAAATAAAATTAGTTATTAAAATGCAGTACTGCAAGCAAAATACAATTAATTAAATTTACCTTTATATAATAATTGCATATCATATCAATATTGTGGAGCAATATATAATTTTTCTTCTTCAATGACAGTAGATATGAAATATACGTCAATTTGACAATTTCCATTGTCAATATGAATTATTTAAGAAAGTTGCAATATTTCTCCGCTATTCTCGCACGATCATTTCTCGTATTCCCTCCAAGTACTTGCACACCGCGAATAGGTATATAATCAAATTCCCTTCTACCTTATTGGTGTCGGGAAATTTTATTAATTATTATAGTAAAATACATTGTTATGAAACTGTTTTTGTTTCATTATTTTTCAGACTTAGTTTTACAACTTTAAAGAGATAATTCAAGTTAAATTTTTTTTAAATCTTTAGTTGTCATATTCACAAGAATATATTGCAAACATATGTGTGAAATATATCTAAAAAGAAGTGTCTTAAAAAAAGTACCCTTACTTTTAGTATTTACGAGATGTCATGGAACCGTTTGCCTTATATTTTTTCTTCCTGCATAAGTGCAATGAGCCATATTCCTGATTTGTCATTACATGTCATACTAAAAGTCAGCGTTGAACATACTTAATATATGAAAATTTAGCCCTCTAGCGGCCAACACATATAAAATATTAATAAACCTCTAGTGAGAACATATTTTATGTTTGTGTCAGTAGTAAAACCAACAATAAGTTGTCTTTGTACTTTCACTATGCAGAACCTGATAGTAGAGGAAACTACTCGAGCAGGAAATTTAATTCCCGTGATGTTTAAACTTGAATATTTAATGTGGAGTTCAATTAATAAAACAATTATACACAATGCAGTGATTAACATTCATACAACTTGCTAAAAAGTTTTTTATCTACTCTTTTTTATTTCATATTATGCATAAGTTTTTAGTTTGTGAAAACTCTCATTATAGATAGCAGTGCGTGAAGGATTTAAAGTGTGCGTGAAGTAACAATGTATTTTAAATGGGGTTTACTTTTTCGCACTGTTTTTTTAAACACTTTCATAACGAGCGATCCACAATTATTGGGATCAAAGCTAGCCGTGCAAAAAATTACGTATGTCTTGTTTTAATCTGAATTTATATTATTGGTTTATCAATTAATTTTGATTAACATTATAAAACATAAAAAATCAGTCAAAACCTTTAACACAGAACTTTAATCAAAAATAAAAATAATTAACAAAATTATAAGTAACAATAATAAATAAAATCAAACAATATGCTGCATATGTCCACCACCAACATCTCTACATAACCTAACTTTTCTTGTTAAGTTGACGTACACTGCAAAGGTGAGGTAAACTAGAAAGTATATCTGAATTAAGAATAGACATGTACTGTATAGCTATCTCTGTCTTTATAATCAAATATCCTTAACTCGCGTTGTCATGGTGATGACATTATTTGAGCAATAAATTACAACAAAAGTATTGACAGATTTGTGGTTTGAAAGAAGTTAGAATTTTTAAATGTCAAAGGTCTAAAAATTGTAGAATAGAAATGAATTCCAGTGACGAAAAGTTACAGTTTTTTTTATTTGTTTATCGTAGATAAAATATTGTGCGTGAGGTACTTTTTGCGAACTTACGCGATGTATAGCACTCGCTCCGCTGTCGCTCGTGCTCTAAACAAGCGTGCGTTCGCAAAAAGCATACTTCACGAACTGTTTCATAAATAACTATAATGGTTGAAGTAATATAAACGTTTTTATCACGTATTTATTTCCCGCTGCGGTCAAAGGAAGACAGATAAAATATATTTATCAGAACGTTTTCTATCTGAAAAGATCATCATCAGTGCCTATACAGGTTTATCACATGCTGAGCCACCAAAAATATAAGTGGGTAAAAACCCTTTAAATGGTTTAAAATTTTGGTAGATTTACATTATGTATAATTTAAAACAATGGATCAAATTGTCCTAGATATGGCCTTAGGCATCGCATGAATCCTCACACAACACGTGCGTTGCTGATCTGAAGGAGATGTCCTCACATTACGGACGATGGTTAGCAACTCTTAGTTAGCGGAACCTGAGAAAATGATACGGGTGCAGCCACCTCTAAACTTCGAATAGCTATGACGATTGCCGACCTCCAAAAGCAGAGCCCCTTCTCGGGGGTGAAAAAATAGCCCCACAAGTCGATAGAGGGACAAATTATAAGCATAAATAAAGTTATTAAAATAAATCAATACTCTTTGAGTTGTTAAAAATCAAATATTTTAATTTTCGCGAAAAAAATGCATGCTTTAAAGAGATTTTTCATAAATTACTCAAAAACTGTTTCTACAAAAAAGTTTTCATTACCAAAATTGAAGCTAATAAAAAATATAATAAATTCGTTACTTGAAAAACCTTTAAATGTTAATTTAAAGTATGCTTTATGTAATTGAATGTATATTTTTTTCTGCGAATACTCAAATCTAAAAATCCAAGCTTTAATAACGGGAAAACGATGTATTTTATAACATATACTTACTGAATACTTGTCAAAGTACTTAGAAATAATACCTGATATAGTCCTGTCGCCAGGGGGGGTACAACGGCCTCCTTAATTCAGATGGACTTACCCAAGTTTTTGAAGTTATACTTCTTTACCGGCGATAGAGGGTGATTTTTTTATATGTTAAAACCTATCAGCCCGGCGCATGCGCATTATAACTTTGTTCTGATTGGATGTTCAAATGACATGTCAAAAATTATCCGATATGGCAGCTGTGGTTTGGAGGTAAAGGTAAAGGTAAACAAATGTATAATATATTAGTTTTATTGTTGTGAGGACAGAAACAAAAAAGTTTATAATATTGTAGTGACTTTTAAATAGTTTTTAAAAGCAACAGGTACGTAATAATTTAATGTATCATGGTTATAAACCTACCTATTTGATCTGCCAAAATACATAGTATCTAATACTTTTATTTATATAATTTGATTACCATCAAAATTTCTATCAATATTCACCTAATATATTGTTTTTTTACTCCATGCTTTGTTGTATTTTTTCAATTCTAAATCATTTCAATTCAAAATTAAAATAATTTGATCAATTTTCAAAATATCAAAATATCACAAGTTTAATCCGTTTAGTTAGTCGATCTTCGTGAATAATGACACATAGTGTCCGTGGCTAAGCGGAGAATGCGAATGAATTCTAATAACAAATGCTTTTATCAGCGCTGGTTCGAGTCCCAATAGAAACTTTCTTTTTTGTTTTTTTTTAATACATTTTATGATTGTAAGTATATTTATTATATAATTGTATTTTCAGAAAATACGTATTTGGTTAAAAAAATTTTCGACAATTAATGTTCAGACATCATTTGTGGCTTGTTTAATGTGTTTGTGTGTGTTTTATTTTTTTATTATTTTAATTTTTGGCTGGCACTGTTCTAATAAAAATGTTTGAGAAGTAGTAAGTATAAATGAGTTTAATATTTAAACAAAATATAAATAAAAAGTATATTAATTTCGTTTAAATCATATAATAGAAGTATAACTTCTTACGTGCGTACAAAGTACACACACATTCTTTTTTTTATATATATTTTGACCCGCAGAATACGAATTTTTTGGGTAACAGTTGATCCGGATGTCGATAAGATTGTTATAGACAAAGAACTTGAGGAATTACATAACAGTGATTTCTCGCAAAACAAAACATCTTTTTGTATTTTTTGGGTCATTCTAGGCAAAAAATGCTCTGACAAGTTTTTTCGTAGGATGCATAGTTTTCGAGATAACCGCGGTTGAACTTTCAAAAAATCAAAAAATTGCAATTTTTGAACCCGAATAACTTTTGATTAAAAAATAAATTAGCAATTCTGCTTACCGCATTTGAAAGTTTAAGTCAAATATATCGGTTTTGATTATTTGCATTGCTAAAAATTTATTATTTTATTGTTAAACAAAGCTATAAACACCTAGTGCGTGAGTGATGTTTCCAATGATTTCTCATTTAAAATCGAACGAGTAGGTAGAGTAGCTAAGAGAGCAAGCGACGCAATGGGTGCATTCAGCAGTAGTGATGTTGATTATAGTTACTTTCGAGTATTCGTTACAAATCGTTACTTTTGTATAAAGTAATCATTTACAGTATTCGTTACTTTGATTACTATGATTACTTTCGTTACTTTTGTATTTGAGTACCGGTAATCATATCGAGAATCGTATTTCTCAGTAGGTAGGTATTTTGTATAGGTATTCCGATATAACAACGACCTTCACCGATCTGTTTAAGGGATAAAAATGATTTGATTACTATGATTACTTTTGTTACTTTTGTATTTAAGTACCGGTAATCATATCGAGAATCGTATTTCTCAGTAGGTAGGTTTGTATAGGTATTCCGATATAACAACGACCTTCACCAATCTGTTTAAGGGATAAAAATAATGATTTTATTACTATGTTTACATTTGTTACTTTTGCATTTGAGTACCGGTAATCATATCGAGAATCGTATTTATCAGTAGGTAGGTATTTTGTATAGGTATTCCGATATAATAACGACCTTCACGAAGTACGAAGTAATCAGAGTAATCAAAGTAATCAAAGTAGATACAATAGTCGTTACTCGCTCTGTTACGATTGGTACGAAGTAATCAGAGTAATCAAAGTAGATATAATAGTCGTTACTCGCTCTGATACGATTGGTACGGAGTATCTAATCAGAGTAATCAAAGTAGATACAATAGTCGTTACTCGCTCTAATACGATTGGTATGAAGTAACGAAGTAATCAAAGTAGATACAATAGTCGTTACTAGCTCTGATACGATTGGTACGAAGTAACGAAGTAATCAGAGTAATCAAAGTAACGATTTGCCTCTCTGTATAGTAATCGTTACTTTCGGTATTCGTAAGTAACGAGTACTTTGTAACGGATAGTTACTTTTTCAACATCACTATTCAGCAGACGCAATCGCTAACTAATCGATTAGTAATCGATTTGTGATTTACATGCTGAATGTCACAATTTATGTGGCATTCAGCAGAAAATCACTAATCGATTAGTTAGCGATTGTGTCTGCTGAATGCACCCAATTTCTACGTATCATGCGTTAAAACGCATGTATTAGACACGGGAAACACTATGTGTTTATAGATTTGTTTAACAATAAAAAAATTAATTTTTAGCAATGCAAATAATTAAAACCGATATAATTTGACTTAAACTTTCAAATGCGGTAAGCAGAATTGCTACTTTATTTTTTAATCAAAAGTTATTCGGGTTCAAAAATTTCAATTTTTCGATTTTTTGAAAGTTCAACCGCGGTTATCTCGAAAACTATGCATTCTACGAAAAAACTTGTAGGAATATTTTTTGCTTAAAATGACCAAAAAATACAAAAAATGTTTTATTTTGCGAGAAATCGCTGTTATGTAATTCCTCAAGTTCTTTGTCTATAACAATCTTATCGACATCCGGATCAACTGTTACCTAAAAAATTCGTATTTTACGGGTCAAAATATATAAAAAAAACTTGGGTAAGTCCATCTGAATTAAGGAGGCCGTTGTACCTCCCCTGGCGACAGGACTAATAGCATAATGTTATACCTACTCCAAAAATTGTTTCAAAAAAATGTTATTGTCTTTTTTTTAATAACTCTGTTAATTTTTATGATTAATAATTAAAAAGTAATTTAAAGAGCAATAAAACTGTATTACATTTAATCTTTCAAATACTTTATTTTTTATGATAATACGTTAAAGGGCTCCAGTTAACATTGTTCTAGCAGTAAAATTTAGACTTATGGCCGGTTTAACCAATGACAAATAGTAGTTTATTCTATCATTAAATAAAGTGACCATTTTACTTACGTCAACTAAGACTTATTTTATTTAGTTATTAAATAAATATTTACTCTTCGAGTAAATTGGCAAGTTAATTTCGCTGTAAATATTTATAAAAAGTAAATTCGTCCGTTAACCTTAAATTAGTAAAATTATATTGAAGCAAAATAAAAATATTAACGTCTAATAAATTTTATCGCCAACCGTCACTAAAGCCATTCATTATTGTACTCATTTGCTCTCATTTGCGGCAGTAAAGTAACACTTTATTGTACTGAAAGAAGAAATTTTACTTTACCTGCCCCGATTAATCGAGATTGATTGGATGTAAGTGGTCGATGGCAGTAATCGATTATTCATTTGAATTAACTTACAATTTATGTACTTTAATTTTTAAAAATATTGTACAAAATTTACGACATTGTTAATTAAATTTATGCCAAAAAGTGAAATTCTGTAGTATTTTATAATTAATCTTGATATAAAATAAATCAAAGCTTGACCGATTTAGTAATTATTCAATATGTATTGATAACTATCGATTAAAAATCGAAAGCAGCCATCATGCAAAAGTCATCTGTCATCACTGTCATAAAATTTTTATTACGTCTAATATTTAAAAAAATTATTAAATTTTAAATTGTAAGTAAGTGTTAACCAATATCAAATTGTTGGCGATAAAATTTTGTATGCACAAAATATATGTATCATAAAGGAGTACAACCGTCAATTCCAATATAAAAAAAGGAGCACTCGTAAGTGTAGGGTTTATCGGTGAAGTAGGTGGAGAAAAAAGACAAAGAATTCGGCTACTTCATCTATTTATTGAAGACGTTTTGTTCACTGCTCAGTGAACATCATCAGTTCATCTTAAAAAGACATGTAGCAAGAGATAAGATGTAAAAGCAAATAAAAATCTTATCAAATGAACCATCTAACTAATGTACAAGTGTATAAAACATTTATGTGTAAAATTAACAATTAAAAAACTTAGATGCAGCTAAAGGCAGACCATGTGGTAACAGTAACATTCAGACAAAAAAACAAGTGATAAAAACCTAGCTTGTTTTTATATACAGTATGTCCCTGTAAGTTGTATCCATATGGAAAACTTTTTTATTATTAATTTTACGAAAAAAGTTATTCTTTATAAAAAGCTCTGCATGGTCCAAAACCTAAGATTTAACCATCAAATATCACATTTTTTGAATATTATACGAGGTATGTCAAAAAGTTTGAATTTCACTCAAGAGTAAAGTAGCTTTATTTTTTGTAATATTGGAAATTGCTATTATGAAAAGTTGTTTGGAATTAAAAACTATATTCTAATATGAAATTACATCCTTCTAATTTAAATTTTTTTTTTTTTTGAAAAATTATGGATAACTATCATTATTTTTTCAGTTATTTCAATTCTGATAACTCTTTTATTATTAATTTAACGAAAAAAAGTGATTCTTAATAAAAAGTTCTGGATGGTCTAAAACTTAAAATACAACCATCTTATATCAAATGTTGTCAATTTTATACGAGGTATGTCAAAAAAGATAAATTTAGATCAAAAGTAAAGTACCTTTATAGTTCAGAATATTTCAATTAGAATGATGTAATTACATACTGAAACATAGTTTTTAATTCTAAATAACTTTTCATAATAACAATTTTCGATATTGTGAAAAATAAACGTATTTTACTCTTGAGCGAAATTCATATTTTTTGACATACCTCGTATAAAATTGATAAAATTTGACAAAAGATGCTTGTATTTTAGATATTAGACCATGCAGAACTTTTTATAAAGAATCACTTTTTTTCGTAAAATTAATAATAAAAGAGTTATCTGAATTAAAATAACTGAAAATAATGTTAGTTATCCATAATTTTTCAAAAAAAAAATTCAATTAGAAGGATGTAAGTGCATACTAGAATACAGTTTTTAATTCCAAACAACTTTTCATAATAGCAATTTTCAATATTGTGAAAAATAAAGCTACTTTACTCTTGAGTGAAATTCAAACTTTTTGACATACCTCGTATAATATTCAAAAAATTTTATATTTGAGCTTTTTATAAAGAGCTTTTTATAAAGAATAACTTTTGTCGTAAAATTAATAATAAAAAAGTTTTCCATATGGATACAACTTACAGGGACATACTGTATAATGTCATCTCGTCTGTTACTCGCCTCGCTCGCTTAGCTCCCTCTGCTCGTAATATCAGACTCGTTTGATAAAGAGTAACTTTACGGACTTGGTACATGAATAACTATTATTCGAGGAATAACTATTCATTGATTTATTTGTTGTTAGTGAAACCAGACCTTACACGTTTCTATCTTGGTTATTTTGATTCATACAGCAATAAAAAGACAAGTAAGATCTTTGCTAATAAAAAAAACTCAAATTTCGTGCTCTATCATTTTATACGTGTATCGAGTATTGTTGGAGTTCAAAAGAAAATAATTTACGAGAATTTGAAAAATTTTGATTTTTTTAAATCAGTAAATCAGTAAACAAATGCAAATATTTTTTAAAATATGCATTCTAAATCGGTCAAAATGTTTAAAGGTCATTACTTATGCTAAAGTCTTATAGGGATTACTAAAAATTTTTAATTGTTTTGGAAATGGCGTGTTTTATTTTCCACTATTTCCTAAAAAATTCTAAAGGGTCGTTTTATTTTCATTGTAACTTGCTTAAATTTGATGGTACTATCAACTTCGTCCGTAGCCCACTTGTTAAGTATTGCAGAGTACTTTCAGAAGCGTATATTAAATATATTTTTTATACAATCACTTGATAAAGAAGACTTTTTCGCTTGTCAATGGCAACGAAAAGTTGACGTTTACTGAGTACCGTCATTTTGTCGCTCTAGCGCGTAAAGTTTGATTTTACGCGCGTCGTCCGTAGCAACCGTACAACCATACAATATAAACACATTGAAAATTCAAACTGAAAGATATAAAAGTTAATGTTATGACATTATAATGACAGATATAAAATAGTTACAACAAAGTTAATGATTTAAAAATAGTTTAATTTTATTAAGTGATTGTAGAAAAAATGTTGTATGTATTACAAGCGCCAAGTAACATTATTGTTTTCGAGTACAGTACAACCTGCCATATCCGGACCTTCCCATATCCGGACGGTTCTGCCGTCCGGATTAACCGAGAAAGACAGTCCTGCTGTTGGACAACGCACCCTTTCATCCCGACCCAAAAGAACTAAAAGACGGCGAAATAATGTATTATAGAATCTTAAAACACGTCTGTCGACGAAAGTTGGAAGTCTGGAATGTATGAAGGAGAAAACGTTTCAGAGTGGTCTTTCACAGTGATCTTTTGCAAACGTAAAAGAAGTGGTGTTGATATCCGGATTTTTTCATATCCGGATCGGCCTGTCGCCACATTGATCCGGATATGGCAGGTTTTACTGTACCTAATTACCGCTGTCCGCTACGCGTCGAGCGGTAACTCTTACTCTCAAGCAATAATGTATCACTTTTCGCTCTTAATACATAAATAACTATTATAAAATGCATCATTTTCTCGTTAATTAGCTTGAATAATTACATTTGAGTACTCGCCGAAAAAAAAAATACATTCAATTACCTTTAACTCACTTTGAATTAATAATAAAAGGTTTTTCAAAGCTTCAATTTTGATAATGATAACTTTTTTGTAAAACTTAGTTTTTGAGTGATTTATGAAAAACCGCTTTAAAACTAAAACATGCACTTTTTTAATGAAAAATTAAAATCTTTGATCTTTAATAACTCAAAAAGTATTGATTTATTTTAATAACTTTATGTAACAAATTTTGCTTATAATTTATCCTTCTGTCGATTTTTCAAGTTATTTTTAATAAAATAATTTTCACCTCCGAGAAGGAGTGGTATCCACCGTCAGGGTAAAAGCACAAGGTGGCACCATGTCAGATTTATTTCTTGAGGTATTCTCTAACCACCCACCAATTTTCGTGAAAATCGATGACGGTTCACTGAAATTGAAGGTAATAGTTTATTTTTACCTTCAGTGACTGCACTATACAAAAGAAATTGCAATGCGCGTATTTTGGAAGCTCATAAATTATTAAACGATATACATAATTCATTTTAAGTACAACTCTCTCGTAAACTGGGAAGATGGGTGGTTTTCTTGCGAAGGGGTTGTATAATAATAGGGCTCAATAATTGAAATGGGCTTAAGAGTTTATTATTAGAATATATAAGCGATACGGATTATATCCGCGATACGATATATTTTAATTTTTCTCAGCATGTTTCGCTTAAGTTAAATCAATTAAAGGGTTGTTTGAGGGTGAAGGGGATGAGCTCAAAAATGTAAACTATATCACTTCGAGAGCTCATAAATAGCTCATAATTCTGCCGCAAAGATCGATTCAATATCCCTATTTTTAAGTAGTGGGGGGACTGAATCGCCCCCCCCCCCCCCACTAAAATATTAAATTCCTGCCTCAAAATTTTTAATTTGCGGAATATGAAAGCTCATAAATAGCTCATAAATCAGCGCTATTTGTTTTTTAATTTTTGCAAGTAGGGGGGCAGCTCAACACGGGTTTTTGAGTATTCTGTAGCATAATGTGATTATAGACCAATGTCGCACTAAGGACTCACCCTGTATAAATATTCAATTTTTATTCAAGAAATCTACAATCTTAAATAGTTATATATTTGCAATTTCTCTTCGGAACACTAGTAAGAACAATCTCTGCATCTCCAACGATTTATGTTGCTCGTAATAATCGTAGGTGAAAGGTTATTAGACAGATTCAGTAACTTAACGATAATGTGCAATATTGCTAATCACGAATAAAGTATTTATCATTATTATCTACAAGCTCGTTTTGCCGTTGAGAAACCTTCACTTTGGCCAGCGTACTCGTCTTAATGGGAACGATATAACATTTGTCTTGCTTAACAAAGCGCTAAGAGGGAGGAGTTGGTAGCTTAGAAATCATGTGCCAGTTTGCAAATGTACAAACATATTTTTACATACATATATTTAGATCATTGAGGATTATGACAGATGCTCTATTACTTCTCATTTTTTTATATTTTATAGTTTTGAGTGTATCCGAGCTACAATAGTTTCAATTTTTATACGTTCCTCTAGATATAGTCTTACAGCCATCTTATTCTTCTAAATGTGCCTATTTTCTAGTGATGTTGGCGATCACATTGACCTATCTTATTTTGTTTACAGCAGCTTGAAATAAGTGACCAACAGAAAGTCACAGAAACCTGGAAGCATTATTTTCAGACCCTACTTGGAACACAAGTAGACATGAAAGATGGAATGGGTATGAGCTACGTAGAAGAGAATGAAGTAGATAATGGAGTAGAAGCTCCAACTATAGAGGAAGTTCTCGAAGCTATTAAGGCCCAGAAAAACAATAAAGCTCCGGGAGTTGACGAAATACCAGCAGAACTGTATAAGGTAGATGGCGACCACCTAGCAAGTCACATTTACACGCTCATCAAAGACATATGGCAAGAAGAGAAAATACCCGACGACTGAAAGAAAAGTATAGTATGCCGTATCTATAAAAAAGGAGACAAAATCCAGGGCAAAAACTACCGTGGAATCTCTCTACTATGTACAGCATATAAAGTCCTCACGTATATTATAAACCAGCGGCTCCAACCACTAGCAAAAAATATTATTGGAGAGTATCAGACGGGCTTCCGACGGGGAAGATCGACACTGGATCAAATATTTATTACAGTCAAACAGATCTTGAGAAAATCATGGGAACACGATATTGATGTTCACAACGTGTTTGTAGACTTCAAACAGGCATACGACTCAGTCAAAAGGAACAAACTATACTATATATTGGCTGAATTGGCAATACCACACAAGCTAATAAGACTCATTAAAACTATAATGGATGAAACTCAGGCATGTGTATGAATACAAAGCCACCGGACAGACTTTTTCAAAATTTCGCAGGGACTAAAGCAGGGAAATGGGCTGGCCCCAACATTGTTTAACCTGGCACTGGAGTGTGCGGTTAGGCAAATGCAAACTGGACGAGGAAACCTGCTGACCAACCGAACGGTTCAACTAGCCGCTTATGCCGATGATATTAATATTATGAGTAGAACATCAACAGGAGCACAGGAAACATACGCAGAGTTAAAAACACAAACAAAAATGATAGGTCTGGAAATTAACACACAAAAAACAAAAATAATGACTCAGACGAGAAGAAATATAGTCCCACATAACATTATACATGAAGATGACATTGAAACGGTTGGAAAGTTTACATACCTGGGAGTAGAAATATATGCCGACGGATCAGAAGATGGAGAAATACGAAAGAGAATAACGCAGGCAAACAGAGCTTATTTTGCCCTCTACCATAAATTTCGGTCTAAAAGTGTCCAACGAAATACAAAGATAAGAATCTATAAAACTTTAATTCGACCAATAACATGCTATGTCATGAAGCCTGGGTCCTGAAAGAAACATCCAAAAACAAACTCGACACATTCGAAAGGAAAGTGCTGAGGAGAATACTAGGACCTGTGAGGAAAAACGGAATCTTCAGAAGTCGATACAACAACGAACTTTATCAACTTTATCAACTTTATCAACTTTATAAGGAAACACCCCTGTCAGACTGCATTAGAATACAAAGATTGCAATGGGCCGGACATGTGATAAGAATGGGAGAAGATAGGCTACCAACAAGAGCACTGAATGCTAGAATGCATGGAAAGAGACCGGTTGGAAAGCCAGGAAAGCGCTGGGAAAACACAGTAAACAGCGACGCACAAACCCTTTTAGGAGTCCCTGTATGGAGAAGAGCAGCCACAGACAAACAAGGGTGGAGGCAAAAAATAAAGGAAGCCAAGGATCAATTTGGGCTGTAGTGCCGTAGAAGAAGCTTGAAATAGATCAGTTGACGTTAGACCGGTCTACTTCCTAAGATTGGCCAGCCAGGATGTACGTCTACGTCCAGGGCCTCTCTTGCCCTCAATCTTGCCTTGTAAAATCAACTGTAGAAATCGGTATTTGCATAATGTAGCCAAAGTAAGCCAATTTTCTGTTCTTTACGGTGTTAATAATTTCTTTGTCTTTCCTTAGCCTCTATATGAGCTCCTTAACATACGTCGGTAGTACCACATTTCAAATGCTTAATCGTTTTATGGCATCTTCTGTAAGACACCAGTTTTCTGCTCTTCAGTAGAATACACTAAAGACGTAACATTTGAGGATTCTTAGGAGTATACTGATACTTAAAGATAAGTAGCAGAGAATCTTCCTAAGACCGCTTAACGAGATTCTGGCTTTTTCAATACGAGTTTCTATTTCGTAGCTATGATCCCAAGTATCCTTAATATTACAACCCAAATAGCAGTTCTTCTCCACTCTTTCTAACGGTGTATCGCTTATTGTAATTTGGGCATTTATGTTGGTGTTCTTACTAATTATCATTATTTTTGTCTATTTAGAATTTAGTTTTAGGCCGTATTAGTTACATGTTTCTGCAACATTATCCATCATCCTTTGGAGTCCCTGCGCACTATATGAGAGAAATACGAACAACCAACTGCCAACGTTTTATCAACATTGGTAGCTGTGGGAATTTTATTCTGTAATCTGCTATAATCATTTTCTATACCCTTACACTATGTAGAATTTTAACCTACTAAATACAAAATGCTCATAGTACAATATTAGAAACGCATCTTCTTCTTCTAAAGGTGCCGATCTTTTAGTGATGTTGATTTAGTGGTGCCGAGCCTATTGATCCATCTTATTCTATTCACAGCAGTTCGGAATAGATCAGATGACGTTAGAACAGTCCATTTCCTAAGATTCGCCATCCAGGATATATGTCTTCATCCAATGTCTCTCTTGCTTTCAATCTTGCCTTGTAGAAACACTCTGCAGCAAATGTCAACTTTTTATAATAATAAAAAACAGTTTCAAAAATTTATTCTCAATTTGGGTCGATGAAAAAATCATTTAAATTCGAATAACCCGTTACTCACATGAATTTGCAGATAAACGTTAACCTTCCTACTCGTATAAACGAAAAGAGATTATTTAAAGGATTAAAATCGTTAGAATTTCAATTAAATACGGCGTAACGATAAAAGTTATCTTTATTTTGTCATTTTATATTCCTGCTCCACAAAACCATTAGTTCTGCATTTAGTCATTAGTGTTTAATATTTATAAGTATATTTAATGAAAAAATTTTCTTAGTAAAAGGTATATTTATTTAAAAACCCTTAAAAGGGCCACAAATATCACACCAAAACGTTTTCGCTCTGTAAAAATAGCATCATCAGTGTTACAAGCCTAACATGCTGAGGCACCCAAAAATACAAAGGGTAAAACACTTTAAAAATTGGCTAAATGTCTTACATAGTTAAATAAATTATGGAATCCAAAGGATGGATATAATTCGTATGGATAGGGCCCTGGGGTAACATATGACTTCCATGAGGTATGTGGGTTGCTAGGTTATAATTAAGTCTTCACATTGAGAGAGGTGAAAGGCAACTCTGTTGCCCCAGGGCCTTATCCATAGGGATTATATCCATCCTTTGGATTCCATAATTTGAAACAATGATCAACTCCACAAATTATTACTTTCAGGAAATTAAAATTGGAATAAAGAAGGCTAGAGCTAATTTTAACAAAATGAGAAAAGTGCTCTGCACAAAAGATCTGAAGTTAGAGCTAAGAGTAAGGTTGCCTAGGTGCTATACTAGCTACGTTTTCTCGACTTTGTTTTACGAAATGGAAGCTTGGACCTTGAATGCGGCATTAATGAAAAAACTGGAATAGACCTCCATCTCGGAGACGGCACTTGAACAAGAAGATTGGCTGGCAAATTTCTAAGGATAATCTAAAACGACCGAAAATTGGTGAAAATAAAAGAATACTTCATCTGAATGTTGGTGAAAATGAAAGAATAGTTCATCTGTTTTCCTGTACATTATAAGTGTTTACTATTTTATTAAAACTTCTGCATTAACAAATAAGAACATAATCAGTTACCAGTAAACGTACATATGTTTTTCTGTTTCTAATCAAAAAAGAAATTGCACGTTTACTTTTTTTGTCTCGAAAAATCAGTTATCATAGGCTTTCAAACGCCATACAGGTACAACAACCATATGCCACTAACGAAAGCACGAATGGTTCTTTGCTTCAAAAATAGGAGTTCAGCGATCGAAAATTCCGAAAAAGAAGTTGCGAATGAAATAAAACAAAATATCAACCCTAAGAAAGCTACTGGGTATGATTTAGTAACCGAGGAGATTTTACAATACCTTCCTAGGAAAGCCTTAGTTAAACTTACCTATACATATCTTATTAATGCCTCATTCAGACGTAGGTATTTACCAAAGATATGGAAGGTAGCAGAGGTAATAATGATCGCTAAACCTGAAAAACCACTAACCGAGGTTTCGTCCCACAGGCCAATCTTATTACTTCCTTTAATTTCGAAACTGTTCAAAAAATTACTACTCAAAAGGTTAAAATCAATTATAGAAGACAAAACCTTAATTCCTTCCTACCAGTTTGGCTTCAGAGAAAGGCACTCAACTATAGATCAAGTCCACAGAATAATGGGCATAACTGAAACAATATTAGAAGAAGGACGAGTCTGCGTCACACTGTCTTCCTTGATGCGGCGCAGGCTTTTAATAAGGTGTGGCACAAGGGGCTTATAATATACAAATTAAGTAGGTTTGTGCCCAAACAACATTTACACTATTAAATCAAGTTTAAAGTCAAGCATGAAGAAGCATATTCCGAATTAAAAGATATTAATTAAGGAATGCCACCGGGCAGTGTGTTGGGCCGAGTCCTATATCTGCTTTATTGACACCCTAGCCACACATGACACTCTAGCCACCTTCGCAGACAATGCTGCCCTCTTGGACGTAGGCAAAGGTCACGAAGAAGCAACTAGCAATATACAAATAGCTAGATACCATATACAGACACAATCAAATATTTTGGTATCACTCTAGATGCAAGGCTGGAAGGCTCACGTAAAGAAGAAACGCTAAGAGCTCGGCATAAGGTACAAGAAAATGTATTGTTTATTGGAAGGCATCCCACCATGTGAATATTCAATAAAATTCTTCTGTACAAACAAATTCTTAAGCCCACATGGACATATGGCATATGTATATATAGTGTGATGCCTCTGTAGGTTGTGCCAGCAAAAGCAATACCCTCGGCAATACCTATAGACATAATCCAGCGTTTTCAAAATAAAGTGTTGAGGAACATCGTTAATGCTTCTTGGTATTTCAGAAACAGTGACCTCCACAGGGACTTAGAGATAGACACTGTTAATCAGACCGTCGAGAAATTTGCAGAAAGTTACGAAAAACGACTTCTCAATCACAGTAACTTCGAGGCCATCCAGTTCCTCGACAATGTGAATTTTATCAGAGGACTCAAGAGGAAGAAACCTTTTAAGTTGGTGAAGTATTGTTCAGTAATGTAATTAAATTATTAGAGTCTAAGGGCCGCCAGTGAGTAGGTTTTTAGTTGTAAGATTTCTTGTTAGTAATTTAAGTTAGACAAAAACTGTTGGGATATTTTATTAAAAAAATGACCGAAAATTAATGAAACAGACTACAGTGGAACCCCGATAAGTCGGCCCCCGATAACCCGGAAGTCCGGCTAACCCGGACCGATTTTTATCAGACAAACATTTCAACAATAAAAATGTACTGTAATATAATAATTGGGAGATAATGTGTATTTGTGTAATTTGAACTATATATACGATAGTAAAAATGACTCATGGCACACGGCGGCGGCGGCAGAGCGATGGTCATTGTATCGGATTTATCGGAAACAACAGGCACCTGTTACTCCTTTATTTATTTCAAACTGTCTTAGCATTGTTTAAAAAAGACTAAAAGACTATTTAAAAAATTATTTTTTAAACAATGGTCTTAGTTTTCACTATTCATACCATCGTTCCGATTGTGACTGTATTGTGTGTAGTACAGTCTTTTATTGTTTGCTTCCGTTTGCTTAGGTTTGTGTTTGCTTGTTTTTAATAATTTAGATGTGTAGGTACTGTGCATATATATATTTCATGTTATTTCAATTATAACGGAGTTTATCTGTAAGTATACCGTAGTTTATTAATTTTTACCATATTCTCCGGTTAACCCGGATTTTCGATAACCCGGATCGGCCCCGATTAATCCGAGTTATCGAGGTTCCACTGTACACATATACTGAATCTGTTTTCCAGTACATTAAAAGTGTTTGCCATTTTATTAAAGCCTCAGCATTAACAAATAAGAACATAATCAGTTACCAGTAAACGACGTACATATGTTTTTCTGTTTCTAAGCTAAAAAGAAATTGCACGTTTACTTTTTTTGTCTCGAACAATCAGTTATCATAGGCTTTCAAACGCCATACAAGTACAACAACCATATGTCACTAATGAAAGCACGAATGTATGAATGGTTCTTTTGCATCCAAATTAGGAGTTCAGCTGTAATGAGTCGCCATTGTTCACCATATGATTTACTAACATATGTAATTAAGTACGTAGATTCTGTCTAACAAAACGATATTAGCATTTAAATTTTATTGCAAATTATGCTATACAAAATCAGATATCTAGGTAATTAGCTTTTGTTAGTTTCTTTCGTTAAGACAAGCAATGACGAATGCAATAAGTAATAGAGATCTGTTTTTGCGATATAGTATTAATACGAAATAAAAAGAAGACAAAAAAAGTTGTGTTATACAAATAGTATTAAGTTGATTGGAATAAAATTGAACAAAATCAGGATAAAGACAAAAAGTCCTCAGAGAGAACAGAAAAGTAGAAAGAATATTTGCAAGAATCTATTATATGAAGTGTAAGCATGAAGTGTAACATGAACTTATCTGAAGTGTAAGCAGTCTCAAGCTTCGGAAAAAGTAGGTCTTAAGATGAACTTAGAAAAAACAAAAATAAAGACAAATACACCGAACATTTAAATCAGAGAAATAAGGAAAAAAATATCATGTTGGTGACACAACCCCCTCCAGGAAAAAACTAAATTTTTTGAGTAGTATGGACATCTATATTAATAACCTATATGTTTCCTGCAGCTGATTTTGATGATATATATAATAGGTACATAGTTATAAACAAATAAAGATCAAAAAACGGTAAATTTTCTCTTTTTTCGTCTATTACCGAAAAGTTAAACATTTTAAATAAATTTGAGAATAAGAAACTCATAAATCGTATAAAAGACTTCAATATAGAGTTCCCTGGATACATCTATCCTTGGTTGCTTAGAAAATTGCAAAATAAATCATAAATTTTGAGTTTTTATAAATATTTATAACTTATGTAAAAATTAACTTATTACCTTCTTATTATAGGGAATGCTGAAACTTCTGGTGCTTAAATCATACCTTAATTTTCAAAGTAATCGGTCAAATAGTTTAAAAGTTATTTAATTTGTTTATCCCAAATTAATTTTTTTTGCAACACTATAAGTTAGAATACTTTGGATAGTTTATGAAAGAAGAAGATTTACACTATTAATTTAATTTAAAAAAAAATGACAAAAAATAGTTCTAAATATTGCAAAATTATTTTGCAAGAACATGTGAATTAAAAAAGGGGCGGCTAACTTCGTCCCTAATTGTCCTAGGACAATTATTGTTTTTCTTTCTAAATGTGTATAAAAATTCAGTGTTTCTAAATATGAAAAAATAATTTTTCTACGGGTAACGGTTAAAACGTTATTCTAATTGTTTATAAATAAGCAAAAAATCGACATGTTTTTGTAAAATAATTTTACACTGTTTAAAATTAAAAGATGAAGTAGTTTTCAATCCTAATAGCAAAATTAATAATATTGAAAATATTAAAAAAATTACGAAAAGATTTTAAATTGAAAACTTATTGGTACATTTTCCTGGTGACACCTCCAAGGCTTCTACAATTTGCAAGCACATGGATGCTGCAGTGAAGACAAAGGGAAGGAATTCTACACTATGCAATTCACATCCCCCGTCTGCAGCTTGGTAAAGTCCCAACGGAAAATGCACCTGGTTACTCTACGGAGTAATACGACTATAAAATAAAAATGTATACCATTTTTATTCAGTTGCAATGCGAAGGCAAAACAATCTTACTTTTCAATTAGAATACGGAGCGCAGTCCAGTCCTCTGAATCGCGATTTTCGGCTCTTATTGGAGCCTCATCGGAGAGAACGTAGAAACTGTTCTCCATATCCTAAATGACCAGCACCGAGAGTTTTTCCCACCCATTGCAACCGAAGTGAAGGTATTAGGTGACTAGCGTCATCTGGCAATTGAAAGATGAAGTAGTTTTCAATCCTAATAGCAAAATTAATAATATTGAAAATATTAAAAACATTACTAAAAGATTTTAAATTGAAAACTTATTGGTACACTTTCCTGGAGATGGGTGGGAAAAACTCTCGGTGCTGGTCATTTAGGATATGGAGAACAGTTTCTACGTTCTCTCCGATGAGGCTCCAATAAGAGGCGAAAATCGCGATTCAGAGGACTGGACTGCGCTCCGTATTCTAATTGAAAAGTAAGATTGTTTTGCCCTCGCATTGCAACTGAATAAAATTGTTTATTCATTGCATTTTATTGCATATCGCATTGCAACTTTTATTTTATGTTTAAAATTACTTTTTGTCATTTTTTTAATTAAGTTAATAGTATTAAATGTTCTTTTATAAACTGTCTGAAGTATTACTGTAACCTCATAATTTTCTGACAATGTTGTTGACAATAGTGTTGCAAAAAAAATGAATTTAGGATAAACAAATTAAATAACTTTTAAACTATTTAACCAATTGCTTTGAAATTTAAAATATAATTTAAGCACAAGAAGTCTTAGCATTCCGTGTAATAAGAAGGTTCTACTTAATTTTTACATAAGTTATGAACATTTATAAAATCTCAAAATTTATAACTTATTTTGCAATTTTCTAAGCAACAAATAAGGATAGATATATTCAGCGAACGTCATATTGAAGTTTTTTATACGATTTATGAGTTTCTTACTCTCAAATTTGTTTAAAATGCTTAACTTTTTGGTAATAGACGAAAAAAGCGAAACTTTACCGTTTTTTGATCTTCATTTGTTTATAACTATGTATATCATTAAAATCGGCTGCAGGAAACATATTGGTAGGGGAGCAAAGTATGCTAAATGTGCAGTCACTCGAGCGCTTTGGGGACCTATTGGGTTGTAAACAGTAGGTCCTAAAACCAAAAAAAGTTAAGTAAAGTTTTCCATTTTAGTGGGCGCTTGCCATTTTTTAATTTAATTTTCCATTTCCAACAATCGTTTTTTTCGATTATAGCGACATCTATCCATAATTCGAAAAAATGTTTCGAATAAAAGTTACTTGTTTTTACGTAAGGAATCCAAATCTGCAATAAAAAGTGAGGGTTCCTATTTAAGATTTTAAAGTAACCCCCCACCCCACATCCATGGGGGGTCGTGTTTGGTGCCTTTCGACAGACTTTTCAAAAATATTGAATAAGTGTATTTTACAGTTTTTCGATCTGATGTTCATTTCGCGAAATATCACGGGATTCGTATTTAAAATATTAAATTTACCCCCCACCCCTCTCCGTGAGAAGTCGTGTTTGGTATCATTCGATAGATTTTTAAAAAATATTGAGCACATATTTTTTAGTTTTTCGATCTGCCATTCATTTCGCGAAATATTCGGTTTTTTCTTGTGAAACTTTGGGGCTCACCCATTTCCTTACGCCCGGCTCAAATCGTCAGATTTTTGAAATATACACTCGTTTGCATGTACTTAACCTACCTTATCTTAATCTGACAATTTCGAGTTTTTTTAAGGGTAGATTTTTTTTTTCGGGCCCCCCTTAACGAACTCCCCTGTGTTAAGAGCCAATATATAGTAGAGGTACATCTGCAGGGTACCAGGTTTCTCACCATATGCTAATCTGACGCGCTCGAGTGACTGCAAAAATCCCCGCTTGGGCTCCCCTACCATATAGTTTAATAATATAGATGTCCATACTACTCAAAAAATTTCAGGGTTGTTTTGTTTTAAACATTTTGTTTTAAACAACTGTTTTAAACATGTTTAAAACACTTAAATTAAACAAGCGTTTTTTTTTTCATTTTTTTTTTGTGAATAATACATAAATATGAAAAAAAATCTTATACATATTATTATACAGACTTTGTAACAAATATATTTTTATTTATTAATAATGGGAACACAATTATAGAATTAAGCTCTTTAAAAATTGAAACCAACTTAGCAGCTTTGACATTGCCTAGCCGGTTACATAGTTTGGAATTGAATCGTTTATTTCAGAAAGGGGTCAAGTGACTAATTTTGACAAAATGAGTTTTTGGTGAATTTTTTTAATTTAAACGTAAATACAGCTTTTGTTGCAGAAAGGAATCAATTGCTGCCATAGTGTTGCTTTGGCAGCGCAGAGAAATTAGCGTTTAGTGCAGAAAGGGGCCATGCAACGCATGACTCCTTGCTTAAAAATTGTGTAACCACCAACTTTATTTTAGAAAGGGGCCAAGTGCAAAAAATTATCTATTTTTTTCTTAAACAAATTAACAAGATAAAATTTTGAAAAATACAATACTTTTTGACAAACACTACGGGTTATTAGTGAGAATTTTTATTTTATATAAATAAAATTTTTGTTGAATGTAAACACGTTTTTTTTTTCGTTTTTCTCAAAAGCAGGTTTTTGTGACCCCTTTCTGAAATAAACGATTCAATTGACTAAAGCGTATGATGAGAAGAGTTTTTTTATGTTGTATGACCATAGAGCGCCACCATGCCAATGGTTGTACATTAGATGTTTAGAAAATATATATGGATTAAAGGGTACACACTTTGCCTGGTAATTAATAATAATTGGCAATGCTTCTGGATGTGAAGTGAAGTTTCTACATATTCCGTACCAGTTTTTATTTGCTCTTGACTAAAATTATTTCCACTAAAGCGATGAGCAAGCAAACTTGTCAAGAAATGAGCCAGGATCAAAGCCATTTTCATAAGCTCCTTGACTTTATTCGTATCATTTACCAAAAATTCGCCATTTGCGTGTTCAGTCTCGAATGCTTCCAGAAGTTCTAGCCATATCTCTGTAGCCTCTCATTTAGTGCAAGTATTTGTTTGGACTTTGTCCCTGCACTGCAATATACTTTAATTTTTATAAATACCTAGTTTTTGGCATTTGCCTTTAACTTTGTATCATTTACAAGCTTTGTTATATCTTTATCAATACTTATTCTAAAAAATCCACAAGGAAAAGAAAAAGTTTTCCCTGTAGTTGGCTGTATACCATCAATCACAAAATTGGAAAAAAATCCTTTGTAAAAGGTATATAATTTTTTTTTATTAAAATCCCTTAAAAGGGCTACATCACAACAAAACGTTTTCGATTTTTATATAAAATCATCATCAGTGTTAGATAAACTGGATGCTAGCTGAGCCACAAAAGAAAAATATCCGGGTAAAAACCCTTTACATGTAATATAGATGCCTTAAAAGTGCATACTTCAATAAAAAGCCCTGTGATGGTCACATGGCAACCAGGATAATGCCCTGAGGTAATGTATTGAAATTTCCCAACACGTGGGATCCAAATTGAGTTGTTTACATTTCAATGACTTAATGGCAACTGAATGCGAAATGAGTGATGTTTCTGAAAAAAAGGGGGTTTTTCAGAAACATCACTCATTTCGCATTCAGTTGCTATTAAGTCATTGAAATGTAAACAACTCAATTTGGATCCCACGTGTTGGGAAATTTCAATACATTAAATACCTCAGGGCATTATCGTGGTTGCCATGTGATGTATCCCTTTTAAGGGATTTTAATAAAAAGAAAGAAAAAAAATGTATACCTTTTACAAAGGATTTTTTCCAATTTTTTTAATACTTATTCTATTGTTTAGAGCACACGTGAAATAATATTGTCCAGTTTTTCAACTAACTTTCTAAGCATTCCGATAAAGTATTCCAACGAACATCCTAATGCAATACAAGAGCAGAATCACCAATATTTGCAATTTTTTGACACTGTTCTTTATTCCTGGCACTTCTATATCGTGGGCAAGTAAGTTCATAATATGGGCTGAACAGCCATAAGTTATTATATGTATCTGTGCTGCCTAATTCCGCAAACAGATCCTTTTCATTTTAAGAAATATGATTTAAACAATGTTTTTTTCTACGTTTTATTTGTTTAAAACACGTAATATAAAAACGAAAAATAAAACATGTTTAAAACAAAAAAAAACCGTTTAAAACAAAAAGAAAACGTTTGTTTTGTATAAAATAAAAAAAACATGTTTTTTTTCAACCCTGAAAAATTTGGTTTTGGCCTGTAGGGGGATGTGTCACGAGAAAAATCTTATTTCTCTGGACTAATTAGAAAAATAACGTAGAACGATATAAATTTAGAAACAGTAAGAGAATACATTTGTGTCTTTTTTTGTGTTGAGGAACAGTCCGTTTTCTTCGCTGACTTCTACCACATTGTTAATAACATAGTTATATTACAAGTGAAGACGGGTTTAAAGACGCAATCAATGCTGCAGAGTGTGAGTCAATGCTGCAGCCAATTTGATTTCGAAAACGTCTATCATTGCCAAACTAGGAACCCTGGTACCTCTCTTTTGCTAACATTTTAAACCCACTTTCTTTTACGATAAGAATAGAAATAATCAAAGCACTTCGTTAGTCACATTCTACAAATACTATACCGTCTCGCAAGTCTTATGTAATGCAAAATATCAGCTTTTGTTCCTGATTCTAGATACCGCTTTTACTCCATCGTGTTCCCACGTATTAATTACTATTTCACTGATAATTATCTTAAAAAAGTTCGCACCTTTACAGCCATGTGCACTCAACTGTGAACCTACGAGGTTTTTAAGCTAACTTCGGTGATGTTGAGCTTTAATATTAAATTGATTGGTTGCATAACAGCTTGTGTTCTAGTAAATGCATTTTTCTTGTAAAAAGAAGAAAGTATTTCAATATACAGTGAGGGGCAAAGCCGCAGAAATCACAAATATACCCATTGACAGGCGCGGATACAGAGGGGGGTCAACGGGGCCATGGACCCCCCTATTGTATTTAGTCTATAAGTATTTTTGTATTATTTATTATTTTTTTCTGTCAACTATAAACTTATAATTTGTTAATTAAAGTATGAATTTTTATAGCTCAAGTTTGCTTGAAACCTTTATAAACAAATTAATGTACAATTTTTTTAAGAAAATTATAAATTCAAACGGGTATAACTTTAAAACAAATGAAGATCGAACAATTTAACAAACTTTGTTTGGAAGCCTCTTAATTAAGCTTTAAAAGGACACCTTATAAGGCTCATTTGCATGCGTAGAATCCGAGTTACGATCGGTAAAGCTTCGAAAAAATACTTATTTTGCAATTTGCAATTTGCATTGTGTACTAATTTTACAGTATCTTGAGTTCTAATTTTGTCGGATTTAAGTTTAGTAAACGGTTGTTCCCTCGTTTTTTATTAGGGAACAAATTTTACTTGAAACATTTTTTTTATCTCTTTTAGTTTATGAGCCAGAGCCTTATAAACAATTTATAAACAATTAAATTGTTTATAACAATTTTTTGACCACTCGGATCGAAATCCCCCCTCGAAATTCGTAATCAGCAGCTCAAAATCCATAAGAAACCGTTGAGTTTGTCCATCAGAATTGAAAATGACACGGTGACCTCTATTTGGCGCCTAGACTAGTTGGTAGCAGTTTGTCCTTCAGTTAAATATGGAACATTATACTTTAAAAAAAAATTTAGAAAAAGAAAAGTGGCTTGCTCTTTCTAAAACTAATAGTTTTAACACAAAAATGACCATACCTAAATACTTGTAAAACGATTTCAATTGGTGGTTAGGTACATAACATACCAATTAGTGAACAAAATATAAAAGAATCTAATTATGTACTTGAAATATTTTGTGATGCATCTATTTTAGCATGGGGAGCATGCGGTAATGATAATAAAACTCATGGTTTTTGGAGTTATGAACAGCGAGAACTACATATAAATGTTCTTGAGTTATTGGCAGCATATAATGACTTGAAATCCTTTTCCAAGGAATATAGGAATTGTAATATTTTGCTAAGAATAGATAACAGAACAGCTGTATCTTGTATTAACAAGATGGGGAGTGTGCAATACTCTAATCTTAACAACATTTGCAGAGAAATTTGGCAATACTGTGAAAATAGAAATTTAAAATACTTGCATCTTATATCAGTACAAAGGAAAATATTATTGCTGATTCAGAGTCAAGATCTTTGAAAATAGGAACAGAGTATTCTTTAAGTGATAATTGTGTTAATATAATTTTTAAGCAGCTTCATATTCCAGAAATCGATTTGTTTGCCACATATCTTAACAAAAAATGTGCAAGGTATGTATCTTGGAAACCTGACCCCGAATCGGAGAAAGTTGATGCCTTCACTATAGATTGGCATGGATTAAAATTTTATGCTTTTCCACTCCACCTTTTGCTATTATTCCAAGAGTTTTAGAAAAAATCATATGTGACAAAGCAGTAGGAATTGTGGTAGTAGCAGAATGGCCAAATCAGATTTGGTAACCAACCTTTAATAAACTGATATCAGGCAAAAAGATAATTTTAGGACCTGATAAAAATTTAATTTTGAACCCTTTTAGGCTTTCATATCCGGGACACCAACATCTTACCCTGACTATCGCATGTTTGTCAGGCAAGATTTTTTAAGAAAAGGTATTCCTGAGCATTCCATCGCAATTGTGATTGCATCTATTACAACAAAAAAAAAACTAAATTTACATGATACAGTTTTCAAGAGAAGGTGGAGGTATAGTATAGAAAAAATATGGACCCTTTTGCTTATGAATTATCAAATATTATTAATTTTATTAAATATATCGTAGATCAGGATTATACATATAGCTCTACAAACATTCATAGAGCTGCATTGGCATTGATAATAGATATACCAGAAAATCATAAAAACATGTTTAAAAAATTTTACAAAAGTATATATAATCTCAAACCTTCATTGCCCAAATATCAATTTACTTGGGACCCTCAACCAGTATTATTTTATTTAGAAACATTATTTCCTCCCACAGGTCTTTCCTTGAAAGAACTTACTTGCAAACTTGTAATGTTGATTGCTCTGACTACAGCTCACAGGTTGCAATCCCTATCTCTAATAAAAATTTAAAATATTTTCATGGATCAAGATAAAATTGCGATTTTGATACCAGATAGGATAAAGATTTCTTCGAAAAATAAAAATCAACCTATTTTAAGATTTCTCTATTTTAAAGAAAAACCACAGTTGTGTGTAGCATCGACTTTATGTCACTATTTAGAGATTTCTAAAAATATTCATCCTCAATCAGAGGACAAGTTGTTTATAACAATAAAAAAACCATATAAAGCAGCATCTACGCAGACTTTGAGTAGATGGCTAAAAGATGTTTTAAAATTATGTAACATAGACACCAATATTTTTAAAGGGTATAGTGTTAGACAAGCATCTACGTCAGCAGGAGCTAGGGCTAGATTAAATAAGTATAGAAACTATTAGAGAGACGGCGGGATGGACAGAAAATTCTCAAGTATTTAATATTTTTTATAATAAACTTCTAGCAAAAGATTACGGACTCTTTGCAAAAACTATATTTTCTGTTTAGTCCATATTATATGCTTCTGCGTTTGTTTATTGTTTGTTATACATTGGTAATTATATGTTTATATTATTATTATTACATAAGAACAGTAATTTTCTTATTATTTAAAAACATTACTCTTAATTGTTCTATTTCTTTTTTTTTGTAAAGTTCCTAATAAAAAAAAATGTAAAGTATCGATTTTTGGATTGCAAGGTAGTTTTGTTTAATTATCGCACAACATTGCTTAATCTTTCAACAGCCTACAATTAGTACAAATGTTCAAAATGTAATGTGAAGGACAATTAATTGATTTGTTGACTTACCTGTTAAGGAAGGACAATCATAATTATCCTATCTTACATTTCGAACATTTGTACGCTCCCTCCCTTTGATTCTTTCGAACCCACCCGTTTTTGTGCGATCAAAATAATAAAAAAAAAACAGTGATGTGCCCACGTCACGTGTCAAGAAGCCTAATATCTTCTTTTTTCTTATTCTTCTTCTTTAAACTGGGATCAGCGGCCAGAAATGCCACTACAATTAGTACAAATGTTCGAAATGTAAGATAGGACAATTATGATTGTCCTTCCTTAACAGGTAAGTCAACCAATCAATTAATTGTTTTTGTATTTGCTTTTATATCTTATAATATACTGTATATTGACGATTTATCTAATTTTAGGAAATTGTAGTTGTTATTATTTGTTATTGATATTATTTTTCTTTTGACTGTATGTAAGCTTTGTCCATAAAATTGTAAAAATTTTCAGTGACAATAAAGCATATTTCTATTCTATTCTATTATATTCTATTCTATTCTATTCTATTCTAATTTATAAAGCCAGTGTAAGACTAATAATGACATATGCATCAGAAACAAGACCCGATACAGCCACAACACAAAGACTACTGGAAACGGCAGAGATGAGAGTACTGAGAAGAATTACAGGAAATGCACTGAGAGATCAAAAGAGTACTGAAGATATCAGAAGACAATATAACGTACAGAGTATAAACGAATGCGGACACTAAATAGAAAAAGAGAATGGAACAACCACATAACCAGAATGGGGAAGACACGTGTGGTCAAAATAGCAAGAGATAAATCACCAATCGGTAGAAGAAGTATCGGCCGACCGCGCAAAAGATGGAGTGACAACCTTCCATAGAGGTATCAATCCGCCAATAAACAAGCAGAATTGCTTATAAAGAGGAAGAAAAAGAAGAAGAACTATAAACTTCAAGCGATCAGTAGAACACTAAAAATACAAACCGCTTCCAAAGAATTGAAAGAAGCCATAAAATCCAATAAAAGATAACACGAAAAGAGTCCCACCATAGCTCAATCCTTTTGATACATTGGGATGAGTGAATTTTATCCTCAGAGTAAGTGTGAGTCGTATGGCTAAATCTGGATAATATAATATTTGCGATAAGTCTGCCCCCCTATTATAAATTTCTAGATCCGCGCCTGCGGCCATTGATCTAATAAAAGCAGACTCTGAGCAATCGTTAGAAATGTTACATAAACTTTTAAACAAAATATGGACTGAGGAAGAAATTATCAAAGCAGCGGAAGGAGGGATTCTAAATAAAAGTACCCAAAAAAGGAGATCGAGTAGACGCAATACTACTAAGCACCAAATACATAAAGGGTTCACAAAATCATATTGGAAAGATTGAGGCCGGAACTAGATAAAAAAAACTGAGAAGCAACCAAGTAGACTTTCGTGTCAAACGTTCCACCATTGACCACATTGGCACCCTTAGAATTATACTGGGAAAACATACCAATGGAATAAATACATAGATGTGAATTTTATTGACTTCGAAAAGAGCTTTGTCCGTATAGTCCAAGAGCTAAAGCCGAAAAAGCATCGTCATAAGTAATATGGAGTTTGGCATGTGAAATGTGTCTATAGTATATTGATAATTATGACCCCTTTCAGGCTGACACCTCAGTGGATACAGGAAGTAGCAATAAGAGATGAAAGGGGAAAGTTACTGTAGTCTTTAAAGGTTTTCACCTCCTATTTTGTTAAACCTCCATCGATTTGCATGAAAATTGGTGACTAGGTAGAGCATACCCCAAGAAATAAAAATGATTTGGTGCCAACTTGCACTTTTACCCTGGGGGTGGATACCACCCCTTCTCGGGGGTGAAAACTATTTTATTAAAAATAACCCCACAAATCGATAGAGGGGCAAATAATAAGTAGAATTTGTTATATCATGTTATTAAAATACATCAATACTTTTTGAGTTATTAAAGATCAAAGATTTGTCTGTTTAAGAGCATATGCGTGAAGTTGAGGATGATAAAAAGAACATATTAATTAATTGTATGTTAATTAAATATTATTTTTATATTATTTCGATATTATAAATTTAGCAAAAGTGTATTCGAATATTATGTCAAATGTGCCCATTATTGGACACCCCCAGTTTCTGGACATATTCAGTTTATATTGATAGAAAAAATTCAACTAAATATCGAAATAATATAAAAATAATATTTTACTAACATACAATTAATTAATATGTTCTTTTTATCATCCGTAACTTCACGCATATGCTCTTAAATACACAAATATTTGATCTTTAATAACTCAAAAACTACTGATTTATTTTAATAACATGATTTAACAAATTTTACTTAAAATTTGTCCCTCTATCGATTTGTGGGGTTATTTTTAATAAAATTGTTTTCACCCGCGGGAAGGGGTGGTATTCGCCACCAGGGTAAAAGTGCAAGTTGGCACCAAATCAATTTTATTTCTTGAGGAATGCTCTAACTAGTACCAATTTTCATGCAAATCGATGGAGGTTTAACAAAATAGGAGGTGAAAACCTTTAATGACTGCACTAACTTTCCCCTTTCATCCCTTATTGCTACTTAATGTATCCACTGAGGTGTCAGCCTGAAAGGGGTCATAATTATCAATATACAATTGACACATTTCACAGGAAAAACTCCATATTACTTATGACGATGATTTTTCGGCTCTAGCTCTTCGTCTAGTATTAATGGGGCACAGATGTGAAAACTCTTAAGATTATAAATATGTGATACGACTAAAAATCATAAACTTTATTAAACTATTCTACGAAGGATACAGAGCCAAACTGGAACATTCAGGTGAAGTAACACAAGAAATAGTCGTAGAAAGTGAAGTCAAATATGATTGTATACTATTCCCTGCCATATTCCTTATTATGGTAGATTGGGTAATGAGAAAAGTAACTGTCGATAGAACAAGCATCAGGTAAAACCTATTCAAACTGTTAGAAGACCCTGATTTGCGGATGACATATATCTGCTAACTGAATACCATAATCATATGCAAAAAAATGACAAATTGGCACGACACGATCAGACTCCCAATAAACAGACAAAACCAAACTCTTAAAAAATAATAGCGATCCAAATAATAAAATAATGAGGCAGACAAGTTCACATATTTGAGATCAGTATGGAAAGGAGCGGGGGTGTAAAAAGGATATACAGACCAGAATAATAATAAAGGGTTAACATTCATTCAACGTTTTAAATAGAGTTTAGCCAACAAACGAAATTCGGAAACAACAAAAATTACAATATTTAATAGTTGCATTAAAAGTATACTTGTATTACATTGTAATAACGTTACAAAAGTCACATCTTTGATATTTTATTTTTAAATAATTATTTTACTTTATTTTCTTTGATATTTCATCAACAATAATTTTCTTCTATTTGTTTTACCGGATTTATTCATTAAAAACTCGTTGGCGCCCTCTTTTATTATCCTTTTTTATTATCTTCTATTTACTATATCCCTTTTCATTTAAATCATTAATTGAACATACTGAACGTACCCTGTGTATTCTTACTCTGTAAGTACTATCTGTTTTTCAATACGGAACATACCCGCCACTGCCTATGTCGCACTGTCATAAAAGTGACACTTCATCCCTACTTGCTGTCATTTTCAATTCCCAAAATGGTGGTGGTAATCTTATAAAAGGCATGTAATGTGAAAGATAAAACATTTTTATTCCAAATCAAATCTTCTCTTGGGGCGAGTTTTTCATACAGCTTTTTTAATAATTTCTTACAGTCATTATATTCCATCCACACCTAGCTTCTTATAACATTTTTTCTAATATTTTTATATCTAACCTCCAATGTCAGAACATGCGTTCTGATATTTTAGTTTTAAATATATCTGTTTAATTTACATATATGCACGTTTAGTAATCAAATTATTTTACTATTCTCCTCATTTTAATTCCATTTAATTTACCCTTGCCATCTACTAGTTTTGAATACTATTTGGCAAAGTTACAATTTGGCTATTAACTTCTTGATTGTTGATATGTGTGTTTTTATCTTATAGTTTTTTGGATAAAAATCACCTTTCTCCCTTCGGGAGCCACCTGCCTTCATCACCGGTGATGCTACTCTTCAGGCAAAGACAACAGGATCCAAGACATCTAGACTGCACGACTACCACCTCCAGCTGCAGGGGCCTAGGGCCGAACATCCGCCCAGGCCTACAAGAAGTCAACAGCAGTACCATTCAATATCAAGAAGTTACCATCAGATACCAAAAGCCATAAGTATAATCTACAAATTGTTAGTTTTTGGCAAGAATTTGAATATATTTGTGAATGCAATTTACTAAGTCATATTTTTATTATATTTTTTATGAACAATAAACATGAGTAGTAAACGCAAAAATAATGTTTTCAAGAAGATGCCAGAAGGAACAACCAGTAGTTCGCTCAGAGATGGCAGATGACGTAAGATATAATCTTATAAGCCTAGAACAAGATAGTGTAAAAATATTGTATCAAAACAGACTAAACGAGAAACTTAAAAACATAACTTTCAATAACATCGAGGACCACTACAATTACATTAAAGAAAGTATTCACTCTGCAGCAAAAGAAGCCCTTGGATATTATGAAAAGAAAAACAAAAATACTCCATACTGGTGGGATGAAGAAATAGACACAGCGATAAAACAAAAGAAACAAAAGTATGAACAATATTTAAGTGCAAAAACAGATACCAATTGGTCTAATTACAAAAACCAACAAGCTAAGGTGAGACAAATGATAAGACAGAAAAAAAATGAATCCTGGGATCAAAACTGTCAAAAAATAAATACGTACATAGGAGGAACCAGAAGTACACAAAGCTGGAAACTTATTAAATCTCTTAGGACCAACGACAAGAAAAAAGATTTAATCTCACCAATTTTGTTAGAAGCATGGGACATGTACTTCAGTAAACTGTTACAAGAAGATCGAGTAGAATTCAAAATAAAAGATAATAACCAAAACATACGCGTTGAAGCATCTCCTATAAGAATCACGAAAAAGGAAGTAAAGGATATTTGTACTTCACTCAAAAACAAAAAAGCACCCGGACCTGGCAATATACCCTCAGAACTAATAAGAAATGGAACTGAAAAACTATATGAGCGCCTGACAATACTCTTTCAAAACTGCATAAACAAAGTAGAGGTTCCAGCCGAATTTAAAACCTCTACCATTTCAACTTTACATAAAAAAGGAAACAAACAAAATTGCGAGAATTACCGTGGAATAGCAGTTACTAGTACCATTAGTAAAATCTATGGGAAAATGATCAAAAATAGAATAGAAAGAGAATACACTGATATGGAGGCAGAAGAACAAGCAGGTTTTAGAGCTGGTAGATCGACCATAGACCACCTTTTTTGTATCACTCAACTTATAGAAAAAAAGGTTGCCGTAAATCAAGAAGTCCACTTTTTGTTTGTTGATCTAAAAAAGGCCTACGATAGCATCCCCCAAAATAAGTTATGGAACACTCTAAGACAAACGAACATCAACTCAAATCTCATAACAGCAGTGGAAAAACTATATGATAACGCCAACGCCAAAGTTAAAATAGGAACGAATGTTTCCAAAGGTTTCGTAGTAGACAAAGGACTGAAGCAGGGATGCTGCCTATCGCCGACACTTTTCAAAATATATCTGGAACAAGCATTGAAACTTTGGAAGCGGAAATGCAGCGGCATGGGTATACAATTAAATAATAACAACCTGTACACTCTATGTTTTGCTGATGATCAAATTGTGATTGCTAACGAATATGACGATCTGGAATACATGACTCGAAAATTAATCGAAGAATACAAAAAATGGGGATTAGAAGTTAACATAGATAAAACAATGTACATGAACATCGGTGGCAACGAGCAGAGTCTAATTTTAAATGACGGACAACACATTAAGTACAACAATAAATATTCTTATTTAGGAGTAGAAATCACGGACGACGGCAAATCAGATCAGGCTATAAAAAAACGAAACATTCAAGGTAGAAGGGTCATATCGCAACTAAATAGTATTATTTGGGATTGACATATATCCAAAAAAAATAAACATCGAATATACAACACTATTATAAAGAGCATAGTAATGTATGGAAGTGACGTGTGGCAATTAAAGACAACTACTGAAAGAACACTACAAGTCACGGAGATGGATTACTGGAGACGTGCCGCAGGAAAATCAAAACTCGAAAGAGTTAATAACCAACGTATACGAGAGATTATGGGAGTCACACATACGATTGTCGAAGATATAAGAGTACAACAATTAAAGTGGTATGGACATGTGCAGAGAATGCCAGAACACCGTCTGCCCAAACAGATTCTAGATTGGTCACCAAATGGAAAAAGAAAAAGAGGCCGACCCAGAAAGAGCTGGAGAGAAGGAATAGACAGAGAGATCCGAGAGAGAGGTTTAGACGAAGACCTTTGGGAAGATAGAGATGCATGGAGATTGGGCATCGGAAGGAGGACGTTTTAAACCGATTATATATATATATATATATATATATATATATATATATATATATATATATATATATATATATATATATATATATATATAAACATGAGTAGTTAAAAATACTGTTTTGTTTGCTTCCATTTCGAATATTCATAGTTCATTTCTAAGATTAGGACAAGACGAACACACACCTTGAGAGACTGAGCTAGGCTAAGGGTGTAGCGATGGCTATCTTGGATGGTTGAGGTAATATTTTCGAATATTATTTCAGTTAGCTGGGGTAGTCCAGCGCTTGGCTTTTTTCGTTTCATACTACTCTCTGGACCAGAAAGGTGGAAACAGGACGAAAATACAATTAACAAAAAACTGCAAACTTTTGTAAACAAATATCTAAGAAAAATCCTGAAAATATACCTACTGTCCCAACAAAATAACTAATACAGAACTATGGGAAAGAACAAAGCAAACTAACATATCTACTACAGTCAAGTAAAGAAATGGAAATGGATTGGCCACACTTTGAGGAAAGCAACATAGCAAGACAAGCACTTGAATAGCAACCAGAGGGGAAAGGAATGACAGAAAGATCAGACAACGACGAGAGAACATGAAAAAAAATGGACTAAAATGGCTACGACAAAATAGATAAGAAGGAACTAGTACACAGTTTATCCAGAGAATAACGCATAACCGCCCTATAGTCTACAAGGAGGGATGGAACTAGAGAGAGAGAGAGAGAGAGAGAGAGAGAGAGAGAGAGAGAGAGAGAGAGAGAGAGAGAGAGAGAGAGAGAGTGAGAGAGATAATCATCTCGAAAGTACGCACCTTTACAGACATGTGCACTCAACTATGAACCTACGAGGTTTTTAACGTAACTTCGTTGATTTTGAGCTTTAAATATTAAATTGATTGGTTGCATATCAGCTTGTATTCTGCAGTCTAGTAAATGCATTTTTCTTGTAAAAAAAGTATTTCCATATACAGTGAGGGGCAAAATTATAGAATAAAACATAAAAAATACATTGTACCTGTTATGAAATATAGGCTACATGGCACTTTAACATATTATCACTTAATGGTTTGTGCCCGTTATGGCCCGTTCGATTCCCGTATTCCAATCCAGTAATTCACCGAATTAATCCAGTACAGTGCTAGACTGGATCATTTCTGCATTATTCCAGTCATTCAAAAGCTGTAAAATCGGTAACACTATAGTGACAATGCTTTAATGCAATAATGAAGCACTGGATTAGCTGTTCACGCTAGTCCAAGGGAGCTGGAATGGGCGAGCAGGAATGAAAAATAGACTGTCATTCCAATCACAATTAAAACGCAGAATGTCACGTCAAAAGTTTAATTTATCTCAGTATTTTTTTAATTGTAAACATTCAAATTTCAAAGAAAAGCATATCTGTACCGTTGAGGTAAACAGTAGTATATCCATAATGTACACATTTGCAAGAAAGCGCAAAACATACAGACTAGTCCATAAACTATTAATGGAAATCTATTACTGGATATTAGTATTGTTATGAAATTATTTACCTGCTGTATGATATTGGGAGTTACGACTTTTTACCTTTATGTCTTTAAGCAGGTAATATGCAAAATAAAAATCGTAAGTGATTACAAAAATATTAGATTCCGTATTTAAAAATGCAAAAACCATATCACAATGTTTGTAATAAAAAAAGAACTCGTTAGAAAAAAAAAAGAAATAAAACCTAACTATCTTAATCTTAATAAAGATGATACCTTTATTTTAATGTAAAAATGGAGCTATTCTCCTTTTCATGACCATTTTTCAGTGTGTCACAAATTATAGAAAAAAAGGTAAGTCCGTGATAATACACATTTATGACATTTATTCTAACATGACATTTTAGTTAAATCTGACAGTTGTCAAATTTTATTTTCAATTTGGAATAAAAATAAATCAATTGTGTCTATTGCATTTATAAAATGGTATTTTCTTCGATTTGTATAGCCTTATAAATTGTACAGATTATATTGATAATATTATTGTTTTCGACTTTGCAAAGTAACAAGACACTTACTCAACACACACACTACACATTACTCCCCTGACTTAGTAATAAGTTATACAATTACGTGGCTAAAGGTTCTAGTTCTAAACCAAAGCCAGAATCAGAGAGAAAAAAAAATATTATTATTTGTATGTATGTATCGGTTTTAGAACGTCTTTCGACGTTGTCCGATGCCTAACTTCCACGTCCTTCTATCATCCCATTGGCCATCTCTAAGATCCCTTGTACTCATTGCTTTGGTTACCCCTTCTTTCCATGTCTTTTTGGGTCTTCCTCGTTTTTTGCGGTTTGGTGGTACCCACTCCAATATTTTTTTGGGCAATCTTGTGTCTTCCATTCTTTGAACATGACCATACCAAATCAACTGTTTCCTCTTAATGTCTGTTGTTAAGTAACCATCTATTCCAATTCGTCGTCTTACTTCTTCATTTCGAATTCTTTCCTTACGGGATATACCTAACGATCTTCTTAACACATCCATTTCTACAGCTTCTAATTTTTTCCTGTTGTTCTCGGTTATTCTCCAAGTTTCTGCTCCGTAAAGTAGGCTGCTTTTAATAAGTGTTTCATAGATGTTGTATTTTCGCTGTATTCCTATTTCGGAGCTCCAAAGTATTCCATTTAGGCATCCAATTGTTCTTCTAGCTTGTGTTATTTTATAAAATAATATTATTACTTTATTTAATAAATAACTCTTTTTTGATTATGGCGCCATCTATCGACAACTAGAATAATTACCAAAGTAATCACCGACGAGCCTTTTTTTCTGTCACATACAATTTAATGCGTTAGAGAGAAATCGAAAAACTGTTACGCACTGAAAAATGGTCATGAAAAGGACTATACAATTGTTTAGCACTACCGCATACCAAAGCATACTAACGTGTATGCATGTATCAATGGAGTTGCTATGGATATACTACTGTTTACCTCAACTGACTAATGGAGTTGCTATTGTTTCTAAACGCCTTATCTAGGCAACTAATAATGCTGGATGTAGGATTTTTTGCCACCAATTGCTACGAAAATCTGACAACAGGAGAGTGGTATTAACTCCATTTCGACAAAAATTGGAGTTACGACTGTTTACCTCAACGCTACAGATATATGTATTGTGCTTAGACCCCGTACACATAACAGCGCTTAACGCCGCGGTTTACCTAATAAACACGTTCTTGCAAGTGTACGATACCATTTATTGTTCCTTGCTAACTTGAAACGCGGCGTCTAATAGCCCGGCTACACGCACCGTCTTGCCTGTGCAGTCCAAAACTGTACAGGCATGACGGAACAAAATAACTGTACACCGTACGTTGTCCACACGTGCAGGCCACGTAAAAAATTGGACTGCGCAAACTTCAGTCTTTCAGAGAATTCGACACGATGAGCAGCACGGAAGAGGTTTTTTTAATGGAAGCGTTATTGTATTGTTTATTAATAATAATAAAAATAATAATAAAAAAGTTTATTAATAATAATAAAAAGTGGATCTTGCGGAGAAATATACATTCACATGTTAACTTAATCGAAGATTTGAGAGATGATCCTGAAGACTGGCGTGGTTATCTTAGGCCAGTATTATATTAGGCAACTAGTGACGCCACCAAGTTGCTCCACCAGTGACTCATTACGTCACGGGGCATTTAAGTAAATGAGACCTATTAGACTACGGTAACTGGTTTCGCCACCAGTTGCTCATATCGGCCACCAGTTGCCCATAATATTTTGTGTGCTTTAATTTGGTGGAGCCACTAGTTGCGCCACCAGTTGCCCCACTAGTTGCGCCACCAGTTACCTAGTCTA
Organism: Diabrotica virgifera virgifera; assembly: GCF_917563875.1. Taxonomy (NCBI): domain Eukaryota; kingdom Metazoa; phylum Arthropoda; class Insecta; order Coleoptera; family Chrysomelidae; genus Diabrotica; species Diabrotica virgifera. Next base: position 20,759,473 of record NC_065448.1, read on the forward strand.
ATAATGGCCTTAGAATGGATGAAACAGCCTATACTGATTTACTGCGTCTGGTGACACCCTTAATTAAAAAAGAAGATACTGTTATGCGATGTTCGGATACTGTTGGAATAAGTGTTACCCCCTCCGCCTTATTAACTTATTTATTTTTAGCACATAAGCAAAACGCTCGGACAGGTCGATGTTTAAAATAATTATAGTATATATTATAGCATCAATGTTTCGAACTTTACGCTATCCCTCTTCAGATGAGAGACGTAACTTTATTTTTTTAAATAGGAAAGTACATCATGCGACACTTCATTTAAAAGCTTTTGAAATACTGATTACAAAAATGTATGTTACTTTAATGCCTTTTGAGAGCGTATGCCCAAAATTTCGGTCGAATTATTGAAGTTATACTTCTTTACGGGCGTAATGACGGTGAAATTTTATATGGGAAAACCTAGCGACCGGGCGCATGCGCATTATAACTTTGTTCTGATTGGATGTTCAAATGACATGACAAAAATTATCCAATATGGCAGCTGTGGCACAGCTGTGGGACTGTGCATGGTTTGGTTATAATGTATGCTTGTTGCGTTTTAAAATTTGTAGGAAGAGAAACAACAAACAAAAAGTTAGTTAATGGTTATACTGCCTTTTTAAATAGTTTTCATATTATATTTTTGGACTTATTTACATAGAAGAGATGATTGTTGCATGCCAATGTGAAAGCTCATCAAACTGTGCCTAGTATGAGTGCCGCAGATCTCGCTTATTCAAAGCTAAAGAATCTTTCACTGGTAAATGTTTTATAAATAGTTGATCAAATTTTGTTATGATATTTGAACATAGCCACTTTGCACGACGCAAGTGATTGCGAAATTTATTAGTCGTTATACGGCCTCCGATACCTACCTTGAACCTACCAAAATACATAAGTAGTATGTAATACTTTTATTTTACACCTTAATATTCACCTAATATATTGTCTTCTTACTCTATGTTTTGTTGTATTTTTTCAATTCTAAATCATTTCAATTCAAAATCAAAATAATTTGATTTACATAAGTTAAAAATGTCAAAAGGTTAATCTGTTTAGTTAGACGATCTTCGCACATAGTGACAAGCTGTCTCTGTGGCGAAGTTTTAATGCGGGTGAATCCCAATACAACGCAAATACCAGCCGCGTGGTAAGTTGGTTCGAATCCCAATAGAAACTTTTATTTTTTTATTTTTTTTTATACATTTTATGATTGTAAGTATATTTATTATATAATTTTATTTTCAGAAAATACGTATTTAGTTAAAAAATTTTCCGACAATTAATGTTCAGAAATCATTTGTGGCATTTTTAATGTGTTTTTTGGCACTGTTTTAATAAAAATTTTTGAGAAGTAGTAAGTATAAATTAATTTAATATTTAAATAAAATATAAATAAAAAGTATATTAATTTCGTTTATAATCATATAATCATATAATAGAAGTATAACTTCTTACGTGCGTACACAGTACACACACATTCTTTTTTTTGAAATGCATTCATTTTTTTTACAAAGCATTATGTACAAAGTATTATGTATGTAAATTATGTACAAAGTATTATACATTTTTATTATAAGTATTTCAAAATCTTTTAAATGAGGTGTCACATGATGTACTTTCCCATTAAAAAAAAGTTATGCCTGTCACCTGAGGAGGGATCGCGTAAGGTTCAACATTGATGCTATGATATACCTACTATGATTATTTTAAAAATCGACCTGTCCGAGCGTTTTTCTTATGTGCTAAAAATAAATAAGTTAATAGGGGGGCTGTAACAGTTATTCCAGCGCACTGTATAAACTGTTTTCAATAATAGTATACCAATATTGGAAAAAATAATACATAGTTAATCTTTATTAGATAACAAACGGTACAAATTATTTGATTTTAAAGCATGCCCTATTTTAGAATCAATTAAAAAATAAAAAAATAAAATATTACCTCTTTTAATTTTTCTGTCATTAAAGCGTAGGCTTTGTTTTTCTTATTTCTGTCGGTATATTCTTTACACTTTACTTTCCATAACGCCGGCAAAGATTTGTATAACTCTATAAATTCAGTTAAAAACTGTTTCGTAACACTTCTTATGTCGCTCATCTTGGTCTATCCACCTCGAAAACTTTTGCGGGACTGAAGAACGGACTGAACTACCGTCCACACGTGCAAGTAAAACTGTAGAACCAAAAACTGCACAGGTAAAATCTTCAGCATGTCGACGAGGATACAGTCCGCGCTTGGAGGCCTGTGCGCGATACAGTCTTGCCGTCCATACGCACGCTCTTACCTGCACAAACCAGACTGTGCAGGCATGCTCTCAGGCAAGACGGTGCGTGTAGCCGGGCTATAACGCATTCATGTGTACAGCGTCTTACACACTTAAACCCAAAATCATTTTTAAATGACACCAACAAAAAGTAGCGACAGGTTCCCATATCGAGCAGGTAGATCGCAAGACATGAAAGAACGAAATCTTTTGTTGAAAGGATATCAATCAGTTCAGTTGACCGACAAGGAGATACTTTGTACCTATATTGTAGGGTATTTTACCTGTTCGTAAGGGCATGAAGAATGAATAAGTGAAATAAATTGTTGTTTTCGTAAAAGATGTGTTTACATTGGCGCCCTCAAAATTTGTCATGGTTAATTATGAATAAAATCGAGGCGACGCATGCCATATTTGTTGCTTAGTTTATATAGTTAATTAATTATTTATAGATACTAAATAGGTATTATTTTATGTAGAATTAAACCATAATAATTAATTGTTATGCGAATTTTGTTTTGACATTTTAGAAACAAATTTAACCAAAAAATTATTAAGTTGGTTTTACATTATGCAATTTTCATGCTTTGCAAGAGTCATGCAAGACAGATTATGCAACTGCGCATGCCCACGCGCTATTTTCAAGTAATTCCTGTGCTAGACGGAAAATTAGAACAGAAAATCGAAGAGTATATGTACTTGGGATATAAAAGAAAGCAAGAGAGACAAAATGACCTGGATAGCAATAGGTAAGTAAAACTAAGCTTTATTAGAAAATATACAAAAATCCAATTAAATTAAAACAAAGGTTTTTAACACATCTATCCTTCCTCTCGTCTTACAGCTGAACCCAATTTAATTAAAACAAAGATTTTTAACACATTTATCCTTATTGTCGTCTTGACAGATGACCTGAAAACTGAAAACTACTCACAAACGTTAAAGTGAGCATCTATAAAACACCATAAGATCAGTGGTAACAGAAGGAGCAGAAACGTGCTCACACACAAAAGGATCAAGAACTGCTTACGCTTTGAACGAAAAATCCTAAAAAGAGTCTAGTGCGATGTCACATTATGCGTTTTGGCCGGATGCGGTGGAAACGCATCCGTTTTCAACGCAACTGGACCGACCTGTCACACGATGCATTGTCTGATGCAGTTTGTAAGCGCGTAACAATGTCTCAAAACGCATCCGTTTCCAACGCAACCGGACCGACCTGTCACACTATGCGTTTTGACTGGATGAGGTGGAAACGCATCCGTTTCCAACGCAACCGGACCGACGTGTCACACTACGCGTTAAGTCTGGTGCAGTTTGTAAGCGCGTAATGATGTCTCAAAACGCATCCGGTTCCAACGCAACCGGACGGACCTGTCACACTATGCGTTTTGACTGGATGCGGCGGAAATGCATCCGGTCAAAACGCATAATCTGACATCGGCCTAATGTGGCATCGCACTATGGAAGGATAGACGAACAAGGTGTGTGGCGTATGCGTTGCAAAGAATGTTGTTTTATATAGCGCATTCTCTTTTAAAAGCAGTAACTAACTTTTAGAAGTAGTAAGTATGTAGTACTTACTGAGTTTAAACTAAATACTCCATTGTAGTGTCGGATCGGTGTAAATAAAAATAGGTTAAAATAACAAATGTCAGGTATAACAAATATACAACCCGCCAAACTATGCCAGCGAGTAGTACCTAAACAGAGACCATAAGAAGAGAAAAACACACACCTTGCAGCTTCTTCTCTTTCTCTCAGAACTTCTGCAATTCGAGATAAAAAAAAATCGTGTTGCGATGTCAGCATCCGAAGGTATGTCATATTCCGAACATATCACAAAATACAAACAACACTCTCTCACGGAACGTGAAAACAACGAAAGGGAAACAAACATTTAACGATGGCTCAAGACGCACAGGCTTCGTGGGGCGGCTCTACCTTTGACCCGGTCATGCAACTCCAAAGGCAGCTTTTGGAAGCTACATTTGCAAGTTTTTCAGTTGAAACGATAAGAAAAAAGTTTGTGCCCAAATGGTATACAGCACGAGACCGTTATAGGTTCCCAAGTTATCTAAGCAGACCAAGATTTATTGCCTAAATTGGTGTCTTCAACACCAAAACTGGAACATAGGAAATTAGCAAAATGTGCTATCTTCAAACGAAACCAGGATTTGTGAAGAGTCAGATGATCGACTAATTTGTGTACTTATTAAAGGAAGACAAGCAAAAACGGCCAAATTTGCTCACAGATAGAAGAAAATGTCATATTCTGGGAAGGTATTGAAGCATTGAAGGCATGATCGGTAAAAAACTCCTTTAATTTTCATCTAACCAACTTTAACAGCCCACAGGTAGATTGATTTGATTCGAAAATCTGTAGTTAGCCACTGGAAAGATGCAATGGAGAAAATTTTATTTTCATGCATGATAATGCACCTTCACATACCATCACAGTGATTACAGACTTCCTTGAAGCAGAAGATATCACCAATCTAAGATGGTCTGCTTGTTCACCGGATTTTAGCCCTGTACAGCATTTGTGGGATATCTATACTTAAAAGAAAAATTAGAGCTCGCCAGGATAATCTACAAAACACCTCACGCACGGCTGGTACAAGCTGCTCTTGAAGAATGGAGCAACCTAACCCAACAAAATGTTGACAATTTGATTACGAGCCCACGCATATTGAAACTTGTTTAAGGGCCAGGGGGGGTAACACAGCTACTACTAAAAAACATAAATAAATAAAAACACTTTAAACATTACTCGTTTAATGTTTTACTGATTGCCATGATAGGTACTACGTACAAGAAGAAAATGCTTTCCAAGGAGATCCTGTTTTTTGAAGTCTCTGATAGACGCACATAGCAGCCTAAGCTAAAGTCGTGTATTTTATGCTTCTTAAAACAAACAACAGTCGAATATTGCACTTATCTGTCAGGAAAATAGGAATAAACAGAGGTCATAATAATTAATCCTAGTAAGTACTTATAACATAAACACCATTCTGTTTTGATTGGACTGGACATTTCCTGCTTTTTGGGATGTACCGAATGTTGTTTTATATAGCGCATTCTGTTTTAAAAGCGGTAACTAACTTTTAGAAGTAGTAAGTAGTACCTAAGTTTAAACTAAGTACTATAATGTAGTGTCGGGCCGGTGTAAATAAAAATAGGTTAAAATAACAAATGTCAGGTCTATATAAACAATATATGTAGTGTAGAAAGTAGTACCTACCATAACTTTATAAGTAGTACTTACAATAACATTTCCTGCTTTTTGGGATGTACCTAATGTTGTTTTATATAGCGCATTCTGTTTTAAAAGCTGTACCTAACTTTTAGAAGTACATAGTAAGTAGTACCTAAGATTAAACTAAGTACTACAATTTAGTGTCCGACCGGTGTAAATAAAAATAGCGTAAAATAACAAATGTCAGGTCTATGTAAACAATATAGTGTAGAAAGTAGTACCTACAATAACATTAAGTAGTACCTCAATTTCTTTGAGAGTACCAACTCGTATATAGGTACTCATACAACCCGCCACATAATGCCCGCGAGTAGTACCTAAACAAAGACCGTAAGAAAAGAAAAACACACACCTTGCAGCTTCTTCTCTGTCTCCCAGAACTTCTGCAATTCCGTGAAGTACTTGTCCAAGATAAAGACCTTCGAGAGGCCTAGGGTAGCCATGTTGTGGTGTCAGCATCCAAAGGGATGACCGGTAACGGCCATATTCCGAACATATCACAAAACACAAACAACACTCTCTCACGAAACGTGAAAACAACGAACGAGAAACAAACACTTAACGATGGCTCAAGACGCACTGACTTGGTGAGGCGGCTCTACCTGCGACCCGGTCATGTGACCCTCCCCGCTCTCACCTGTACTACACCTGTGCAGCCTTACCGTAGAGAATTCGGGATATTAGAGGAGTGTGGAGGTGGACGAATGTGTTTTTTAATAGTAACAGTAACCGAGAAAAAAATTACTCCGGAAATTCTCGAAATACTTTCAATCTTCCACAACATTAATACATTAAACAATTTAGTAGATTCCTCGGATGAACAGGACTGTAAGCTTTAAAGTTTTGTTTGTAGTAAAACGGGTATTACAAAATACATTGATATTTGAAACCACTATTCATATTTTTGATACATTTGAAGAAAGACTTTGCTAGCGTTTAAAAAAATAAATTATCAGTTGTAAATTAGTTCACTGCTGGATTTAAGCCTTCCTGGAATGCTTCCATAGCTCTCTATCTTCTAAACTAACTTTGTATTAAGTTTGTTTATATTTATCGCAAATCGTGTCCTTGTTGGACGACGCTCCTCATTTCTCAATTTCCTCTATAATTCATTAATCTAGCTATTCTTGCGACATCGTCTGTCCAATTTCAATTTTGGGTAGTTATTTTTTTAAAGCCAGATAGCTCAGGCGGTTGTATGTCTGACATTTGAACATCTAGACATTGTTAAAAATGTCTATAGGCCCAAGGTCGACTCAGCCTGATTAAAATAAGTACCTTGGGTAAAACCAGGGGTAATAATAAGCGGTTGAAGCGTAGCACTGGCTCTGTTACCTTTCTTGTATACCGTAGGCCCTAGAAATAGTAGACTGCCCTGCTATAATCCCAAAGCCACGTTAGCGGTATAAAATGGAGATCATTATATTATAATTTTTTAAAGCATCTTCTGACCTGGTTCGTTTTCGGATATCTGTATTTCGAATTCGATCTCTTATAGATATTTCCAATATAAAGTGGTAAATTGCATCATTAGATGAAAAACCGCTGGGCTAAAAAGAAAAATGCACGGAAAAGATAAAAGCTTACCTGAGTGACATCTCAAACAAGACAAAACAATCATGCGAAGAAAAAACGAGCAGTGGGAAAAAACACTTCCCAAAAGAACTGTAGCACGATGTTTATGGTTTATATAAAGAAATATAATGTTTATGGTAGGGGAGCAAAGTACGCTAAATTTGCAGTCACTCGAGCGTTATGGGGACCTATTGGGTTGTGAAGAGTAGGTCCTAATACCAAAAAAAGTTAAGTAAAATTTTCCATTTTAGGGGGCGCTTTCCATTTTTTAATTTAATTTTCCATTTCCAACAATCATTTTTTCTGATAATAGCGCCATCTATCCATAATTCGAAAAAATTTCTCGAATAAAAGTTGCTGATTTTTACGTAAAGAATCCAAATCTGCAATAAAAATTTGGGGTCCCATTTAAGATTTTAAAGTAACCCGCCACCCCACCTCCGTGGGGGGTCGTGTTTGGTACCATTCGATAGATTTTTCAAAAACATTTTGAAAGTGTATTTTGTAGTTTTTCGATCTGATGTTTATTTTGAGAAATATCGCGGGGTTTGTATTTAAAATTTTAAACTTACCCCCACCACTCTCCGTGGGGGGTCATGTTTAGTACCATTCGATAGATTTTTGAAAAATATTGAAGACGTATTTTTTAATTTTTCGATCTGACGTTTATTTCGCGAAATATTCGCATTTTTTTTTTGTGAAACTTTTTGACTCGCCCATTTCCTTACGCCCGCGCCCGCTCAAATCGTCAGATTTTTAAAATATACGCTCTTGTGCATGTACTCAACTTACCTTATCTTAATCTGACAATTTCGAGTATTTTTAAAGATAGAGTTTTTTTTCGGGCCCCCCTTAACGAACTTCCCTGTGTTAAGAGCCAATATATGGTAGAGGTACATCTGCAGGGTACCAGGTGTCTCCCCATATAATAATCTGACGCGCTCGAGTAACTGCAAAAATCCCCGCTTGGACTCCCCTACAATTATTAGAATTCAAAGAGCAGATGTGAAGGAATTCATAGATTCATAGAATTGTTGAAATATGGTGGATTGGCGATGACGGATCATAAGAATAGAAGGCAAGTGAGCTAATCTTATTATTCAAAATAATTACTAATAATTAGCTCATAGGCTTAGCAGATGAGCAACAAGGTTACCTATACAGCTGCAATATTTGTCATGATTGAAATAAATTACGGAGAAAGCATTAGAATACAGTAGGCAGTATTCCTATGTTTAATCTATTTGAAGAAGACATTTGACAAAGTCAAAAGATGTAATAATATATACCTTTAATCCCTATAATTAAGAGACCCCGCTGGATATTGTAAAAAAATTGTAAAAGTCTGTTAAAATACATATTTTAAGAGGATGGGTACGTATTTTCGGCTGCAATGCTAATCAAATGGGGATTCATTTTTTTCTAATCCTGAGAAAACTAATAAATATTTTAAAAAAATTTAAACACAGAATGAAAGATTACGTTATTAGCGAGAGGCAAAAGTCCCTGAGAACTTCTATAATATTTATTTTAATAAGTTACAGGGGTGAAGAACTAAGAGAAAATTTAGTGTGGTTTTTAATTTCAAATACCTCATTTAAAATAAACGTTTTATTTATTCTAAGGGACTTTCAGCCCTCGGTTATAGTTTAGTCTTTCATTCTGCGTTTAAATTTTTCAAAAATATTTATTGGTTTTTTCAGGATTCGAAAAAAATGAACACAATGTCCGTGGTAATTATTTTCCAAATCTATCTTCGTCTTACAACGCACTCAGTCAAATAGAATATTGTCAGTCAGTGACAATTTTAAATATTTGACATGGCATCGGGAATATTTTGAGTTGTTGATTAAATAATATTGATATATAGTCATCATCATCATCCAGCCTCAAAAGTCCACTGCTGAACATAGGCCTCCTCCCCTCGTTTCCAACCCCATCTAACCTGCGCCGCCCTCATCCAGTTTTTATTTACCTTTCTTAAGTCGTCAGTCCATCTTGTAGGCGGTCGACCGACGCTTCTCTTGTCTTCTCTTGGCATCCATTCCAATAACCTCTTCGTCCATCGCCCATCTGTCATTCTGGCTACGTGTCCTGCCCATCTCCACTTCAACCTGGCTATCCCCTCGATGACGTCAGTCACCTTTGTTCTTCTCCTGATTTCTTCGTTTCTGATTTTGTCTCGCAGAGTTATTCCTAACATTGACCGCTCCATTCTTCTCTGCGTGACTCTTAGTTTGGTAGCCGAGGCTTTAGTTAAGGTAAGTGTTTCTGATCCGTACGTCAAGACTGGGAGGACGCACTGATCGATTATAGTGTATTTGACAAATAATTGATTCAAGACGTGAACTTAATAAAAATTTATTTATTGTGTATTATTTCTGGAAGATCCAAGCAGAGAACACACCAGGATAATATATTCTGTGATCCAGGTATTTTGTTGTTAAAGATATTCAAAATTGTAAGCGTTCCAAAGTAACAATATATTATTAAGAAATCACTTTAACACTTTTCCTCTTTTCTCGATTATTAGTTTTTGTTGTACATATAAATTATTACAATCACTGAATACATAGTTAGTGAAAAAATTATCATATTTATTAACTGAATTAATAATTTGCAATTATACAAATATCAGTTATCCAAGAACATTCAAAAGCCATCTCTTTAAGTTAATGATGACATTTTCAAGTAGAATGACATTCTAGTAATGTTTAGATATCCGTACCAGTGTGAATTTTACTACCCGCAATTTTCCGTGTAAAGACAGTAAAAGTATGGATAGCCGTAAAATATTTGCGTATTATGTACCGATGGCCCTAACCGGCGTCCAAAATAATAATTTCAGACGCTCCTTGAAGGAGCCTCTTTCGTAAAACATCCCCTAGTAAGCTACAGACCTTACCGGCGTGAATAAGAACTTTTTTGCGGGAAGCGTTCAGCGTTCCTCCCCCCCCCCTCCCTCGTTAAGAGTGGCTTTCTGGACCACTAACGTCTTAAAACTCCAAGAGGTAACAACTACAATCCCTTCTCAATACCGCATTTACCGCTATCAATGTCGAATTTACCGCTAAAATTCTACCGGTTTTACTAAGCCGACTAAGTCTTCGAGTTAAACAGTGCGCGTATGTGTTTTTAAATAGTTCCCGCATACCGCATATATTTTCCTTCAAGCAGCTTCACAAGCATATCTGGCCAGATAAGAAGACAAAGAACCAGAAGAAAACACAAAGCAGGGTGAGTTTGTTTTTCTACCAGTATCTATCTTTCAACATGTACAAACTTCAAGCGGGATGAAAAAATAGCTTAATGCATAGTGCGCGCGTCTACTAATTTTATATTTTCCGAACTAATGTCTAGGAAATACTTTTCCGAGATTAATTTATTTACTCTCTCTAAATATTTGTGCAGTATTTTCTACAAAGCCTACTTTTTTTTTTTTATTTAATGTTGTAATCTGTCCTCAACTGAGAACAATAGGTAAATTATTTGACAAAAATTGAAAATTTTGACCTGTAGAGGGAGATCCAGTGATCACCCTCTTTACATAAATTAAATTAAAACAAATTAAAATAAGTTTAGTTATCACAGATTATTCGAATCTTCTTGCTAGATCCACTACTTTGAATCTCTTCAGGCGTCGTACATCATTGTGGTCATCAGTAAGGTTGCTGGCTAACTCATTTGGATGAGATTCTAGTCTCTTGGAATATTTTTTGTAATATTCCGTTATTACTGTTTTTATGGATGGCATATTGAGGTCTTGCTCTATCACATAGTTTGGCACGTACCAAGGGGCATTCAGCATTGTTCTAAGGACTTTGTTCTGGAATCTCTGCAATATTTCTAGGTTAGTTTGACTGGCTGTCCCCCAAAGTTGGATACCATAAGTCCACACTGGTTTTAATATAGTTTTATATATCAGCAGTTTGTTTTCAAGTGATAGTTGAGATTTACGACCGATGATCCAGTACATTTCTCGAAATTTTATTCCTAGTTGTTTTCTTTTTGTAAAAATGTGTTTTTGCCAAGTTAATCTCCTATCAAGATGGATTCCTAGGTACTTGACAGTATCGGTTTGTGGGAGTTGAGTTTCATTTAGTGTTACAGATGGACATGTTTGTCTTCTCATGGTGAAGGTTACATGGATGGATTTACTCTCATTCGCCTTTATCTTCCATTTTTTAAGCCATATTTGTATATTATTAAGGTCTTTCTGAAGGGTTCTGGATGCTGTATTTGGATCATGGTGAGAGGCTAGTACAGCAGTGTCATCAGCAAAAGTTGCACACGTTGTTTTGTTACTTGTGGGTAGGTCAGCAGTGTAGAGCAAGTACAATATCGGTCCCAAGACACTTCCTTGTGGTACTCCGGCTTTTATTGGTCTTAGGCTTGTGTATTCATTATCCTGCTTGACTAGGAAATGTCGGTTGGAAATATAGCTTTTTAGGATTTGATAAAAAGGATGAGGAAGGTTTTTCTTTAGTTTAAAGAGCATACCAGCATGCCATACCTTGTCGAAGGCCTGACCAATGTCCAGGAATGCAGCAGAACAATACCTTTTATTTTCTAGATCACTTCTGATGTGTTTTACCAGTCTATGTACCTGTTCTATCGTTCCGTGTTGTGTTCTGAACCCAAATTGGTGTTGGGGAATTAGTTTCCTTTCTTCTATAACTGGGGATAATTGTTTAAGGAGAAGTTTTTCCAAAATTTTTGATAGAACAGGTAGCAGGCTTATTGGTCTGTATGAAGTCACCTGAGTTTTATTTTTCCCTGGCTTAGGTATGAGAATAATTTGAGCAACTTTCCATTGTTCTGGGTAGTAACCTAGCCTAAATATTGCATTAAATACTTGCGTTATCATTTTCAGACCTTTGCATGTCAATTGCTGCAGTACTTTCCCGTTGATCAGGTCATACCCTGGAGCTTTTTTTGGACTGATTTCATGCTGGATCATATTTCTAACTTCTTTAGTGGTGATTTTTTGTATAGGTAAATCCATCTGGTAGGGCGATTCCAGGAAGTCATTTATTTCTTCCTCTGTGTCACCATCTTCCATGGGATGTGGCTGGAATACATTAGTGAGGTGATTTGCATATGCTTCGGCTTTTTCCTTATTATTTCTACACCAGTTTCCCTCTTGGTTTCGTATTGGTGGTATTTGTTGTTTCGGGTGTTTGATTTTTCTCGTGGCCTTCCAAAGGGTATATTCACTATCTGCGTTTGCTGATAAACCTGTAAGATATTCTTGTATTTTGTTATTTTTGATATTATGCAATTGTAGTTTAATTTCCTTGGTGATTTTATTTAATTTCGCCTTGTTCTCATGTGTTCTTTTTCTTCGCCACTCTTCCTTTATTTTTCTCTTTCTAGCAATCATTTCCTTTATTACAGTTGGGCAATTCTCTTTCAATTCTGTTTGGTAGCAGTCAGGGGTATAGCAGCTTCTTGTATAGATTTCTGAAGATTTTCTACTGCTGCGTAGATGTCACTTTCTGTTTTCAATGGGATGTTTATGTCAATTAGTTCATCTAGTTTAGTCTTGAAAATGCTCCAGTCTGTTTTGTTACTGTATAGTGATGGTTGTTTAGTACTGTTTGTTATTTGTGCATACCATGTCGCGATTACGCTAGAGTGGTCAGAGGGTAGATCGTAACAAGATTCTACTTTTGCCAATTTAACATTAATTCCTTTAACAATATAAAAGTCGAGTAGATCTGGTATTTTTGCATTGTCGGTAGGCCAGTAAGTTGGTTCCCTTGTGGTGAGGTAATTTGCATTGGTCGCATTTATAGCTTTAAGAAGTTCTCTGCCTTTTGTGGTAATAATTCTGGATCCCCAGGTAGTATGCTTAGAATTAAAATCTCCTCCTGCTATAAATCTATTTCCTAATGTTTTAAAGAAATTTTCAAACTGTTCCGTTTTGTTATTGTGCTTTGGCGGACAGTATATAGCTGATACTGTTAGTGGGCCTAGTTGATCTTCCACAACAATGCTGGTGGCCTGTAGATAGTCGCATTCATGTTTTTGTATTTCGTAGTGCTTTAGTTTATTACTAACTATTATTGCAGTGCCTCCATGTGCTTTTTCGTTGGGATGTTGCGTATGATAAGTTGTAAATCGTGGAATATTGATGTGGTTTTTGGATGTAAAATGAGTTTCTGTAATCAGCATTATGTCAATTTTTTGTGTGTTAATAAATAGTTTTAATTCTTCTACATGTTGACTTAAGCCATTGGCGTTCCATAATACTAGCTTTAGTAACTGAGTCATTTCTGGTTGAGAATCATGGTCAGGAGGTTGAGCATAGTGCTCATTTGTTCCGTCAGTTTTTTTAACATGTCTTTCAGTTCTGACATGTCTGTGTGGTTATTAGTTTGATTTGGTATATGTTGTGTAGTAGTTTGGTTGGAGGCTTGCTGGTTAACTGCTTGCGTTGCTTGTGCGTATGTTATTCCAGGTTGCACATAGTTGACTGTTGTAGTTCTATCTTGGTTTGTCCTCGCGTTGTGTCGTCTCAAGTTAGGGAATTTAAGTTTTTGTAATTGTTTGTGAACTTCACACCCTCTATAATTTGCGGGGTGATTTTCACCACAGTTAGCACATTTAACATTACTGTCTCTGGTTTTCCTTGGACATTCTTTAGTGTAATGAGGTTCTGCGCATTTGACGCCTACTTAAAAATAAAATGGAAGTCAGAGTAGATGGACAACTTACGAAACCTATTGATATGGAACAAAATAGGGAGATTCAATAAGTCCTATGTTATTCATTCTTATCATAGATGAAGTCATAAAGAGCGTCAATAAAGCAGGAGGATACAGAATGGGGAGTAAGGAAATTAAAAATGTAAAGTGGAAGTCGATGAAGTTAGCATTCAACAAGTAATGGAAATAAAGCACCTAGGTATAACACTGCCCAGCTAGACAGACGTTGCTGGACGTTCAATGCAGGAAATAACAGAAATAAGAATAAGAATTAGAGGAAACACACTGAGAGAAAAAACAAGAGTAACGAGATTATAACAGAATGTAATGTACAGGGTATATACGAGGTACACGACAATTAGACCGAAATCATTAGACCGGAAGCAGTAGACCGAAAAGCCCTTTACCGAAACCTCACTAGACCGAACAGCATTAGACCGAAATGGTACATAAATTAGAAAAGATTGCAGTAAATTATGCTAAGATTTTGTATATCTGTCTTTTTGATTATTGTATTTTTTTTGTATTATTTTATATATAGACTGTGTAAATTGTTACTCTGAACAGTCTGATATGAAATAATTTTCATCCCATAAACAAATTAGTGAAGGTAAAAATAAATTAAGGGTAGATTGACGTTAACACCATTTTAACTGTTTAATAACTATCCAAATAACATTTAGTTGTAATTACATTAGTCTTATCTCTTTTACTGCGACAAGTAAAAAGAACTGCTTTTCGGTCTTCTGCTGTTCGGTCTAGTGAGGTTTCGGTAAATTGCTTTTCGGTCTAATGAGTTCGGTTTACTGCTTTCGGTCTAATGATTTCGGACTCTTTACAGTAAACCATATACGAGACATTAAATTGGTGTAGCATAAATATGTTGTAAATCATGTTCACTATATAATTAGAGATTAGTATTGCGTACTTATTTGATATCCTTTTTTAGTTCTTGTTTTTTTATTCTTTCATCCACGACCAGGTTAAAGAATAGATAACTCAGGGAATCTCCCTATCTTGTACCATTGCCAGCTTCAATTGGGTCAGTTAGTTCTTCTACGTTTACCTTTATTGTGTTGTTCTGGTAGATATTTTCGATCGTTTTAATTATTCCTAGAGGTACCTCTCTTGCGTAAAATAAATGGATAACATCCTTTCATTTTAACTCTGTCAAATGCCTTCTTAAGATCCACGAAATATAAATATGCCGGTTTGTTATATTCTAATGATTTCTCTTGCACTTGCCTCGTTATAAATGTAGCGTCGGTTCATGTTCCCAACCTAAACCCTTGTTGTTTTTCTGCTAATGTTATAATTTCATTCAGTTTGTTATCACTTTAATTGTTAATTTTAATGTTGTGTTTAATAAATTAATTATCTTGTAATTCTCCGGGTCCTCTTTATCTCCCTTTCTGAAGAGTTGTATCGGAATGCTTATTAGAAGAAGAAGAATGCTTATTAGAAGAAAAAGAAGACAAATTACCTAAAAAACATTCACAGTCCCGATGACGCACGGGTGGTCAAATTATTTCCACCATCTCGCCCACCTCTATTCCAAAAGATCTGAGACTAAAATTCTTGTTTTGTATTTACATTTTGATCGTCTGGCCTGGTCCTTGAGAATGTGGTCTATATTAACATCCTTGATAGTAGAGAAGAAATTAAATGAAAGTGACTTAACAATTCAAATCCAGTTATTTTATCTGGATGTTCGAGTACATTTTGAGCATATTTTAAATACGTCTAGTATTGGGGTTACTTGTCTGAGCATCTGTTGAACTCTCCGTGGATTTTTTTGTAATTTAAATTATTTTTTTATTGAACATTTCCGTGAAGTACACATAAAGTCAAGATAGATGAGTGAAAACGTCTTAAAATGAACACAACAGTTCTTCTTCTTCACAATACTGAAGATTGTCGACAAAAATGTTGATTTATTCATCTGACTTTCACTAAAATTTGAACAACTCATAAAAAAATTATTAATTTCACAATTATGTATTATTTATTTATTTATTCAGCTTAACAAGTCTTAGAGGGCTTAACAGTTTCTGTTTTTATAAAATAAAAACTGTAATACCTATGAATAGTTCTAATGACAAAACACGTTTCACAAAGTTACTAATTATTATATTTTATTTTTTACATTCTTCACATGTGTCTATTACTTATTTTCCCATTCTATTCTGTACATAGTTCTTCCAATCTTTTTTAAATTTTTAGCTCTTTAGTTCTTTATTATATAATCCTTTTGTTACTGATTTTATTGTAGCGAGATAAAAAAATAGTTTAAAATGACTTGAATAATACTTTTTGACATACAGTGCGGTGGAATAAGTGTTTCCCCCCCTATTAACTTATTTATTTTAAGAATGTAAGCAAAACGCTCGGACAGGTCGATTTTTAAACTAACCATAGTATATTATAGCATCAACGTTTCGAACTTTACGCGATCCCTCTTCAGGTGACAGGCATAACTTTGATTTTTTTAAATGGTAAAGTACATCATGTGACACCTCATTTAAAAGCTGTTAAAATACTGATTTCAAAAATGTATAATACACTTTACTCTGATGTATATAACATCTCTGATGACTCAAATGTATATAACACTTTAATCCTTTTTGAGATCGTAGGCGCAAAATTTCGGTCGAACTCTTTTTAAGCGCATTTATTTTTTTCGAATTCTGAGAAAACTAATAAGTATTTTTGAAAAATTTAAACGCATAATGAAAGACTAGATTATTACCGATGGCTGACAGTCCCTTAGAATAAACAAAAAGTTTCTTTTGAACGACATACTTGAAATTAAAAATCACACTAAATTTTCTCTTTTTTCATCACTGTGACTTATTAAAATTAACATTATAGGAGTTCTCAAGGATTTTGGACGATCGAGAATACTGTACTATTTCATTCTGCGTTTAAATTTTTCAAAAATTTTAGTTTTTTCAGGATTCGAAAAAAATGATTGCATTTAGAAAGAATTCGACCAAAATTTTGCGCCTACGCTCTCAAACAGGATTAAAAGTATTATATATTTTTGAAATCAGTATTTTAATAGCTTTTAAATGAGATGTCACATGATGTACTTTCCCATTTAAAAAAGTCAAAGTTATGCCTGTCACCTGAAGAGGGATCGCGTAAAGTTCGAAACGTTGATGCTATAATATACTATGGTTAGTTTAAAAATCGACCTGTCCGAGCGTTTTGCTTATGTTCTTAAAATAAACACGTTAACAGGGGGGGGCAACACTTATTCCACCGCACTGTATATATGGAGACCTAACAAAGTGATGATATGATACAATAAATAAGATTATAAGAGACAATAAAATACCAGAAGAATGGGGGACAAGCGAGCTAATCCTATTGTTTTAAAAGGGTGATAAGAAACAATATACGAAACAGTGACGAATAAATCATCTCATAAACTTAGCAGATGATCAACATGGTTTCCGCATAGGAAGGTCGTGTATATATGCCATATTAGTCATAAAACATATTACAGAGAAACCGTTAGAATACAGTAAAACCGCATTCCTATGTTTGATCGACTTGAAGAAGGCATTTGACAGAGTAAGATTAAAATATGTAATGCATCTATATCAGAAAGGTATCCCGTTGGTTATTATAAACACAATTAAAAACATCAATCACAACATCAATCAAGATAAAAATTAGAATAGATGGACAACTTACGGAACCTATAGATGCAGGCAATGGAATAAGACAGGCAGGAACAGTCACTAAGCCCTATAATACTATTCAATCGAGTCATGGAGGAACTTATATAGAGATTCAATAAAAGAAGAAGATACAGAATGGGGAACAATGAAATTAAAATCCTCTGTTACTCAGACGATGCAAGATTGATAGCCCAAAATGAAGACAGCTTTAAAACACTAGTTCACAGATTTAATACAAAAGAAAACGAATATAACATGACGATTTCAGTTTAGAAAAATTGAACAATAGTAATCAGTAAAGAACCAATAACATGTAAACTTGAAGTCGATGGAGTTCTTATGGAAATAAAGTAGCTAGGAATTACACTTTCCAGCTATGGAGACGTTGTAAGAGAAGTAGCAGGAGTAGCAGGTCAAGTACAAAGAGCAAACTATAGATTAGCAGGATGCCTTGATAACACTATACATATCATATATTCAGGTAATCGACACAATAACTGTGAGACGAAATCAAGAATCTCTAAGGCCAATATAACACCAATAATAACTACCAAAACACCAATAATGATGTACGCATTAGAAACCTGACACAGCAAGGACAAAAATAATGCTAGAAACAGCAGAGATGAAAACACTGCGAAAAATCGATGGCAAGACACTGTTGGATAGAGCTAGAAGCGCAGATATACGACGGAGATGCAAGGTGGACAACATTAATAACTGGATGAAAAACAGAAGAGTAGAATGGAATGGCCACATAAGCCGAATGACAACAAATAGGACGGCGAGAGACGGTTCCCCAATAGGAAGACGATCAGTGGGAAGACCACGAAAAAGATGGAATGACAACTTACTTGAGGCACATTGAAAAACAGACAGTCATGTCTACATAAAAAGAAGAAGAAGAAGAAGCATTAGAAACAAGACCCGACAAAATAAAATGTAATGTAAGAGGTATTCTTTCTTAATGTGCCTATCTGTGACGAATGTTGTCGATGCTCATGGCAATGTTTATCTTATGTCGAGTTCTGAAGTTTTTTAACCAGGATGTTCTTCTTCTTCCTGGACCTCGCTTTCCAAATATTTTTCCTTACAGGATGGTTTGGAGGAGGATCTATCTGGATTATTTTCGAGATTTGTTGATGACCATTCCTTTCAGGACCTCCTCAGTTGTGACCCAGTCAGTCCACGGGATGTTCAGTATTCTGCGATATACGCACATCTCAAATGTTTCCAATTTTTTGCACATATCTTAGTTTAAAGTCCACTATTCAACACCATAAAAAAGAGAGAGGTTGTGGCCCTTGAAGAAGGCCTCCATCCGATTGAAGGTGGATCTAGCTTTTCCCATACGTGCTTTTATCTCTTGGTTGTTGGTCCATTCTTCATTTATTATGATTGTAGTAACTCTTTTGCAGGGGTTTGGTTGTCGTAGAGTTGACTTATTATTTTTTCTTGCTAATGATCATAAGCTGTGTCTTCTTTATGTTTATGCTTAGTCCATATTGTTAACTGTAACACGTAATGTTGTTCATAAGAACTTGCAGATCTTCTACTATGGTGCCATCGGACACGCGCCAACTCGCAACTTTTGATGACAAACATTTTCAAGTTAAAATGTACACCGGCCAATTCGTAAATTTTTTCTACTACCTGAACCTGCCAACTCGAAACCTTCTACAGTTAAATTCGAAACCATGGATTAAACCTAATACCTCAGGTAGTTAGGTTAAAACGTAAGAAATAAATTTGAACAGTAACGGATTAAGCCAACACTTGGCCTATCGCAAATGTATACCTTTCATTAATGTTTATCGATAAACAAACCTCCGATTCTATTTTACTTCAACCCATTTTAAAGCTATTTCAGTAACGAATCGGTTCTTTTTTCAGTGTTTTGGTAAAATGTAACTTATAGACGAAAAACAAAAGATGTAGATCTTTGAAACACACTCAGTGATCAAAAGATCAAAGTTACTGGTTTGGACGACCACTCGTACGAAAACAAACAAATGAAATAGAGAATGCGGAAAAATCCCCTTCCGAATAATTCACACATCCACTACTTCGGGCTGGGAAAATTTTTTTGAATAGAATCAAAGATCCAAACACCAGTTCTTAGAAATGTATTTCGCCCTCTTCAACCTCTCTGGGCTCATCAGTGAAGATGAGAGGTTGAATATCTTCAGACACATTCCAATCAAAAAACAACATTCGAGACCTAGACATAGCAGGAGCGTAAATCTACGCCCAATCTGACAATGCCCGTCTCAAGTTTTAATTCCCTAATTACTACTTAAAGTAAAATGTATGTTTTAAAAACAAAAGATGTAGATCTTTGAAACACAAAGTTACTAGTTTGGACGACCACTCGTACGAAAACAAACAAATGAAATAGAGAATGCGGAAAAATCCCCTTACGAATAATTTACATCCACTGATTCTATTCAAAAAATTTTTCCCAGCCCGAAGTAGTGGATGTGGGAATTATTCGTAAGGGGATTTTTCCGCATTCTCTATTTCATGTGTTTGTTTTCGTACGATGGTCGTCCAAACCAGTAACTTTGATCTTTTGATCACTGAGTGTGTTTCAAAGATCTACATCTTTTGTTTTTAAAACATACATTTTACTTTAAGTAGTAATTAGGGAATTAAAACTTGAGACGGACATTGTCAGATTGGGCGTAGATTTACGCTCCTGCTATGTCTAGGTCTCGAATGTTGTTTTTTGATTGGAATGTGTCTGAAGATATTCAACCTCTCATCTTCACTGATGAGCCCAGAGAGGTTGAAGAGGGCGGAACACATTTCTAAGAACTGGTGTTTGGATCTTTGATTCTATTCAAAAAATTTTTCCCAGCCCGAAGTAGTGGATGTGGGAATTATTCGTAAGGGGATTTTTCCGCATTCTCTATTTCATGTGTTTGTTTTCGTACGATGGTCGTCCAAACCAGTAACTTTGATCTTTTGATCACTGAGTGTGTTTCAAAGATCTACATCTTTTGTTTTTAAAACATACATTTTACTTTAAGTAGTAATTAGGGAATTAAAACTTGAGACGGACATTGTCAGATTGGGCGTAGATTTACGCTCCTGCTATGTCTAGGTCTCGAATGTTGTTTTTTGATTGGAATGTGTCTGAAGATATTCAACCTCTCATCTTCACTGATGAGCCCAGAGAGGTTGAAGAGGGCGGAACACATTTCTAAGAACTAGTGTTTGGATCTTTGATTCTATTCAAAAATTTTTTCCCAGCCGGAAGTAGTGGATGTGTGAATTATTCTCTATTTCATTTGTTTGTTATAGACGAAAATTCTTAAAATCGGCTATTTTTCAGATTTACATAAATTTTGTTATTCTATCCATATAGAAATGAAAACAATTGTTACATATTATATAGTAGTTACACGGAGTGTCATAAAAACCGTGTATTTTTACTCATTTCTTTGGGCTATTTCACGTAATATCCAGATAGAAGTTTTATTTTTACATAAGTTTTATTTTACATAACGTTTAACTGACTTAATTTATAATTTTATAAGCAACAATTAAGTATAGCAAGATTTATAAATCCTTGTTTAAATTGTTTTTTCTACAACCGTGTTAAAAATGCAATTTCTAGCACTCCACACGAGCGTTAAAAATGCTACTTTAAGGCACTAGTGCTTTAAAAATTTTATGGCACTGCAGTTTGTATTGACCGTATAGACAATTTTGATGTAATGTCAAAAAAATATAAAAATGGAATGTCAGTCAAGTTCAAGTAAAAGTTTTTGTAGATATTGTCCTGTAATTACGTTTGTAGAAAAAATATTGGATGATATGCGTGTTAAAAAGTACATTTTTAAGACACTCATGTTTATTGCAGAACTCGCTTCGCTCATTCTGCAAACTTTCACATGCGTGCCTTAAACGTGTACTTTTAACACTTATATCATAAATAACTATTACATGCACTATAATGCGGTTATCTTAAATTTTGTTTTAAATGCTTATCTTCTTACTGGTAGACAAAAAATAGCAAAAATGTGAATTTTTGGCATGAAATTGTTGATATCGATAACCAACATAAAGTGTTTGTTACTACTCAAAATATTTAAAAAAAACTTACCGTCGGTATAACAGGTTGCCTTGCAACCATATGCAGAACAGTACCATAAATTTTTTCCACTTTTTAGCACTTTCTTTAAGTGAAATTTAAAATCATTTATCACCAATAAATTACACCCACGTTCACTCATTACGAAATCTGTTACCGGAATTTCAGCCATTTTCAGAAAATTTATTTGGATTTTCTCTAGTAACTCTTCCAAGAGACAATATATAAATGATGAATACCTTTTACACCACCTTCAAAGAGGGTAATTTATACAGGTACCCACCTGGAATACCGGTATTAGATTATCAACATTACTTAAAAAATGAAATTACAAATTCACGGGTAGTTAGTGGGTTATCGAAAAATTATCTGCGCGCCAAAGTTGCCAGTTGGCCTGTAATTAGGATGGAAGATTAAAATAGTTACGAATTCACCGGGATCCGGTGCCATCTAAATATCTGATAATGTTTAGCCGATACCCGTTAGTACAATAACCTTTTTCAGTTTCGTGAAAAGCTTCGATAAATATTCTTTCAAAGTAGAAATCGAAGATTAGAGAAGACAAAATCAGTCTTGTCTAGTTAAGGATATAATGCTGCTTAATTTTATTTACGATATTATATTACATGAATATTAATTAAACAAATTTTCACTAAAAACAATCTTAAAGGGTTAACAACTATGAACATTCAAAACTTCTTTCTATATTATTAGGCCGATTCTGTTAGTTTTTAGATGTATCTTAAAAGAGGACTTTCGTTATTTACATCGAAAATATTGGGAAACATTGAAGACAAACTGTACATTTTTACCGACAGTAGTACTTGATTCGCTCGTTAGTACTCTCCACAATATTTCAACATTTGTTAGCAATAAAAAAACCGGTAATATAATTTATAATGTGAAAAACCTTGTCACGTAGTTTGGCGGTCGTAATATTATAGACCATAGGTACTGCCTATCTAATATATTCATCCAATGGAGTGGTCAACAGCTTTGTTTTCCAGGAACCACAGCGAAAGAAACCGGCTTAATAAAACGATTTGATTATATCAGTGGTCGTTGAGAGATACACTCCGGTCTCTTGTATATGGTACCTACCTATGGTACGTACGTAAGTGGCCGTTTGGAAGACAACAATTTTTCGCAATAAAGATAAAAAGTAACAGCGTATGCAATACCTACTGGCGGTGTTTTGATTTATTTTATACATTGGATAAAGGTGTCACAATTTTTAACTTTGGAGAAAACAGCAATAAACAGTTTTGGTTTGCAACTTTTTAAAATGTTTTTTTTTATTTAGAATTATATCAGTTAGTAGATGAATATGTAAATTATAGTTTATTTTGTCGAGATTGAAAACACTTAACAGTTTACCCAAAATTTTTAAATTTTTGTACACAACACTTTTGTCGTTGATTGAATAACCGAACTTTTATCTACTAAGCATACAACTCATTTATGATGTTGGTAACTATAGAGGTAAGTAAAATTAGAGCTAGAATTTGAAATATTAAAGTAGTAGAGGGATAAAAAAATGAGAAATACAAAATTGGAAACTTAAAGATAGCAAAAAGGCAGAATATAAAGAATATATAAAAAGACTAGAAAACAGAAGAAACATAGGGGTATAGACAAAGAATGAGGAATAAAAAAGCTTTATAAAAGAAACTGCTAAAGAAACTCTGGGTATACAGAAAAAGATAAAAACAACTGCAAGACAGTTGCAGTGCAGACACTGCAAAACACATTGAAAATTTTGACAGCGTCTTTTCACTTAAAATAAACGAACTTACAGATGCAATCTATGTTAGAAAATGCATAAGACAAGGAGATATATCATGGTAGGGGAGCCCAAGCGGGGATTTTTGCAGTTGCTCGAGCGCGTCAGATTATTACATGGGGAGAAACCTTGTACCCTGAAAATGTACCTCTACCATATATTGGCTATTAATGCAGGGGAGTTCGTTAAGGGGGGGCCAAAAAAAAATCTATCCTTAGAAAAACTCGAAATCGTCAGATTAAGATAAGGTAACTTAAGTACATGCAAAACAGTGTATATTTCAAACATCTGACGATTTGAGCGGGGCCTAAGGAAGTGGCCGAGTACCAAAGTTTCATAAGAAGAAAGCGAATATTTCGCTAAATGAATGACAAATCGAGAAACTGAAAAATACACTTATTCAACATATTTGAAAAATCTATCGAACGGTACCAAACACGTAACCCCCACCCCACGATGTGGGATGGGGGTTACTTTAAAATCTTAAATGGGAGCCCCAATTTTTTATTTCAGATTTGGATTCCTTGTGTAAAAATAAGTAACTTTTATTCGAGACATTTTTTCGAATTACGGATAGATGGCGCTATAATCTAAAAAAAAAACATTGTTGGAAATGGAAAATTAAATTAAAAATGGAAAGTCCCCACAAAAATGGAAAACTTTACTTAACTTTTTTTGGTTTTAGGACCTACTCTTCACAACCCAATAGGTCCCCATAACGCTCGAGTGACTGCACATTTAGCATACTTTGCTCCCCTACCATTATCTTTTGTTATATTAAACATCATATTAAAGAAAATAATCAGAGATTCAGAACACAGCACAAGAGAGATAATAATAACAAAAAATATACAAATACTAGTGTTTACAGATAACGTCGATATCAAAGCTAGGATTAAAACAGACATTATAGAAACATTTAATCCTATAGAAAAAGCGGCACAAACCGATGTGAATCTATTAGCTGCATAAGAAAATAAAAGAAAATAACGTATGGTCTATTCTATAAGATACAATTTTGAATTATATACAGCATACAAAGAATCTGAAAATAACATTTGTAAAGATTAGACGATTACACTGGATAGGACATATCGAACGGATCCAGAGAAATGAAATACCAAAAAAAAATAACAAGTCAAACGCCAGTAGGGAAAGGTCAATGGAAGACTCAAACTTAGATATATCTAGATGACACATAAAAAAGAAAAAGGATTATTCTGCGAAAAATTGGCATTTTTTTCTGCTTCTTTTTATTAGTATTATCTTTTTTATCTTTTGTGGATATAATGGATTTGAACGTTTGTGTTTAAAAAGGGTCGTTTTCACGCTAAGTCTTATTGTACGTTTTGTGTGTCATGTACAACGTACGACACGACGTACGTTTTGTCAAGTGTATAGATAGATACACATTAACGTTTTTCCTTTTTTACCTCAGTTCTCAGTTCCAATCCAGAGTCTTGAGTTGTATGAAGTTTGTTAGTGTTAGTGATTTTTTTTTATTATGAAGGAAATACGGCTGCTTTATATATTATATTGTGTTTAAAAAAAGTTTGTTTACTTACTTGTTGCCTTGGTCCATCAAAAAGAGACCCCTCTTTATCGTTTATAGTTTCTCGTGGCATCCTTGGTATATATTGATCACTTAAAAATTCCAATAGCACAAAGATGGTTTGTATATGTCTTCTTCTCCAGTTCCAGAGGTAGCTGACGCTTTCACTTTTTTTAACTCTTTTCTGTAAACAGTTCTCAACGAGTTTATTTTCCTCGTAACTGTCTCTTTATTTGCCATCCTGTCTATTTCTTTGTATTTCTGTATACGTTCCTCATGCGCGACGTTTTTTTTATTACGGTTACTATAACCTTTATTTTTCACTTGGCACAGACACGGAAAACTTTTATACAATTCAATAAATTCCCCGAGAAAATCTTAGGAGCATTGCCGCAAGTCTGATATTATTATTAGGCTTTTTTGAAACAAATTAAGCGAACTGTTGTAGAGCTATTCGTCAAATGAGTTAACCCTCTAGTGCCCGAATTTTTTTAGTACCATGACCAAATTTCACACTAAACTGAAAATTACAGTGTAATGAAATGGTCAAATTTATAACAGTTTGATGCTTATCCGATCTAGTCCAGAGGGTGGTTTGGGTATTGCACCTATAAAAAATTTAAATAGTAAGCCTAGAAGCTTTTATTACGGACCCCTTTGACGCGGACTGGGGCACTAGAGGGTTAAAATCGGACGACTTGTCTGAACATGTATTTTCACGTATTTAACGTTTTATCCTATCAGTTCTCGCAAAATTAGCACCGGACTCCACTTGCGATTTGTAGTCGGGCGATTGTTTTGTCGCGAAGATTGAACACATTGTTTCAAGTACAAGTCAATCCACTTGCGACTAAATAATCATGGATTGACTTGTATTTAAAACAATGTGTTCAATCTTCGCGACAAAACAATCGCCCGACTACAAATCGCAAGTGGAGTCCGGTGCTTAATGCTTTTTCCATCATATCTTCGATCTGACCTTGGATTTCATTTCGATTCGAAATGAAATCCAATATACACTGGACAAAACGTACGTTTTGTCGTACGTTTTGCATGACACACAAAACGTACAATAAGACGTAGCGTGAGAACGACGCTTTACTGTAAAAAGACCCCTGTAGTTGTAGCAGATTTTGCCATATCTCTGTTTATTGATTGATGTTTAAACTTTCCTCTTCCGTTCTTCTGTAATTGTAAATATGCAAGTCTCGCACAAAACAAGTTTTTGATGTAACTGCATCATTCGAGCAACGTTGAATTACGTGTTAAAAGTGCAGTTTCCAGCAACGAACGAGATAAACCTAACTGAATATTACGACGAAACGAACGACAATAAAAAGAAATGGTCGATTGTTTTGAAAATTGTCGATCTTTCAACAGTTTTATAGCTTCCGTAATAATGGGAAGGTATGATCAATTTTCTGCTGCCTGGGTACGCTCCTTGTCTCTTGCATCATTCTTCAGACGAATGTTATGGTGTTTCATGTATCTACTCCAAATTTCTTTAATCTTTTTATATAGCCCAAAATTCTCCTCCTTTTCTTGTATTGACTCAAATTCTTCACAATGTTCTTTCATTCAGCTTTCCTTTGCGGGTATAACTTTTGCTCCCATCTTATCTTGGGTTTCCTTGTATTGGTTGGTTTTGATGTAATGTGTTCTGTGTGCGTTTTTGTGATTTCATTTTTTATTTGTACCAGTTTTCAATTTTTTTTATGGCTTTTGCGTATAATGGATTTAAACTTTGGTGTTACTACTGTTACTGTAGAAAGCCCCTGTAGTTGTAACTTATTGATTGATGTTAAAAATTTTCTTTTCCGTTCTCTTGTAATTGTAAAATATGCCAGCCTCGTACAAAATTTTTTTTGATGTAACTGCATCATTCGAGCAGCGTTGAATTACATGTTAAACGAACGAGATAAACCTAACTGGATATTACAACGAAACGAACGAAAAGAAAATAAAAAGGAATGGCCGATGGTTTTGAAAATTGTTACCAACATGTCGACCTTCCAACAGTTTTATGACTTCCTTAATATTGCCATCCTGTCTAGGAACCTTACAGAGCTTTGTTACTTTTATAGCGTACTCCTTTTCTTCACGAATAGTGGGAAGCCAGGATAAATAAGAGACTAGTTGGGATATTGATTCGGTCTATTATCCTTAAAAACGGACGAAGCATAATCTGTCCAGATTTTAGCTAGTTCTGCCTGGGTATGCTCGTTATCTCTTGCATCATTCTTGAGGCGAATGTTATGATGTCTCCTGTATCTACCCCAAATTTCTTTAATCTTTTTATATAGCCCAGAATTATTCTGCTTTTCTTGTATTGACTCAAATTCTTCACAACGTTCTTTCGTTCAGCTTCCCTTTGCTCTTATTTTATCTTTGGTTTCCTTGGTTGGTCCTGATGTATTGTACTGTACTTGGGTTTTTGGGATTTCATTTTTTATTTGTATGTACCAGTTTTCAATTTTATTTATAACTTTTGCGTATAATGGATTTCAACTTTGGTGTTACTGTAGAAAGCCCCTGTAGTTGTACCTTATTGATTAATGTTAAAAATTTTCTTTTCCGTTCTTCTGTAATTATTGTAAATATGCAAGTCTCGTACAAAAAAGTTTTTGATGTAACTGCATCATTCGAGCAACGTTGAATTACGTGTTGAAAGTGCAGTTTCCATCGACTGGGAGATAAACCTAACTGGATATTACAACGAAACGAACGAAACGAAAATAAAAAGGAATGGCCGACGGTGGAAAAGGCGTTGTCGACTTGTGTGTGGTCTACTCTCGATTTAGCTGAATTAGCGAGTGCTTTATGCACGAAAGACTATTGTGAAGTACGATAGAAAAATTTTTAACATTGCTCTATTTTTACTAGTTGCAAGATTATAAAGGGTGTCCCAACAATAACTATGTACTTACTTGCTTTGATATTTCTTTCTTTTTTAACATTACTCTATTTTTGCTAACTACAAGATTTTAAAGGATGTGCCAACAATAACTATGTAGGGAGCGTTCAAGTATTACGTAACGCGATTTTTGAAGATTTTTGACCCCCTCCCTCCCCCCCCCCCCCGACCTGCGTTACGTAATACTTGAACGATCCCGTACTTGCTTTGATGCTCCTTTCTTTTACTTTTATTTTATTATACTGTCCGTGATTTTTCAAGCTTCCCTTTTATTCTGTTGAAATATTACTTTTTGATTTCGTTTCAGGTGTAAAGGATAAAAAAGACCGCCGTAAAAAACAAAATAAGAGTAACAGAGATGGAATTCCTAAGGAGAAACTACAGTACCAAGGAGAGATAGAATAAACGGGTCTAGAAAAGTTGGTCGACAACACTTCGTCGACGGAAAATTAGTCGACAACATTTGGTCGACAAACAGTTGGTCGAATGCACAATTCATCGAATGTACCGGGTGTCCCAATAAGAATGGCTCTCGGCCATATCTCAGGAACCGTTTATAGTAGAGCTTTGAAATAAAAATTTTTATAACAAAAGTTGCCTCAGGAAAAGCCTGGAAATTATTTTCATAATTGTGGAACCACCGCTAGAGGGCGTAATTGAATATCAAAAATTAAAAAATCTAAATTTTACAAAATTTTCCTAATGAAGGGGCACTGGAAATTCGATCGTCGTATTCTTCATAAATTTCTACGCATATTTTATTTTACAAGTTTAGGTCTACCTTTGGAAACAAGAGGTGGGGGTGAGTGGGAACCTTGTTATGAAAAACTGGCTGTGAGTCCGGTTCTGCTTAATCAAATTTTGCAAACTTGGTCTTGTTAAAGACAGTTCTTTTTCGTCAATGTAAAAGTTATGATTTCGAACCAACTTACTGAGTAATATGCCAGCTAGAAGGCGTTATTTAATTTTTTTCAGAAATCTAGTTTTCTTTGGAAAATATTGAATACAAACATGCACTTTTAATACCATATTACAAAATTAGACAAAATTAGCAACAGAATAGCGAAAACCGCATGTTAATACCTTTTTTCTATCTCGAGATATCTTACAAAACGTGTAAATTTAAAAACATAACTATTACTGTCACCGGTAAGCGAAGTTTAGGAAAAGTAGTGTGCTATGAAAACAACAAAGAAACATTTTCCAGCTGTCAACGTATATTGTCTTTTCAACGCTTCTCATTTGTTTCGAGCCTCGTTCATATCTCGTATATTAATATTATACACGGATTATACGGCATATGACAGAGGCTCGAAACAAATGAGAAGCGTTGAAAAGCCCTATTACAAAGAAATAAAAACAACTATTTAGTGATGACATAAATGTTCAAATTTTTGCCCATCATTTTCGTTGCAAACATTTACTCTTTCAAGAGTAGATTGAACAGCAGTCTCAATTTCTGCTCTCGATATGCTTTGAATGGCGTTTAGTATTCTCTGTTTAATATATTCTAGAGTAGTGTATGATGGGCAACAATTTGAATATTTCGGTCGTTACTAAGTAGTTCTTTTTGTTCTTTGTTATATTTAATTTTAATAGTATTGTTTCTCTTTATATTGTTGTTTTAATTAATTATATTTTTATACGTTGACATCTGGAAAATGTTATTTTGTTTTTTTCCACAGCACACTACTTTTCATTAACTTAGTTTACCGGTGATAGTAACAGTTATGTATAAAATTTACACGTTTCTCGAGATATCTTGAGATATAAAAAAGGTATCGACATGTGGTTTTCGCTATTCTATTGCTAATTTAATCTAATTTTATAAAGTATGATTAAAATGCATACTTGTATTTAATATTTTCCAAAGAAAACTAGATTTCTGAACAAAATTAAATAACTCCTCCCAGCTGGCTTATTACTTATTAGTATGGTTCAAAATTATCACGCTTACATTGAAGAAAAAGATCTGTCTTCAACAAGACCCAGTTTTCAAAATTTGATTTAGCAGAACCGGACTTAGAGCCATTTTTTCATAACAAGGTTCCCACTCACCCCCACCTTTTATTTGCAAAAGTAGAGTTAAACTTGTTAAATCAAATATGCGCAGAATTTTATGAAGAATACAATAATCGGATTTCCAGTGCCCCTTCATTAGGAAAATTTTGTAAAATTTAGATTTTTTAATTTTTGATATTCAATTACGCCCTCTAGCGGTGGTCCCACAATTATGAAAATAATTTCCAGGCTTTTCCTGAGGCAACTTTTGTTATAAAATTTTTTATTTCAAAGCTCTACTATAAACGGTTCCTGAGATATGGCCGAGAGCCATTCTTATTGGGACACCCGGTACAATTCGTCGACGAACATTTTGTTCGAATGGATTTTTCGTCGACAAACAGTTATTTATTTTTAGGATAAAGGGATTAATGGTGACAAATGACGGATTATTGGTTTTTATTTTGTTAACTGAAATGTTGTATTATACATATCTGAATTTATTTATTTTTTGGGGTTTTGTTAATTTTTTTTTCTAAATCTTAATTATTTTTAAATTTAATGAAAAAATTGGCTGCGGTGGGAGAGTAGGCAGCAAATATAAACCAATATTTTAATTAGTGATGTTGTACGGTTCTTCTTTTTGGTGTCGGCGCACTTGCGAACGGAGCATTTCCGGACAATTGATACTTATCAACTTATCAACATTTAGACTACAGCAGAAAATTTAAACAAAATCTTGAAAAAAAAATCAATAATCGTTCATTTGTCCCCATTATTCCCTTTGAGTCTTGGTCTACGAAAAATTCGTTCGTCAACGAATTGTACATTCGATGAATCGTGCATTCGACATTCGACCAACTGTTGTTTGTCGACCAAATGTTGTCGAATAATTTTCCGTCGACGAAGTGTTCTCGACCAACTCTCCGACACCGGAATAAACAACGTAGAGATTAAGAGAAAAATGAGAATGAATATAATAGACTACATAGAACAGAAGAACAGTAGAACATCATGTTCTGAGCATGCTCTACATCTCCGACACTGTTCAAGATATTTCTGGAACAAATATTAAAACCATGGAAAAGGAAATGTGAAGGGATGGGAATACCAATCCTCGACAACTTCTTGTACACATTAAATTTTGCAGATGACCAAGTGGTAACGGCTCAAGATGAAGAAAATCTGTTATATATGCTCCGAAAATTAGAAGAGGAATACACAAAAATGGACTGGAAATAAACCAAGAAAAGACCGAATACTTAACAACAAAACAAGAATCAGTGAGAAACTAGAAAATGGATGATCAGAGGTAAATTAACTGCACTGAAAAATTCAAATGCTTAGGATTCGTACTCTCAAAGAATGGAACCACCGAACAAGAGATAACCAGTAGAATAGCACAGACAAGAACATGTATTAAACAAATGAACGGGGTACTGTGGGATAGACAGATTACCAGAAATACACAGAAGAGAATATAATATATTATATAACACCTTGGTACGTAGTGTAATGACCTATGGAGCAGAGAATTGAGTAATAAACAAATAAAAAGAAACAGGTCCAAAATTATAGCAACTAAAATGGAGTTCATGAGAAGAGAGGCTTCAGAGTGACAAGAATAGATCGCATTAGAAGTAAGGAGATAAAACGAAGAATGGCAGTAAGAAGACATACTCAGCTACATTGAAGAAAAACGTTTAATTTGGTATGGACATGTAAGAAGATCAGATCGTACAAGGTGGATATCAAAGATTACGGATTAGAGCCCAACAGAAAAGAGAAGAAGAGGTAGACCCCGAAGTTTATAGAGGGATGAAGTGAACGAGGCCATGGAAAGACGAGACCTTAGAGATGGAGATTGGAAGAAGAGAAAGGACTGGAGAGGTTGACTGAAAGAAGGAAGGCGGCGACAGCTGTAAAAATCCTTATATAGATAGATAATAATATAGATAGAACAGAAGAGATTAACCTAAATGTGCTTGAGGGAGGTCCAAACACAACTCAAATTTTGGCGCTCTCTGAACTAACTAAAATAAGACTGCTCTTGTATTCTGAGTATTGGGAACTAATCTTTGTTGGACTTTTGCCGTGCTGGACAGGAGGGTAGTGAGATGCAACTTGATAGATCTCCCTCGGCCTTCTTTTAGTTCTGATAAAGTTTTGTTTTTACTATTGTTAATATTAAAAGTAAAACTTTCGTTCGTCTTTAGCAGATGTCGCCTCGGCATCCATGTCATCATAATCTTTCGTTTGTGGGTAGAGGCTGACAGCCAGAATTTTAGTGGTTCAGATAGAATCAAATATGTGCTCTCTGAAGAGATTCTAACATGAGTCGAATCTAGTTAGAGCACTTTTGGCGCTCTCTGAACTAACTAAAATAAGACTGCTCTTGTTTCGATTTACAACGAAATGATTATTTATTACAACTAAAATTTTTTGTTAGATTAGACGTTAAAATTTTTCAAATTTCACCTAATTTCGCCATTGTATCTTTAATATCATTCTAGCGTCTCTGATTATGTTAGTCATCACATATAACAGGGCTAAAGAGTGGAGATTTGCGGGTCACAATGCGAGACAGGAAGATAAAAGATGGAATGCTACAATACAAAACTGGAGGCCATGATAGGAAGAAGAGGAAGAGGAAGACTTCAGATGCGATGAAAGGACGATATTGGATAAGCTACAGGAACTCACTGGAAAAGCGCAGCCAAGGACAGATTATATGGAAAGATTTGGGGAAGACCTATGTCTAATTCTGGATAGAAATGGGCAAAAGAAGATGATGATGATGATGTTAGAGACTACTATAACAAAATATAGGATTCCATAGAAAAGAGTACATCTGGTCTTCTATTCAGTTGTCGACCCAGTAATTTTTGGTTATTTGATAACAAATGTACTTGGCTTTAACTCAACATTCCAATAAACGGACAAAAGAGCCAATAAAATAAAATGAGTCTTTTCGTTTCCCATCTTGTTTCCGGGTGAAGTTTTTACTCGATTCATTGTTGAGAACGAATGATTTCCACTGGCCGTTGTGACAGGGATAGTTACCAAAATTGTAAGGAATTTGTAAATTTTTGGAAAAAAATCTTTATTACAATGTTCATTACGCGGAGAATTTCGGTATTTGATTCCAAAGATGATATTGTGTTACAGTTATATCATTCAGCTTTTATTGCTGTAAGAGACGGGTCGTGGGAGTAATAGGCAGACAAATTTTCTAGCAATTTTGCTTTTTCTGTAGAGGCAAATCCAGGTAAAAGAATTTAAAATGTTGATAAAATACTTTTCATTGTCGTAAATCTGATTTTTAAACTGAATATGTTGAAACATACACTGAATAAAAACAAATAATCCTAGTAAAAAATAATAATTTCGTTAATTTTTTCAAAAATAATAATAACTTGAGGATAAACTTGCTGCTCTGATACCAAAGCCGAGACAGTTTTGGGAGGGGTCCGGACTTCACGGACCCTCCCTTTGGCTACGTGCCTGTTAACCTGGTACGAACATGTCAGAAGAGCAAACAAAAAACGTTGGATAAACAGCATAGCAGAGTG
Source organism: Diabrotica virgifera virgifera (assembly GCF_917563875.1). Taxonomy (NCBI): domain Eukaryota; kingdom Metazoa; phylum Arthropoda; class Insecta; order Coleoptera; family Chrysomelidae; genus Diabrotica; species Diabrotica virgifera. The sequence continues at coordinate 20,792,915 of NC_065448.1, forward strand.
ACCCCCAATATGGAAAAGGAAGAGAGGCAGACCCGAAGTTCTTTCAGAAATGAAGTAGATGAAGCAATGGAAAGAAAAAATCTACAAGAAGGGGACGGACAAAACAGAAAGAACTGGAAAGAATGGTTGTGTGAAAGAATACAGTGAAACTGTGAAAATCCTTGGTATACAGGGTGTTTCACCAATAATGTCCAAAATCTGAGTTGTAGATTCTAGACCTCAAAATATTACGATTTAACCCAAATCATTTAAATTAAATGTAGCCCGTTACTGAGTTACAGGGTATTTTATTTAAAAATTTTAAAACTATATTTGCTCAGTATTTTAAAACTATAGGATAGTTCAGTGGGACGAGCGGTTGGCCGCACTTCACTTCACCGTGATGAATGCGAGCTCAATCCCAGCCAGGTCGACGGAAAACAAAAAAGGCTAACGCGTCCGTATAAAATTCTAATATGATCTGAAGCTTATGAGGGAGCAGTACGGCAAGGGATAAGGGCTTTTGTGGCTCAGTGATACTCCTAAGTACCGGTGTATGTATTTTTTAAAACTATTCGACGTATCCTTTTAATACTTGGCAGAAAGTGTAGGTACTATACACCCTATGAAATTATGTTAAATAAACTTTTCTGGCTATTACCAGAGGCATACTAGAGGGGCAATGAATGGTTGACTGCCATTCCCAAATTCTACGCCACTGGCGGAATTGCCATTTTAGATCTATTAGATCTCTGGTTCTTTAGATTTTTCGTTGCTTTTGAAAATCATGATATTTGCTGAAGAGGTAGTAGTTTATCGTAATTTTGTTAGAATATGTAACAGTGATATTGAAATTGCCGCTTAGGTATATAATTTTTACGGTTGAATTTGCTCGTTCAAGGTAGCCTTAAAGATTATTTCTGTGTCGGTGGATGGTCGGTTATAAATTATAAACACTAATAAGTACGTCGTGTTTGTTGTGTTACCCTGTTTAATTATAGTCTGCGAAATATGTGTACTACTTAGGTTAACAATAGAGAAGTTATATTCACATTCTTTCTTTATGAATATACCAGCCCCAACATTTCTATTTAATTCACAGTCATTATATAGAAAGTCATATCCATCAATATTAAATACTATAAATTGAATACTTGGATCTATTAAATTGTATGTTTTCTTTGCCACAATGTAATCGTATTTGTAATTTAGCTGTCTAAAGGATACTTTAGTTCCTCAATTTTATTGAGACTGTAGATATTAATTTAGTGTAAAGAGTATGTAGTGAGTAAAAATGTGATCAGTAATGTAAATTTATAGACAGAGTGAAATCAAACGAAAGAATAAATTGACGACTACAGCTTATACAAACACTGGGTTAGTATAAATAATACAAATCTTCCTTAACTGAACATACACTGCAGTACACTCTAGAAGTCTAAAAGTACCCAAAAAGAGATACAGATACAACAGAAAACATACATATAAAATGTTTAATAATTATCCTACAAGATAAATAAAAATGGAACTACATCAGGAGCAGTAAGAAAACTCAATGGCCAATTAATAAGAAATAGAAAACAAAAGTTGTCTTAATCCATCGCTTACATGGATAATGGATACGAAGACATAACCAGGAACTCCAAGTACTCTATGGAGACAATCAGTCGATCGCTCAAGAAAAAGATGGAAGGATGCACAAACGAGTTATCCACGTAAGATGGGGGTTCAAAAATGAGAGAAAGAGTGGAGGAAATAGTAATCGCGGCCAAGACTCACTTAGAGTTGTAGAGCAAAGAAAGTAGAAAGAAAAGAAGTCCTCTCTTTACAGATGTCATTTTTGTTTCTTCTTCTACTTCATTTTTCTATTCATTTCAACATTTTAATTTGTAATTTATACGATTTTAATTTGTAATTGGCGCAATTATTATGTCAACTTAATTTGATATATTATAATGTAGGCGAGCGGCACACCCCTAATTTGAAGCTTAGAAATCGAAAAAGTGACCATGATAGGTGAATGGCAAATTTTAGTCATTCTTTATATTTTCGAGATCGGTGAATCCGAATATGAAGTTTATTTTTATTTAGAATTGGTGGAACATATTCAAAAATCAAATTTTATGCGAAAAATCAATTTTGATGATTTTTCATATTTACCTCGCTGTATCTTTGGTCGCTGTAAATATTTCCTTTTGAAAAATTTACTTTGTCATCTTTGAAGTATTTAGATAACACCAAGCTTTGTCCAAAATATTTAAACAAATTAAAAGAGGAGTTGTTAATTTTTTAACATTTTGTCGTCAGATTTCGTTAGTTTCATGTTTATTTAAAAAAGTTGAGTGACAAACTTTTTAGTTTATAATTTTAACCAACACAAAAATAAAATATAATTCATGAAGAAGTTTTCTGGAAAAGTTCAAATTAAAATATGCAATAGGAAAGAAGTTATATGACTTTATAGACGAGTGGCACTCCCCAAAAAACGCTTATTTCTCGAGCTACTGACCACGGTGTGGTGAATGGGCTAATTTTGGTCTTATTTTATGTTCTTGAAGGTGCTGACAACGAAAATGAGGTTTATTTTGAAGTTTAGATGGGGAAAAATTGTCAAAATCGCAATTTTACAATAAAAATAAAAAAAAATGAAATAACATTTCTCTGAGAATTAAAAGTTGCACCATTTTTTTTTCTATAAAACATTTTGTTCTTTGTACCCTATATTTAAAAACTTGATTAAAAGCCTAAATTTCAAATTTTGTCACTCAACTTTTGAGATTAAATTTTGCAATTCATGAATCCTCACCTTTTACTTTAAACAATTCATAACTTTTATTATAATAATACAGAAAGATTGAAACAGATACCACTGTCTTTAAAAAGGTAAAATATATGTACTATAAAAATTTAAGAAAAAAATATTAAAATGTAACAGAGTTGTAGCAGTTAAACGCAAAAAATAAAACGTAAAAGTTAAACGTAAAATTGCGATTTTGTCAATGTACCCCCACGTAAAATTTAAAATAAACCTACTTTCCGTTTTCAGCACCATAAAAACATAAAGTATGACCAAAATTAGCCATTCACCACACCGTGGTTATCACACCACACAGTATCTTTATAAATAAGCGTTTTTTGTGGTGTACCGCTCGTCTATAAAGTCACATAATTTTTTTCCTATGGTACATTTTGACTTGAAATTTTACAGAAAACTTTTTCACAATTATGTTTTATTCCTGTGCGTGTTGTTAAAATTATAAACTAAAAACTTTGTCGCTCAACTTGTTTAAGTAAACATGAAACTAACGCAGTCTGACGACAAAATGTTTAAAAATTAACAACTCATTTAATTTGTTTAAACATTTTGGACAAAGCCTTTTGTTATCTAAATATGTACTTCAAAAGTGACAAAAGTAAAAATTTCAAATTGAAATATTTACAGCGACCAAAGATACGGCAAGGTAAAGTTGAAAAATCATCAAAATTGATTTTTCGCATTTTCGCAAATAGTTGTCAATGGTTTGTGAATGTCAACACATCTGCAATAGTGGCGGCCTTCAGATCTGGAGTTGCGTAGATCTCGACCCATTTCGTGAAAGAATACATTACGACCAACATGTATTTGTATCCATTCAGGGACGCGCCAAGTAACTTTGGCGCCGTCGTGCAAAATATTGATAAGCGCCTTTATCAAAATTACCAGGGTAGAAATATCAATCACTCCTTCACATTTCAACGTGCAAAACTATGAAATTTTTTCTATATCTACCCAGATTTTTTTTAAGGAAATAATAAGTACACAGTACTGTTATAAAAAATAATATATTCTTCTTCCTTCTTGTATGGAGACTTTAAAGCATGTTTATTCTACAATATTTGCCTCCTAAATTGTTTAGATTATCGCACCATCTTTTTCTTGGTCTGCCAATAATTCTTCGTCAATTTGGTGACTTATCTCGTGCTATTCGTACTGTCCTATCCTCTGCCATTCTACTAACGTGTTCGTTACACTCCTGTTTCCGTTTTGTCACCCATCCATTTTATGTCTTCTACATTGCATGATCTTCTTATGTTTTCGCTTCTCTCACTATCCAACAGACTTTTGCCTGATATTCGTCGAAGTATTTGCATCTCTGTTGTTTCTAGTAGTGTAGTAGTTGTTAAAAATAATTTTTTTAAACTATATTGCATAATAAAACAAATCATAATAAAAACTATGTTAAAGTTATACAGCATTACTTAAAATTATTAAAAAAGATTGAAGATAAAAAAATTAAACATATTTATATTGCGATTTTTTAAACAAATGTACTTATTATGATGAAAACCAACGGATATTTCTTATAGAAATTGAACTTTCTTGCTTTACCTTTAACAAATTCATTAATTAGATTTTCATTATTCAGGTCCTTTAAAAACTCAGATTCTGTAGAAATAGTAAGATTTTCTAGCCGTTCCTGACCCATTCTAGATCTTAAGTAATTGAAGCGTTTATTTGAAACACAACACTTGTCCAAAAATGAAAATTTTGGAAAATCAAGTAAAACTGCACAGCTTTAATTTATTTCAAATCTTACTTTTATTAAGACATTCATTGGAAGGAATGTGGATATCAAAATAATTTTACAAACTTACCAAAATATATTCGAAAATAGAGAGGTATTGTGTTGTACGTAAGTACATATAGTTTCTGTTATGCTGAACTATTTCTAATACAAAAGAAACAAACATCACATTATTACTATCAAAGTATGCACACAACTGATAAATTTAAGGATAAGATCATTCACACTTACAACTACCGTTGACTAGGATGGGACAAGTGTTGTTTTTACAAAAAACCGCATGGACATCTATTGTTTTTCTAAAACTATCAAAATTTTCTATGCAATGTGAACCAAATGTGTGAACTGGAGAAATAAATTACTATTATATAAGAACAATACATAAAGTCGAATTTTCGAAAAATGGACATGTGTTGTTTTTCAAATAAACGCTTAGCTAGAACTGCTGAAGCTACAGAAATTGGTACCTATAGTTAATAATATACGTAACGAAATAGTAATGTTTGGGAATGAGTGGCCTAAGTTATTTTTTGCAATGTTTTTTTTTGCTTCAAAAAATATTTAGTTTTGAATTGGATATATATTTAACTTTGCCGAGTCAAAGGGCGCCTTTAACACATTGGCGCCGTCGTGCGCCGCACGACCTTGCCCATATGGACGGCGCGTCCCTGTATCCATTTCCACTTTTCGGAAATGGCTCGGTAGTGGAAAGCTATTCTTCAATCTGACTTTCAACATTGTAATATCTCATAGGAGCCTTTCTTTTCCGGTAAGGTCCGTAGCTCATGGAACAGATAGTACATTTCTTACACCAGTCCGTTACATTGTCGGAACTATTCATCCAATAAAACCGTTCCTGAATTTTCTGAAGGATTTTCTTTACACCAAAATGGCCTCCTGGTGGGCTGTCGTGTAACTGACGAATTTAGAATCACCAACTGTGTTCTCTTAGCTGAACCATCATCATTTTCCAGAACTCGTTTCAGCAAGTTACTTCACTGGGCCCAATACCTCTTAACTACTGAGCATAGGCTTGATATTTCTTGCCAATATGGTCGACGATTTTCTTTCTTCCATTTTCGAATTTTCTGTAAAATTCTTAGCCTTAGCAGTACTGCTTCCTTTGATTATCTTTTGTTGCAGTGAGAACATTCTGCTGGGCACAGTCTTTTAGAAAGAAAATCAGCGTTCCAGTGGCTAACTCCGGCCCGCTGCTCGATTTTGAAATCGTATTCTTGAAGTCGTTCAATCTATCTGGCTATCTGACCCTCTGGATTCTTGAACTGCATTAACCATTTAAGGGCGACATTGTCGGTTCGGATTAGAAACTTCCTCCCATCTTCTTCTTCTTCTTCATGTGCCATCTCCTCTAAGAAGGTTGGCAACCATCACGGCAATTCGCACTTTCGATACCGCTGCTCTGAAGAGATCAGCAGAAGTGCAATCAAACCAAGCTCTCAAATTGTTTAACCAGGAGATGCGTCTTCTTCCGCGACTCCTTTTACCCTGTATTCTTCCTTGTATTATTAATTGTAACAAGTTATAACACTCGCCCCTCATAACATGTCCCAGATATTGCAGTTTTCTGACTTTAATTGTATTCCTCCCATAGAGATATTGATATAAATGTCCTACTAATTTCCCTACCTACTGCTAGAAGTTCTGTTCCCGTGACGCAATAATTTAGCTAGGGTTTGAAAGCACTTTTACCCCAGGCTGTGGGTAAAAAATAGGTCGATTTCAGGATATAATTCAGGAATTTTTGAAACCTATCAGGTGTTGTAAAGGACGATGCCAGGAATAACTTCTACTAAAATGTAACCAAAAATATTGTGCGCTTTTTTTTATTGCGATTTTCATTTGTTAAATTTGCAATTTTTAATGATTTTTAATTTTGCAGCTTAGGATATTGATTTTAGAGAAAAACTTTTTAATACAAAGTTGTAGTAAATTAAAAAACCTACAATTTGAGGTATGGTATGTTTAATTTTGTTAATTGGTTATTGCAAAACAGCCTGCGAAATGTCCAAAATGGCCGTTTTTTACAATTGCATTATTTATTGTACAAATAATTTTTTTTATTTTTTAAAGCTTTAAAATAAAGATCTTTCAATTCCAAACACAAAAAAAATTGTAAAGCGAGATTAACGAATTTGTTGCTTAGATATTATAAATTGTTTATCCCAAGAGGTCAAATGTCGAAGGCTATAACTTTTTGAAAAAAAATCGTAGAGAGTTGGTGAAACATCTAATCTCCTTCTAAAGAGTTATATTTTCATATTCTAATGTAAATAAATGCGTAAAACATTTTTAAACCTCTAATTTTTGGGGTTTGAAAATAAGGGGGCAAATTGTGTTATAAATATTTAGAGCTGAAGCGGCCCTTTACATCCTATGAGTTTCTAACTTCGGATTATTGTTGCTGAAGATGAAACGAAGATTTATAAAAAAATAAAAAATTTCTACGACCAACTGAAGCCGAGATAATTTTTGGGTTTGAAAATAAGGGGGCAAATTTCGTTATAAATATTTAGAGCTGAAGCGGCCCTGTACATCCTATGAGTTTCTAACTTACAGATTATTGTTTCTGAAGACAAAACGAAGATTTAAAAAAAAATAAAAATTTTCTACAACCCACTGAAGCCGAGATAATTGTTCTTTTTTTTTCTTCAATCGTAGTGCCTTTATTTATAACAATTAAGAAATTATTTTACAGTCATTGACTAAAGAAAGACATATTATCTTAAAATAAAAATTATTATAAAATATAATTACATTTAATTATTAAAAATTATTTTTAAAATCGGTGCTTTTGCGATCGGCCGAATTTTGCAAATCGCCCGGCTCGCTTCAAATCCGCGCGCTCAGAAAATTTTTACGTAACTTGTATTAAATTTTGTTAGAAAACAATTTAATAATAACCATTATAATATACAGTCTATTTACCACTGTATTTGTTTTTCTTGATAATCTTTTATATGTGAAATTTCATTTCGGAAGAAATAATATTACAAAAATGATACATATATATGAAATATATAACTATATTTTTAATTTTTTCATTGTTATATAAATATAATAATAATAATGTTACTTCTTACTATAATATACAATATTGTAGCGGAAGAGAAATCTTGGCCGATCCCCGTATAACAGTAAACACCTCGAGAATGACGTAATCGGATGTGCTAGGCCTCGCCGGAGAATTCTGGAAGGTACGTCACGTAGGCGGAACAAGCCGATAGCTCGAGATGGGAGTCGATTGTTCCAGAATAACAACTGGGTATAAATACGGGCATATTTTGTAAATAAGTTTAGTGTATAAGATAAATTCGTCTGTAACTTATATAAATAAAGTCGTATATAAATTACGAACCGCTAGTTTTATTGTAATTAGAAGTAATTACACTAGTCCACGTTACAGTTGGTGTCGGTGTTCGGTTAACTTAGTGCGATATAAATAAGTGAATTACAGAGAGACTTTAAAAGACTTTTGAACTTTATTCGTCGGGAATAACCGGAGTGCGTTAATTGTTCGGTATTCGGAAAGACTTTAAAATACTTTTGGACTTTATTCGTCGGGAATAGTTAAAGTGCGTTGATTGTTCGGTATTCGGAAAGACTGTTAAAAGACATTTTGGAAAGTACGTGTGTGCCGACCAAAGATGTTGCTACAAGAACTTACAGTAAAACAGCTCCGTGAACAGCTCGAGGAACGGGATCTGGACAGCAGTGGGCTCAAGATAGTCCTACAAGCACGACTCGAGGATGTCCTCACGAAGAACGGAGAAGACCCAAAGACGTTCCACTTCCAGTCAGCAGAACAAGTAATCTTATCGAAATTAAAAACTGTTTCTGAAACGATCGATGAAACTTCTAGAAGAAGCGACGAGAAACTTGAAGAAGTTAGTAGAAAAAGCGACGAGAAATTCGAAAATGTTGCTAAAAGATTCGATGAGACTTCTCAAATAATTAAAGAGGTCTGTAGGCAAAACAACGAAAAACTAGAAGAAGTTTGTAAACAGAACAATGAGAAATTTGAAGAAGTTTCTAGAACATTCGATAAGATGCAGAAAAGTGTAGAGACCGTAGAAGAAAAGATCAGCTAGAGAGCAGGATAACCGATACAAAAGTACAACCATCAGTTAATGCAGCAACGTTAGATCCTTTAGTGAAAGATGAACTACCGAGAGACGAAACGTCGCATAATATGAGATTCAAATTACCACCATTTGATGGAAAGTCCTCTTGGTCCATATATCTTAGACAGTTTGAAGCTATTGCGACCGCCAATCATTGGACCGAACAAGAAAAGGCTGTTTCCTTGACTGCTGCTTTACGAGGTGATGCTGCAGATATATTAAGGTCAATTCCCAAGGGTCAAGAAAATTGTTACCAGACCTTGTTCACTCGTCTAGAAAAACGCTATGGAGATGCCCATCTACAACAAGTATACAAAGCACAACTGCGAAGTAGAAGTCAACGAGCAAGTGAGAATCTGCAAGAATTTGAAGCAGATGTGGCTCGTGTGGTGCGGTTGGCTTATCCAGAGGTGCCAGACAGCGTTTTAGAAGAAATTGCAGTAGATACCTTCGTCAATGGGCTGAAAGATAATGAACTACAGAAAGCTTTACGACTAGCAAGACCGAAAGTTTTAGATGAAGCACTTGCTATTGCATTGGAACACGAAACGGCTAGTCAAACTTCACGAGGCCATAGAGTAAGAACCATTGAAGAAAGTGACGAACACAACGATGAACGTCTGGAGGAAATGATACGGAGAGTATTAAGTAATCAGATGCCAAAGAGACGCGAGCCTAGATGTTGGAATTGTGGAGACGTAGGCCACATTCGTCGTAATTGTAAGAAGATCGTACAGCCGTCGGAAAACTAGAGCGGGTCGACACCAAGGGGCAACTGCCGACCTCGAGAACTAGAGCCCCCATAGTAACTGTCAACCTTACGTCCTCCGGTGGAATCCACAACTTATACATCGAAGGTCGTATCAGTAATAGATGTAGATCATTTTTGGTGGATACAGGTGCAACGAGAACTATCGCACGTCCAGATGTAGTACGAGACCATAATAAATTATCACCTGCAACAGTAAAGCTTAGAACAGCGACTGGTGAGCTAATTAATACATATGGCGAGGCTAATATGTCAGTATCCATTGGCCAGACCACAGTTGAACATCAAGTATTAATTGCCGAGATCTCCGACGAATTCATATTGGGGATGGACGTACTAAGGAAAGTGGGGGCAATATTGGATGTTCAAAATGGAGTTCTCAAGATCAATGGTGAAGAGTTGCCCTTTCACGACGACAAAGAAGATGTCATCCGCTTACTTACTACATGCGACGTAACCATACCCGGTAATAGTGAGAAAATTCTGATGACCATGCTTGATGGACACTGCCGAGAGGGAAGTTTAAGGATGGTCGAAGATGTGGATAATGTCGAGTTCCTAACGGCGAAAACTTTGGTAAAAGTTCGAGATGTGATCCCTGTAAGAGTTATGAATTTAAGGGAAACTGCTATCAAGTTAAGTAGAGGAGCTTTGATCGGGCAGTGTGTTCCCGTGGCTTCAATTTGCTCTGTGAATACCAATGAGAAATCATCGAAGGCGAAGTATCCAAAGGAGCTTGTTGAGATGATCATTGAAAGATGCCAAGATCTTGATCATGAACGAACGGAAAAAGTGACATCTATGCTGATAGAGTATCAAGATGTTTTTGCTATTGACACGAAGGATAAGGGAAAAACAAGCATAGTAACGCATAAAATAAATACCGGAGACGCTCAGCCAATCAGACAACGGCCTAGACGACTTCCATTTGCGAAAAGAGATGAAGCCGAAGAGATTATCAAGGATATGGACAAACAAGGGGTAATTGAACCATCGAACAGTCCATGGACATCACCAGTAGTTCTGGTAAAGAAGAAAGATGGTTCAACGCGTTTTTGTATCGACTACCGCCAGCTCAATGCGGTAACAAAAAAAGATAGTTATCCTTTGCCCAGAATAGACGATACATTGGATACTCTCTCCGGTTCTCGTTGGTTTTCCACACTCGATTTAAAAAGTGGATATTGGCAAGTAGACATGGAGCCAGCCGATCGGGAGAAAACCGCATTTTCGATAGGATCAGGGCTTTGGCAGTTTACGGCTATGCCGTTTGGTTTATGTAATGCCCCTGCCACATTTGAAAGATTAATGGAGGCAGTTTTAAGAGGTCTAACATGGAAAACATGCCTGGTTTACTTGGATGATGTAATTGTGGTTGGAAGTTCCTTTGATGAACATGCCAAGAATCTAATAGACGTCTTTCAACGATTGAGGGCAGCGAACTTGAAGTTAAGTCCGAAGAAATGTCACATGTTTCGACGAGAAGTTAAGTACTTAGGACATATTGTATCGAGTAATGGTGTAACAGCTGATCCTGAAAAGATTGATGCAATTAAAGATTGGCCAGTACCAAAAGATAAACATGAAATTAGAAGTTTCCTTGGCCTATGTACATATTACCGACGATTTGTCAAAGGATTTGCCAATATCTCCAAGCCCCTAACAAAGTTGACGGAGGAGGGCAAAGAATATACATGGAGTGAAGAGTGCCAAAAAGCTTTCGAACAACTACAAATGGCTCTGATCAGTGCACCGATATTAAGCTACCCGGGACAGGCAGGAAAATTTGTTTTGGATACCGATGCTAGCAACAGTGCTATAGGAGCTGTTCTCTCCCAAATCCAGGACGGACAGGAAAAAGTCATCGCTTATTTCAGCAAAGTCCTGTCGAAACCGGAAAGAAACTATTGCGTTACCAGAAGAGAACTGCTGGGTGTAGTGAAGGCTTGCGAACATTTCCATAAATACTTGTATGGCAGAAAGTTCCTTCTTCGCACCGATCACGCTGCTCTAAAATGGCTCATACAATTCCGTAATCCAGAGGGCCAGATGGCAAGATGGTTAGAACGATTACAAGAATATGATTACGAGATAGAACACAGGGCCGGAAGAGTTCACTCAAATGCTGATGCCCTTTCGAGACGACCATGCAGTGCGAATTGTAATCACTGTGCCAAATTAGAGGAACGATTTTGCCCCGTGAGACGAACCACCGTAATTAATGAGCAATGGCAGCCCCAACAGTTACAAGACGCCCAAGAAGATGATCCATGTATAAAAAGAGTATTGGATTGGATGCGGCAAGGTGAGAGACCTAGTTGGCAGAACATTAGTGCATGTAGTCCAGAAGTCAAGGCCTACTGGAGCCAATGGAATTGCCTGGTACTAAAAGATGATCTTCTGTACAGAACCTTTGAGAACGATGATGGTACAGAATCTAAGCTTCAGTTAATTGTACCTAAAAGTAAAGTGTCAGAAGTATTGCGTCAGTTGCATGACGGTACATCAGGTGGACACTTTGGTATTACGAAGACTCTGCAAAAGGTTCGAGAACGGTTCTATTGGGTGAACTGTAAAGATGATGTAAGAAGATGGTGCCGAAAATGTGAACTGTGTGCATCCGGTAATGGTCCGGTTGGTAAAAAGAGAGCACCCATGAGACAGTACAATGTTGGAAGTCCTATGGAAAGAGCAGCTATCGACATTGCAGGTCCATTTCCAGAAACCGATGCTGGAAATAAATGCATCCTGGTAGCCATGGATTATTTTACAAAATGGACTGAGGCCTATGCATTACCAAATCAAGAAGCTGCTACCGTTGCAGAGGTACTTGTTAAAGAATTCTTTAGCCGATTTGGTGTTCCCTTGGAGATCCACTCCGACCAAGGGCGAAACTTTGAGTCAGCTCTTTTCCAAAACGTTTGTAAATTGATTGGTGCCAATAAGACCAGAACAACACCCCTGCATCCTCAATCAGATGGGATGGTCGAGAGGATGAACCGAACGATGGGTAAACACTTGTCCAAAGTTGTATCTGAACATCAGCGAGATTGGGACCAACACATTCATTTATTCCTGATGGCCTACCGCTCGGCCGTAAATGAAACTACAGGTCAAACACCAACCTGCCTGATGTTGGGTCGTGAAGTTCGGTTGCCCTGCGACCTAGAGTTTGGCTGCGGACCTTCCGAGGAACATGTTGCAGGCGAAGACTACGTTGACCGCCTGAAATTACGAATGAACAACATTCATGAACTTGCCCGACAACACATCCAGATAGCCAGTGACAGAATGAAAGATCAATATGATTCTCGATGCAAGAATGAAAGCTTCGAAGTAGGTGATCTTGTCTGGCTTTATAATCCGCAACGTCGTCGAGGCTTATGTCCTAAACTGCAAAGACAATGGGAAGGTCCATATGAAGTTAAGAAGAAAATAAATGACGTAATATATAGAATTAAGAAGTTGCCAAACGGTAAACCAAAAGTTATTCACATAAATCGTCTTGCACCATATGCTGGCTCAAATGAAACAGAAGAAGCACGAGTCCTCCAACAGGGGATGAAAGATGTCGCACAGCCAAGTTTTAATCAATTTATGTCAAATTACGCAGCGAGAAAGAGTGCTAGATTCGGCGTGACCACAGAAGTTCAGCAAGATCTGTTTGGTGTTCCAGAAAACGTCTCTCTGGCCCACTGTGTTGCCCAAGACCTCGAGATGACTAAAGGAATATCGTCCGTATTCAATAGAAAGTTCGGCCGCCTGGACGAGTTAAGAAATCAGCAGCCTAAAATTGGAAGAGTACTGCGATTGGAAGATGGTCCTCGATCTTTGCTGTATATGGTGACCAGAAAGTCTTATACGGACACGCCAAGCTACGAGAACATATGGCGTGCTCTAACTAATTTGAAGAAAATCGTGTGTAATTATGACATCAAAAATTTGGCTTTACCAAAAATAGGCCATGCAGTAGAAAATCTGGATTGGAAGATTGTGAGAAGCATGCTTGAAGTGGTCTTCAGAGGAACTGGTGTACAAATCACTGTGTGTTGCATGAACCCGAAGATGTCGTACCCTTCAAAGACAGTAGACTGTTATTTCTTCTTGAAGGGTGTATGCAGAGCTGGAGAGTCGTGTAGATTCCGCCATCCTGGGCCTTCATTTAGAGTTGCTGATCGAGACGCTCAGATCTTAAGAGGGGAGCAGTGTAGCGGAAGAGAAATCTTGGCCGATCCCCGTATAACAGTAAACACCTCGAGAATGACGTAATCGGATGTGCTAGGCCTCGCCGGAGAATTCTGGAAGGTACGTCACGTAGGCGGAACAAGCCGATAGCTCGAGATGGGAGTCGATTGTTCCAGAATAACAACTGGGTATAAATACGGGCATATTTTGTAAATAAGTTTAGTGTATAAGATAAATTCGTCTGTAACTTATATAAATAAAGTCGTATATAAATTACGAACCGCTAGTTTTATTGTAATTAGAAGTAATTACACTAGTCCACGTTACAATATAAAACTTTTTCTTCTTGTAGTGACTATTCGTTTTGGATTTCACATATAAAAGTTTATCATGAAAAACAAATACAGTGGTAAATAGACTGTATATTATAATGGTAATATTATTAAATTGTTTTCTGTCAAAATTTAATACAAGTTACGTAAAAATTTTTCGAGCGATTTGCAAAATTCGGCCGCTTGCAAAAGCACCGATTTTAAAAATAATTTTTAATAATTAAATGTAATTATATTTTATAATAATTTTTATTTTAAGATAATATAGTCTTTCTTTAGTCAATGACTGTAAAATAATTTCTTAATTGTTATAAATAAAGGCACTACGATTTAAGAAAAAAAAACAATTATCTCGGCTTCAGTTGGTTGTAGAAAATTTTTATTATTTTATAAATCTTCGTTTCGTCTTCAGCAACAATAATCTGTAAGTTAGAAATTCATAGGATGTACAGGGCCGCTTCAGCTCTAAATGTTTATAACGAAATTTGCCCCTTTATTTTCAAACCCAAAAATTATCTCGGCTCCAGTTGGTCGTAGAAATTTTTTATTTTTTTAAAATCTTTTCTTCATCTTCAGCAACAATAATCTGTAAGTTAAAAACTCATAGGATGTACAGGGCCGCTTCAGCTCTAAATGTTTTTAACGAAATTTGCCACCTTATTTTCAAACCCAAAAATTAGAGGTTTAAAAATGTTTTACGCATTTATTTACATCAGAATATAAAAACATAACTCTTTAGAAGGAGATTGGATGTTTCACCAACTCTCTACGATTTTTTTTTCAAAAAGTTATAGCCTTCGACATTTGACCTCTTGGGATAAACAATTTATAATTTTTAAGCAACAAATTCGTTAATCTGGCTTTACAATTTTTTTTATGTTTGGAATTGAAAGATCTTCATTTTAAAGCTTTAAAAAATAAAAAAAGTTATTTGTACAATAAATAATGCAATTGTATAAAACGGCCATTTTCGACCTTTCGCAGGCTGTTTTGCAATAACCAATTAACAAAATTAAACATACCATACCTCACATTGTAGGTTTAGTAATTTACTACAACTTTGTATTAAACAGTTTTTCTCTAAAATCAATATCCTAAGTTTCAAAATTAAAAATCATTAAAAATTGCAAATTTAACAAATGAAAATCGCAATAAAAAAAAGCGCACAATATTTTTGGTTACATTTTAGTACAAGTTATTCCTGGTATCGTCCTTTACAACACCTGATAGGTTTCAAAAGTTCCTGAATTATATCACGTTTTTTCACCTACAGCCTGGGGTATTTACTAAAATATCCCAGGACTCGTTCCTGTCTTAGTTGAATCTGAGATAGCACTCCTGCAATTTCCACATTACTTGCATCTGTATCCAATATAAACTCTCTTGTGGGAGTCGATACCCTAATATTGGCGGTGTGATTAAATGCTTCTTCAAGGTTTCAAAGGCAGTTTGGCAGTCCCCATCCCAGCAATAATCCCTTGCTTCCTCTGTAAGTTGCGTTAATGGCTTAGCGATATCTGTAAACTTCTTATTGAACCTCCGATAGTAAGTACATAGCCCCAGAAAACTTCTCACTTGATATTATTTGTCAGATATTGTTTTTGTTTCATCTTCTACCCACCTTCCTCTACTCATTTCAACATTTTAATTCATAATTACTGCGATTTTAATTGATAATTGGTGCAATTATTTTAATGTCAACTTAATTTTATATATTATAATGTAGAAAGAATGTTGTTAAAAATATTTCTTTGGTACTATCGGCACGCTCGTTCACTGTCTCGAGTTCCATAAAAGCGAAGTAATTTTACGAATTGCTTGTTGGAACTCATGCCTCATTCATGTATTCAAAAATTACAATAATAAGTATGCCCACAATTATTTTCGGTAATAAGCAGCCAGTTGTTGTGTTTG
The DNA here is from genome assembly GCF_917563875.1 of Diabrotica virgifera virgifera. NCBI lineage: Eukaryota > Metazoa > Arthropoda > Insecta > Coleoptera > Chrysomelidae > Diabrotica > Diabrotica virgifera. The sequence continues at coordinate 20,808,801 of NC_065448.1, forward strand.
GAATAATTATTGTCAACGCTGGTTTGTGAATGACGCTGGAGAAGTAAAGACGGGAACGGGAAGAGAAGAACGAGAGGCGAGAAGATATAATGCTGGTTTGGTAGCTCTTTGGTGTTGGGTCATTGGCTGCATCGAGACTCGGGCCTTGATGTGGGTCGAGTGGCAGTGGCGGGTTTTTACATAATTAAGTAGGTTCGAGAAGCCCTAGGTATCTTGTCTTAACCACTAAAAACCTTTCCACATGAATCAAGAAATTAATAGGTACCCAAATAAGGTGCTACAATAAAAAACAAAATTCCTAAGAAGAATAAAAATATTTGGTATTTAACATAACTCTTTATTTCCAATCTTAATTATATAAATAGTAAAAAACCTCATCAAAAAACACAAATGTTGTGTTAATACACTTAGAATAAAATGGGAAAAGCACAAAAGGGCAACACTAGAATTTTTAGGGTAGATAAGTGAATAGATAGTTGAATAGATGTATTCAACATGTGAACAATTCAATTTGGGCTCAAATGGTACCTCGAGCAGAATATATGTGATATTTTGTACATCCATGTTCAAGTTCACAATTATAATCTATGTTTCCAGGACGGATTAATAATTGTAATGGGTTTTTACCCGTATATTTTTGTATTTTAGTATATTTTTTCTATTTTGGTGGTTAGCATGACGTCAGCATCGTGTCAGCACTAATGATGATCGGTCATCCGATCGAAAACTAGTTCTGTGATGTAACCCTTTTTAGGGAATTTTAATAAATATACCTTTTGTAAAGGATTTTACTTGTTTTTTGTAATAAATGGTATACAGCCAACTACAGGAAAATTTTTCCTCGTGGATATTCTTAGGAAAATCTTAAGAGTGTGGCTCGTTAGGCTAATTAACCGATATTCTGAGCATTTTCTGGCATGGTGTATTTTAGGTATTGCGACAAAGGTGAACTTGAGGCAGTCTGTAAAACATTTTAGTAGAACTTCTAGTGCTCTGGTGAATGAACATAAGAAATACCAGTATTTCAGAAACTTTAACTTTAAAAATCGTTGGAGGTTGCTTTTTCTTCCTCAGGTTTTCTTCTTACTCTTCTACTCTTCTATGTAAGTGCCTGGAATTTTTTGGAATTATCTCTGTATTCTCTACCTACAGTAATACCAACAGAACTAAATAATTACACTTTTATAAAAAAGAACTTTTTTATAATACTTAAAACCTTTTTATTATTTATAGGCAAGAATATAAAATAATTTAACGATAAACGATTTAACGATAACATGCTTAAAATTCCAAAAATTACACTCTAATAAAAAAGTACTTTTTATAATATCACGGTTTTTTTATTGTACATATAGAACACAACATGTTTGGAAAGAATAATTAACTTATAAAATATGATTTTTTAGTAGGTGTATTAAGGTGAAACAGCAGCGATCAACAGGTAGCGAAAACGCGTTCCAAGTTTGCAGCTGTAATTTTGAATATTTTTTCGAGATATTTGGCATACGTATTCGTAATATAATAAAGAATGGCGGTACAGAGCCCAATTTGAAAAATATATTATTATGTGGAAATTACTCTGTAATTAAATACAATATTAAAAAAAGGAGCCTGTGCCGCCATTAAGAAGAACAAAAAATACACTTTCTTCAAATAAACTTTTTTATCCGATGCCTAGATTTTGTGTCATTTTGGAACTACTAATGAAATAAAAAATTTTAGTAGTTCCAAAATGACACAAAACCTAGGCATCGGATAAAAAAGTTTATTTAAAGAAAGTGTATTTTTTTGTTCTTCTTAATGGCGGTACAGGCTCGTTTTTTTAATATTGTATTTAATTACAGAGTAATTTCCACATATTAATATATTTTTCATATTGGGCTCTGTACCGCCATTCTTTATTATATTACGAATACGTGTGCCAAATATCTCGAAAAAATATTCAAAATTACAGCCGCAATCTTGGAACGCGTTTTTGCTACCTGTTGATAGCTACTGTTTCCTCTTAACTGTTATTTATAATTATGATTCCAAAAATTACACTAGTATAAAATAGTATTTTTTATAATACCACGGTTGTTTAAAATGGTATATATAATTTTAAATATATACTTTTAATTATTTATTAAAAAAATTAAAAAAAGATACGCAACAGTCGGGTTCCAACTGGGGACCTCTCGATCTGCAGTCTAATGCCACTGAGGCAATATCAATTTGTAGATATCGATTTATTAACGTACTTTAAAATATCATTGCATTAGTCACATTTTTAAAATAGTTTGAAATAAAAAAAAATCGATTTATCCATACAGTGTGATTGGTCAGTGGGGCAAAGCTTTGTAAATCCGTTAAAGTAATAGATAGTAATAAAAGTTAATAACAAAAATTGTAGCCAACTTTGATTACAGATTGATAATCAGCAATCGTAAATTGTAAGTTTTAGGCAATTATTCAGCTTACTTAAAATTTGGAAAGATTTGGACCCCTAATTATTAATAATTTTCCTCTGAAAAATGATATTATCTCGAAAACTAATAAATTTACGCATAGGGAATGTTATACAAAAATTATAGTATGGTAATGGTACTTTTCGATAATGATATAAAATACAGGATGTTCTATTTAAAATTACTGAGAAAATAATGTACTTGCGTTTTGACTCACCCTGTATTCAATATAAAGAAAATTAGCAAAACAAACATTTTCGAAAATTTTCACAATAAATAAAAAATATGACGTCAATAAACCATTGACCTTGTGCTTGCTTTTATTTATACAGGCAGTTAAACTTGTTACGATTTTTATATAAAATTGGTTATAACTTTGTAAATACCCCGTATAACATACCAAACCTTTATATTTCTGTAATCGAAAAGTTACGAAGATTTTGAATATAAAATAAAATACAGGGTGTTCTATTTAAAAAAACATAAGTTATAAGTTTGGTCTGCCACTATGTTATCGAACACCTTGTAACATTCTAACTAATTTTGTAATGTGAAGCTCAAAGTTCGCTACAATTTTTGTTATTAAGTTTTATCGCTATACATTACTATAACGGATCTACGGAGCTTCACCCCACTAATTATTAATCACCCTGTATAATAGCAGTAAACTATTGTATTGTTAGCTAGTTCTAAGCTATCCTGAAAATTTCAGGTGTCTAGGTAGCCTAGAACTATTTTTAAAATGGATTATAAAATTTGCGGAGTCCGTGACACCAACCAAGCCAAGTATATAAAAAGGTTTTAAAAAATAAACTCGGAAGACGTAAAAGTAAAATAAGAAAGAAAGAAAACGAAAATTATTCAAAACAAAAGCAACCAGTCAGCTGAGAGAGTCCATTTATTCTTTCAAAATATTTTTGCCACTCTTGTACTACTTCACTACTTATTCTCTTTTAATTTGGTTCTTTTATATACCGTGACATTCTCCATTTTAGAAAAAAAAATTTAACATTCATTTACGAAAAGAGCGTAGACGCAAAATTTCGGGCCAATCAGTGGCGGATCCAGAAATTTTTGGAGGTCATGGATCTTGAGGGTGATTTAATTACTTTTGTCTGATGAAAGGTCACTTAGGGTACGAACTACGAACATTCCGAAGATACATGGATGAGCGCGGTGTAGGTCGCGATCGCGGTCGAGGTTTACATCGATAACGGGCGGAACATACCGAAGATGCCTTCCTTTCAGTGTTCTTTGCGGTTTCTGAGATAAATCGGTATGTTATTGCGCATGGTAAACTTGTCGCAACCTGATTACAACAAGAAATGAATAAATACACCAGCCGTATCTCCGGCGAATGTCGCGTGGTTCAATAAACTTTAATTTACCACGCGATCAGCAGCTCGATCGCGATGTAAAACAAACTATTTGGTTTTGGCATCGACGTCGCTGTAAACCGCGGTGATAGGTCGCGAGGGTAAACGGGTGACACATCCTTGGTATGTGGGATCTCATAAGAAAATGAAGGTTTGTTTTTGACATCGATGTAGCAGTGGCGGCTCGTGGCTTTAGGGACAGGGTCGGCAAGGTTTTGTCTCCAAAGGCTTCAATTTCATAGGAGATCTTTGGTTTTTGTTTTTTTTTTATTTTTTTTTTGTTTTTTTTTTACTATAAATTTAGAAACTATACCTGTTTATAAATTAACTCTAGTCTATGTTGTTTCGAAGTAGCAAAATGGGTTATAACGTAATTGTAAAATTTATTATTGTTTTGGAGGGATTTTAAAAGTTTTTTTCTATCGACATTTGAGACAAGTTTGACATTCTCTCCTGTTTCATGGTGTTTCGACAATACGTTTTGACTCTTTTGAGACAAGAGAAATCCCGTTCATTTGAGACAGAATTTGCCCACATTTGAGCACAATAATTTATTAATTTCGGGAACAGTTTGTTGTACCTAATGAATTGCAGCATATAAAATTATACATAGTCTGTAACTTATCTCACCTTCCGAAAATATTTGGATCAGAATAAAGAACTGTTAATCCATTTTCTTATTTTATTTGATTAAAAAATGATGGATAATTTTTAATGAACTTGTCTAATAGATATTTTGAAAATTCTTTGGCGTAACTTTTAAATTTTGAATAGTCAAAGAGGTCAATGACTTATAACAGTGAGTAAATAATAGTTTTGCCTGGTGCAATGGTTTTAACGTTTCTCCGGAGATCATACAATTCACTGGACATCAAGACAGCCCCGTCATAAATTTGCCTTATCAATTTATTTTTGATATCAAAAAATTTTAATCTGTCCTTTAAATTAAAACACCAAAAATATATTCTGTCTTATGGCTTCTACTCACGTCTGAAAACCTAACAACCTCTCATAAATATTAAACGTAACGCATATCGAAGAACAATTATTGATACTTGTGAATGACATGTTACCTCTTTCAGTAGTTTCGTCTACTTCTACCGAAAAGGATCAAAATGTAACTACTAATTGATTCTTTCATTCTGTTCTGTTTTAGGTACGCCGCTATATTCTTCGAGTCAGAAAATAAATTAGAAAACTCCAGATCGTATTTGTTAAACAATTTTATTTGTTCTCTATAATTAACTTGATTTAACGAATGCTCCGATACATCCTGTCCGGTACATCCCATGGTAATTCCTAACAACTTAAAAGAATTACAATATCAATAATAATTAAACGACGTAAAACTACTTATTACCTATGTATTTCATAATTTTATCACGGGCGCGCTAGCAAAGCAATACGCTACGTACGTGCCTTTCTGCCGTTTGCAGATCACCGCTCGGCAGAGGTACCCGCTGCCGTACTTGCCATTCAAATAAATACGGGGAATGTATAATTGGTTGCCTATCGGCTAATATTCCACAGCTCCTTATTATAAGCAAATCTTCGATCTGGGGACGGCATGCCGATGCCAAGCCGGGCTTTATAATAAGAATTCACACAATCGCAATCTGGTGCGGGTGCATGGATATAGGATCATTAACCTGAAAAGTCTCTTACGCACAGCGCACAGGGATCACTTAACTAACGTATTGGGATCGAATTCTTTTAAAAACAATGAGTAAAATTTAGTCTGTATTATCTCACAGATATATTTTTTATTTCACAGAAACGAATATCATCAACTCCGATTAAATCAAATATTTAAAAAATCTATAATGTGTCCATAAATGTGTGGGTCGGCACTGCCGACCCTGCCGACCCTGACGAGCCGCCACTGCGATGTAGCGACCGCGATCGCGACCTACACCGCGCACATCTATGTATCTTCGGCATGTTCGTACCCTTAGTCTTACCACCCCTAGGATAGGTGGGTTTTCAATTATTTTTTGGATGGGCCCAATTTTTTTTTGTTTGACAGTCTTGGTTTTTCTTTTCTTTTTAGGATTATTGAATTGATATTTATTTTCGTTTGGATGGGGGGTCATAACCCCGTGAGTCCCCTCTGGATCCGCCACTGGGGCCATCATCATCAGCCTCTCTCAATCCACTGCTGGATATAGGCCTCACCTGTTTGTCTCCAAAGTGTTCTATCTTGTGCTTTCTGCATCCAGTTTTTTGTTGTCTTTCGTAAGTCGTCTTGTCATCGAGTTGGTGGTCTTCCTCTGCTACGTTTATCGGCTCTTGGTCTCTATTCAACTAGTTTGCGAGTCCATCTTCCGTCCTTCATTCTGGCAACGTGTCCAGCCCATTTCCACTTTAAGTTACAACTTCTTTCAATGACGTCTATGACTTTGGTCTTAGCTCGTAGATCTACGTTTCTAATCCTGTCTCGCAGAGTCGCCCCTATCATTGATCATTGATCGCTCCATTCTTCTCTGTGCTACTCTTAGTTTTTGTTCGTTTTTCGTTGTGAGCGATAATGTTTCTGTACCATAGGTCATCGCCGGTAGCACGCATTGGTCGAAAACTTTTTTCTTCATGTTAGTTGGAATGTCACTCTTAAAAATGTTCCTAAGAGCTCCGTATGCTGCCCATCCTTGTATTATTCTTCTGGATACTTCGGTTGTTTGATTATTCTCACCTATTTTAATTTCGTGACCCAGATATATTTATATATTTGTCTACCAGTTCTATTTGTTCATTTTGTATTTCATGGTGTTTACTTGGTACTAAGTTCGTCATATATTTTGTTTTTGTTATATTTATTTTTAAGCCTATTTTATGACATGCTGTACTAAGTTCTTCCAACATTTTCTTTATTTGTCCCAAATCGTCTGCAATCAGGACTATATCGTCTGCGTAGCTTAGGTGGTGTAGCATCTCTCCGTCCACATTTATTCCTTTATCACCCCATTCGAGGGTTTTGATCGCTTTTTCTAGAGTCGATATGAAAAGTTTAGGTGACAACGTATCCCCTTGACGGATACCTCTTTGGATTTTTATTTGGTTGCTGTTAGCGTGTAGTTGTATCGAGCTTGTCGCATTTTATATATATTACATATTAGCCTCGAATATCGGCTATCAATGCGGCTCTCGTTTAGTGCTTCTATAACACTGTCGAGTTCTACTGAGTCGAATGCTTTGTGGAAATCTACGAATACTAAAACTAAGGGCTTGTTATATTCTATGGATTTTTCGATGAGTTGTTTTATTGTTTGGAGGTGATCGTTGGTTCCAAAGTTTGCTCTGAATCCAACTTTTTCTCTATTTTGATATAGGCCTAATTTCTTGTCTAATCTTGTGGTGATTACTCTCGTGAAAAGTTTATAAAGATGGTTTAACAGACTGATTGGTCAGCAATTTTCAAGATCAGGTTTTTCTGATCCACTGGGGCCAATGCTTTTTAAATGCATTAATTTTTTTGGAATCCTGAGAAAACTAATAAGTATTTTGGAAAAATTTAAACGCAGAAAGAAAGATTACATTATTACCGAGGGCTGAAAGTCCCTGAGCCCTGAAAACTTCAGGATTCGAAAAAAATGAATAAGACTTTCCAATGATTCGAAAAGTAAGCGGCATAAAAATGACTTTGTAAGAAATTTAATTTATTAATAAAAACATCACATGAAACGAATTATTAAGTTCATATATGACAAGAATCAACCGCCTTAACATTAATGCCAGTATTTATAGATATTAGATTCCGTTCCAGAATCGTACTGTGAACGAAGTCATTTAAAACGCTTAACTTTCATTCTTGCTTTATATATTCTGACATCGCATTATTTATGGCACCAACTTCTCAAAACCAGTCGTAGTAATCTATGAGTTGACTTGAGTTGAGTTCTCTTATGCAGCTGTGGGAATTATTATCACGATTACTATATTTTCATAGTACAACTTTGTATGCAGCCATCTTTAGAAATTATTTTCAATCAGGAAACTAAAAATCGGAAAGGCTACCGGTATTGATCTGAAATAGTAAACTTCTTGGTATAAAATTCATATACATAAATAATATATAATATCTAATTAATTAATAATTAAAAAAGCACAATCCTCGAGATGCAGTAGAAAGAACTGCATTACCGCGGAATTTAGTAGAAAGAGGACTTATATAGGTGATCAATTAGATAAACAGATTGCTAATTTAAGAACTTATTTTCAGATGCAGGCCAAGACATCTACTCTATATCGCGCTATTTGCGTTGCGTAGTAGATGACACAAGACACAACACCGATCAAACTGAGGGAACCAGAAATGTACATAAACCACCTAAAAAGGACGAAAAAATGCGCACCTGAAGATGGCTAACCCTGCACGGGCGACATCCCAATGAGATCAGCCGAGACTATGTCCACAATACAGCGTCGAACTATTGGTAGACATCAGGGAAGATGTTCCCTGAAACGGAAGGTTCATTACGTACTATTCAGGATCAGGTTATACCAACCAAAAATTACCTGAAATATATCGTCAAAGACCCTCAGGTCCAAAACGACGAATGCCGATATGGATGTCAAGTGTCAAGTCCAAGAAACCATTCAACGTCTTACCGAGACTGCCCGGCATTTGCTGCAATTGGGTATAAGGAACGGCATGACTTAGTAGGAAAGATCATTTATTAAGAGATAGCCATCAAACAGGGACTTCTCCAAACAAATCATCTCCCATATACTATCAATACATTCCGGAGAATATGCTTGAGAATGACAACTACAAGCTATACTGAGACCGCAGAATGCTCAGAGACCCAACAGTATCGCATAATAGACCAGATCTACAAATAATACTCATTGATGTGGCTATTCCTAATAACAATAACCTGCATTCTAAATTCACCGAAAACATCACCAACTACAGAGAACTGGAATTTCAAATATGAAGAGAATGGAGAATGCAAAGTACACAGAAAATGCCTATTATAGCCTCTACTAGTGGAATAATTCCGAAGAACCTCTTAGAAAACACAATAAAGGTCTAAATGAACATCTCTATAAGACCATGCAGAAAGCTGTACTATACTCTCGACGGCCAGATGTGTACGAACATTCTTGGGAAATACTCCTGCATACCAGGTCACCTAGGGCTCGATACCATGGACAGAGCCTCACCAGAGCTCAATCCTTTTGATACCGTAGGTATCTGGGATGAGTGAATTTTCCACTTAGAGGGAGTGAGGGCCATATGGCTAAATCTGATCATGCTCACTAGTCTTCCAGGTTAAACAGCGTCGTTTTTTTTGGCATCATTTCTGATGTCTTCTTCAGGGTTTGCGGGGTCTCAGTCTCCTGAGCTCCCAGATCTCTTCACTGCAGTGTTCAATGATCACTACATTACTGGTTTACTACTACTGGTCTACTACTACTGGTCTACTGCACTACTGATCAGTGAACAGTGCAGTGAAGAGATCTGGGGGGTAGGAGACTGAAACCCCGAAAACCCAGAAGACAAGAACTGAAGAAGACATTAGAGATGAAGGCGAAGTTTGGTGTGGACAAGAAGAGCGCGGTTCAACTCAGAGGCCTGCTGAGTTTATTATTAATTTGTGTAATAATAGTCATAAAATAGCCGCTCTGGAGGCTTTACACATGGAAGTCGCCTTTAGACGGACATCAGGGCATTATAAGGAATCGAATAGATCACGTGACAATTAATAGAAGACACATACTACAGGAATGCTTTACTGCGGTTTCTGCATTACCTGGAGCAGACATAGGATCCGACCACAACCCTTAGTTGCAAATACCACCACAAAAGCATCATTTGATGGTGTGAACAACACTTTTCTTCTCCAAAATAAAACAACTACCAAGAATGAGTGAATGATAAAAGAAATATTAGACATGATGAAACAACGTATAGCTAGTGTAAGATCAGGCAGTACCAAGTAGGGCAGTAGGGCAGTACCAAGTACCGAAATATATACAGAAAAATTCGTAAAGGAATTATAGCCGCAACATGATCTGGATTACTACACTTTGCACCGAAACTGAAAACCTATATAAACTCCTCAATAAGGCTGGGGTTGTACATGGTATTAAACTATGTATTAAAAGCTAACAAAGTCCCAGGTCCAGATGGTATGTATACGCAGGAACAATCAAATTACATAATGAAGAAAATCTAGATATTATTGTAAAGTTTTTAAAAGATGGGCTTCGCTCTATATATTTACCGCTCTACCCAAAACACCACGTACGAAATTCTGCAAATACCACCAGCTAATAAACCTAATGAGACACTTTTTAAAATTTTTCTTGAGAATATTACACATGATGATTTAAGCAATATGAACAGACCAGTGGCTGGTGTTGAATCATGGACCTTGAACGAGGATATGTGCCGAAAATTGGAAGCATTTGAGATGTGGCTATGTCGGAGAATTCTTAAAATCACATGGACTGATCGGGTCACAAATGAGGAGGTTCTTAGAAGAATAGGGAAGAACCGGGAAGTACTGACCACCATCAAATCTCGAAAGTTGGAATACTTTGGACACATTATGCGAAATGAATCCAGATATGCCCTCCTACAAGCCATCCTGCAAGGAAAAATATTTGGAAAGCAAGGCCAGGAAGAAGAAGAACATCCTGGTTAAAGAACCTCAGAACCTGGTTCAACACAACATCTGTGCAGCTTTTCCGCGTTGCTGCAAAAAAGTTGAAGATTGCCATGATGATCGCCAACATTTGTCACGGATAGGCACATCAAGAAGAAGAAGGCTTTACACGTTAAGGTCGCCTTTAGACTTTAGACGGACATCAGGGCATTATATGGAATCGAATAGATCACGTGACAATTAATAGAAGATACTACAGGAATGCTTTACTGCGGTTTCTACATTACCTGGAGTAGACATAGGATCCAACCACAATCCCTTAGTCGCAAATACCACCATAAAAGCATCATTTGATGGTGTGAACAACACTTTTCTTCTCCAAAATAAAACAACTATCAACAATGAGTGGATGACAAAAGAAATAGTAGACATGATGAAATAACGTATAGCTAGTGTAAGATCAGGCAGTATAGTACCAAGTACGGAAATATATACAGAAAAATTCGTAAAGAAATTATAGCCGCAAAATGTTCTGGATTACTACACTTTGCATCGAAACTAAAAACCTATATAAACTCCACAATAAGGGTACGAACATGCCAAAGATAGATGGATGTGCGCGGTGTAGGTCGCGCACAATGCGATGTCAGTCGCTACATCGATGTCAAAGCAAACCTTCATTTTCTTATGAGATCATACCAAGGATCTGTCCACCCGTTCACCCTCGCGAACTATCATCGCGGTTTATAGCGATGTCGATGCCAAAACAAAATAGTTTGTTTTACATCGCGATCGAGCTGCTGATCGCGTGGTAAATTAAAGTTTATTGGTGGTTTTTAAACCACGTGACATTCGCCGGAGATACGGCTGGTGTATTTATTAATTTCTTGTTGTAATCAGGTTGCGACAAGTTTTGGTTATATAGAAACCGCAAAGAACACAGAAAGAAATGTATCTTCGGCATGTTCGTACCCTAAGGCTGGGGTTGTACACGGTATCAAATTATGTATTAAAAACTAACAAAGTCCCAGGTCCAGATGGTATATATACAGGAACAATCAAATTACGTAATAAAGAAAATCTACATTGTAAAGCTTTTTAAAAGGTGGGCTTCGCTCTATATATTTACCGCTCTACCCAAAACACCACGTACGGAATTCTGCAAAGACGACCGGCTAATAAACCTAATGAGACACTTTTTAAAAATTTTCTTGGGAATAATACCTACACATTATGATGATTTAAGAAATATGAACAGACCAGTGGCTGAGGTCAGTTTAGATTTAAAAAAATGGCACGAGAGGACCGATCTTTGGTATACAAACATTATTACAGAATTGTTTAGGTTTAGATCAAAGAAAGGATGTTTTCTCTGTTTCATCGATTGTGAGTTTGTATCCATCCGATGGAGATACCATCCGATAACGTAAAACATGAACATGACAACATATCTACAAGTGTTGGGATTGGATGCAAAAGATATAGATAAGAGTTGTTGCCACTCTGCATTCGAACCAGACAGCAACAGTTGATCTTCAAAATATTAAGAAACGGAAGATTTTTCAATAAAAAAGGGAGTAAGCCACGGTTGTGTACTTTCTCCAATGTTGTTTAAACTAAATGTTGTCTAAACGTAGAAATACCCTTCGCAAAAGCATTGGCAGATTCTAATAATAAGGGCATTAACGTAAACGTCATATTTATTAACATTAGACATGCCGATAACACAGCTATAGTGGCTTAGTGGCAGATAACATGGAAGATCTTCAATATCTTTTAAATTATCTAACTCTTGCAAGTGAAGCTTGGGAGTAGCGATCAACAGGTAGCGAAAACGCGTTCCAAGATTGCGGCTGTAATTTTGAATATTTTTTCGAGATATTTGGCACACGTATTCGTAATATAATAAAGAATGGCGGTACAGAGCCCAATTTGAAAAATATAATAATATGTGGAAATTACTCTGTAATTAAATACAATATTAAAAAAACGAGCCTGTACCGCCATTAAGAAGAACAAAAAAATATACTTTCTTCAAATAAACTTTTTTATTCGATGCCTAGATTTTGTGTCATTTTGGAACTACTAAAATTTTTCATTTCATTAGTAGTTCCAAAATGACACAAAATCTAGGCATCGGATTAAAAAGTTTATTTGAAAAAAGTGTATTTTTTTGTTCTTCTTAATGGCGGTACAGGCTCGTTTTTTAATATTTTATTTAATTACAGAGTAATTTCCGCATAATAATATATTTTTCAAATTGGGCTCTGTACCGCCATTCTTTATTATATTACGAATACGTGTGCCAAATATCTCGAAAAAATATTCAAAATTACAGCCGCAATCTTGGAACGCGTTTTGGCTACTTGTTGCATGATCGCTACTGTATCACCTTAAGAAGACAAAAACAATGATTATAGATATGAATAATTAGCCAAATGCAAAGATATATGGAGAAAAAGTCGAGCAAGTCAGGCAATTTAAATAGTTACTTAAGTTGTCTGCAAAACGAATGGGACCCTGGTATTTAAATAAAGAGCATAGTAGAAAAAGCCTACTTTTTTAAATTTAAACCTGGCATGCAAGTTGTTAAAGTGTTACATTTCTCTTCTACGAAATGGAAGCATGGACGTTAAAGGACAGATCCATTAACAAATTTTACTTAACCGTCTAAGGCCTTAGGTGGTAGTCTCCAAAAAACGCCGTATGCCGCGTGTAGCATTACGTCGTATCGCTAAAATCGATTGAAGAATGAAATTGGGTCAGTACCTATAATATGACAACATTTCAATCACAAAATACAAATAATAACAATACTAAAAATAATGTAAAACAGATCTGCATCAGTCAAGAATAGTAGCAAAGCCAAAATGTTAATAAATAAATAAATAAAAACACCATTATAGGCATTAAAATTGACTTCGGTATGTAGAAACTATTTTGACGATATTATTTAGTCAATACATATTACGAACAGGGTCCGGATTACGTACACTCGATACGCATCGTATCCGCCATGTTTTACCGTAGCGCCTTATGGGAAAACATGGCGGATACGATTCGTATCGAGTGTTCGTAATCCGGGCCCTGGCCTAATATTTTTTCTTCAGATTCTGCTCGTTCTGCCATCTATATGTTAACGGAACAATTTCACACTGTTCAGTAGCGGTATATGAACAGCAACCTGCTACTTAAACTGTGTAGTATTATTGGTTGCATACTTAAAAGGTAAAAAAGCTTTTTTGTTATAAAAATATCACATATAGACAAGGCGGAAAAGGCGGGTTCGTTGGGAAAAATATTCCCATGAGATATTTTTGCATAATCACATTCGTGAGACATCCCAGAATAAGGTTCAAGAAGTCGCCCACGTGAAAAGTGGGCCAATTTTTTTTAACAATTTTTTTTTAATCAAATTGTAAAAAACTATATTTTTGGCCAGGACTAATTTTTTTTAGGTTTTTTGGACCATTATGGACAAAAAAGGTCTCTTATAATTTTTCTCTAAAGTTGACCTTTTTCGAGTTATAAGCAATTTAAAATTTGAAAAACGCGAAAATGGCCATTTTTAAGACTTAATAACTCGGTTAAAAATTATTATTATGAAAGTCAGAAAGTGACTAAATCAAAGTTTAAAGTCTCCGCTACATGATCCTGAAGAAATCTGTGTCATTAATTTACTACTAAGCTGTTATCTTTAATAAATAACAATGAGCGGTTAGATCGTATCGACGCGGTTGTAAATGTGAGTGCGAGTAAGATGCACAATTGGACTGCTGGGATGGCTTCTCTCTCGCACTCAGCATTTACAGATGCCGCACACGTGCATGGCACTTATTATTATTACTTAAAAATAGCAGCTTAGTAATAAAATAATGACAAAAATTTCTTCAGGATCTTGTAGGGGGGGCTTTAAACTTTGATTTAGTCATATATTGACTTTCATAATAATAACTTTTAACCTAGTTATTAAGCCTTAAAAATCTCCATTTTTCGTTTTTTTCAATTTTAAATTGCTTATAAGTCGAAAACGATCAACTTTAGAGAAAAATTATAAGAGATCTTTTTTGTCCAGAATGGTCCAAAAAATTAAAGAAAAAATTTTTCGGGCCAAAAATATTGATTCTTGCAATTTGATTAAAAAAAAAATTGTTAAAAAAAAATTGGCCCACTTTTCGCGTGGGCGACTTCTTCAACCTTATTCTGGGATGTCTCACGAATGTGATTATGCAAAAAAATCTCATGGGAATATTTTTCCCTTCGAACCCGCCGTTTTCGCCTTGTCTAATAGTAAATTTGTTGGAACAAATCTCACCAATTATTTCAATCCCTAAATAAAACTATACATACGTACTTATTGGCGAATAATATTTTGCTAAAAAAAATTATTTTCTTATAAAATGGATCTTATATATAGGGTGTCTCAAAATTTCTTACTTATTTTAATGTTCCGAATTGAGGTAATTTCACACAATTGATTTCTTTGGCCTGGTTGTTTAGGAATTTAGTGGAATGACTTTTGTAATCGTTATTTCGGTCATAAAGGAAATAAACGTAACGTCAAATTTTTTTTGTCAATTTCATCGTTATATTATTCACGAAGACAGTGCCGCGCCAGCACGTGGTAGCGCCTGTGTGCAAAACATGTAAAGGCGCCCAAAATGAACAATTATTTTTATTGTAACCAAAAAAAATAAAAAAATTTCTTATACATGCAATAGAAAAATAAATTAAGTTAAAATAATTAAATAAAAATAAAACTTAGCTATTTTATAAAAAATTAACTTTTCGCGCCTTCAGTTTGAAAAATATTTTTATAAAATATGGTGAATATCAATTTATTTAATACTGACGACTCTATAGAGATGGGAGATGGTAGATAAATTTGTCAACCGCTCTTGACTAATGGTCGATCTTAAATATATTTATAAGTTTCAATTTAGAATAGATCGTTCAGCAGTGGCCTCAGATATGGGCAGAGTCAGCAGAATGCGAAGAGCTATTGTTAAATTTGGGTAAACTGCAGTAAATTCGTTTAAAAATATAAATTTTAACAACATTATTTAATTCTTTTAACAAAGGCTGAAGCTGTACAATTTCTTCAAACAAATCTTCTCCCTCTAGGTATATCTAGATGATCATTAAATCTCATTTTTTTACAAATTTCTACACAAAAGTTGTGAGTTTTCTGTACTGTCGTTCAAATTATATAAAAAACTGAAAGAATCAATATGATTTTCCACTATGGAAAATGTTTCATTTACTCAAATTAATGCTTGGTCGAGAACACAATAAAAGAAATGAACTTTGCATGATATTTTAGGATCCAAAATCTGTTTGTCTTTATGTTCGTAATCGAACTGTCTGCTTTTATTCCGACGCCGTGACTGTGTGGGTGGTGGAAAACTGGGCTCCACATCCAGTTTCTCTCCTGTTTCATTAGTATGTAGTAATAACATCATTTTTGCTATCTATCCACTAGAAACTATAGCAAGAAGTGTTTTAAGGACGTAGGCGCAAAATATCGCTCTAATGTGTTTTAAATTCATTCATTTTTTTTTTTCGAATCCAGAGAAAACTAAGAAGCATTTTTGAAAAATTTAAACGCAGAATGAAGGATTACATTATTACCGAGGGCCAAGTAGGGAAGGAGGAAAATATAGTGTTAAGCTATGGAGCTGAAGTCTGGCAATTAACCCAAAAAATTCAAAGATAAATTTACTAGCCACTGAGATGGATTTTTGGAGAAGGTCAGCAAGAAGATCTAGACTAGAACACATAAGAAACAACGACATTAGACAACAAATGGAAATAGAAAGAACAATCATAGATGACATCAAAAAATAACCGCTAGTATGATACGGACACGTTGGACGAATGGAGGAAAGAAGAATCCCCAAAAAAGTGTTAGAATGGACCCCCACAGAAAAACGAAAACGAGGAAGACCAGCAACTACAAGGATAAAGGGCATCTCCAAGGCCATGTCGGAAAAAAATTAAAAGAAAACGCGTAGAACGCTATAAAACCGATTTAATATACAGGGTGTATAATTACGTATTTTTTATGGGAAATAAGCCACAATTTTACTAAAAAATGAATTTATTAACGTTTCGAAGCCCAAATCGGGTTTCGTTGTCAAAATACAAAATACTATTAAAATAAAACAAACATGTTGTTGCTAAGTAAAAAAATTCTTCTAATAATTTATTTAATCTGACTCATTTATATTGGTAATTCAGACGTATATTATACATTTTAAAGTAGAAGACTTTAAAATGATATCGCCAATATTTATGAGTTGCGTTCCTGGGACGACTTTACTAAAAGATAGTTCATTCGATTACATGAAATCAATCCCAACTCAAGAATATCCGTCGCAAAAAAATCATAGCATGTGATCTGTCTTTAAAAAGACAACCAAATGCAACGATGACAGTAAAATTCTCGCGTTAGAGATTCCATAGTAAATCACGAGGGAAAACCAGGAAAAAACCTCGTGATACTATCCCGACATCGTAAGTATTTGGTCTTACATTTAATCTACCTTCAAAAAACTAATACCAAATTCTGACTTTAATATGTTTAAATTATAAATAATATTAATATTACATAGATATACAATAAGCAATACTAAAATATAAAATTTGTACTAACTCGATATGTTATTGGCTTACTAATCGTGGTATTTTCTTTCTATTGACTTCCTCTTTCAGTATGGGTAACCACATCCTACTGCATTCTACCGAGGAATTTGCGACACAATTGGTTTCATTTAGCATAATTAGAGCCGCTTCTTTGATTTTTCTCTTTTTACTATCTGATTCTTTCAGGACTATACTTGAATCTCTCCACTGAACTCTATGTTCATTATCCCATGCGTGTTGACATATCTGAGATCTATCAAATTCTCTGTTTTTAATATAAGACTGATGTTCACTTATTCTAACGTTTAATGGTCTTGATGTAACTATGGAATTATATTAACTTTTTCACTCGTGATTTACTATGGAATCTCTAACGCGAGAATTTTACTGTCATCGTTGCATTTGGTTGTCTTTTTAAAGACAGATCACATGCTATGATTTTTTTGCGACGGATATTCTTGAGTTGGGATTGATTTCATGTAATCGAATGAACTATCTTTTAGTAAAGTCGTCCCAGGAACGCAACTCATAAATATTGGCGATATCATTTTAAAGTCTTCTACTTTAAAATGTATAATATACGTCTGAATTACCAATATAAATGAGTCAGATTAAATAAATTATTAGAAGAATTTTTTTACTTAGCAACAACATGTTTGTTTTATTTTAATAGTATTTTGTATTTTGACAACGAAACCCGATTTGGGCTTCGAAACGTTAATAAATTCATTTTTTAGTAAAACTGTGGCTTATTTCCCATAAAAAATACGTAATTATAAAAATGCCACAAGGAAATAGCTTCAGAACAACAGGGTGTATCATTAAGACTGTCCAATATCTGAGTTGTAGATTCTAAACCTCAAAATATTAAGATTTAACCCAAATCATTTAAATAAAATATGGCTCCTTACTGAGTTACAGGGTGTTTTATTTAAAAATTTAAAAATTATTTTTACTTAGTACTTTAAAACTATTTGACGTATCCTTATCATACTTGGCAGAAAGTGTGGCTATTATACACCCTATTAAATTGTGATAAACGTTTCTAGCTCCTACCAGAGGCGTACGACAGGTGATAGTGAATGGTCAACCCTTCCCAAATTGTACGCCACTGGGGGAATTACTACTTTAGCGCAATTTTTCGATTTTCCAATACTTTCTGTGTAAATAGTATACTCCTCATTGGTAACGCTAAAGTTATTAGTTTTCGAGATATTTGAAGTTAAACATGAAACGACACAGTTAATTTGATTAATCAAACAGAATTAATCAAAATAACGGTGCCGTTTCATATTAAACTTAAAATATCTCGAAAACTAATGATTTTATCGTTACCAATGAAGAGTATACTATTTACATAGAAAGTATTGGAGAATCGAAAAACTGCGCTAAAATAGTAATTCCCCCAGTGGTGCAGAATTTGGGAAGGGTCAACCATTCACTATTCCCTGTCGTACTCCTCAGGTAGTAGTTTAGTTAGAAACGTTTATTTATCACAATTTTATAGGGTGTATAGTAGCCACACTTTCTGCCAAGTACGGTAAAGATACGTCAAATAGTTTTAAAGTAATGGGTAAAACTAGTTTTTAAATTTTTAAATCTAACACCTTGTAACTCAGTAAGGAGCCATATTTTATTTAAGGGATTTGGGTTAAATATTAATATTTTGAGGTCTATAACTCAGAGATCGGACATTCTTAATGATACACCCTGTATACGCCTCAATTATCTCGGAAACGGCTTACCTATATGGTTTTCAAAAATTTTAGTGTGTAAGGGTTTTATGATACGGCCGATAATATAGTGGTATTTGCATTGTTGTCAGATCTTCTGTTTTTCTCGAAATCTAATGATGTTTTATTTCAAAATGGACACCCCGTATATGTTTTGCGTTTTGAAGTTCTTAAGAAATGCTGATTATTTTTAATGTAATATTTCCTATAAATATATGCTGTAATTTCGAAGTTATTGCTACATTTAATTAAAAAATACTAAAAACAAATTATAAAAATCAATTTTTTCGGCTCGGGCAGACATTATTTTAGTTTCTTTGGATAATTGGGCACAAAAATATCTCTTGTAATTTTTTTAATTTGTAATTAATTAAAGTTGATCGTTTTCGAGTTAATAAATTGAAGACTGAAAAAGAGCAAAAATTACGATTTTCAAGGCTCAAAAACACAAGTAAACATTTCTGAAAAAAATTTTTGAAAGAAGAAAATTCATCGGGAGAAACCTAGTCAAGAATATTTTGGTAGCCAAAAGAAATAGGCTGGGTTGTTAGGAAGTTTGACCCAGACCCCGTGTAAGCAGAACAAATGAATGAGTTTTAGATAGAGAGTTTTGATAGAAGTATAGCCTAAGAGCTGTGAGACATTTTTGAGTAGGTATTTTAGGCAACCTGAAATTTTTTTGGGTGACTCTTCCATGATAGCCTAATACAAAAATCCCGGTCTGGCTGGAGGGTAGCGGTTATTTTCCCCAAAAATCCCCCCAAAGTTAAAAAAAGGGTAAATAATTGTTATTACAAAAAATATCATTGACGTGACTTTAAAGTAAATTTAAATATTCAAATATAAAGAAAATAAACAGGCCAGGCGATTTGAGGACGATTTTAACTCTGCAAGGTACTTGCATGGGCGCAACAGGATTATTTTCAGGGGGTGCATCTGAACTTCAGAAGATTTCATCTGAATCTGTACATACTATTAACGAGTATAAAATATACAACTATACATACATGGCTATGATGTACATTCCTTCCGGACAGGGAGGTGCAATTGTTATTTTGACAGGGTATTTTTTAATATTAAAAATATATATTCTAAAAAGACAGGTTTTTTTTTGGTGAAATTTTTCAACTGCCAGGTGATTAAACAAATTAAGCGAGCATGTAAATGAAAAGCGCTATAGGTAAGCAGCAGTGTGAGAAAGAGCGTATACCGATAGCTGTTTGCGTCCTATATTGTAGCTGAGAGAGTCCGTTCGCTCGAGAAAAATCACGCGACCTGGCGATACCCATGTTGTTGTGCCTGAAACGTTTGAGTAATTATATATTATAGTTTCTTAAGTAACTTTTTATTAATTAAAGGAAAATAATACGTACTATACAATAGATTTTGCAAATATGACAGAAAAATACAAATTTATTATTATAAATATATAGGTGTAGAGAAGCATAAAACTATAAACTAAATTAATTATGTGTCCGAATCTTGTACTACTTCTTCAAACTCCTCATCTAAGCTTAAATATTCATTCTCTTCTTCTTCGTCAGACTCCACTCGAGACTCAGATTCCTCTTCTACATGATCTGTAATATATATTTAGAATTAATTAAAAATTAATTAATTGAGTTGCTACGTATTCTCTCTCCTTTTATACGGAGTCGAAGCCTGGACAATCACGGGCGCATCTGAAAAAAGACTTGCCATTGTTGAGATATGGTGTCATCGAATAATATAAAAAATATCATGGACACAACACGTAACAAACACGGAAACATTAAGAAAGATGAAAAAGGAAAAATTAATACTCAACACTATGAAGGAAAGAAAAATGAGCTACTTTGGTCATATACTAAGAAATAAAAAACGTGATGTGATTGGTTATATAAGGAAAAGTGCTAGAAAAAAGAGAACCGGGAAGACGATGCATATCCTGGTTGAAAATTTTAAAGTAGTGGAGTGTTAAAAACAATGATAGAACTCTTCAGAATCGCTGCAGAGAGAATAAAATGGGCCGTGATGATGGCCATTGTTATGAAAGGATGAGGCACACGAAGAAGCGGAAAATTGAGTTAACTAAAAAAAAGGTTTCAGTTATAAAAAGAACATGTATGTAAGCTTACCCTCAGCAATATATCTGAAATTCTCTTTGGTTCGCTGATAAACTATAGCAATCATAAACTGATTGAGGCAAACAATCTCGTACATAAAGATGGCTCTAATTCCGTATGTAGCTTCGTTATATTTATGTATATTTTAAAATTTCCAGTACCATACTCCATAAAAATCTCTAGATCGTCACTTTGGAGATGATCCATGTATCCAAGCATAATTATCAAAACATCTGTATCAGAAGTTTTAATAAGAACGTTGCTAGTCTTTGCTAATGTATTAAGCTTACATACGTGATGAACTATCTTCGTGTCGGGTTCTTCGTGATTTTCGCAGGTCATGTTGTCGTCGATCGACATTTCTATACCATCAGTATTTACAACATACGAATCACATAAATCATAATTTAAATTTATTAATAAATTACCAATAAAAGGCACCATCTCCTCTGTAGACCAATGTTCAATTAAAAATTTAACTACCTAAATTTAATATTTTTTAATTCCTTGGCAAAATCTGTTAGTATCCATCCATTTCTGTTAGATGTTGAAGAATTACCCCTTATAGCCCTTTTCATTCACATGCACGCGTTATTTGTTTCACCTGGCACTTGGAAAGTTACACAAAAAAAAACCTGTCTTTTTTAGAATATTTATTTTTAATATTAAAAAATACCCTGTCAAAATAACAATTGCACCTCCCTGTCCGGAAGAAATGTACATAGCTATGCATGTATAGTTGTATATTTTATACTCGTTAATAGTATTTACAGATCCAGATGAAATCTTCTGAAGTTCAGTTTAGATGCACCCCCTGAAAATAATCCTGGGGCGCCCATGCAAGTATCTTGCAGAGTTAAAATCGCCCTCAAATCACCTGGCTTGTTTATTTTCTTTATATTTAAATATTAAAACCTTAAATTTAGTTTAAAGTCACGCCAATGATATTTTTTGTAATATCAATGCTTACCCTTTTTTTAACTTTGGGGGGATTTTTGGGGAAAATAACCGCTACCCTCCAGCCAGACCGGCATTTTTGTATTAGACTATCATGGAAGAGTCACCTGAAAAAATTTCAGGTTGCCTAAAATACCTACTCAAAAATGTCTTACAGCTCTCGGACCAGTACTTTGTACTTACATTTCAAAAGTTAAATATAAAGAAAGCAGGGACATTTTAAAGTTTTAAATAATTGAAAATTTACTTATTTTTTCGAGAACAATATTCCAAAAGGCATAAAGTTCTGAAGCGAAACAATAAAATAACAATAAATAATTTTCCCTAAAGTTGTTATTTGTTAAAACTAAATTAATTTTGTTTAGGCAGTTTAATTTGTCAGGATAGGGAAACATTGTTTTTCTACAACCGTGTTAAAAATGCAATTTTTAGCACTCCATAAGAGCGTTAAAAATGCTACTTTAAGGCACTAGTGCTTTAAAATTTTTACGGCATTGCAGTTCGTATTGACCGTATAGGCAATTTTGATCTAATGTCAAAAAAATATAAAAATGGAATGTCAGTCAAGTTCAAGTAAAAGTTTTTATAGATATTGTCCGGTAATTACGTTTGTAGAAAAAATATTGTATGATATGCGTGTTAAAAAGTACATTTTTAAGGCACTCATGTGAATTGCAAAACTCGCTTCGCTCATTCTGCAAACTTTCACATGCGTGCCTTAAACGTGTACTTTTAACACTTATATCATAAATAACTATTATACGCGTAATAATTTTCCAAGATTTGATCAAAGGATTGAATTGTATTTGACAAATGTGAATTTTATTTATTTCCTTCTACCCCTGTTTGTTTTGGAATACTAAATAACCACAAAGGTATTTCCGAGCTCAAATAAGAACCCTGAGATATAGTAAAAATCTAATTATTAATTTTTTCTACGAGCGTGCAAAAATGTCTACTTTCGCGCACGCATTTTAGTTTAGAAAATTTCACTTTTCCGCACGCGTGTTACTTTTCCGCACGCGTGTTACTTTTAAGCACGCGGTTTTTACTTTTCCACACGCGTGTTAATTTAGATATGTTAATATGGCCTTAAAGTAATTATAATACACGCAATAAACTACTATTTATATACACACACCGACAAAATTAGCCGAACACGTTAAAAATGGGACATGTTTGATGTCTCGTATTTCATAAACCAGTAGTCCGATTTGAGTGATTCTTTCAGTATGTTATAGCCTTATTATTTAAGAATATCGTTGTAATAATATTGTTACTAGACAGGTAAATACCATTTTATACTGGGTGTACCAATCATACTGTGTTTTTTTCGTAAAGTTTGGAACACCCTGTGGAATATTCTAGCATATATAAAATATTAGAATTAATACTCGATTGTAGACTTAGGCTTGCTTATCATTTTCCTTTTCGATTCATTTACTTATGTGAGATAATAAAAAAGGTATGTACGTCAACAGCTATCCATGTTTTTCATCAATAAATCCTCATAGTAGGGGAGGAAAGTATACTAAATTTGCAGTTACTCGAGCGTTATGGGGACCTATTGGATTGTGAAGAGTATGTGCTAAAATCAGAAAAAGGTTAAGTTAAGTTTTCCATAAAGTGGGGGACTTTTCATTTTTTAATTTAATGTTCCATTTGAAACAATCATTTTTCTCCGATTATAGCGCTGTCTATCCATAATTCGAAAAAATATGTCGAATAAAAGTTGCTTATTTTTACGTAAAGAATCTAAATCTGCAATAAAAATTGGGGGCTCCTATTTAATATTTTAAATTAAATCCCCCACCCCACCTCCGTGGAGGCTCGTGACACCCCACGGCGAGGGGTGGGGGGTAAATTAAAAATTATAAATACGACCCCGCTATAATCCGAAAAAACGATTGGTGGAAATGGAAAATTAAATTGAAAAATGGAGAGTCCCACACTTTATGGAAAACTTAACTTAACTTTTTTTGGTTGTAGCACCCACTCTTCACAATCCACTCCAGGTCCCAAGAACGCTCGAGTAATTGCAAATTTACCATACTTTTCTCCCCTACTACGAGGATTTATTGATAAAAAACATGGTTAGTTGTTAAAGCACATAACTTTTTTATTTTCCAACATAAGCAAATGAATCAAAAAAGAAAATGTTAAGAAAGCATAATTCTACAATCGAGTTTTAATTTTAATATTTTATATACGCTGGAATATTCCACAGGGTGTTCCGAACTTTAAGAAAAAAACACAGTATGCTTGTTACACCCGGTATAAAATGACATTTACCTGTCTAGCAACAATATTATTACACCGATATTCTTAAATAATAAGGCTATAACATAATAAAAGGATCACTCAAATCGGACCACTGGTTTATGAAATACGAGACATCAAACATGTCCCATTTTTAACGTGTTCGGCTAATTTTGCCGGTGTGTGTATTATTTACTAATTTATTTCAAATATATCTTATTGTGTTCCTGTTTTAATGAAATTAACGCGACAATTCGATGAAATAAAATTATTTTGACATAATATTCGAAAGTCAAATCGGTAGACAATAACAGTCGTTTTGAATCATCGTCATGGAAACCAAGATCGTCGTCATGCTAACTAATTATATTGAAAGTTTGGTTTTGACAACCTTGCCAAAGAATTAATTTGTGTATGTATTTTCATATTAATTAAATTAATTGATTAAAATTTGGTAATTTTTTAAAGACTCTTAGAAAAAATATTGTTCCTAATTCTTGCAGAAAGTCTCTTTTCAGCACTCGACTGCTTGCCGAACTCCCGCTTCGCGTCGTTCGGCAAACTGCAGTCGCGTGCTGAAAAGAATGACTTTCTGCACTTGTTAGAAAAATAACAATTGCTTGTGTAATCAAAATTATCCAAATATTTTAAAATAGTTATTTTTCTGCAGCCGTCCCGAAAATAAAACTTTCGGTATGATTTATTAAATCGAAAGTACCATTTTACACAACTCGTATCGAAAGTAGCTACTTTCGGGACTAATTTTTTCACTTTCGGGACGCTTTTTTTACTTTCGGGACGATTTTGGGTAGCTAGGTAACGGCTTTGACAATAACATCAACTTTGTATTTTATTATGACAACATTTAAGATTCGTGTGTGTTTTCGCTCAGTTTTTCGTTTTTCAATTCAAACAAATGGAAATCAGCAGTGAAAGTGAAGCTGAAATGATTCCAGATAATTGTATTATTAATATTCATAAATAGATTTTTCTAATGTTGAATTCACGAGAATAACCTTAAAGTGTTTAATAAAAGTTCATAAGTAAAGTTTATCCATATATTTTTTTTTAACAAACAAAACGGCTGCAGAAAAAATATTGTACGTAACACGATCCAAAATTGATTTTTCGGAACTTGTTACGTAAATTACTATTTCCTAACTAGTGCGGAAAGTCATACTTTTCCGCACGCGATTGCAGTTTGCCGAATGACGCGAAGCGGAGTTCGGCAAGCAGTCGAGTGCGGAAAAGAGACTTTCTGCAAGAGTTAGGAACAATATTTTTTCTACGAGCGTTTAAAAAATGACCAAATCTTAATCAATTAATTGATTTAAAAAATAACGCTAATAAGTTATAATAATCCCGAATTAAAGTCAATGCGGTGCCTTAATACCTGTTATGCAGTAATGAATAGTGTATATCAATTCAGGTTTTAATATTTTAAAGTCATAGCAACGATGTCAAACAAAGCAATAATTGTCAAAAAGCACGTCACACACTTTAAAATTTCCACGCATCTTTACTTACGAATTTTAAAATAATTCAGTGATTTAGATGGCATTAAGTGACGAAGAACTACCCCCATATTTATATTCTCGACGTTGTCAATAATCTTGATCTGTTACCGGAAAAATCAGCAAACAGGTACAAGAAAGAATACAACATTTTTATGAGTTGGTGTAAAGAAAAAAGTGTAAATAGCTTAAAATAAGAAGTGATTTTAGCTTATTTTATTAGTCTAGCCAAAATCTGCAAACCAAATACTTTGTATACTTACCAAATACTCTGCTATTCCATGCTCAAGGCAGTATTAAAAATTATATTAGTATATACGTTCTTTACCGGTAAAATATTGCAAAACCTCTAAATTTTAAAGAACCGCTTGGATTGGCATGAAATTTGGCATACACATAGCTAACATATCAAAGAAAAAAGTGATATTGTGCCGATGTGTGCTTTTGCCCTAGGAGTGAGTTTCACCCCCTTTTGTGGGTGAAAAATATATGTTCCAAATAAGTCCGGAAACGGATAAAATGACAATTCTAAGCAAATTTTGTTCTATAAAGTATTTTTTCACCAAGTTAATACTTTTCGAGTTATTTGCGAGTGAATATGTTAATTTTTTACAAAATAACCACGTTTTCGGACGGTTTTTCGCAAATAAGTCAAAAAGTAAGTATTTGGTCGAAAAAAAATTCTTATCAAAAATATAGCAAATAAAAAAGTGAAAAACATGGTGTATATATTAGGTCAGTAGTATAATAGTATACCTAGTAGAAGTAGAGTTATAGCTAATAAAAAATAGGTTCATACTCGTCAAATTACAAATCGAATATTTTAACATGCCGTAACCAAAAACGAAACACTTTTTTGGGCAAAACTCATTTTAACTTTTTTAAAGTGTTTAAAAAATGCATATTTTTGTTTTTTAAAAAAATTTTTAGCATCAAAAGTAAACAAGATACGCTCAAAATAAAATTGGTCCCTTTTTTTGGTAAGAAATCGGGAAAATCACCACTTAATTAGCATTTCAAATGAACTTAATTGTTACCACTTCATAAGTTTTTTACTCGCGTATGTATTGATCATATGATCTGTAAGTTTCATCGGTTCAAAGCCCTTATTTTTGAAAGAGCTGTAGTTAAAAGGGCTTGAACGAGTCACTTATCACGAGTGTATGCAGATTTAGAAACACCGAATCTTAACCAATTTTTGTCTTACAGAAAAACAAAAAAATAAAAAATATTCAGAAAAGTAAAGCCGATTTTTTTTATTGTTTAAGATTTTTGGTATCTCTAACAATTTTTAAGTTATTTTGAAAAAAATTATTTTTTTCAAAATTAAAATTTTTAAAAATTTTATTTTAAAACCAAATTTTTTCAAAAATAAGCACTTCGATGAATCGATGAAACTTACAGATCATATAAACACAACATAAGTAAAGTAACTGGTGAAGCGGTAACGATTAATTTCATTTAAGTTGCTAATTGGGGGGTGATCTTCCTGATTTTTTTTTGCCAAACCAAAAGAGACCAACCTTATTTTGAGCGTAACTTGGTTACATTTTATGCTAAAATTTTTTTATAAAAACAGAAATAAAGCTTTTTTAAACACTTTAAAAAAGTTGTAATGTGATTCCCCAAGAATGCTGCAAGTTTTGGATATCTCACATTGAATTATTCTATTTGGAATTTTTCGAATATGAACCTATTTTTTATTAGCTATAACTCTGATTTTGAGGTATAGGGACCTAATATATACACCGTTTTTTTCACTTTTTTATAGGCTATAGTTTTGGTAAGAATATCTTTTTCGGCAAAATTCCTACGTTTTGAGTTATTTGCAAAAAACAGTCTAAAAACGTGGTTATTTTGTTAAAAAACTGAACATATTCACTTGCAAATAACTCAAAAAGTATTGATTTGGTGAAAAAATTCTATAGAACAAAAGTTGCTTAAAATTAGTCAGTTTATCCATTTCGGGACTTATCTTGGACTTATATTTCTTCACCCCCGGAATGGGGTGAAACTTACCCCTAGGGAAAAAGTACACATCGGCACCATATCACTTCTTTTCTTTGACATGTTAGCTATGAGTATGCCAAATTTCATGTCAATCCAAGCGGTTCTTTAAAATTTACAGCAAAAAACGTGAAAGAATGTAGGTACTAATAATTAATATTACATAATATTTTCTATTTGATAATAATAAAATTGTTACTTTTCCACGTTTGACTCTTCTTTTCCACGTTTCTACAGGTCTGCCTGGTCTTCTCTTTCCATGTGGTGTGTATTCTAGGGCTTGCCTCGCTATGTCTGTGTCAGGTCTCCTTAGTGTGTGCCCCATCCAACTCCATTTCCTTTTGCATATTCTCTTGGACTTTATATATTAAACTTACCTAATATTTAGTAATTTTGAGTTATACGTTATCTTTGACCGACATGCGAAACAATTGGGTATTAAAAGCACAATATGTATGTAAATTCAGTGCTGAAAAGTAATGCGGAAAAATAATGCAGAAAAGTAAAACTTTCCAAACTAAAACGCGTGCGGAAAAGTAGACTTTTTGCACGCTCGTAGAAGAAACCTATTAAATTATTTTTATTAGATAATTAATGAAGATATATTCGGATAATGATTTTGTGTAAGGTACCGATATAATTTCACTGTATTACTGAGCGGCATCACATTGTTACTGTTTTTCTGCTGTCAAGTATTCGCTGTTCTCGATCGGACATCTGCTCGCAGGCCGCATTTTCCTATCGTGATTCGTCAATGCTCCGTAATGAGAAGATTCTGTCATTTCGGGCCCATTGTGACAGATGTTCTGTACTTGAATCAAGTCGCAATATTTTTTCTCTTTTCTCGGATTAGCATCTACTCTGCCCAGAGGTGGTTAACAGAGTTATTTTAGCTTCTTTTATGGAGAAAGTCAATATCTCTTGTTCACTTAATTGAAGCATAGATTTTTCAACATTTTATATATATAGATATAGGTAGGTACTAGGTACATGCGCAATATTTTTGCTTTTCGACCACTTATGTAGGGGGGAGTCCACGAATGTTTACCTTTTATTTATTATTATACCTTAAAAAGTATTTCTCTTTAGGCCTCTAGGTACCCCTGGGCCTGAGATATGCCCCTTGAAAGAGCCAAAATAGCCCTTTTTACCATATACAGTGTTATGTCATACCACCATAAAAAGATAACAAAAAAATAAATATTTCATTATGAGTCTGGATCTGGGCGTATAGAGTTTCCGTCGATTGCTTTACGGTGACGCTATTTTGATAAAACCTCAAAAATGCAATAATAGATGAGTAATAGAAAATCATAGCACGCATAATCCGCAGCCCTGATAATCCGCAGCCCAGATAATCCGGACACGGATAATCGGGATTCTACTGTACTTTAATCCATTTTATGGCGTCTGTAGCCGTCAAATGGCCATAAATAGAGGCTAATTAATTAAATAATAATTTGCTTAATTCACAAAACTGTAACTATTATGTGGTCTATTATCTACTATCTCCATCTTCTACCTAGGCATAAAATATGACAGGGAAACATAGAGTTGACGGTGAATTGCAAAAATTGATTTAAAATTCCTGCGAAATTAATTGCACAATTTCTTGCTCAAGAACTTGTGCAATAAGTCGCAATTAACTTTCTGCAATAGGGCTTTTCATTCACAGTCATTTGTTTCGAGCTTCTGTCATGTGTCGTTTAATATTAAGATATCTACGTCTTTGGTTTCTATTATTGGTAATACCAATAACGTATGATGTAGATATATTAATATTAGACGACACATGACAGAAGCTCGAAACAAATGACAATCGATGAAAAGCCCTATAAAGTGATTACACGGCGCAAACAATTGCATGAACTGACATGAAATAGACAGAAATTTCTTTGACAGTTAACAGAGAAGAAACTCTCAAAAGTCTTATTTGATTTAACCTGCTTTTATATACAGTTGTTCCATTTCCTTGTCAGTCGCCTTTTTTCCAAAATTACCGTAATACTGTTAAATGGTTACTTAAATGAATAGTTCAGAGAAATAAGGAAAAAAAATATCCTTTTGGTGACACAACCCTCTTCAGGCCGAAACTAAATTTTTTTAGTAGTATGGACATCTATATTAATAAGCTGTATGTTTCCTGCAGCCGATTTTGATGATATACATACTTAGTTATAAACAAATGAAGATCAAAAAACGGTAAATTTCCGCTTTTTTCGTCTATAACCAAAAAGTTAAGTATTTTAAACAAATTTAAGAGTGAGAAGCTTATAAATCGTATAAAAAACTTCAATATGGCGTTCGCTGAATATGTCCATCCTTATTGGTTGCTTAGAAAATTGCAAAATAAATCATAAATTTTGAGATTTTATAAATATTCATAACTTATGTAAAAATTAAGTTAGAACCTTCTTATTATACGAATTGCTGAGACTTCTGGTGCTTAAATTATATTTTAAATTTCAAAGCAATTGGTCAAATATTTTAAAAGTTATTTAATTTGTTTATCCCAAATTCATTTTTTTTTGCAACACTATAAGACAGAAAATTATGAGGTTACAGTAATACTTTGGATAGTTTATGAAAGAAGAAGATTTATGCTATTAATTTAATTAAAAAAATGACAAAAAATAATTCTAAACACTTCAAAATTATTTTGCAAAAACATGTGAAATAAAAAAGAGGGGGGTTAACTTCGTCCCTAATTGTCCTAGGACAATTGTTTTTCCTTCTAAATGTGTATAAAAATTCAGTCTTTTCAAATATGAAAAAATAATTTTTCTACGGGTAACGGTTAAAAAGTTATTCTAATTGTTTATAAGTAAGCAAAAAATCGACGTGTTTTTGCAAAATAATTTTACACTGTTTAAAATTAATTTTTGTCATTTTTTTTTTAAATTAAGTCAATAGTATAAATGTTCTTCTTCCATAAACTGTCAGAAGTCTTACTGTAACCTCATAATTTTCTGACTTATAGTGTTGCAAAAAAAGTGAATTTGGGATAAACAAATTAAATAACTTTTAAACTATTTGACCAATTGCTTTGAAATTTAAAATATATTTTAAGCATCAGAAGTGTCAGCAATTCGTGTAATAAGAAGGTTCTAAGTTAATTTTTACATAAGTTATGAATATTTATAAAAACTCAAAATTTATGATTTATTTTGCAATTTTCTAAGCAACCAATAAGGATAGACATATTCAGCGAACGCCATATTGAAATTTTTTAGACGATTTATGAGTTTCTTACTCTAAAATTTGTTTAAAATGCTTAATTTTTTGGTTATAGACGATAAAAGCGAAAATTTACCATTTTTTGATCTTCATTTGTTTATAACTATGTATATCATCAAAATCGGCTGCAGGAAACATAAAGGTTATTAATATAGATGTCCATACTACTCAAAAATTTGGTTGAGGCCTGGAGGGGGATGTGTCACGAGAAAAATCTTATTTCTCTGGACTAGAAGGTTTAAAATGTATTCGCTTTATATTGATTATTTAATAATATTTAACATTTTATTGTACTTTCATCGTTACCTATGTTATTATTACACTAAAATAAAATTGGTAAACAATCAAGCTTGGGAGATAGTCTGGGCTGATTATCGGAGAATAGGCCATTTTTGAGAAAAGTTATTTACCAGCAATTTTATTGCTGTAATCGAATTATAATATCCTAAATATTAATAATATAGGTATGCAAAGTCCTCAGATAGTGTGCTACTTTTTTTATAAACAAAATGGCGCACGAAAATCGTGTTTTTTTCAATTATTGCTCTATAACTCCGAAGATTTTAACTTTACAACAAAAAAACTCAAATAAAAATTCACCGTGATTAAATTCTGCATAGAGACGTGTTTTTCCCGATCTGCTCTGACGAAAATTTTCCTCGGAAAATGCGGGTTCTCCCAACAAAATCTTTAATTTTCAAATAAAGTTTTACATAAGTAATTATCTACCAATAATTAAATAATTTGGTGACTTAAAAGCCTTCTTGGTTTAGATTATAGTTTCAGAAGCTGGTGAAAATTAAACAAATATTTTAGCCACAATTCAATTGTTAATTAATAATTTATGGTCGTAATAATAACCAAAATAATTATGATACACTGATTAAACTTTGAAATTTTATAAATATGAGATGCCTATTTAACATTTTGTCGACAAAATATAAATTTTTTTAATCTTTAAATGTTTTAAAAAATAGTTATAAACAAATTAACGTTTCTCAGAAAGTTTTTATTATATTATAATTTTAAAAAATAGCTAAAATGCGCATTTCAAATATCTTGAAAATGAATGCTTTAAAACTTTTTTGCAACCATTTGCATAAAAGTTATGAAACAGCAAAATAAACATACGATTACTACGGTGTTTATAATGTTTTAAATTCTTTCAAAGCGTAGAAGTGAGTTTAAAGTACAAGCTAATTATTTACAAAAAAATATCGATTATAAGTTTAATGGTTATATTTTAATTAAAGATTATACATATATTTTTTTGTAATTTACACGCGCCAAAGTAGAATAATACAGTACTGTATCTAAAATTTTCACTCGGAGCGACGACCGGCGGCCGCGCGACGTACACTTTTAATAAGTAATGTATGCTGCGTGTCAGTCGCTTCGAGTGAACATTTTAGCTCCGACTCTGTATCAGGCCTACTTTTGCGCTAAAAATTACAAAAAAAAAAGTATTTTTAAACTTTGATTAAAATATAACCATTGAACTAATGTTTGGTATTTTTTGAGAGTAATTAGTTTGTACCATAAACTCACTTTTAAGTTTTGAAACAATTAAAACAAATTTTAAACAACGGAGTAATCGTATGTTTACTTTGCTGTTTCATAACTTTTTTGCAAATGGTTGGAAAAATTTTTTAAAGCATTCATTTTCAAGACCTATGAAATACGCATTTTAAGTATTTTTAAAATTAGAATATAATAAACAATTTCTGAGAAATGTTAATTTCTTTATAACAATTTTTTTAAACATTTAAAGATTATGCAAAAAAATGAAAAATTTATATTTTGTCGACAAAATATTAAATAGGCATCACACCTTTTATAATCTTTCTAAGTTTGATCAATGTCTCATGATTATTTTGGTTGTTATTGCAACTCTAAATTGTTAATTAACAATTGAATTGTTGCTAAAGTATTCGTTTCATTTTCACCGGCTTCTGAATTTATAATCTATACCAAGAAAGATTTTATTTCACCAAGCTATATAATTATTGATAAATAATTACTGGCCCAAAAAAATTATTTGAAAATTCGAGATTTTGTTGGGAAAACCCACATTTTCCGAGGATAATTTTCGTCGGAGCAAATCGGGAGAAACATGTCTCTATGTAGAATTAAATTGGGGTGAATTTTTATTTGAGTGTTTTTGGTGTAAAGTTAAAATATTCGGAGTTATAGAGCAATAATTGAAAAAAATACGATTTGTCGGCGCAATTTTGTTTATAAAAAAAGTAGCACGCTATCTGCGGACTTTGCATACCTATATTAATAATATATAGGATCTTATAATTCGATTCCAGCAATAAAATTGCTGGTAAATAACCTTTCTTTGTACTTTACTAATTAGACCAGCGTATTATAACTATTTTTTTTTTCAAAATTTAAAGATTATGCAAAAAGAAGAAAAATTTATATTTTGTCGACAAAATATTAAATAAGCATCTCATCTTTATAATCTTTCTAAGTTTGATCAATGTCTCATGATTATTTTGGTTGTTATTGCGACTGTAAATTGTTAATTAACAATTGAATTGTTGCTAAAATATTCGTTTAATTTTCACCGGCTTCTGGAATTACAATCTATACCAAGAAAGCTTTGGTGTCACTAAGTTATTTAATTATTGATTAATAATTACTTACCTAAAACTTTATTTGAAAATTAGAGTTTTTGTTAGGAAAACCCGCATTTTCCGAGGAAAATTTTCGTCGGAGCAAATCGTGAAGAACATATCTCTATGCAGAATTTAATTGCGGTGAATTTTTATTTGAGTGTTTTTGTTGTAAATTTAAAATCTTCGAAGTTATAGAGCAATAATTGAAAAAAATACGATTTGTCGGCGCCATTTTGTTTATAAAAAAAGTAGCACACTATCTGCGGACTTTGCATACCTATATTATTAATATATAGGATATTATAATTTGATTTCAGCAATAAAATTGCTGATAAATAACTTTTCCATGAATTTTGCTAATTAGCCCAGAGTAAGAATGATAGAATGTCAATGTCACCAGAAGTTGACAAAAACACAAACAGTGTAGCCTTAAAATCAAAAGTTACTAAAAATATAACCAAATTGCAGAAAAAGTTGCATGGAAAATAGCGCAGGTTCTATTTAGCTGCAACTTCTGGATGCAATAAGTTGCAGCAACTTTTCTGTGCAATTTTCGTATGACGCGATGTAATTTCTATTGCTGCAAGAACGTGTGCAATAAATATCGCAATTACATACTTGCATCGCGTAAAATAGCTATTATTGTTTAGTTTAAATTTGAAAATATATGTTCAAGTATACGATGAACAAAATAAAACCTTTTGTCTAATCAAGAGTCATTTCCAAGTTACTAAGCGACAAATTTATAGTTGTTAAAACTAATTAAAAACAAAAAAAAAACGGCGCCATCCACATGTTGCTATGTTTTTATAAGCTATTATGATGTAGGTACAGCGCATTTTTAAGTTACATTACAATGTGATGTAGGCGTACTTGGCGCCTTAGAGAAATGGTTTTGAGGTTAAAAATTTTATTAAGTTATCTTTTACTAAAGTGTTTTTACGTTTGCTTTGTTACAGTCAGTTCGAGTACCGCTATACTTACGTCTTTTTAGTAGATAAACGTTAATAGCATTTGAAATCTAATTAACTTTTGGATTTCCATCGAAATTACATGAAAACTTTATGGCCTCTAATAGCATATTAATATTATAACAAAGTATTGTAAAAAACCTTTAACTCAAGAGTGAGAAAGTGACCTAAAGAGAAAATCGTTTATTTAAAACACTAAAAGAGTAATACTAGGAAAATCTGTAACCCAAAAGAAAGTAATAAGTAACGTAGAAAAAATTAACATTATTCAAGAAATGAAACAAGAGAAAAAATAAAATTTTAATTGCCCGCAGTTGGCTGTTCTTTAGGTTTAGTATAGAGCAGCGGTTCTCAATCTTTTTGAGTCATGTACCATCTAAAGTTTCTTTTATTATATTTCTATATTTTTAGATTGTATAATCAAGACTTACTATGTACTACTATTTTAAGTTTTTGTGTGTTTTGTGTACCACCGCAAATAATGATATGTACCACCAGTGGTACATGTACCACAGATTGAGAACCGCTGGTATAGAGGGTATTGCGTTTCCTACATCTGTAGATGATTTCAATGTGCCTAGACATACTTGCAATAAGTTGTTGAATTTGTTTTGGCAGTTATGTTCACATACTTTATTTAACGCTATTTCAGCTCTTGAATCGTTTCTGACAATGGTTGTTTCTTTTTAATCTTTTTCCCTAAAAGTCCCACACATGTTCTAATGGATTCATGTCAGGACTACAAGCAGGCCACTCCAAAATTCAGACACTGTCGTATGTATATCACTGCTACTAGAGTTCCATGTTCGATGAAAATTAATTCGGTGCGTGCGTCCGTTGAAAGAAATACCCGCCCATCACCCGCACAACCCCATCGCCCATCACCCGCACAACACCTCCACCAGGCGCGGATAGAAATTCATAATAGGGGGGGGGCAGGCTTACCTCAAATACAGTGATTCCACAGCTACCAATTATTTTTCGGTATATCTACCGAATACCTGTCAAATCTACCGATCTACCTAATTCTCCTTTTTTTCTACTGAAAAATCAAAATTCTTAATTTTCAAATTAATCTGCCGATTTTTGTTTTCTACCGAAAAATCAAAATTATTAAAAAAATTTTTTTTTAGCTGATAGATTTGGCAACAGAGCTTAGTCAATTTTCAAGAATTCTTGAATTGCTTTTACTAGCTTGTGACAAAATGTGAGAACCAGCAGATACGGATTTACGGATATCAATTTTATGTCTTTGTCCTTTTATATTATGATTTTGGGAGTACAATGTATCTACCTGAATTTAAATAGTGAATACTGAAGGATTGTGGCTTATTTTGATATAGAAGATAATTGCAAACTAAAAATAGTATTTATATTAAAATCTTAAAACTGGAGAAATTTATTTTGCACCTTTTTAACTTACAGTATTTCGACATAACTAAAGAACATTAAAAATTTTTTCTCGTTCTCAGTTGCTTCAATATCTGATATCGTTTTGTTTTTAAACGATTATAAAGTGTAAAAAATCATGTTTTTGCCTATAAAACATTTCTTGTAGATTTTAGAGAAAAATGTTTCAAATAATAATTCTAGATCTTAATAGTTTCTAATTTGAAATACATAAACAATTGGAGATAATTGCAAAAAACCCTTATTTTTGCAGTAATTTATAAATGTTAATAACATAACTATTATTTATTATAACAAAATTTTTTAACTTGTAAACAATTACTTATACAGCTTTCAATTAAGAATATTTGTATTTTAAACGTTAATAGGTACACGTGTGGTAAGTTTTTTTTAAAAAGTCTGCGACAGGAAAAAATATGCAGTTTTATTTTATTATAAATAAATTAATTCCTTATAACAAAACTAAAGTATCCTGATATTTAGTATTGCGTCAGTTAGACGGCTGTACTCGAGTTACTTTGGATTAAAAAATAAAGAAAATTGCTCTATAATACCTAGAAAGCCGAGAAAATACATTTTTTTTAAATATACCGATTTTGAACTTTGAATGATTTTTATGATGAATGGTGATTATTGATCATTATATGATGATGAATGTAGTTTATTTTTGAATACTCGTACCTACCTAAAGTATCTATTATTTTTTTGCAATGTGATAGCAAAAGAAGCAAAAAATGAAATCTACCGAAATTTGACGATTTCTACCGAAAAAATAGGAACAGTCTCCCGAAATTTTGTCCAAGGTCTGTGGCAACACTGCTCAAATATTATATTTTCCAGATTTAGTGATACGACTCACACTTACTCTAAGGATAAAATACACTATATAATCCCAGATACCTACGGTATCAAAAGGATTGATAGACAATTCACAACTAATAATCTCACTGGTCGTTCTTTACCATAAAGATTAACCTTTCTACCATCAATGGGTAGGTACGCATGGGTTATCTAGTAAAATACAAATTTTTATATCTTTATTGTATCGTATCGCAAATTTGAAACGTGACTTTTCATGAGATAAGGTTTATACCCAGTGTAATGTATTTGCATTTTAAAATATAATTTTTGTTATTCTTTGAATTAAGAAATATATTTCCTTTGTTTATGGTTCCACCGGTATCCAAACAAATGCGCCTGCAGATTATTTTTCAGAGAAGGGTGTTTTGTTAGATTTGATGGCTTCTTTCAATTCTTTGGAAGCGGTTGTCGTGTAATTTATTGTTGTACTGATGGCTTAAAGTTTAGAGTTAACACAAAAAAATAATAAATAATAAATAATAAATAAATACTTATATAAATACAATAGGGGGGTCCATGGACCCGTTGACCCCCCCCCCTCCGTATCCACGCCTGACCTCCACCACCAAACGGCGTTCTGGATGAAATACAGCAAGTTGCAAATCGCTTTCCTGGTCTTTTCCACACACGTTCGTGTCAGTCTGGAGATCGTAAACATAAACGGGACTTGTTAGAAACATTATAACATTTCATTGCTGAACAATAAAGTCTCTGTGATCATTCGTAAATCCCATCCTGTTAGTTCGATTAGCTGCTGTTAATTTAGAGCATGTTACTGGCTTATGAGAACGTAAACTACTTTCATGCAGGACTCTTCTTACAGTTCATGCAGAAATATGAGTTTCTCGAGCTTCTAACAAACGCCTAGCAAGAACATTTTATGTTATAGTGCTGTTCCGTAATGCGGAAATCTTTAAAAATCGTTCATCACGCGGATCTCTGTAGATTTTTCAGCCTGATTTTGGTCTTCTAGTGCTAGTGTATTCTCCAATCTGGCAATACTTCGGAAGCGCATCATGCACGGTACTTTTGGCGATATTAAAATAATTTGCAATATAACTTATACTGCGACCATCTTCATGTAATGCCACAACTTTTGCATCTTCGGGAGTCATATTAACACGATTGAAAACACAATTTGAAAACACTAATGAACAGTAATCTGGATATGTCAGAATAAACGTGGACCTTATCGTAAATGTAACAAAAGATGAAAAAAATCTATTGCTAGTACCTAAACAAGATAAAATATCATTTTTTACCAAATGTCAAAATTTTGTTTCTATGGTGACGCGATCATTTAAAACATTAAAAGAACCGTTTTTATTGTTGTGAATTAGTCCAGAAAGCCACTGCGCATCCGCTAGGAAAAATATTCTAATTCAGATTTTTTGCACAATCTTACTCAAAAAGGACTCCTTTTAACAAATTTGCATGTTGCCAGGACCAAAAGGTGGTCAAAAATTTTTTAAACTTTTTTTTTGTTTTTTTCCTAAAATTATTTTTTTTGCATGGAAAAAAGTTTTTTTAGGTTTTTTGGATCATTCCAAACAGAAAAGGTATTTAGTGACTTTTCTCCAAAAATGATAGTTTTTGACATATAAGCGATTAAAAATTGAAAAATTGCGAAATCGGCCATTTTTGACCCTCAAAAACTATGTGAAAAACTGAAAATTTGAATGATGCCAAGGTAGGTAGATATTCTTTAAACATCGATTGATGAAATCCCGAACAGTTTTTTGCAATGCAATATTCAAAACTCCTTTGTTTTTTAATTGCTAATCAAGCGTGCGCGACACTATTTTCCACCGACAGTATGGTGCAAATGAAAGGAATAAATTCGTTATTTCGTAAACCGGCGACTTTAAGGAAAAATCCCAAAACAGGTCGATTTTTATTTTTAAGTTAAGATATTGTGGCATATATTATATACTAGTGACGTCATCCATCTGGACCTGATGACGTAATCGATGATTTTTTAAATGAGAATAGGGTTCGTGTGCTAGCTCATTTGAAAGGTTCTTCAATTCTCTATTTAGTAATATAAACATTTAAATAATTATTTATACAGGGTCTCCAAAAAAATTTTATTAAATTAAATTATTTGACAAAAAAAGAAGTAGAAGGACACCCTGTATATATAATTATGTAAATGTTTACATTACTGAATAGAGAATTGTAGAACCTTTCAAATGAGCTACCACACGACCCCTATTCTCATTTAAAAAAATCATCGATTACGTCATCACGCCCAGACGGATGACGTCACTAGTATACCATATATGCCACAATATCATAACTTAAAAATAAAAATCGACCGGTTTCGGGATTTTTCCTTAAAGTCGCCGGTTT
The DNA here is from genome assembly GCF_917563875.1 of Diabrotica virgifera virgifera. Classification (NCBI taxonomy): domain Eukaryota; kingdom Metazoa; phylum Arthropoda; class Insecta; order Coleoptera; family Chrysomelidae; genus Diabrotica; species Diabrotica virgifera. The sequence goes on from NC_065448.1 coordinate 20,847,913, forward strand.
ACGATATAACGAATTTATTCCTTTCACTTGCACCATACTGTCGGTGGAAAATAGTGTCGCGCACGCTTGATTAGCAATTAAAAAACAAAGGATTTTTGAATACTGTATTGCAAAAAACTCTTCGGGATTTCATCAATCGATGTTTAAAGAATATCCACCTACCTTGGCAATATTCAAATTTTCAGTTTTTCACATAGTTTTTGAGGGTTAAAAATGGCCGATTTCGCAATTTTTCAATTTTTAATCTCTTATATGTCAAAAACTATCATTTTTAGAGAAAAGTCACTAAAGACCTTTTCTGTTTGGAATGATCCAAAAAACCTAAAAAAACTTTTTTCCATGCAAAAAAAATAATTTTAGGAAAAAAACAAAAAAAAAACGTTTAAAAAATTTTTGACCACCTTTTGGTCCTGGCAACATGCAAATTTGTTAAAAGGAGTCCTTTTTGAGTAAGATTGTGCAAAAAATCCGAATTAGAATATTTTTCCTAGCGGATGCGCAGTGGCTTTCTGGACTAAATGAATAGGCCAGGACGGATCTGTTTTGAGTTGGATGTCAGAGGTGGCATTCGGATTTTTGCAGATAAAGTTAGGTGACACCTTCAGTAATAATAATTGACTTATGCTCCTTCTCAAATATGCCCGGAACATTAATAAAAAAATTTAAGTATTTAAAAATTTTGAAAAATATCTTTTTTTTCTACTTTTATTGCATATAACTTTAAAACGATTCATTTTGGACCAAAGTCGTAGCGAAAGAAAATAAAGATAATTGAATTTTGTATAATATACGACTGGTTTAAATGTCTTAAATTATTACCCTTTCTGCAAAATAGCAATAAATAGAAAATAAGGGGGCAAAAAGACTGTTTTTATTCAATGTTTTTCGACCACTTTGGTTGCACTTAGAACCTTCATAATTGACTTAGAAAATTCTTACAGCATACTTAGACCGTCCACCAAATTTCATTAAAATCGACCTAATAAATTTTGCATAATAATTTTGCAATCTATTTTTTTTAAATTCAAATTTTTTAAAAACTTTCTGAACAAAAAGTAGACCATTTAGAAGTTTGCTAATTTTTTTACATATAAATAGCTTCTCTACCAATCTAATACACTTTACAGAATTAAAATCGGATTCTTTAGGCGGCCTCAGCACTGTTTTAAAGTTATAAACAATATTTTGGCTTATAAACAAATACAGTGAGGAAGTTTGAGTTGGAATAAATTCATTTTCTTGAGAATGGGAGACTCTAGAGATAAATCCCGAAACAAATCGATTTTTATTTTTAAATTATAATTTTTTGGCATAAATATCATACTAGTGACATCATCCATCTGGGTGTGATGACGTAATCTAAATATTGGAACTAATTTAATTCAAAATTTTTTTTTAATTCAAACCCTGTATAAATAGTTACTTAATGTTTATATTAGAGAATACAAAATTGAATAGCCTTTCGGTTGAAATATCACACGGCACCTATTCTCATTTAAAAAAATCATCGATTACGTCATCACGCCCGTATGGATGACGTCACTAGTATGATATATATACCAAAAAATTAGAACTTAAAAATAAAAATCTACCTGTTTCGGGATTTATCTCCAGAGACGCCTATTCTCGTCACTGTATTTGTTTATAAGCCAAAAAATTGTTTATAACTAAAACTGCTGAGGCCGCTTAAATAATCCGATTTTAATTATGTAAAATGTATTAGATAGATAAAGAACTTCTTTACTAGAGAACTTTTTTAAAAAAATTTAGATTGCAAAATTATTCTGCAAAATCTATCAGGTCGATTTTAATGAAATTTGGTGAACGATTTAAGTATGTATGTTGTAAGAGTTTTCTAAGCGAATCACGAAAGTTGTAAGTTGTAAGTTACGAAAGTGGTTGAAAAACATTAAATAAAAACAGGCTTATTTTGCCCCTTATTTTGTATTTATTGTTATTTTGCAAAAAGGATAATAACTTAAGACATGTTTAACCAGCCGTTTATCATACAAAATTCAATTATCTTTGTTTTATTTTACTGCGACTTTGTTTCAAAATGAATCGTTTTAAAGTTATAAGCAAAGAAAGTAGAAAACATCGATGTTTTTCCAAACTTTTAAATACTTTAATTTTTTTATTAATGTTCCGGGCATATTTGAGTAGGAGCATAAGTCAATAATTATTATTGTTGAAGTTGTTACCTAATTTTATCTGCAAAAATCCAAATGCCACCTCGCACTTACAAATATAGACAAATATCTTTTTTCACAGATCCGCCCTGGTCTAGAACGATTTTTATTAATATTGTTTATGATCAAACCTGTACAAGAAATGACCTAATCGTAATAAATACAAGAAACTCTTTTTCTAATTCCAATGGACATAACAGTTAGTACATTTTTTAGACTTAAAAAAGAGTTAACTATTACACATTATCAATAAAAATCTAATGCAAATCTCTCATAAATAAACTTCCCGTGAGCAAAGAAAGACGGTTACTCCATTCCACACTTGGATTTTTGGAATAAATTAACAGTGTGTTAACACTATTACTGACATAAATTAAAAACATTTCTTTTGAAATTTAATTAAAACTTTCAGCGTGTAATCGTTAAATCTTCAGTTTTATTGTTATTAACATCTGCCTATAAAATATGTCAAAATATGAATAATAATTAAATATGTAATTTAATTTATATATTTTTATTTTTAAAAATTGCAGGTGTCGCATGTCGACTTTTAGCCCAGTAAATGAACGGGAAATTCGGCGATACCGTGTAATTTTCAGGGGCAACTCCGAATTGCATGAAAATTTGGATCTAGGATCTACTAACCCTCCACTTCAAAGTTGAAATTGTGCCGTTGGCTGCTTTTACTTGGGGGGTGACAGTCACCCGTTTTCGGGGATGAAAAAACATACGTTCAAGATAAGACCGGAAATAGATAAATTGACTGATTTTGATCAACTTTTGTTCTATAGAGTTTTTTACTTAAGTCAATACTTTTCGAGTTATTTGCCATTAAAAATGTTGATTTTTCGACAAAAGACTACGTTTTCAGACGATTTTTCGCAAATAACTCAAAAAGTAAATATTTTATGGAAAAAATACCCTCAGCAAAAGTGTAGCTTATAAAAAACCCAAAAAAATGGTGTATCAGTAAAGTCTATCAATCAAATAAAAACAAAGTTGTAGCTCATAAAAAATACGTTCTTAATCGTCTAATTCCAAATCGAATATTTCAAGGTGAAATCACCGAAAAATTAAGCACTTTTCGGGAAAAACCCGGTTAATCTTTTTTAAAGTGTTTATAAAAAGCTTTGTTTTAATTGTTAACAAAAGTTTTAGCATTAAATATAAGCAAGTTACGCTCAAAATAAAGTTGGCTCTCTTTTTTTTTGTAAAAAATCATGAAAATCTCACCGTGTTTAGCTCCCCAAATGAAATTAATCACTACCGCTTTACAAGCAATTTACTTACCTATCTATTTTTTATATGATCTGTCAGTCTCAACGGTTTAAAGTGTTTATTTTTGAAAGGGTTAAAATTGAGAAAGCTTGAATGGGTCACTAATCAGGAGTGTATGCAAATTTTGAACAGCCATATCTTAACCAATTTTTGTTTTACGGAGAAACAAAATGAAACTATCATATTTACAATAGGAAAACCTACATTTTTTTACTCTTTAAGATTTTTCTTATCACTAATACTTTTTAAGTTATTTTGAAAAAATGAAATTTTTCAAAAATTTTAAATTTTTTTTTTTATTATAAAACCAAATGTTTTCAAAAATAAGCACTTCAAACCAATCAAATTTACAGATCATAATAAACAATACACATACAGTTAAAATAGATGGTAAAGCCAAACGATTAATTTCATTTAGGGTGCTAAATAGAGGGAGGTTTTCACGATTTATTTTACCAAAAAAAAGGGGCCACTTTTTTTTCAGTGTAACTCGTTTATTTTTGATGCCGTAAACTTTTGTAAAAGACAAATAATAAGCTTTCTTTCGATACTTTAAAAATGTTAATAAGGTTTTCCCGAAAAAGGGTTCTTTCTTCGGTGATTTCGCGTTGAATTATTCGATTTGGAATTAGACGAATAAGAACGTATTTTTCATGAGCTACAACTTTGCTTCTACTTAATTTGTAGACTTAACTGGTACACCATTTTTTTCGTTTTTTTATAGGCTACACTTTTGCTTAAAATATTTTTTCGATAAAATATTTACTTTTTGAGTTATTTGGGAAAAACTGTCTGAAAACGTAGTTTTTTTTTGTCGAAAATCAACATTTTCAATCGCGAATAACTCGAAAAGTATTGACTTACGTAAAAAACTTTATAAAACAAAAGGTGCTTAAAATAAGTCAATTTATCTATTTCCGGCCTTATTTTAAACACGCGTTTTTCACCCCCAGAGAAGGGGTAAATGTCACCCCCCAAGTAAAAGCAACCAACGGCACAAATTTAACTTTGAAGTGGAGGGTAAGTAGAATCTAAATCCAAATTTTCATGCAATTCGGAGTTGCCCCTGGAAATTACACTCCAAAACGGTCATTTATTGGGCTATTTATTCAGCAACGGTAGTGGCAGTGGAAGACCCGGGATCGATATCTGGCGTCAGCGAAAGGGGAGCAAAGTATGCTAAATGTGCAGTCACTCGAGCGCTTTGGGGAACTATTGGGTTGTGAAAAGTAGGTCCTAAAACCAAAAAAAGTTAAGTAAAGTTTTCTATTTTAGTGGGGACTTGTCCATTTTTAATTTAATTTTCCATTTCCAACAACCGTTTTTTAGATTATAGCGCCATCTATCCATAATTCGAAAAAATGTCTCGAATAAAAGTTACTTATATTTACGTAAGGAATCTAAATCTGCAATAAAAAATGGGAGCTCCCATTTAAGATTTTAAAGTAACCCCCACCCCACCTCCGTGGGGTGTCGTGGTTGGTGCCATTCGATAGATTTTTCAAAAATATTGAATAAGTGTATTTTCAGTTTTTCGATCTGATGTTCATTTCGCGAAATGTCGCGGGATTCTTATTTAAAATATTAAATTCACCCCAACCCCTCTCTGTGGCAACTCGTGTTTGGTATCATTCGATAGATTTTTGAAAAATATTGAGTACTTAATTTTTAGTTTTTCGATCTGTCATTTATTTTGCGAAATATTCGCTTTTTTCTTATGAAACTTTGGGACCCACCCGTTTCCTTACGCCCCGCTCAAATCGTCAGATTTTTTAAATATGTATATGTTACCGTTAAAACCCGATTTCAGTTAAAACCCGAATTTACTAGGAAAAACTAGTTTTAACTATGCGCTTTAGACAATTCTAGTTTTAACTAGTCAAAACTAGATTTGACTGCTACATTCAGTTAAAACTAGAAATCCCGAACGGATTTCATTTAGAGTAGTTTACATTAGTTCAAAGTAGCTTTTTTGAATTATGTACTGGCGAATACCAGTTAAAATTATTGCAAGAGACAAGTATGTATTACGGCTTGTTCAGGATAGTGAATGACGAAGGCGGCCGGTCGGTAGCAAAGTAGTGTGTGAAACTGTTGATTGTTTTACATTGTTTTTATTGGTAATATTACTTACACCACAGTGTATTCACCATTAGTGTATTCACCATACCATTAGTGATAATATCGAAGATCATATTGAGAGCAGAGATATAATAAAGTGAAAAGAACGTGTTTTGGAAATGATTTTACAAATGGAAGAGACAGAGAAGAAAGAAAGTCGCTACAATGTTGTGACGAAAAGCATATATAATAAGTTAGTGGTCGAAGTACAAGATGCGGAACTGTCTGCCAAGAAAACACCATTACAAAATCGAAAACTAAAATGATTTAGAATTGTTGAAGTTGGCGAGATAAAAAAGTTAGCTTCTAAAATTGATCCCATCAAATATTATGTACCTGTCGAAAATATTTTTGGCATAACTGAAAGCCCGTGTTGCTATTTTTCATGGAAATCAGGATAGGTTGAAGACTGAAACCGCCAGGAAATAGGCAAATATAACATTTTATTGATATAATCAATACTTTTATACCAATGTGTGAAACCTGCCAACGGAAGAAGAGTAAAAATATAAAAACGAAGAGAGGTCTTGTGTCCACACCTATATTGCATTCAGAAATGAATAGTCGCTGTCAGGTAGATTTGATCGATATGAAATCACAAGAGAATCGCATATAAACTACTCTAAATGAAATTCGTTCGAGATTTCTAGTTTTAACTGAATTTAGCAGTCAAATCTAGTTTTGACTAGTTAAAACTAGAATTGTCTAAAGCGCTTAGTTAAAACTAGTTTTTCCTAGTAAATTCGGGTTTTAACTGAAATCGGGTTTTAACGGTAACATATACACTGTTTTGCATGTACTTAACTTATCTTATCTTATTCTGACAATTTTGAGTTTTTCTAAGGATAGATTTTTTTTCTCGCCCCCCCCCCCTTAACGAACTCCCCAGCATTAAGAGCCAATAAATGGTAGAAGTACATTTTCAGGTAAGTAAGTAAGTAAGGTATGCTTTATTGTCATAAAATTTTACCAATTTGTGGACAATGCTTATACAAAATAAAAAAATATAATAAAAAAACAAAAAATAATAAAAAACTACAGACAAAACAAAAACAGAAACAGACACCAAGTAAATGGCGTGAGTTATACTACTTAATATAATTTTACAGTTATTAAGTACACATTAAAAAATTAAAAATTTTGCAAACAATATGTATACAACGTCAGAGCAAAAAGAAGGCGAACAAGGAAAAGGGAAAGGGAAAGTAAATCAAAAGTTCTATGCCGCTGCAAATATGTACAAAAGTACTCGAAAGTAATAATCCTGCAAGTCAATTTGCTGAATTCAAATCGTTTGTAAAAAAATCATTCACTGTATAAAAAGCTCTCTCCAGCAAATAAGCTTTCAAGGCCTTGCGAAAAGCGGGAAATGCTGCAATAGATTTGATGTTAGATGGCAGGTGATTGTACATTTTTTCGAATTGTATAGTATAGAGCACTTAACCAGCTCAGACCGTGGGGTTGGCAGATAAAGATTATGCTCCACGTTTCTAAGGGGATAGTTGTGAGTGGGTCTCTCTGGACCTTCTGATGCATGTTTGCGGATTAAACAAACGGATTCAAAAACAAACAAAGAAGGAAGAGTTAATATTTTAAATTTTTTAAAGAATTCTTGGCAATGAACTCTGCTATTGAGTCTCAGGGAGTAACGAAGAGCTCTCTTTTGTAGTTTAAAAATACGCTCAAATTGAGTCGCACAACACGTACCCCAGAATGGAAGGGCGTACCGAAGATGAGACTCAAAAAGAGCATAATAAACGGTCCTAGATGTTGACAAATTCATTTCCGTAGCAACTGATCTTAGCGCAAAACAAGCCGAACTTAATTTTTTGTGTAAGGCATCAATGTGCAAGTTCCATTTTAGAGACTTATCCACAATAAGCCCTAAGAACTTCACCGATTCAACTACCTCTGGACTGTTTTTATTAAGTACTAAAGGTTGCATCATACTGTTGTAAGGTAGGACTTTGGTTTTAGAAACGTTAAATAACAGGAGATTCGAATCGCACCACGATTTAATGGTGACTAGGTCTGTAGCTATGGTATTGCGAAGATCCATAATCCGTGTTACTCCAAGTAATACTAGTATCATCTGCAAAGAGACATATTTTACCTTTAAGACATATTTTACCAGGGTACAAGGTTTCTCCCCATGTAATAATCTGACGCGCTCGAGTAACTGCAAAAATCCCCGCTTGGGCTCCCCTACCATTACATTATAGATATTTTTAAAATATCTTAAGGCCCGGTTGACTCAGCCTAAATAAAATGTGTACCTCCATGAAATAGTATACAATAATTAGAAAACTTAGAGTTAGACATTTCAAATCCCTGATGATCAGATAATACTGGCACGGCAAAAAGATGATTTATAATACGTGGTAAAGATAATAATTACGATAAAGATATCTAAAGGCAAAACTAACAATAAATCTGAATAAAACAAAATACGTCAGTATAGCTGAAGAGAAAACAGACCTAATTTTAGGCAAAAACAGAAACGACGGATTAAGAGGATGTGAATAATATTGTTATTTTGGAGCAAAAATTAGCAAAGGTAGAACCGATAAGCAGGAAATTAAAGAAAAAATAAACCAAGTAAGGAGAGTTTTAGGCAGATTAAATAATATATGGTAGCACAAGGATATCTGCAAAGAAAGAAAAATAAAAATATCTACAATAAGATGGTTAAAAATTAACGAAAAAATAAACCAAGTAAGAAGAGCTTTAAGCAGATTAAATAATATATGGTAGCACAAGGATATCTGCAAAGAGAGAAAAATAAAAATATCTATATCGCACTTCCTAATGCAGAAACATAAAGATGGACAGGATATGACAAAAAACGATTGACAGGTATGGACATGGATGTATAGTGTAGGTTATGGATATGTACCTATATAATATAACAAAGAAAGATTGATACTGTTTTCAATAAAAGTGGTTATAAAGAAGCTTAACATTGGCAAAAGCGGTGTGATGAAAAAGATAATTGTTAATAGTTACTACAACATCTACTAAATTTTATAAAGAAATGGATGCATCCGGACCTCTAGCATGATTTCAACCTTTCAACCTCCAGAGGCAGGAGGAGCGTAGACAAGAAGAGGAAGAGGAAGAGGAAGAGGAGAAGGAGAGACGTACAAAAGTAGAGGTAGAAATCACAAGTAGTTTATTTCAAATTCACGAAAATTTTAAGCTACAAGACTCTCAAATCCCTAGTAGAATAGACAAATTAGAAGAACAACAGACCGATATAAAAGCCGATTTGGGAAATAAAATAGAATGACAACAAAACGATGTAATTATAATATAACAACAACAAAAAGATTTGAAACAACAACAAAACAACAATAAAACGGAGGCTTCATCTAAAGCTGGTTCTCTAAAGTTAGGTGAAAGCTCGATATCAATAACATAACGAAATTCTGCAAGAATTTGAAATCGATATTAAAAGAGTATTACATTTGGCGTATCCTCAGGCACCTAGAGATTTTCTGGAATAAACGTATTCATAGATGGATTACAGGATCTTGAAGGCCAACAAGCTCTCCGATTATAACGTCACAAAACGTTAAATGGAGCACTAATCTCAACTCAGGAGTATGAAGCGGCGAAAAGTATTTCCAGACCTCGCCCAAAATAAAAAAAATAAGATTTCCAGAAAATAAGGTAGCCACTAACACAGATAACCAACAACCTATTTTATCCCAAATGTTAAGCATGCAATGAAATATTCAACAACAAATGCAGAAATTTGCAATGTAATTTCAGAAGCCGATCACAAGTACGGAAAGAAGAACCAAAGAATGAGGTCAGCAGGTTGATTAGGTCGACATCCAGAACCCCGTTACATAGTCCTACTAGAAATACTGGTAGATGTGGGTCTCTAAAAAATCTATTTTCCACAACTGACCGTAGAAAATAGTCATTTATGAAACAGTTCGTGAAGTATGCTTTTTGCGAACGCACGCGATGTTTAGAGCACGAGCGACAGCGGAGCGAGTGCTTTACATCGCGTAAGTTCGCAAAAAGTACTTTACACACAGTTTTATACAATATTTTATCGACGATAAACAAATAAAAAAACTGTAACTCTTCGTCGCTGGAATTCATTTCTATTCTACAATTTTAGAACTTTGACATTTAAAAATTCTAACTTCTTTCAAACCACAAAACTGTCAAAACTTTTGTTATAATTTATTGCTCACATGTCATCACCATGACAACGCGAAAGTTAAGGATATTTGATTATATGAAAGTGTGTCAAAAACAGTGCGAAAAAGTAAATCTTATATAAAATACATTGTTACTTCACGCACACTTTAAATCCTTCACGCACTGCTATCTATAATGACAGTTTTCACAAACTAAAAACTTATACATAATATGAGATAGAGGAGATAAAAAATATTATGGAATCTGAAGTAGCTCATTTGTAGGACCAACTAACGGTTGGTAAAAATGAAATGGAAATGTTAAGATAACAGGTGTAAATTTTGTAAGGTTTGTAACTTTTGTAATGTTTGTAAGTTTGTGTAAAACTCGAAATAATGCAAAAACTACACAGTCCGATCTAGAATAAAAATGCAAGAAATTGGCGAAAAAAAATGCAAGAAAAAGGGAATGTCACTGGAAGAAGATAATGATCAGACTTCCATGTAACGCCTTAAAATGAATCAAAGGAAAGATAAAATGAGAGAAACTAAATATAACCAAATATAATGGAACTATAAAGGCGTACTGGGCTTAAGGGGAATCTCTGTTTCTTATGTTTATTATATCGGAAGTAAGAAAGTACCAAAGAAAGGTGATAATCGAAAGTTGGAAAACTATAGGCTCACCAGTCTACTGTCATACCTGTTTAAGATACTCACCAAAGTCATAACTACCCGACAAACGAGGAAATTATATGAATACCAACCATATGAACAGGCATGTTTTAGGAAAGGCTATTCAACTTCCGATCACCTGTTAACCACAAAAATATTAATAGAAAAATGTAACGAATACAAGTTTCCAGTTTTTATAGCATTCGTAGACTACGAAAAAGCTTTCGACACTATAGAACACACGTCCGTAATAAACGCAATGCAAAATTGTAGAATAGACAGCAGATATATTAACTTAATAAAAGAAACTATGAACCAAGCTACAGCTGCATACCTAAATGAAAATGAATATACAAACCCTGTACCATTGAAGAGGGAGTCAAACAGGGAGACATTCTATCACCCAAACTGTTCACCTTAGTTTTAGAGGACGTTTTTAAGAACCTAAATTGGAAATATAAGGGAATGAACATCAATCGCGGCTACCTCAGTAATCTACGATTTGCGGATGACATAATCCTGATAGCCACTGACCTACAAGAACTGCAAACCATGCTTTCAGAACTACACACCGAATCTTCTAAAATAGGACTGAAAATGAATTTAAACAAAACAAAAGTCATGCACTCCGAAGAAACCGTGACAATAATAAACGACAGTTATAGAAAAAGTTGAAGAATATAATATACTTAGGACAAAAGATCATACTAAATAGGGAAATTCAAACAGAACTAATAAAAAGGAGAAGAAAGTTAGCATGGGCAGTATTGGGCAAACTAAACTATATAGGTACTCAGAAATCAGCAAATTCAACCACATCTTAGATCTAAAGTTTTTGATGCATGCATTATTCCGATATTAGCATATGGGGCACAAACACCGACAATCACAAAAAAGAATATGAACATACTCAGAGTCACTCAACATGCGATGGAAAGAACAATGCTTGGCATACCACTTAAGGACAGGAAAACAAACACATGGATAAGACAGAAAACCAAAGTCACCGATGTGGTACAAAAATCATTAAAATTGAAATGGGAATACGCTAGACATGTAGCTAGGAGCGATCTAAACAAATGGCACAAAACAACTATCACCTGGAGACCATACCAACACAAAAGACCCAGAGGCAGACCTCCTATGAGATGTACAGATGATCTGAAACAGACTGCCGGAAAAAATTGGCTACAAGTAGCGTACAACAAAAAACAATGGAAAGGAAGACTTGAAGAGGCTTATGTTCAGATGTGGACGTGAATGGCTAGAGGAAGAAGAAGAAGAAGAAGAAGAAGAAGAAGAAAGTCCTGATGGAGTACGTACAGTTTAACAATTGGTAGGTACTGTCAAAATCACATATTAAAAGTGTTGCAAGAACTTCACAGCAGCCTTTCTGGAGAACGTTTTGGAGTCAAAAGAACACTGGCCAGAGTTCGAGACATATTTTACTGGATCAATTATTGTCGAAACGTACAAGATTGGTGCTAGAAATGCGAATTAGGTATATAACGGTTCCTAGACCAAGAAGTCTTGGTAAAATGGCACAATATCTTTCAGGAAAGCCTTAAAATATTAAATTGCCAAGTGTTTCCTTCTTCGACAAGAACCCATTACAGTTAAAACTTAAACACCCTCGTATATTTTTCCACTTTTCTTGAATTATTGCAAAAAATCACGATACAAAAATGGAAGATGGACGTCCTAAGTAAGTATAAACATAAATCCCGGCTTTAGATAAGCCAGCATCAGCATATGCATCAGTTTAATGTATTTACAAAAAAATCAATTAAAATTCCAGGCCCATAACGCAGCATATACATAATCCTCTATCAAGTTGCAACAATAAAGACGTTCTTTCACGCTAGACTTTTACGTCGTTTAAGTGGACTTTGAAAGACCGTGAAAAGCGAAAGAAGGCTAAATTCTATTATCACGGATTCAAGAGAGAAACTCTTTAGTGCACTGATGGATAATAAAATCCATCGAACATCGAAGGAATATTATAGTTAAACGAATATGTAAAATTTATATTGTGTAAAAATATACCTAGTACATACAGTGCGTCCATAAAGTAACGCATAAATTCGTTATTTCGTAAACCGGCGACTTTAAGGAAAAATGCCGAAACAGGTCGATTTTTATTTTTAAATTACGATTTTTTGGCATATATATCATCCTCGTGACGTCATCCATCTGGGCGTGATGACGTAATCGATGATTTTTTTAAATGGGAACAGGGGTCATGTGATAGCTCATTTGAAAGGGTATTTAATTCTCTATCCAATAATATAAAAATTAACATAATTATTTATACATGGTGTTCAAAAAACATTTTTTTAATTAAAATAAGTGAGACAAAAAGAAGAATATATGTAATTTATTTTAAATCAAAATGCATTTTACTACTGTCAGTCAAGAGAAAAAACTTTTATTTGACAAATAAACATTGATTTTCGTTTAAACGAAATGTTCAAACTGCCAAGAGACAGGTGGGTGGCAGCTTTAATATTGAATTTAAGCGAAAAACAATATTTATTTGTCAAATAAACATTTTTTTCCTGTTTTCTGACAACAGTAAAACGTATTTTGAATTAAATAAATTACATACATTCTTCTTTTTGTCTCAATTATTTTAATTAAAAAAATGTTTTTTTGAACACCTTGTATAAATAAATGTGTTAATGTTTATATTAGTGAATAGAGAATTGAATACCCTTTCAAATGAGCTATCATATGACCCCTATTCTCATTAAAAAAAACATCGATTACGTCATCATGCCCAGATGGATGACGTCACTAGTATGATATATATGCCAAAAAATCGGAATTTAAAAATAAAAATGGAGCTGTTTCGGGATTTTTCCTTAATATCGCCGGTTTACGAAATAATGAATTTATGCGTTACTTTATGGACGCACTGTATAAACAAAACACCAAAATTCAAAATGAAAATATTATTATAGAAAAACTGTACGAGGAGTCGATACGAAAACACTATAACTATATCAAAGTAGGCTAAAACAAAATAATGGCACAACAAAGAATCACGTGGGAAGGAGGTAGCGATAGTAGTTAGAAAACAATTAGAAGCAACATAAAAACAGCAGCAACAGAGGCTCTTTAGGAAAGAGAAATAAAAAGAATAAGCAAAAAAACTCACAGCTTGGTTTTCAGAAGTAATAAACGTAAAATGGAGCAAAATTATGGAACAGAACAAGGCCCAAAAAGGTTTGTCGAGCGAGTGATGATGATAATGCTTAGTTTCGCCATGGGATTCCGCAGTTCCATTATGTTTGTTTGTATTCCCAACATCCCTCCATTAACTGTCTAATAGAGAGTATTTGATCCATTGTTGATCGATATTTCCTAAATCCACACTTACTGTCCCCTATTTATTGATTACATTACTATTTTCTCCAACAGTATTGGAGAAAATACTTTATATCCTGTGTTATAGTAATTGATATACCTCTATAGTTTGTGCAGTACAGTGGAACCTCGATAAGTCGGCCTCCAATAACCCGGAAGTCCGGCTAACCCGGACCGATTTTCATCAGACAAAACAAACATTTTTTCAGTTTGACCGATTTTTTTACCAGGAAATGACCAATACTGTATACAACTGTATCTAATTTAGATGTACTGTGCATACCTATGGATGTCATGTTATGTGTTTGCAATTATAATGGAGTTTATCTGTATACTGTATTTTACTTCTTACCATATTCTCCGGCTAACCCGGATTTTCGATAGCCCGGATCAACCGCGGTCCCGATTAATCCGACTTATCGAGGTTCCACTGTACATTCTATCACTTATTTTGTGTATGGGTATAACCGTTGATTGAATACACGTGTATTCGGCATAACATTATCTTCCCGGAGAGGTTGATACTTGCTTCTTTTTACAGATTTGGCAGATTAGCAGATGGTTACTGGTACTTGGGAGACTGGTACTTGTACTTAAGATTTTTAAAAAACTAATAATTTGTACAAGGAATAACCTAAAAGAACTCTACAAAGACGGAAAAGGCGCATTAAGAATAAAGGATTTGGTACAAATAATAGGCTTAAAGTCACTAACTGAAATTTATGAGGAACAGCAAACAAAACAATATATCGCGATAAAGAATTAAAGAAGCAGAAAATGGATATAGCTGTCATAACTAGCTATATATTTCCTTTTGAAGAAAGAACTGTGTGGTATTTCGCTAAAACCCTCCTTTATTTATCTTCTTTTATTGCTTGGCTGAGGGATCAACACAGAAAATATTGGCGATATAAAAAAGTAAAAAAAAATAACATGAAATTTTAAAGTCAGCTTTAGGCAGAGGGACCAACACAGAAACACGATACTGACGAGATAAGAAAAAGTAAAAAGATTAACATGATATTTTAGATTACGTATTATACAGGGTGTCCCGAAAAGATCGGTCATAAATTATACCACACATTCTAAGGTCAAAAATAGTTCGATTGAACCTAACTTACCTTAGTACAAATGTGCTCATAAAAAAAGTTACAGCCCTTTGAAGTTACAAAATGAAAATCGATTTTTTTTAATATATCGAAAACTATTAGAGATTTTTTATTGAAAATGGACATGTATCATTCTTATGGCAGGAACATCTTAAAACAAAATTATAGTGAAATTTGTCCACCCCATAAAAATTTTATGGGGATTTTGTTCCCTTAAACCCCCCCCCTTAAACTTTTGTGTACGTTCCAATTAATTCATTATTGTGGTACCATTAGTTAAACACAACGTTTTTAAAACTTTTTTGCCTCCTAGTATTTTTTCGATAAGCCAGTTTTTATCGGGATGCCACTTCTTTTTCAATATATTTACGTAAAAATTTTATGGGGGTTTTGTTCCTTTAAACCCCCCAAATGTTTGTGTACGTTCCAATTTAACTATTATTGTGGTACCATTAGTTAAACACAGTGTTTTTAAACTTTTGCCTCTTAGTCTTTTTTTCATAAGTCACCTTTTATCGAGATGTAGCTTCTTTTTCAAAATATACCTAAAAATATAAATTATAAATAAATTTTCAGATTAACAGGTCTTTATAATATTCAAAATATCTCGATAATCACTGGCTTATGGAAAAAGTACTAAGAGGCAAAAAAGTTTTAAAAACAATGTGTTTAACTAATGGTGCCACAATAATAATTTAATTGGAACGTACACAAAAGTTTGGGGGGGGGGGGTGGGTTAAGGGAACAAAACCCCTTATAAAATTTTTATGGGCTGCACAAATTTCACTTTAATTTTTTTTAAGATGTTGCTGCCATAAAAATGCCACATGTTCATTTGCAATAAAAAATCTCTGAGAGTTTTCGATATATGAAAAAAAAATCGATTTTCATTTTGTAACTTCAAAGGGCTGTAACTTTTTTTGTGTGCACTATTGTATATAGGTAAGTGAGGTTCAATCAACCTATTTTTGACTCCATAACCTGTGGTATAATTTATGACCAATCTTTTCGGGACCGTGCAAGTTCGGAAAAGCGACACCTGGTTTTATAGCTCGGCAACATTTTTCGCACTTTTAATTATATTGGCCAATGATATTGGTCCTGGTTACTGGACAATTGTCAAGGCCAAAGCCCAAAAAAATATAAGAAGAAAAAATAATATTGTTATGTTAGATATTAAAAGGTAAACAATTGTATGTAGTAAATAAAATTAATTATTAAAATGCATTACTACAAGCAAAATATAATTAATTAAATTTACTTTTATATAATAATTGCTTATCATATCAATATTGTGGAGAAACATATAATTTTTCTTCTTCATTGACAGTAGATATGAAATATACCTCAATTTGGCAATTTCAATTGACAATGAATTATTTAAGAAAGTTGCAATATTTCTCCGCTATTCGCGCACGATCTTTTCTCGTATCTCTTCCAAGTACTTGCACACTTAGTCCTGTCGCCAGGGGGGGGGGTACAACGGCCTCCTTAATTCAGATGGACTTACCCAAGTTTTTTTATGTATTTTGACCAGTAGAACACGAATTTTTTGGGTAATAGTTGATCCGGATGTCGATAAGATTGTTATAAACAAAGAACTTGAGGAATTGAATAACAGCGATTTCTCGCAAAACAAAACATTTTTTTGTATTTTTTGGGTCATTTTAAGCAAAAAATGTACTTACAAGTTTTTTCGTAGGAGGCACAGTTTTCGAGATAAATGCGGTTGAACTTTAAAAAAATCGAAAAATTGCAATTTTTGAACCCGAATAACTTTTGATTAAAAAATAAAATAGCAATTCTGCTTACTGCATTTGAAAGTTCAAGTCAAATTATATCGGTTTTGATTATTTGCATTGCTAAAAATTTATTTTTTTTATTGTTAATCAAAGCTATAAACACATAGTGTTTGAGTGATGTTTTCAATGATCTTTCATTTAAAATCGAACTAGTAGGTAGAGTAGGTACAAGGGCAAGCGAGGCTATTTCTACGTAGCATGCGTTAAAACGCATGTATTTCCACGGGAAACACTATGTGTTTATAGCTTAGTTTAACAATAAAAAAATAAATTTTTAGCAATGCAAGTAATCAAAACCGATATAATTTGGCTTGAACTTTCAAAAACGTTAAGCAGAATTGCTATTTTCTTTTTTAATCAAAAGTTATTCGGGTTCAAAAATTGCAATTTTTCGATTTTTTGAAAGTTCAACCGCGTTTATGTCGAAAACTATGCATCCTACGAAAAAACTTGTAAAAACATTTTTTGCTTAGAATGACCCAAAAAATACAAAAAAATGTTTTGTTTTGCAAAAAACCGCTGTTAGGTGATTCCTCAAGTTCTTTGTTTATAACAATCTTATCGACATCCGGATCGACTGTTACCCAAAAAATTCGTGTTCTACGGGTCAAAATACATAAAAAACTTAGGTAAGTCCATCTGAATTAAGGAGGCCGTTGTACCCCCACTGGCGACAGGACTAACTTCGAATAATGAAGATTTTAATCAGACAGAAAAAGTAAGACACACTCCGAATAATGAAGATTTTAATCAGACAGAAAAAGTAAATAAACTGAAAATAATAATAGAATACCAACCGTTGAACCACTATAAAGTACCATGTCAAAACCAAAAAGAAGTTCAAAGTAATAACACAAAAGATATCACTAATCAAAGAACCGCAGAAAATACAAATAATCGCAGAATTCGATAAAATAACAATGGATAGAACTACAAAGGTGCATGGTTAGTGATAGACGCAATAAATACATCTTCTTAGCCTTCTATCGTCCACGTTTGGACATAGGCCTCTCCCAACTCCTTCCATCGGTCTCTATCCTGAGCAACATATTTCCAATTCGTTCCGGCTACTCTTTTAATATCATAAATAATTCAATAAATACATAAATAATTCAATATATAATTCCTTACTTATACTTGTGCGCTCATGGAGCTAAATTAATAATTAAAATGGAAATAAATTGAAATCAACCAAGTTAGTCCTGTCGCCAGGGGGGGTACAACGGCTTCGTTAATTCAGATGGACTTACTCAAGTTTTTTTTATGTATTTTGACCCGTAGAACACGAATTTTTTGGGTAACAGTTGATCCGGATGTCGATAAGATTGTTATAGACCAAGAACTTGAGGAATCAAATAACAGCGATTTTTGGCAAAACAAAACAATATTTTGTATTTTTTGGGCCATTTTAAGTAAAAAATATTTCTACAAGTTTTTTCGTAGGATGCACAGTTTTCGAGATAAACGCGGTCGAACTTTAAAAAAATCGAAAAATTGCAATTTTTGAACCCGAATAACTTTTGATTAAAAAATAAAATAGCAAGTCTGTTTACCGCATTTGAAAGTTTAAGTCAAATTATATCGGTTTTGATTATTTGCATTGGTAAAAATTTATTTTTTTATTGTTTAACAAAGCTATAAATACGTAGGGTTTCCCGTGCTTTTACATGCGTTTTAACGCATGTAACGTAGAAATAGTCTTGATTGCACTAGTACCTATTCTACCTACTCGTTCGATTTTAAATGAGAAATCATAGAAACATCACTCACACACTAGTTGTTTGTAGCTTTGTTTAACAATAACACAATAAATTTTTAGCAATGCAAATAATCAAAACCGACATAATTTGACTTGAACTTTCAAAGGCGCTAAGCAGAATTGCTATTTTATTTTTTAATCAAAAGTTATTCGGGTTTAAAAATTGCAGTTTTTCGATTTTTTGAAAGTTCAACCGCGTTTATCTCGAAAACTGTGCATCCTACTAAAAAACTTGTAGAAATACTTTTTGCTTAAAATGACCCAAAAAATACAAAATATTGTTTTGTTTTGCCAAAAATCGCTGTTATTTGATTCCTCAAGTTCTTGGTCTATAACAATCTTATCGACATCCGGATCAACTGTTACCCAAAAAATTCGTGTTCTACGGGTCAAAATACATAAAAAAAACTTGGGTAAGTCCATCTGAATTAACGAGGCCGTTGTACCCCCCTGGCGACAGGACTAAGTAGTGAGACACTAGAGAAATCTTGACTATCACTCACCTTTTCCGACCCTTTTTGACTAGTAATGTAATTAGTAATGAAAAAGTACCATAGGTAAATTATAGAAACGGTCTAATATCTCACGAAATACACTTCCAAATGAGAAATCAAAAAACAGATTTTTAATATTTTTTAAAAACCTATCGAATAACACCAAACATGACCCTCCAACCCACCCCCTGGATGTGGGGTGGGGGTAACTTTAAAATCTTAAATAGCAACACACACTTTTTATTGCAGATTCGGATTCGTCATAAAAAATTAAGCAACATTTATTCGAAACATTAAATGAAAAACATACTACGTTATGAATGTTTTGAATAAATAACTATCAATAATAATACATAATTTATAGGGGAGTGCAATTAGAACGAAGTTATCTTTATACGCCAAAAGATATTGAATCAAATTTATTCAAAGAGATTAAGAAAGAATGGAAAGAAAGGTATATTGATGAAAACGTAAATACAGGAAACCACTACAGATCAATCAGAAACTATATAACGGATAAACCTTGGTTTTCTAAAATGGAGTCGACAAAAGATATGATAAGAACCATATGCAGAATGAGATTTGACCACTGTCTTACTCCATCATATTTATTTAAAATTAATATAGCTGATAGTCCACAATGTATTTGTGGACAGTTGGGCAATCTACAACACAAAATTTTGACCTGTTCTCTTATCTCTAATAAAGTTAATATGTTTTTAAATTCACTGTATTCTTTGACTGATGTCCACCATCCCATTAATTTAAATTATTTATTAACATTAGAAAATAATGAGTTGGTATACCGACTATTGTATAAACATATTTTAGATATTAAGCTTAAATTGTAATTGTAAAATATAGAGTAAGTATTTCTTGTAAATTGTTATATGTTAAAAGAAAAAGAAAAGAAAAGAAAAGAAAAAAAAAAGAAAAGAAATATAAAAAAAAAATAATAAAATAAAAATAAAAAAAAATAAAAAAAAAAATAAAAAAATAATAAAAAAAAAGAAAGAAAAAATATAAAAAAGATATATAAAAAAAAATAGAAAAAAAATATAATAATTAAAAAAATATAAAAAAAAATATGTAGATAAAAATGAATGACGAACTTGGACAGTCCATAGTAAAATAGCTTTCGAATGAAGTAGAGGGCTAAAGAAGAATGTTGCAGTTTTTGCTGTGGAACTCTGAGAACATCATTTGGAAAAAAATTAATAAAAATATATATATATATATATATATATATATATATATATATATATATAAAAAATTATTAAAAAAAAAATACAAAAATAATTATTTATTAGTAGAATTGTTTATTATATTAGTATTAGTTTTAGGATAAGATACGAAAAAAATGACTAATAAAATAAAAAATAGTAAAATTGGCGAATGGATTTAGTGTCCGCAGTCATATAAACCCAAACAAACAACAACAATAGAACGAAAAGATAGAATGTTTCGGAAAAAATCAAACAAGGTTATATTTTTCTAAAACTTTTTTTGTTAGTTTATAAATATGTTAAAGTAAAAAGTTCTACTCACAAATTTCGCCGCTAATTGTTTATTAATTGTTTAAACAATAACAATTGTTTTGTATAAATAATGTTAAGAATATGGGTGAATTCAACATTTTATTTTGATAAAAAAATGTTTTTATTTTAGTTTTGATTATGCTGACACTACATTAGAACCCGAATCTGACATTACAATTTGCAAATTCAAAATGGCGGATTTTTTCCTAAAAATCCTTAAAAAGTAGTTGTAAAATCCGAATTTTTTTTATAAAACCTATTTGTTTGCATATATGTGGATATTTTTGAGAGGTTGCTGAACGTGAATCCAATTTTGATAATTTAAATTATAAAATGGCAGATCTAAAATGGCGGATAACTTAAAAAATAGTTGTAAAATCATAATTACTTTACAAAATGTATTTATTTCTACATATATTTATTTTTGAGTGCTTTGATAAATCTAACTTAAATGTTAACATTATAAAATATAAAATGGCGGATCCAAAATGCGGATTTTCTAAAAAGAACATAAGAAAGAACATTTTTGTAAAACATTTATTGTTTTTATTTTTAACAGATTGTTGAATCTAAATTAAAGATTAAAAATTTAAATTTCAAAATGGCGGATCCAAAATGGCGGATATTTAAATGAAAAACAAGTAGAATCCAATCAAACAAATATGAAATTTCATTCTTAAAAAAAAGATAAACAAATAATTTTCACAATAATATTAAAAATTAAAATGTATTAGAAAGAATATTTAAAAAAAAACAAATTTTCGATTAGAAGGATATAATTACATATTGAAACATAGTTTTTAATTCCAAACAACTTTTTTTTATAAAAATTTTTGATATTGTGAAATATAAAGTTACTTTACTCTTGAGTGAAATTCATATTTTTGACATACCTCGTACAAAATTAACAAAATTTGATATTTGATGGTTGCATCTTATGTTATATACGATGCAGAGTATTTTATAAAAAATAACTTTTTTTCGTAAAACTGATATTAAAAAAGTTATCAATAGGTTCCCAGTTACGCAGACATACTGTATAAGAGCTAAAAAAAATTTTTTTGTTGAACATTTATTATTGTTGAAGCTTATTATTAAATGTATTTTAGGTAAGTTTTACAGAAAAAAGTTTTGATCACTCTGTATATACATTTTTTCAGCTGGTAATTTTCGGTTTTTGTATTACATTTTTGTTATCTTTCTTAGTTTTCTCAAAAATAAATTGTTTATTTCAATTTTAAACTAAAATCATTCAGTGTTTTTTAAAGATTACATCCCAAGCTTTAAAAAAATAGCAAAAAAATTGTATTAGATTTATTCAAGCTTAAGTAATACCGTCTTAAACTGGTGGGAATTCTGTAAAACTACGAAGTTTTCAAAAATTACATTTTTTGAGACATCGTATTATTTGAATTAAATTTTTGAGATTTTTTTTGAATAAAACATCGTTTAGTAAGATGATTGAGAGTTAAGTTGTGCAAATTTGAGAGTTTTATAAGTAAAATTGTATTAGTTACACATTTTTAAATCATTTTTAAACAAAATTCATGTAAGGCTCACTTTTCGCCCACACCGTACTTATGTCCATACATTTTATTTCTTTTTATTACAACCATAAGATAGCTTATTTCATCTTCTTTCATGTCCAATTTGTAAAATTTCTTTTGATCCATTAGTTAAAGAATTACATTAAAAAAACTCAACTGTGCACTTCTTCCAACGCTAGTTTACAGTGCGCCAATGTGTGTGAGAAGGGTGACTTTAGCGTTATAAATAAAAAATTACAGAAGCTAGAGATTTAATTTTAGAAAAATCTTTATAAAAGGTTTTTTTTTGTAAAATTTTATGAATTTTTCAATGGTCAAGTCAGTTTTTTTCTAAAAATTATATTTTCGGAGTTATTTAAAAAAACATCTAACTTCGCTGTTCATTTGTTTAATAAAAAATGAAGCACCCACTTCTCGAGTAGAACTTTTTGATATGTTGTTTATTAAACATTTCTTAATGAAATTACAAAAAGTTTTATCTTGTTTGATTTTTTCCGAAGTGAAAATCTAAATGCACTCCCCTATTAAACTAAACAATAAATGCTCACAAAAATTTCTTATATTTATATCTTATGTAACTTGTCAATTTAAGCCCAGACCTGCAGAATCAGCGTATTCCTCTAACGATCTAAAATTAACCCCAAGAACCGAACCTTCACGTCGGTCGCAGAGAAGAAGACTTTGACGCTTGACAGATCTCTAAAATAAATTCGTTTCTGTCATTCAATTTTATGGAATGTTTTGTTTCTTCCTATTAACTATTACCATCTACTCTAGTATGCGAGATCGTCGAGAATTTAATGGACTCTTGGCTGGTTTTCAACATTGCAACGTATGTACAGCCTATTGCATATTTATTAAAAACACTTCGAATTTCTCGCCATTATTGCAGTGTAGTAGATTCTGTATAATTTTGCAAATATCAAATATATTTTTCTCCTGAAATGATTAAGCGCCATATTGACAAATTAAAAAAAAAGAATGTGTGTACTTTGTACGCACGTAAGAGGTTATACCTCTATTATTATGATTTCAACGAAATCAATATAGTTTAAACAGTTTATTTATATTTAACTTAACTATTAAACTAATTTTAATACATACTACTTTCCAAAAATTTTTATTAAAACAATACCAAAAATTAAAAAAATAGAAGAATAAAACACACACAAACACATTGAAAAATGTCACCAAGAAACGATTTCTGAACAATAATTGTTGCCAAAAATTTTAACTAAATACGTATTTTCTGAAAAAATTATATAATATTATACGTACAACCATAAAATGTATAAAAAAAATAAAAAAAATAGTAACTTGAATTGAGGATCGAACCCTCTTCCCGTCGATCCCGCCGATCGAAATTCGAAGTGCTTTCCCATCGCGCCACATTCGCGTGTCTGTTATGTAGGAATATACACCAACTGAACGTTTACACAATAAACTTTTTGACAGTAGTTGTTTATTACTTATATGAATTTAATCAAATTAGTTTGATTTTTGTGGAATTAAAGGAATATTTTGTGGAATAAGAATATATTAGGTGAATATCGGTAGAAATTTTGATGGTAATCAAATTATGTAAATCAAAGCATTACATACTATCTTGGTAGATTCATTTTAAATTTTCCAAATAGGTAGGTACCTATGTAATTTTTTATTAGGATACTGAAACATTTACAATTATTACGTACCTGTCGCTTTTAAAAACTATTTAAAAAGTCACTACAATTATAAACTTGCTTTTCTCTCTGTCATCACAACAATAAAAACTAATATACACAATACACAACATTTGTTTATCCATAACCTCCATATTGAACAATTATTGACAGATGATTTTAACACCCAATCAGATCCCGTATAACGTTTGAGCGACTTATACCATACTGTCGGTGTGCGCATGCGCCAGGGAATGTAAAAATTCACCCTCGTGACTAAAGAAGTATAACTTCAAAAACAACTCGTCTCCAGATAAAATTTCTATATTATTTTTGAAAAAATGTTCAGATGTCCTCTCAATCACTAATAATGCGTTTATCTTTTGATGCACACTCTTTGCCTCGAATTTTAAAGAGTACTTTGGTGCCCATATTTAAATAAGCCTTACATTTAAATTTGATATTTTTAAATAAGCCTTACATTAAGGTTCAATACTTCGGTCATATCAAGTCAAGACTCAAGACACGTTATTTTACCCTCGTTTAGGCTTTATCGTCTCTTCACGGATAGGGGCTAAAAGAAGTTTTGGGAATGGGGATTTAGTTTGACAGCCACAGAGCAAGCACCGGTCGTATCACTGCTACCTCGCAGACGAGCTTCTTCGTTGGTTTTTCTTTCTTTTCAACTTCAGTACTAAGCCTGTAACAAAAACACAAGCTCCGGAAACAAACGGTTCCCTTCAGTTTTTGGGATTTTTTGTATTTGGCAAACTTTAGTCATATAATGAGAGGACGTAAATATCGCTTACTCCAGTTGATCATTTAGGGCAAAATCGAACAAAAACGCTGGTTTGGAAGAAAACAACTGTAAGTAAGTAAGTAAGGTATGCTTTATTGTCAAAAAATTTTACCAATTTGTGGACAAAGCTTATACAAAATAAAAAAATACAATAAAAGACAAAAAATAATAAAAAACTACAAACAAAACAAAAACAGAAACAGACACCAAGTAAATGGCGTAAGTTATACTACTTAATATAATTTTATGGTTATTAAGTACACATTAAAAAATTAAAAATTTTGCAAACAATATGTATACAACGTCAGAGCAAAAAGAAGGCGAACGAGGAAAAGGGAAAGGGAAAGTAAATCAAAAGTTCTATGCCGCTGCAAATATGTATAAAAGTACTCGAAAGTAATAATCCTGCAAGTCAATTTGCTGAATTCAAATCGTTTATAAAAAAGTCATTCACTGTATAAAAAGCTCTCTCCAGCAAATAAGCTTTCAAGGCCTTGCGAAAAGCGGGAAATGCTGCAATAGATTTGATGTTAGATGGCAGGTGATTGTACATTTTTCTCGAATTGTATAGTATAGAGCACTTAACCAGCTCAGACCGTGGGGTTGGCAGATAAAGATTATGCTCCACGTTTCTAAGGGGATAGTTGTGAGTGGGTCTCTCTGGACCTTCTGATGCATGTTTGCGGATTAAACAAACGGATTCAAAAACAAACAAAGAAGGAAGATTTAATATTTTAAATTTTTTAAAGAATTCTTGGCAATGAACTCTGCTATTGAGTCTCAGGGAGTAACGAAGAGCTCTCTTTTGTAGTTTAAAATACGCTCAAATTGAGTCGCACAACACGTACCCCAGAATGGAAGGGCGTACCGAAGATGAGACTCAAAAAGGGCATAATAAACTGTCCTAGATGTTGACAAATTCATTTCCGTAGCAACTGATCTTAGCGCAAAACAAGCAGAACTTAATTTTTTGTGTAAGGCATCAATGTGCAAGTTCCATTTTAGAGACTTATCCACAATAAGTCCTAAGAACTTCACCGATTCAACTACCTCTAGACTGTTGTTATTAAGTACTAAAGGTTGCATCATACTGTTGTAAGGTAGGATTTTGGTTTTAGAAACGTTAAATAACAGGAGATTCGAATCGCACCACGATTTAATGGTGACTAGGTCTGTAGCTATGGTATTGCGAAGATCCATAATATCCGTGTTACTCCAAGTAATACTAGTATCTGTCCTGGCTGCGTAACATTAGACAATGGGCAGGTCGAACGGTTGAGAATTTGTTTAATATAGCTGCCAACCGAGAAACATTTCATCAGCTTGTTAATACGGCGATAGCCAACGCTTGAAAACAAGCACGGCACACAAAGAAGAAGAAGAAGCCCTACATCTGCTATTTGTAAGATTATGGAATCAAGTATCACAGAGTGTCTTTCAGATTTTTTTCTTCGAGAACGAGAACAAATTATTCCCCTACAAAAGCATGGGTTTATGAGAGGTCGATCAACCATGACTAATTTACTGTGGTGTGCTAATGAATGAACAGCAGCATTGGATAAAAACGATATGTGTAAGGGGATTAGTATAAGCTTATGTTCAAGTTTGTAGGGTCACCACCCTTGTCCCCCGGCAGCCATCTTAGCAGCCATACCCGGAAAACGTGTATGGGTTTTCGCTCTGTATCTCATAAACTAGCATTAGTAATACAAATTATTGTATTTTATTATTATTTTTTTATCGTAAAATGGAAAATAAAAAAAAAGTTATAAACAAAAGTAACTAAAACTTTTTGAACAAATTTTCTTTTAGCCGTTAATGTTCTGGTCATTTCAGCTGGAGTACTTTTAAAAAAACATGCATATCGAAACTTATCTAAGCACGTAGTTTTCTTAGGCGCTCCATACATAGAGAGAAGAAAGCTAATTCCGTTGGAAATAACTTCTTGTGGAGTTGAATTAGTTTTTTTTTAAACTTCAGCACATTCAAGTAAATCTTGTTTTTCAAACATTTTAAAAACAGTCGTTTTACCCCTCCTGAAAAATGCAGATGTCGTATCACAGCCAGTTATTGCGTGTAAAAATAGTATATGATTTTGTCATTTTGCAAAAGTAGATAAACTTTTCGATGAATATATTTCCGATTGGTGTTGAGCTTTTCCAGGTTTAAAAAAAAGATAGTTTTTTCGATTGGAGTTCTACCAGTGAGTAATACGAGCAAGTCTACATCTTCACCTACAACAATAGTTGTATTTGTTAAATTGAGTTGCTCTATGGCTGTTTCAATTATCATTACGTCAAATAATACGCGCAAATACGCGCAAATAAAACAATATTCTGACATTTTTGTTATAACAATGAAAATAACACGAAATACACGATAAAGAGAATATAGGTTTAACACGTATTTTCACTCCGGAGTAGTATTCAAGACTAATTAATACCTCGAGGGTGTCATCTACCTGAAGGATTTCGCCACCCAGGAAAATTACGGTGTAATTTGCATAAGTATTTATTAGTACTTAGCAATAAACATTTTGCCTAGAAAGTTGTCTTTCATTATTATGTTCAAACCCTTCGGAGAAGAGAATAGGTAGAGTGATTAGATTAGCTGACGAACGTGTTTATTCCGACAAAACCCATATTTGCAAATTGAAATAAGGCGCATAAATAAAAAGAATTATTATAATAAGTTAATACTTTGTCATTTGTTGTATTTTGTTGTGTATTTTTGTTGTGATTAAGCCGTAAAATTCAAATAACTCTTATTATTTTCGCGTTACATTCACTTTGTAAAGATTTTTTTGTTGGCACTGTTATATAATACAGCTTATGGATTGCATCCCTCGGTAGACCGCAAGCTGTATAGTAGAAACATTATCATATTTATAATCTTATATTATTATGTGTAATATAAGTTAAGTTGACCGTAGAATATTATGTTTACTTGTATTACAGCTTCAGTGATGTATATACCTGGTGTACTATACCTGGTGTATACCTGGTGTATATTATGACGATTAGAAGTCTTTCAACTCTTTGAATCGTTGTATCTCAAAAACAGTGCCTCTTAGGAAAAAAACTAATAAGATATTTTTTATAGATGATTATCTATCTACATTTTTTGTCAGAGCTAATTTTACGATAAAACTTACAGTTTCGCTGAAAATCGCTAAAAACCATATTTGGTGACCTTTGACCCCGCGTAAATTTTTTTGCAGGGGTCGGATTTATGAGGACTTTTTAGGTTTTATTTATGATGGTATTTTGAACAATCCTGCCAGTTTTCAGCTTGATGGTAATTATTGTAGCCTCACTCCTATTTTTGAGTCTAACTAGACCGGTCTATAATGGATATTAGCGATCACATTTTCCATTAACTCTCTGTTTCTTGCAATGCCTATCAGAGATTGTATGTCGTTAATCCCTGTCCATTGCCTTATGTTTCGGAGCCAGGACATTTTCTTGCATCCTATTCCTCTCTTGCCTTCAATGTTACCCTGGATTATAAGTTGAAGGAACTGGTATTTTTCGTTTCGCATGATGTGACCCAAATACGCCGTTTTTCTTTTCTTGATGTTTTCGAAAAGCTGGCGTTCTTGGTTGATTCTTTTAAGAACATCTATATTTGTAACTTTCGCCGTCCATGGTATCTTTAGAACACGGCGATAAAGCAACATTTCGAAGGCTTCTATCTGTTTATATCCCTCGTTTTGAGTGTCCAGCCCTCTATGCCATATAGCAGCACCGACCACACGTAGTATTTAGTAAACCTTAGTCTTATAGCCCAGTAAATGAACGGGAAATTCGGCGATACCGTGTAATTTTCAGGGGCAACTCCGAATTGCATGAAAATTTGGATTTAGGTTCTACTTACCCTCTACTTCAAAGTTGAAATTGTGCCGTTGGTTGCTTTTACTTGGGGGGTGACAGTCACCCCTTCTCAGGGGTGAAAAAGCATAGGTTCAAGATAAGACCGGAAATTGATAAATTGACTGATTTTAAGCAACTTGTGTTCTATAAAGTTTTTTACCTAAGTCAATACTTTTCGAGTTATTTGCCACTGAAAATGTTGATTTTTCGACAAAAAAACTACGTTTTCAGACGGTTTTTCGCAAATAACTCAAAAAGTAAATATTTAATGGAAAAAAATATCCTTAGCAAAAGTGTAGCTTATAAAAAACCCAAAAAAATGGTGTATCATTAAAGTCTATCAATCAAATAAAAACAAAGTTGTAGCTCATGAAAAATACGTTCTTATTCGTCTAATTCCAAATCGAATATTTCAAGGTGAAATCACCGAAAAATTAAGCACTTTTCGGGAAAAACCCATTTAAACTTTTTTAAAGTGTTTATAAAAAGCTTTGTTTTAATTGTTAACAAAAGTTTTAGCATCAAAAATAAGCGAGTTACGCTCAAAATAAAGTTGGCCCTCTTTTTTTTTTGTAAAAAATCATGAAAATCTCGCCGTGTTTAGCTCCCCAAATGAAACTAATCGCTACCGCTTTACAAACAATTTACTTACCTATCTATTTTTTATATGATCTGTCAGTCTCACCGGTTTAAAGTGTTTATTTTTGAAAGGGTTATAATTGAGAAAGCTTGAATGGGTCAGTAATCACGAGTGTATGCAAATTTTGAACAGCCATATCTTAACCAATTTTTGTCTTACGGAGAAACAAATTAAAACTAGCATATTTATAATAGCAAAACCTACATTTTTTTACTCCTTGAGATTTTTCTTATCACTAATGCTTTTTAAGTTATTTTGAAAAAATGAAATTTTTCAAAAATTTTTAGAAATATTTTTTTTACTATAAAACCAAATGTTTTCAAAAATAAACACTTCAAACCAATTAAACTTACAGATCATATAAACAATACACATACAGTTAAAATAGATGGTAAAGTCAAACGATTAATTTCATGTCCACTCAACCAACGGCTCGCTAGTTTGCCGGTGTAACAGCCTATCTTGTAAGGCTTTTTTTGTGTACGGACTTGGTGCAGTGTTAAATGCAGGTGAGGGCCCTCTTGAAGACCAAATGCAGGAATTGAATTGGTAAGTGGACCTCTTTGCGCCTCATTTAATTCATCATTTTATTCCTTTTTTGCTCATGTTTAAGTTTTTTTATTGAACCGGTGTCAAAACTCCTTTAGAAAACAAAGAATCAGCCCCTATTTGAGATCGTAACATCAAAGATCGCACATTTTGCTAAATAGGGGGAGGTTTTCACGATTTTTTTTTTACAAAAAAAAGGGGCCAACTTTTTTTTTCACTGTAACTCGTTTATTTTGGATGCTGTAAACTTTTGTAAAAAACAAATAATAAGCTTTTTTCGATACATTAAAAATGTTAATAAGGTTTTCCCGAAAAACTCTTCTTTCTTCGGTGATTTCGCGTTGACTTATTCGATTTGGAATTAGACGAATAAGAACGTATTTTTCATGAGCTACAACTTTGCTTCTATTCAATTTGTATACTTTACTGGTACACCATATTTTTCGTTTTTTTATAGGCTACACTTTTGCTAAAAATATTATTTTCAATAAAATATTTACTTTTTGAGTTATTTGGGAAAAACTATCTGAAAACGTAGTTTTTTTGTCGAAAAATCAACATTTTAAATCGCGAATAACTCGAAAAGTATTGACTTACGTAAAAAACTTTATAGAACAAAAGGTGCTTAAAATAAGTCAATTTATCCATTTCCGGCCTTATTTTAAAGACTGTCACCCCCCCCCCCAAGTAAAAGCAACCAACGGCACAAATTCAGCTTTGAGGTGGAGGGTAAGTAGAACCTAAATCCAAATTTTCATGCAATTCGGAGTTGCCCCTGGAAATTACACTCCAAAACGGTCATTTATTGGGCTATTAGTGTAAAGTCGAACTCTGAGCAGGTCAGTACCTTCCTGAATTTTACGAAAGCTTGTCGAGCTTGCTCAATGCGACATTTTACTTCCCTGTCCGATGCCCAGTCTTCAAAAGCCACGTTCCCAGGTATTTAAATTTGCTAACTCTTTCAATGGACTTAGTATTCAGTGTTATGGTGGAGTTTTCAAATGCATCCAAGTTTCTGGAGATGATCATGGCTGGCCACAAATGGATGAAAAAACCAGCAAACAGATATGAATGGACACACCTAGGGGAGGCTTACATCCGACGGTGGATGGAATAGCTGTTGATGATGATGATGAATAGCGTTCGAGTTTTATATGTAGCGATGTCATTGCAGATAATTTGATGTTTTTTCATGCTTTTCGTGAGATGAAGTACATATCATCCCGCAATGACATTATATTTATTGTTTTCCTGATTACCTGTAAGATGATCTACATCTTCCCTCTCTGCTTCTCGCATAGTTAAAATATATAACACAATTACCATATCATATCTTTTTTAGTCTATTAAATATACACTTTCTATAGAAATATTCCAATCATTTTGTCACACTACCCACTCAAAAACATTACTCCTCCTCTGATGATAATACACTTAAGTGCTACATTTTCATTTTCATCTAGCTTCTTTGGAACATCTAAAAGCTTGTGCGATGGTAAACTTTGTAATTGAATGTAAATCCCGAGAAGATATAAAAATTTTATTGAATCGCCGTTCTAAATAAACGAGATGCGAGATAAGATTAAGAGCCATTGGTCACATGTTCCCTTAATGAATTAATATGTAATTAGTTCACGCGCAAACTGGCCTACCAGTTCTCTTAGATATATGGCTTGGATTATGTTAGGTATCAATATCAGGTTCGTTGAATACGTTTTAATTTTAACATTGTCCGAATAAATCCCTTCAAACATAAAAAATTATTTAAAAATAATTTTAGTTGCCAGTATAAGTTTAACTTCAATTTTGACAATAATTTTCCAACGTGGCAAAACACATAAACATGTAAATGACGACAGTGTAGTGATCCCTAAGCATAAAAGACACATGTAGTTTCCGAAAAAGACTTCCTAAACTCCAGACCTGATCTTCTTTAGCCCATTTCTATCCAACTTTGGACATAGGCCTTCCCCAAATCTTTCCATTTCCGTCTGTACTTGGCTGCGCTTTTCCAGTTAGTTCCTGCAGCTTTAACAATATCGTCCTTCTATCGCATCTGAGGTCTTCCTCTTCCTCTTTTTTGTATCCACGGTCTCCAGTTTTGTATTTCAGTATTCCATCTTTTATCTTCCTGTCTCGCATTGTGGCCAGCAAATCTCCATTTTAACCCTGTTATATGTTCAGTTACATTTTTTACTTTTGTTTTCTCTCTTATCCATTTGTTTGATTTTCTGTCTTGTAGTTTTATTCCCAACATGGATCTTTCCATTTTTCTCTGAGTTATTTCTATTTTGTTTATGTTGGCCTTTGTTAATGTCCATGTTTCTGAGCCATACGTCAGAACAAGAAGGATGCACTGGTCAAATACACAGGTTTTTAGGTACTGTTGTATCTTTGTTCTTTTTAGTATCCATCTTAACTTTCCAAACGGTGCCCACGCCAATCGGATTCTTC
Organism: Diabrotica virgifera virgifera; assembly: GCF_917563875.1. NCBI lineage: Eukaryota > Metazoa > Arthropoda > Insecta > Coleoptera > Chrysomelidae > Diabrotica > Diabrotica virgifera. The sequence continues at coordinate 20,879,926 of NC_065448.1, forward strand.
TCTGTACTTCAATTGTTTGGTTCTCTTTATTAGCTTTGATTATTTGACCTAGGTATATATATTCGTCAACAACCTCAATATTGACATTATTTATATTAATATTTATTCTAAAAATAAAAAATCAGAAATGAATAACCATTTTCAATTTCGTTGCAAAACGAAAATACAGCCGCATCATATTCTAATCCAATCAGAGAGTGCAGCAAGCACCTCTACAGGTTTCGAAACTTATTAGTCTCTCATCAGGAGGCACATATGCTGTTCTCTCTGATCCAACCAAAACAAACCCCGGCGTGCAGTCATAGATTGCAACGAACGAAATGGCATAGATGCCCTAGCGGCAACTGCTACAAAAGACTAAGTTTTCAATCCAGTGGCATATAAAACAACATAATGTTATTCTACATCCCACCAGACTGAAAACAATGCGAACCTTCTCTGGTTACACCTCCGAGGCTTCTACAATTTGCAAGCCATAACGGATGCTGAGTCGTCCTCTAATATTTATTCTGTCATTTGTATTTGTCATGATTTTTGTTTTACTAATATTCATTTTTAATCCTATCTTCTCTGATACGTGTGCTAGTTGAGTCAGAATTGTGGCTAGTTCTTCTTGTTTGGTTGTAATAAGGACAACATCATCGCAATATCTGAGGTGATTGAGATACTTCTCGTTTATGTTGATACCCAGGTCTTCTCCAGTTCTTTAAAGACGTCTTCCAGAGCTAAGGTGAAGAGTTTTGGGGATATTACATCTCCTTGTCTTACGTCTCTACGTATTTCTATGGGATTAGTTTTGTTTGTTTTATTTTCCCATTCGACTGTCATAGTTGCTGCTTTATACATATGATGTAAGAGTTGCCTGTACCTGGAGTCTATTCTGCTGCTATTTAGAGCTTTTTCTATCGCCCATATCTCGACACTATCGAACGCTTTTTCATAGTCTACAAAGGCTAAACATAAATCTAGGTTGTATTCGTTTGCCTTCTCTATCAATATTTTTATAGTGAGGAGATGATCTATGGTACTAAACACTTTTCTGAAACCTGCTTGTTCAACAGGCTGATAACTGTCCATTTTATTTGTTAATCTATTGGTTATAATTCTACTAAATAGTTTGTACATTTGTGAGAGCAGTGAGGTACGTCTTTAGTTTTTTAAGTCTATTTCATCTCCTTTTTTGAATAGCAGTATTGTAATACTCTCATTCCAATCGTGAGGTATTTCTGCCTTGTGTAGACATAGATTAAATAGGAGTTTTAGCTCCTCTATAATAGCTTGGTTACCTTCCTTAAGCATTTCAGCAAGGATACCATCTGGACCGGCAGCTTTGTTATTTTTCATTTGAGATAGGGCGGTTTCGATTTCATGGATGTCTATATCGGGTAGAATTTCAGAGTTGACATTTTTAATTATTCTTTTTAGATTTTCTTTTGAGTTATTATCAGGCTCCTGTTTTGTGTCATATAATTCGCTATATGTAGAAGGATTCTACTATATTTGTTATTTTCCTTGAGTCGCTTTGCTCCTCTCCATTTTTTGGTTTTAAGTGATATTATGACGTTTTTTTCTAGTGATGGGTTTAGAAGTTTGGACATTTTACTCCGCGATACCGTTCTATTACTTTCTCTACTTCTGTTTGATTATATTTTCTGATGTCTTCCGTTACCTTCCTTTTAATGGTTTTGTTTAATTCTTTATATTCTGTGCTGTATCTACTGTTTGTTGCTAGAAGTTGTTGTATTTTTTCCATAAGTTTTCTCGTTTCTCTGCTTATTTTGTTGTCTCTTTGTTTCGTTTTCTTAGCAACCTTTATTCCTGCTTGTATAAGATTATTCTTTAATGTAGTGCTGATTGCATTAATAATATTTGCAGACTGATATTTGCTCATATAAAACCTTAATTCGACCAACAGCATGCTGTGGCAGTGAAGCATGGGACCTGAAAGAAACATCCCAACACAAACTCGACACATTCAAAAGGAAAATACTCAGGAGAATAATATGACGCGCGAGGGAAAACGGAATCTTCAGAATTCGATACAACAACGAGCCTTATCAACTTTATAAGGAAACACCCCTGTCAGACTTCATTAGAATACAAAGATTGCAATGGTAAGGACATGTGATAAGAATGGGAGAGGATAGGCTACCAAAAATAGCACCGAACGCTAGAATTCAGGGAAAGTGACCGGTTGGAAAGCATAAGCCCTTTTCGGAGTCCGTGTATGGAGAAAAGAAGCCACAGACAACAGTGGTGCCTCTCCAATCTGTCAAAGATAGTCCCGGCTTCGTAAAAAAAGTAATTTATTACAAGTTTAATAGTTTTTGTGCAAACCAAAGTGTCATAGTTGATATAGAGATAATAACTGAAAAAGAAATGTGATAAGAGATCATTAAAGAATTCGAAAGAACAAAACAGAAGAGGGTGCGCTGATCCAGCCAATAAGCCATCTTTCACTTTTGGCTAAGAATCGGAAGAGCGCCCAATACTCCATTAAGGAGGGAAGGCCTTAGAAAGAAAGCGATTAATACCAGAGAACAACGACCACAAATACAGTGTATACTAGCTTAAGAAGATCACTCATCGTCTCTTTCTATATCTGTCGATGTTAGTACCCTTACAGCTCACTATTTGAAAGAAACTGAAAGAATATAGTCGATCATAGATCTTTGTCATCTGGTATCTTCAAAGGTATACTTGTGTTGTTCTTGGTGAGGGGAAAAGTATTATTAAAAGTTAATTCATTTGTGCTGCAGAAGTCTGTCAGCGTAAGATCACCGTTTTCATTTCTGATATCCTCGGTATGTCGCTGTTTTATCCCTGATACTATGTTAGTACCAACACGGGCGTCAAAGTCTCCCATAATGAACATATTTTCATTCTGTGGAATTTCGTTTCCTTTCTGTGCTCTTAAGGTGTTCATAGAAGCTTTCTCTTGTATTGACATCTCTGTTGTTCTCAGGTACATAAGGTGCTATTACATTTTTCATAAGTTTTTATCTGGAACCATACCAATATTATTACGTTCACGGTCAGTGTCAGATATGTTTGAAACGAAGCTTCTATACTGCGTTGTATTACTTTTGCTCTAAAGTAAAATCCTGAGGGGGAGTCACGGAAGTAGCGCCATGGAATAGTGCTTTAAATAGTCGAATTTTTTTTTACATATAAAGAAAGACTCGAGCTTTTAAACACACTTTGAAAAATTGCAATCAGTCAACTAGTAGAGCCCAGGGATTTTTTTAAATTATGGAGGTGTATCCCCTCGGCACGCGGTGCAAAAAACGAGTCGATTCATTTGCATTTTTTCTGTTTCCTGTCATCCGATTTTAATATTTTTTTAAATCTCTGTCTCGGGCGACAAGGATTTCAAATAATGCTATTTTCAAACAGCTATTTTAATTGCAAAACGCGAAATTTGTAATAAACAATTTAATGCCATTTAATAATCAAATTTTCTTTCTTATCTATGCAGTTTTTGTTCCTGAACTTGCAAATTACGAAATGGAGTGAATTTTTCCTTTTAGTAAACATCTCATCATTTTGCATCTCAATGTCTTACATTCTGTTCAATGTAAAATGTCGACTATTTAAAGTGCCTATGTTTTTCCAAGCATAATTTTGCAAATTGCAATTTTTTGCTGACCCTAGATTGCAAAATTATTTTGCAAATCTATTAAATCGATCCTAATATAACGAAATGTAACGAAATATAGCACAGTCTTGGTCATATTATAAAGTAAGTTTATCTATTAAACGGAATATTATGGACGGAATATTTGCTTAACCGATTGCAAAAATTTAAAGGAGAAACTACATGTTTTTCCACTTTTTTCCTAATTATTGTTACTTTTTTAAGAATAAACTTAACTTTAGTAGTTTAGTAATAACTGAGTCCATAAAGAGAAAAGTAATCCATAAAGAAAAAATATTTCTCACTCATACTGATTATATTAAAATAAATTATAGATTTTAAGCAGTAACATAACAAACAATAGTGTTTAATGTGAAATATACAGCAGGAAGAAACATAGTTTTTAATGGTGTAGAAGGCAGTAAACCTGGTGTGTTAATTTTAACCTTTCAAAACTCAAATGATTTAGTTGCACCTAATCATTCACCTCAAACTCCAGCAATACATTTCTCTCTCATTTAAGTCCATCTGTGAATTGGTTTTTGTTACATTACTTCAAACGACCTCGGAGAATTATCGGTTTGCGATAATTGACTATAATATTTCCACCAAATGAGATGTTTCTTCACGGTGAAGTTAGCATTGTTATTTAAAATGATACAACGGTATCTCGGAATTACTATTTTGTATTCTAGTAACATCTTAAAATAGAAACTTATGTTCTTCTATACTTAAACTAAAATACGATTTACTCAGACTGAAATAATCAACTTATAGTATAGGTGGACTCCACAAAAAGATGGTATTACCGACCCGGATAACAACCACAAGTGCATGATCCATTATTCTGTTTAATACTCCATACAAACTGTTCTCCAAAGTTATCATTAACCCAGTCAAATAAAATTTATATTTAGTGGGTAACAAACTGGCGTATTTATGTTTCGTAAAAATGAGAAAATGAATTTTGTTAGTGGATAACAAAACGATCGAAGATATCTACCAGAACAACACAATAAAAGTAAAACTAGAAGATGAACTAACTGATCCAATTGAAGCTGGCAATGAGATAAGACAGGGCGATTCCCTGAGTCCTTTATTGTTCAACCTGATCATGGATGAATTAATAAACAAAAGTAAGGACTAAAAAAGGATACCAAATGGGAGAAAAACAACTTAAAATAACCTGCTATCCACACGATGCAATATTAATCTCTCAAAGTAAAAATGATTTATAACATTATAACGTAAGCTGCACCAATTTTATAATGGCCATAAAATTTAACATGTTATTTTCCCCAAACTAGGCAAAATGCCTAGAGAGTTATAACAGCAAATCCAGTAAGATGTAAATTAGAGCTGGAGAGTCAGATAATAGAATACGTGATGGAGTTTAAATATCTATGCATCACACTATCTAGCTACGGAAGGCTCGAAACAGAAGTGGAAGATGAAGTGAATAGAGCAAACAGAGCCGCAAATTCTCTGAATGAAACAATATGGAGAAATAAAAATATCAGAAAATAAATGAAAGGATGAATTTACAAAAAAGTCGTCAGACCAATAATGGCATACGCAGCAGAAACACGACCTGAGACAGAGAGGATGAAAAGATTGCTCGAAACAGTAGAGATAAAAACCCTTGGGTAAGTAGATGGTAAGACGCTATGGGACAGAACTAGAAGTACAGATATACGACGGAGATGCAAGGTGGATAACATTAATAACTGGGTAAGAAACAGAAGAATAGAATGGAATGACCACATAAGCCTAATTTTTTTTTATTGTTTGTTTACTTGCAATCAGTCGGAAATTATTGAAATTATTGAAGTATTGAAATATTTCAATAAATATTTACTCTACATGAGTATTACAATTACGTTTACAATTAGTGTTTCTTAAGTTAAGAATGGTAAATCTAATGGACATTTTTGCTTAAGGCGTCTAATTTGTTGACTATTGTCTAATAAATTTAGCACTAACACATTTGGGTGAATTTCTAGTCGCTAATATAAGCCTAATGGCAACAAATAGAGTAGTAAGGGTGGCGAGAGACGGTTCCCCAATAGGAAGACGATCAGTGAGAAGACCACGAAATCGATGAAACGACAATTGACTGGAGGCACATTGAAAAACCAATTTGAAAGACAGATAAAAACATGAAAAAATTTAATTAGGAATGATATTCATTTATAAGATTAAACGCCAAGAGAATTATGAAGATAATTAATATTAATCATGTACGTATAAATTTTTGAGTGACAAAAGGCTACAATTAAAATCTATCTTTAGTAAAGAGAACTTATTTTATATGTAAGAGAATTGCGTTCAATCAATATTGTATGAAGGTTTGATCTGCCAATTGTATACCTCTTTGTTTTATGAGTTACAGCTCTACAACAAAAAAGAGAATTGAGCATTGTATTCATACATACTGACTTGTGGCACATATGCGAATAACTGTTCGTGCATTAAATAAATCAATAAAGAAAACAATAAGAGTGTTTTCCCCTCGTATAAAAATTTAACCTAATGATCATACACTTAAATAAGTTGTATATTTACCTGAAGAATGTTTGCCAATTGTACACCTCCTGCATAGACCACATTAATACTCTGAGAGTAATCATGAAACAATCGGTTGAATGGAACATACATGGTTTTTGTCGATTTAAAGCGTGCCTTTGACTGGTTATCTCATGCTGCTACATGGAAAATTTTAGAGCTAAGAAATATCTAGCAAAAAATAATTTCCATTATAAAGTCACTGTACACTGCGGCGACATGTAGCGTGTCACACAATGGGTTCAACAGTGACGAATTTGACATACTTACTGGAGTCAGACAGGGATGCGTGCTTTCTCAGTTTCTTTTTAACATAGCTGTAGACTATGTTCTTTCCAAACTAGACTCCGACTCAAAAGGGATACAATGGACATTAACCACACGCCTAAATGATTTAGAATACGCCGCGCCGACGATATCTTCTTCTTAGGACAAAGGTTCCAAGATGTGGTTAACCAATTGTAAATACTTTCCACTGAAGCCAATAAAATAGGTTTGGGAATCAAAATTAATAAAACCAAATTCATGAGAATCAATGCAAGAGACAACATACTATTTACTATTAACAACATGCAGATTGAAAATATGGAAAATGTTGCGTATCTTGGAAGTGTCATAACAGAAAGCGGAGGTACAGAAGAGGATATTCGTATGAGGATACGAAAAGGTCAACAAGCATTAAGCATGATCAACCCTGTTTGAAGGTTGGCTAGTATACTACAAAAACAAAGATCCAAATATTCCAGTAGTCAAATGCCGTGTCTGTTCTACTCTGCGGATGTGAAACCTGGAAAGAGACAAAAACCCTTACAGACAAACTTCAAGTCTTTGTTAATAAATGCCTACGAAGAACTGTTCCTATTTTCTGATCCAACATCATCAGAATCGAATATCTGCTACACCTGACCGAACAAAAGAGGATATAAAATGAAATAAAGTCCAAGTGGGGTTTTATCTGTCACACACTCCGAAAAAATGGCTCCAGAATTGCAAAGACTACCCTAGAGTGGAATCCCCAAGGAAATAGAAAAAGGGGTCACCCAGCACAAAATTGGAGAAGATCCATCATGGACCATAAAGAAAGAGGTCAAGGAAAGTCTTGGAATGAGGTGAAGGCCCTCACGCAAAATAGAAGTCGATGGCGCGTTTTCACTGAAGCTCTATGCTCCACTTAGGAGTTCAAGAAACTTATATTTAGAAGCTTAGCTTCAATGTATGACAGAGAACGTCTTAATATTGATATAATTCAAGATAAAAACTTATGAAAAAATGTAATTAGGAATGCTGTTCCTTTATAAGATTAAAACCAAAGAGAATTACATATTAAGATGATTAATATTAGACAAGTACGTTGTAAATTTATGGGTGACAAAAGGCCAGCGGCACACCCAGAATTTTCCTCTGGGAGAGGTTGGCTTGGGCACCGAATTTTTTTTTTGTATTGTTTGTGAAAGACAGGTTACATTTTCCTATTATTCTTTATATATTTTTTATATGCCCTAGGGGGGTTAACCCCCCAAAACACCCCCACCTTGGGTGCGCCACTGCAAAAGGCTACAATTAAAATATATATCTTTAGCAAACAGAACTTATTTTTTAATAAGAGAACTGTTTTCAATTAATATCGTATGATGGTTTGAACTGCCAATTGTACACCTCTTTATTTAATATGAGTTACAGCTCTACAACAAAAAAGAGAATTGAGCATTGTATTAATACATTCTGACTTGTGGCACATATGCGAATAACTGTTCATGCATTAAATAAATCAATAAAGGAACAATAAGAGTGTTTTCCCCTCGTATAATAATTTAACCTAATGATCATACACTTAAAGAAGTTGTATATTTACCTGAAGAATATTTTCTTGTCTCTATAGAGAGCCGGATGATTAATATTCTTTAATAAATAATTTGACGAGTTGTAAAACTTAATTTGATACATCGCACACTGTTTGAAGGAAAAAAGCGTTACCTTTCATTCAATCCTATCACATGGGATGCTCAATGGCGTAGTCTCCATATTTATTTGTTTTAATGTGTTTTATTATAAAAAATAAAATAAAATTTTTATTTGTAATTCAGTTGCAATGCGAAGGCAAAACAATCTTACTTTTCAATTAGAATACGGAGCGCAGTCCAGTCCCTTGAATCGCGATTTTCGGCTCTTATTGGAGCCTCATCAGAAAGAACGTAGGCTTGTTCTCCATACCCCAATTGATCAGCACTTAGAGGTTTTCCCACCCATTGCAACTGAAGTGAAAATATTAGGTGACTAGCGTCATCTGGCAATTAAAAGATGAAGTTTTCGATCCTAATAGCATTATTAATAATATTTAGAAAATATTAAAATGTTACTAAAAGATTTTTAAATCGAAAACTTATTGGTTCATTTCCTTGGTAACACCTCCAAGGCTTCTAAAAAGGAAAACCTCTAAGTGCTGATCAATTGGGGTATGGAGAACAAGCCTACGTTCTTTCCAATGAGTCTCCAATAAGAGCCGAAAATCGCGATTCAAGGGACTGGACTGCGCTCCGTATTCTAATTGAAAAGTAAGATTGTTTTGCCTTCGCATTGCAACTGAATTAAAAATAAAGTTTTTATTTTATTTTTATATTGGTCTTTACTCCTTCGAGTAACTAGGTCCATTTTCTGTTGGAATTTACCAGCTGAACAGACGGGGTCGTGAATTGTAAGTTTTTTGAATTCCCTCTTGTCTTCTTCGCTTCAGCATCCATTTGGCATGCAAATTTTAGAAGGCTTGGAGGTGTTACCAAGGAAATGGACCAATAAGTTTTCGATTTAAAAATCTTTTAGTAATATTTTAATATTTTCTAAATATTATTAATAATGCTATTAGGATCGAAAACTTCATCTTTTTTTCTGTTTTATTATAGTTTATTTATGTGATTTCAAAGCAAAATTGACGAGAAAGTATTCATGATCATCATTATCATCATCAGTTGCATCACAGTTGGTTATGCGCCAACGCCTTTTTCAGAACATTCCTCCATTCACCCTGACAACTCTTCTCCGTGCTCTAACTCGAATGGATTTTAAATCCTCTTCTAAGTTGTCTATACCTAAGTCTCGGTCATCCTCTGACTCATTCTCCAATCTGAGTACATGCCCTACATAATTTAACGCGAGCTACCTAAATGAACTTTACAAAGTCAGATTCCCCAAAATAAAACTTTTATACAACTCAACCTCAACTTAACTCACCTTGCTGTTTTATCCCTCTTTATATTCTTTTTAGGATTTCTTCTTCTTCAGGTGCCATCTCCGCGATGGATGTCGGGGTCGGCAATTATCATAGCTATTCGGACATTAAAGACGGCTGCTCTGAAAAGTTTATTTGATGTACATCCGTACCATTCTCTCAGGTTGTACAGCCAGGATATTCTACGTCTCCCTATGCTTCTTTTTCCTTGGATCTTTCTCTGCATAATGAGTTGAAGCAAGTTGTATCTCTATCCACGTGTAATATGTCCGAGATTCCAATTTTCTTGCCTTGATTGTATGCAAGACTTCCATTTCTTTATTCATCTTGGGTAAGTTTTAAGCTGAGCCTTGAAGAGAGAATAAATCTAAATGTACCAATACAAAACGCAGAGCAATTAGATAAAGAAGCAGAATTGTTGGTGAACAATATCCAGCAAGCAGCATGGGAAAACACTCCTACACTGAAACCTAGGCTAAAAGGAAACAATTATCCAAAGGAAATAAGGAACATGATAACTGAAAAAAGAAAACTGAGAAGAATTTGGCAACAAACAAGGTCTCCTCAAGATAAGACTAAACTAAATCGTGCAAGTCAACAACTCAAAAGAACTATCCTACAATTAAAGAATGACTCCATTAATCCTTACTTACAGGAGCTAACAGATGACGGTAGTACAGATTATTCCTTATGGAAAGCTGCTAAAAGACTGAAAAGACCTCTTATGCACTCTCCTCCTATTAAACTAGAAAATGGTAACTGGGCCAGAAGTAGCGCACAAAAAGCAGAGCTATTTGCCATACATCTTGAAAATACATTCAAACCAAATGAACCTCAAGGAGATGAAGAAAGATGGGAGGAACCCGTTCAATTAGAGGAAGAAATTCGGCTAACTACACCAAAAGAAGTGCTTGAAGAAATAAGGGAAAATATTAATCCGAAGAAAGCTCCGGGCTATGATCTAATTACGGGTGAGCTGTTGAAAAATCTTCCCCGAAAAGCTATCGTAAAATTAACAAACCTCTTTAACGGTGCATTCAGATTAAAATATGGTCCAATGATATGGAAGATGGCGGAAGTCATTATGATTCCTAAACCAGGAAAACCAGCACATGAGGTTTCGTCATACAGACCGATATCTCTGCTTCCTGTAATATCGAAGCTGTTTGAGAAACTGCTCCTCAAGCGAATAAAACCAATTATTGAAGCAAGAAATTTGATACCGACACATCAATTCGGATTTAGAAATAAGCATTCAACAATTGACCAGGTGCACAGAATCACAAATATTATCGAAAGATCCCTAGAAGAAAAGAAAGTTTGTTCAACTGTATTCCTTGATGCTGCACAGGCTTTTGATAAAGTCTAGCATGAAGGTTTAACACACAAACTAAAATATTTTTTACCTATACAGTACTCAAAACTTTTACAATCATACATAAAAGAACGACATTTTAGAATTAAGCAAGAAGACCGTTTTTCAGACTTAAAAGAAATTATAGCAGGTGTTCCACAAGGCAGTGTGTTGGGTCCAGTCCTATACCTACTATACACGTGTGATATACCTGTACTGGAAGACAACACAGTTGCCACCTTTGCTGATGATACAGCTATTCAAGCAGTAGGGACGACAAGTGAAGAGGCGACCAACAAGGTCCAAATAGCAGTTAACCAAATCCATAAATGGACACAAAAATGGAAAATCAGGCTGAATGAAACTAAATCTGTCCATGTTAATTTCACCAACAAAAAAATAGAATATATACCAGTTATAATCAACAATATCCAAGTACCATATGCAGATACTGCTAAGTATTTGGGTATAACATTAGATGCAAAACTACGCTGGAAGGTGCACGTTAAGAAAAAAAGGGAAAAACTAAATATAAGATATAAAAAAATGTATTGGCTAATTGGAAGAAACTCCACATTGTCGATGCATAATAAGTTACTAATTTACAAACAAATATTGAGACCTGTATGGACTTATGGATGCCCACTATGGGGGTGTACTAGACCAAGTAATATAACAGTAATACAAAGATTCCAGAACAAAATACTAAGAAATATTGTAGATGCTCCTTGGTATGTTACAAACAGTGATCTCCATAAGGACCTAGGAATGGAAACTGTGGATTTAATCATCAAGAAGATGGCAGGAAGTCACGAGCAACGACTTCATATGCACGAGAATATTGAGGCAATCCAGCTCCTCGATACCACTGGGCAAGTTAGAAGACTGTAGAGGACAAAGCCTTATGAACTAGTTTAGGTGATAGTGAAAAGCAGAGCATAGTGTTTGTGCGCGCTAGTGTGTATGCTAGAATAGTGCACTATCTTGTTAGGTTAGATAGGAGACGCCATGGGGCAAGCTCTTAATTTTAAGAAACATTAATAATTTAGGTTAGATTAAAATTGCTCATTGGTCAAGTATGACCGGATTGTAATTGTAATAATCATCACCGTAGTGATGATTATGGGAAAAAAATATGTTAGCACTGGTCTTATCAGTGATTTATAGATGTCCACTTTAATTTTTCTATGTAGTTGTAAGGCAATCTGTCGTGTCAAGCCATAAAACAATTTTTGGCAGGCACTATTTTTCTTTTAATTTCTTTACCGACTTGGTTATCTTTAGTCATCAGGGAGCCTAGGTATATGAAGGTGTCCACATCTTCCAGTTCTAAATCGTCAATTATTATTCTTGTAGGTGTTTGGTTGTTTGATATAGTACAATACATATATTTGGTCTTTTGGTCATTTATATTTGGTCCCATTCTCTGTGCAGAAGCCCTTCACGACAGGAATGCATTAGTCGGAGACTGTATACCTAGCTACGATGTTGAGGTTATCTGCATATCCATAGAGCATATTTGTACAATTTTTTAAAGATAGTACCATTTGTGTTAATCTGTGACTCTCGAATTACCTTTTCTAGACCCTTCTCCAACTGATTCTCCAAGGGAAGGTAACTGGTAAAAGAGGACCGGGAAGAAGACGCATTTCCTGGCTTCAAAATTTACGAAATTGGTATAACGCGACTACCACTGAACGCTCTGCGGTAAACGGATATAGGCACTTTAAAAAAAGAAGAAGAAAGAGCAATTTTAAATCAAACAATCGATAACCCATTGAAGGGAAGGGTCTTGAAAGATCATTCTGGGTTCTGACCATGCTCACTGCTCCTGTGAGTGTAAGTTCAGTTAGTTGAATAAGATGAAGCTGTATTTGGAATTACACCATAGCCAGAAGAAACTTATATCTATTTGAGTCGTATGCGGCTCTCAAATCCAGTCAAACCTCTTTGAGGGATGTTTGGTGGAAGTATCTGGAGTCCAGTATTAGCAACAGCTGTACAGTCACCTATAAAGTTTGGAAGTGCTAGTGGCAGCGATCTATTCCAAATAACGATATATAAATTCTATAACTACTTATTTTGTCTTCTCTTCATTTTATTTAGGCCCTTATTTAATGCAGCTTCTTCAAAGCTCGAGAACATATCCTTAACTTCTGATGTTGATTGTGCTACGTGATTGATCTACGTCATCGCCAAAGGTGAGAACGATATTTGCTCCCTAAGCATCTGGTTTGATTTTGGCATATATTTTTCTCATATTCTAAGGCTAGGTTAAACAATAATGTGGAAAGCGGATCTCCCTGTCTTAGTCCAGAATTTACGCACAACCCATTTGATGTTTTTGCTCTTCTTCTAACTTGTGGAAAGGAGTTACTTACACACATTTGCGTTACTTCAGCTAGTTTCTTAGGTATGCCCAGCTCAACCATTGCATTCCATAATCTTAGTGGAATAATTTAATTATAATTATGTTTGAAATCTATAAATATCTTTATCTTTATAGGCATTTTAAGTAAATATGCATCTGTAAAGCATACATTTTATATTTGAAGGGTTATTACCCCTATATTTCTTTGGTGGCTCAGCTAGCATCCAGACTGTCTTAAACTGATGATGATTTTGTAATAAAATCGAAAACGTTTTGTTCTGATGTAGCCCTTTAGGGATTTTAATAAATTTTATACCTTTTACAAAGGATTTATTCCAATTTTTGTTTATGTTACATAAAAGGACCTCACATTTCTACCCAAGTTACGAGTTCAATTGATACCTTGTTTTCACTTCCAATTGATCCATCCATCCAATGGCACTACAGCCCAAATCGAGCCTTGGCCTCCATCAATAAGCTTCTCCAATCATTTCGATTTACCGCTGTTCTTTTCCATGAACGCGTTCCCAGGAAGTTCCTGGCATCCTCATCGACTTCGTCTTCCCATCTCTTTTTAGGTCTTCCAACCGGTCTTCTTCCCTGCATTCTTGCATTCAGCAATTTTCTGGGGATTCTATTCTCATGCATGCGGACCACGTGCCCTGCCCACCGTAATCTCTGTAGTTTAGTGTGTTGTGCTAGAGTTGGTTCGCTATATTGCTCGTATATTTCTCTATTATACCTAATTCGCCAGTTGTTATTTTCCCTTATTGGGCCCAGTATCCTACGTAATACTTTTCTTTCAAACACACCTAATGCATTGGCAGATTTCTGTGTCACCACCCATGTTTCGCAGCCATAACTTACTATGGGCCTGATTATTGTTTTATATACCCGGAGTTTTGTTTTCCGGTGTACGTCTCGCGATTTGAATATGTGGCCCATCGCGAAATATGCTTTATTTGCCAGCACAAGCCTTCTATTTATTTCCGGTTCTTCTTCACTGCTTGCAACCAGATCCATTCCTAGGTACGTGAATCTATTCACATGTTCTATATCGTCAATAAAGTGTTGTTGCGCCGGTATATTTGATCTGGTTTGTATGAGTAGTTTTGTTTTATTTGTGTTTATTGCTAGCCCTACTGCTTCTGCACTCTGTTTCAACTCAACGTAGGTTTCTTCCGCTGCATTCATTGTTCTGCTCATTATGTTTATATCATCCGCGTATGCTGCTAATTGGGTAGATTTGTTTGTAAGTATGTTATTTCCGCTTACCGTCAACCGTCTAATTACATATTCAAGAACAAGATTAAAAAGCGTTGGAGCCAGTCCGTCGCCTTGTTTCAGTCCTTGCGTTATCGTAAACGCATCAGTGATCTGTTCTTGAATACATACTTGTGCTTCTGTTTCTGTCATTGTCATTTGCACTAGTCGTATTAATTTTGATGGTATGCCAAATTCTTCCAATATATTAGGTAGAATTGTTCTATCTATTGAATCATAGGCTTGTTTAAAATCTACAAAGAGATTGTAAACGTCCATGTCATATTCCCATGCTTTGGCTAGTATTTGTTTAACTGTAAATAGTTGGTCAATGGTAGATCTATTTTGCCTAAACCCTGCTTGATATTCCCCGATGATTTTTTCCGTGAGAGGTTGAAGTCTTCGATTAAGGATGTTTGTGAATATTTTGTATCCCGAACAAAGTAAAGAGATGCCTCTATAATTCTGACACAACAGTTTGTCTCCTTTTTTATGAATAGGGCAGATTATACTTTTCTTCCATTGTTGGGGGATTTCTTCTTCTATCCATATCTCTCGTATTAGCTGATACATCTGTTGTGTCAAATTCCTTCCTCCTTGCTTGAGTAGTTCTGCCGGTATTTTATCTATTCCCGGTGCTTTATGGCTTTTTTGTATGTGGATTGCCGTTTGGACCTCCTCTAGCGTTGGGGGTCTAGTTAATTCATTTTCTTCTCCATCTTCCCCCAGCTCTTGTTGTTGTACCTCCTGCCGTGCCTGCTGCTGTCTCTGTTGTTGTAATGGTGGTTGTGCCCCTTTGTTTAATACTTCCTTAAAATATGTCATCCAGGTTATCTTAATTTCGTCCATATCGCTAATGATTTCACC
Organism: Diabrotica virgifera virgifera; assembly: GCF_917563875.1. Lineage (NCBI taxonomy): Eukaryota > Metazoa > Arthropoda > Insecta > Coleoptera > Chrysomelidae > Diabrotica > Diabrotica virgifera. Next base: position 20,895,206 of record NC_065448.1, read on the forward strand.
CTTCTTATTTTTGCAGAGGCTAGTCTTCGGATTGTATCCCTGTCTTAAATGTTTAATAAGTTGGTATGCACTACGTGTTTCGTTTTCCTTAAACTCCCTCTCTATGTTTAGTATCCGTTGGTTTTCGTACTTTCTCTTTTTCTGCCTGCACAGTTTATCTGCTCTTCGTCTTTTGTTCTCAAATTCTGTTTTTCTCTCTCTAGTACGTCTGAGTATGTAATTCTTATGTGCTTCATTTCTTTCCTGTATAGCTTGTTTGCATTCTTCATCGAACCATGTTTCTTCTCTCCGTTGTGTCTTTGTTCCTATGACTTCTTTCGCTGTGTTTAGTATGATACTGCTTATGGTGTTCCATTGATTTTCTATTGTGGAGTCTGCTCTGTTTTCTTCTAGTAATTTTTCATCCACTGTTCTCTCAAATCTTTCTTGTACCTCAGGGACTTTTAGGTTATCTAAGTTTAGTTTTTCTTGTTTTGGATATTTTTCCTTTACCTGTCGACTGATTTTGCATCTAAACCGTGTCTGCACTAGTAGATGGTCTGAGTCACAGCTTGCGCCACGTCTGCTTTTTACATCTAATATACTCGTCGCCATTCTTTTTTCAGTCAGTATATGGTCTATTTGATTTATTGTGTTTCCGTCAGGTGATATCCAAGTGCCCTTATGTATGTCCCGATGTGGGAAGCATGTCGAACTGATAATCATATTCTTTCCAGCTGCGAAATCTATTAGAAACTGACCATTCTCATTTGTGTCTCTATGCAAACTATGTTTCCCTATTACCCCTATGTACTCTTCTTCTTTTCCGATCTTGGCGTTTGTGTCGCCTATCACCATTTTAATGTCGTTTCTTGGTATTGAGTCATAGATTCGTTCTAGATCTTGATAAAAGGCTACCTTAGTGTCTTCTTCCTGTTCATTTGTGGGACAGTGTACATTTATAAGGGTTATGTTAAAGAAATGCGTTTTTATCCTAAGCTTGCAGATTCTTTCATTGATGGCTTGAAAATCTGTTATCAGGTGCTTCATTTTATTATCTACGATAAAGGCTACTCCAAATTCTTTATTTCCTTCATATTTACCGCTATACAGTATAGTGTGTGTTTTAGTGTCCCTGATACCTTTTCCCAACCATTTAGTTTCTTGTACTGCAGTGATTCCTATTTTATATCTTTTCAGTTCGTGTAGAAGGATCCTCTGTGCTCCTGGTCTATTTAGCGTTCTGACATTCCATGTTCCCAGCGTAAATTCCATATTCCGTTGCCAAAGTCGTCGTCTTGATATCCGTCCATTCCGAGGCCTATCTGAAGGTTTCGTAGTAGTACTTTTTTACAAGAATAGGTTACTGGCCTATCGCCCAACCCCCTTTTCGGAGGACCATTTCTCCCTTCCTCGTCAGCCCTGACCCTACTTTCCACTGGGGTTGGTTACCCAATCTCCAGTAAGGTTGCTCAGGTTCTCCAGGGTTCACCCGTGCAGCCCAAGCCGCACTTCGTGGAGGTGAGGATAGGAATTGAGTAGGAGAGGCTAGAGATGCTAACTGGAGAGAGCATCTTGTATTGCGCTTCACTACCCCGTTTGAACCCCCACTTCCAATTGATACACCCACCTATCTATAGCCAACCAACCTACATATTTTTATATCATATCAGCCTCCTCCTGTAAATTATACTACTTATCATAATTTCAACACTACTTTGATATCAGACCTCCACATACATTCTCTTACAATTAGTACATTTAAACCATTTTTCATTCATAGTAAACTCAACTTTCATCAACACAGTTGGGCTCGCTTCCATTTTAAATTCGAACCACAATCATCAACCTTTACACATAAATAAAACATCGTAGCAAAAAAATTTTCCCACTTAATTACTGGGTCCCAGATGTTCCTATACATAAATGGATCCATTTTCGCTAATTAATTTAATTAATAATTAAATTAATATAATATAATTATTTTTTTTCATTATTATTATGTATAGATGGTTGCATACAATCTGGCTAATTCTCCATCCACATTATAAAAGTCATTTAATACAACCTATATAATTGGGGTAAACTTTATTATAGCCACATCTTTGTTGATGTTAGTTATTACTGTTGGAAATTTTTAAAAAATATCATATCACAATCAGTTGGCTGAGGTAACACATGGTAACTATTATGTCACATTGTCACATTGTTCGGTTTGATCTTTGACAGCTTTCAGAAACATCACTCGACTTTCATTCAGTTGCCATAAAGTCATCGAAATGTAAACAACTCAATTTTTTGCATCCCACATGTTGGGAATTTAAATACCTTACCTTAGGGCATTATTCCTGTTGCCATTTGCCCATCACAAGGCATTTTAAGTAAATATGCATCTGTAAAGCATAAATTTTATATTTGAAGGGTTATTACCCCTATATTTCTTTGGTGGCTCAGCTAGCTTCCAGACTGTGAGTATAACCGCTTGTTTTAAACCTTAGTCAGAATTTAAATATCAATTTTACATTAATAAAATAGGTTACTCTTACTTTTAGGTCTTACACTGATGATGATTTTGTAATAAAATCGAAAACGTTTTGTTCTGATGTAGCCCTTTAGGGATTTTAATAAATTTTATAACTTTTACAAAGGATTTATTCCAATTTTTGGTATATATCTTGATAACACTTCCAATACTTTTTAAACATTTTTCTAATAGTAAATAATTGATCAATAGTCGCTCTTCCAGGCCTGAAGCTACACTGGTAAATATATTATAGTCACCAACTATTTCTTCGTCTTATGGTAGTGATCTTTTTGTAATACAGAAGCCAATATTTTATACGTAGGATTGATAAGTGAAATGTCTCTATAGTTCATTCATGATTCCTTCTTTCTTTTCTTATGCATTGGGACAAGGTAGAATAATCAGAGCCTATTTTACTTTAAATCAGGCTCGAGGCACTACACAGTTTTCGGGCCCCTAAATATGATTTAATAATAATAACTTTTTTAAATGAATTAATTATTTAATAGAAATATAATATAAATTTAAATTTTTATTAACAATAAATGAAATTTATATTTAAACAATTAAACATTCAAGATGAAGACAGATTCTAACCCCGCACACCAAATTGCATGACAAAATTCGCACTTTTATTTTTTTTTAGTATTTGTAGTCAGAACCCCAAAAATCATCTCAGCTGTACAGAGATGCATCCAGCCAATTTTAAGTTTTAGGGTCCTGACTACAAATTATGAAAAACTAAAAATGCGAATTTTGTCATCAAATTTTGTGTGGGGTGAGAATTTGGAACTTTTCCTGATATAATAAAAATGTGTGTACCATTTTTATATATTCGGCTGCAATACGAAGGAAAAACAATCTTACTTTTTAATTAGAATAAGGAGTGCAGCCAGTCCCTTTAAATGCAGTTTTCTGCTCTTATTGGAGCGTCATCAGAAGGAACGTAGGCACTGTTCTCCTTAATCCAATCAAATCGCATCGAAATGTTTTCCCAAATATTGCAGCCAAAATGATGGTAATGGGTGGCTAGCGCCATCTGGCCGTAAAAATACGAAGCAAGTTTTCAATCCTAATAGCAAATAATTAATATTGAAAAATATCAAAAATTACTAAAAGATTTTTAAATTTTTAAATTGAAAACTTACTGGTACATCCCCATGTATACGCCTCCAAGACTTCTACAATTTGCAAGTCATATGGATGCTGCAGTAAAGACGATAGGGAAGGAATTCTAAACCTTGCAATTCAAATCCCCCGTCTGCAGCTGGCTAGGAACTGAAAGATGCACCATAGTTACTCTACTGAGTAATAAGAAAATAAAATAAAAATGTGTGTACCATTTTTATATATTCGGCTGCAATACGAAGGAAAAACAATCTTACTTTTTAATTAGAATAAGGAGTGCAGCCAGTCCCTTTAACTGCAGTTTTCTGCTCTTATTGGAGCGTCATCAGAAGGAACGTAGGCACTGTTCTCCTTAATCCAATCAAATCGCATCGAAATGTTTTCCCAAATATTGCAGCCAAAATGATTGCAGCCAATATCATTTTGGCTGCAATATTTGGGAAAACATTTCGATGCGATTTGATTGGATTAAGGAGAACAGTGCCTACGTTCCTTCTGATGACGCTCCAATAAGAGCAGAAAACTGCAGTTAAAGGGACTGGCTGCACTCCTTATTCTAATTAAAAAGTAAGATTGTTTTTCCTTCGTATTGCAGCTGAATATATAAAAATGGTACACACATTTTTATTTTTATTTTATTTTCTTATTACTCAGTAGAGTAACTATGGTGCATCTTTCAGTTCCTAGCCAGCTGCAGACGGGGGATTTGAATTGCAAGGTTTAGAATTCCTTCCCTATCGTCTTTACTGCAGCATCCATATGACTTGCAAATTGTAGAAGTCTTGGAGGCGTATACATGGGGATGTACCAGTAAGTTTTCAATTTAAAAATCTTTTAGTAATTTTTGATATTTTTCAATATTAATTATTTGCTATTAGGATTGAAAACTTGCTTCGTATTTTTCCTGATATATTGCGAAGCAAAATATCGAAAATTTACCCTGTTTGTGGAGTCGACCGCACACATCTCATGGAAAATATAATTTCACTCAAATGAAATAAAATTTACATGAATAGATGCGTCCTGAAATTTCAATAATTTGATACTATTGCGCCAACTCTGTGTATTTTGATTAACAAGAGCGTAAATTGATAAAAATAAATCTAAAATCAAATAGGAATGTACGTGTGTCAAAGAGAGAAAAAAGATCTTGTGATTCGCTTAGTCCATAAATCTTTATCGAGGGATTAAGGCAGAGGCTTACTCTTATCTTTTCCTATTATTATTGATAATAAAGTAGGTATAATTTGGTTAGTTGTACCACCTCTTATCGGCTTAAGCTAGTGGTGAATCGATTGTATTCAATAGCCGCTAGACTTATTTTTGAATGCCAGTTTTATGGACTTCAAAATGCGATTTCGATAAACTTTAATTACAATTAACGCACTAATTCAGCAAAATTCAGAGTTGGCGCAATGTTATCAAATTATTGAAATATCAGGACACATCTTATTCATGTAAGATTTATTTCATTTGAGGGACATTATATTTTCCATAAGATGTGTGCGGTGTCCTATAGCTGAGTATTTTAAAAAATGTGAACAAGTCGCTTGAAAATTAACAGTGGGGTCATAATTTATCATTTCCTGCTCGTAAAATGAAAGAATTTTGAAAATTTAATTTGTTATTGCAATAAAAATTTCTTTTTTCGTGATCTTTCCGGGCCCCATTAAAATGCGGGCCCGAGGCAGGTGCTTCACCGGCCTAGTGGTAAAATAGGCCCTGCGTCCAATTATACTACCACACAATTCTTTTGGCATTACTTCTTGTGACCAGGATAGGATTTTTCTAATTGATTGATTTTAATTATAAGTTCACGACCATGAAAGACGAAAGAGAGGAAGAACTAGAAGAAGCTGGCGAGAGGGTATCCACAAAATGATACGGGAAAGTAATCTGAAAGATAGGAACCAACGCAGCTTAGAGATGGGTCTAGAAATCAGAATCTCTATTCTTTTATTAACATTATATAAAATAAAAATATGTAACGAAAAGTCTGTCAGACGAATGAAAATAAAGCACGCCTCTGCAAGTGGAAACAAAATCATAACAACGGCAATCATAGCCCAAGATAAATGTACTCTTCAGAGACAAAATGTGCGCACCGTACTTTAATATCTTCGTCATTTGCGGATATTTTATAATAAAAGACTTTTAATGGAGTACACGAATGATGCCTTTTCTGTTTCTAGCATTATCTTCCTAGATTTATATTATTTGGTCGTATTATCTCATGTACCGTTGCTTCACACCAATCAAGTGGTTAAGATAGTCCATTCACTCACGGTAAAATATCGCAAAACCTCCGAATTTTAAATAACCGCTTGGATAAACATGATATTTGGCACACACATAGCTAACATGTCAAAAAAAATGTTATTGTGCCAATGTGTGCTTTTGTCCTGGGGTTGAGTATCGCCCCTTCTCGGGGGTGAAAAAACATACGATCGAAATAAGTCCGGAATTCGATAAACTGACTAATTGTCAGCTCTAATTGCTCTATTATAATTAAAGGTGAAATGAGGAATGTTTTTTGGAAGTGTAGGGTGAATTCTGAAATAATGGTTTGTAGATTTATTTGCAATTCTTTTGTAATCAGTTTCCCATTTCCTTCTGATATTAGGTTTTGTTCTATAGAGTTTCTTCACTAAGCCAATACTTTTCGAGTTATCTGCGAGTGAGTTTGTTTATTTTTCAAAAAAAAAACGTTGGACGGTTTTTCGCAAATAAATCAAAAAGTAACAATTTTATCTAAAAAAAAATATTCTTAGCAAAAATGTAGCTGCTAAAAAAGTGAAAAAAAGGTGTAAATATTATGTATTAAGTCTGTAGACCCAGTAGAAACAGAGTTTAACTAATGAAAAATAGGTTTAAACTACATCATCAAATAAGTAAGTTACGGTCAAAATAATGATGGTCCCTTTTATTTTTTGATAAAAAAAATCGTAAAAATCAACCCCTAATTAACATCCCAAATGAAATTAATCGTTATCGCTTCACAAGTTACTTTACTTATGTATTGTTTATACATATAATCTGTAAGTTTCATCGATTCAAAGTGCTTATTATTAAAAAGGCTGTAGTCGAAACTGAAAGTGCTTGAACGAGTCACTAATCACGAGTGTATGCAAATTTTGAACAGCCATATCTTAACCAATTTTTGTAATACCTACAGGAAAACAAAAAAATCTGAAATTTCTGAAAATATTCAGAAAAGTAAAACCCACACTTTTTTATACTTTGAGATATTTGGTATCACTGATAATTTTTAAGTTATTTTCGAAAAAAAGGAATTTTTTAAAAATTAAAAAAAAATAACTTTAAAACAATTTTTTTTAAATAAGCACTTTGAACCAATGAAACTTAAATATCAACAGTATATAACTAAAGTACTTAATAGGTGCTAATCAGGGGTGACTTTTACGATTTTTTTACACAAAAAGGGACCAACTTTATTTTGAGCGCAACTTACTTACTTTTGATGCTAGAAACTTTTTTAAAAAACAAAAACAAAGCTTTTTTTAACCACTTTAAAACCGTTGTGATTAGTTTTCTCCGAAAAGTCCTTCATTTTTTGGTTTTTTCACGTTGAAATATTCGATTTGAAATTTGACGAATAAGAACCTAGATACTTTTAATTAGCTACAACTCGGCTTCTACTACGTCCACAGCCTTCATATATACACAGTTTTTTCACTTTTTTATAAGCTATATTTTTGCTAAATATATTTTTTTGGAAAACTTTTTTTCCGAAAATTAAAAAGTTTCGGTTCACTCGCAAATAACTCGAAAAGTGTTGACTTAGTGAAAAAACTCTATAGGACAAAAGTTGCTTATAATTAACAATTTTATCCAATTGCGGATTAATTTTCACCCCCGAGATGAGGTGAAACTCACCCCCAGGACAAAAATACACATCAGCACAATATCACTTTTTTTCATTAACATTTTAGCTATCTGTATGCCAAATTTAATATCAATCCAAGCAGTTTTTTAAAATCTACAGCAAAAACCGTGAGTAAATGGACTAAGATTAAGAACCTGTTTTATAATTTTGTAAAATAATTTTTCGTTTATTTTAATTTTAATGGTATTTTGCTACTGAATATCTAAATTTTGTAAAATTTATGTACGGCTATATTTCACGGTGACGAAATGACTATTTGTTCTAACAGTTCTAACAGTTAAAACTACTGTTTTTTATATTCCAGTTTGTCACGAAATTTTAATTTTAAGTATCTGTCGGCTTCTCTCATAAAGAATAGTTATTGTTCTTCTTTCTCCCTGTTTCGCTTTTTTACTTTTTTCTGCTTATTTGAAAATTAATGTCAGCCAATTGTGTTACATTTTTTATAAAATTAATAACATATTATATCATCATCAATCATCACCATCAATTATTATCTCTTTATCCATATGAGGGGTTGGTTCCCTAACTACATTTCCCCATAAGTTTCTATTTTGGGTCATACCAATAGCAATCCCTTTTACCGACATGTCCTGCCTAAGCGTCTTTCTCCAGGTCTTCTTTGGTCTTTTTATCTTACTCCTCCCAGAAATCCACAGATCAGCATATCTTCGTATTTGGTCATTAACGTCTTGACGTTTAACATGACCAAAAACATCCTTAACAGATACTCTCTCATTTTGGCATCAGTTGGTGTCACTCCCAGACTTCTTTTAATATTCTTCTTCTGATTACATGAGCACTCAAACCATCTCCTCAGGTTTATCAGCCACGAGTTGTTCCAATACACTTATTCTTAATTTTACCCTTCTTTGTCACTCCATTCATTCATGTAAGCATTCTCATTCCGCCACCTACATTCGTTGTTCCTTTTTATTTTTAACTGCCCAACTTTCAGTCCGTACATCATCGTCGGTGCTATACTTGTTTTATAGAATTTTCCATTCAGCTTAGTTGGATTTTTTCTATCAAACAACACACAAATTGCTTCCTTCCATTTCATCCATCCAACCCTAACTCTACCGCATGCATATTCATCTATTTCTCCATTACTTTGTAATACCGATCCTAGGTACTTACAATTATTACTTTTCACAATCATTTCACCATTCAAAGGTATCATTTTATTTGTAGTAACTCAAAATACTGTGTTTTTGTTCTACGCAGTTTTAAAGCTTTTTTCTCAAGAGCTTATCTCCACTATTTCAGTTTTTGTTTTGAGTCGCTTTCACTATTTCCTACTAACACTACTAACCTAAAAAATCATCAGCATTCTTATATTTGCTTTAGACTTTAGATAAAGAGTCGTGAATATTAGAGGTGCAAATAGGTATTAAAAATAATCGGTGCAAGGACAGATCCCTGAGGTAACTCTGAATTGAAAAGAGATTTTGCAGATTGAAATTTTACTGGATAGCAGCTATATTCTTTGAGTTCTACTTGTCTGTTTATATAGTTTGCATATGTCGTTAAACTTCTACTGTAATTTTTATTTGTATTTTCCCTTAAAATGTACCAAACATTGTCGTAGGCTCCCTTAACATCCAAAAACATCGATCAACAATATTTATTTTCAGTTAGGCTTATTTGGATGAGAATATTATTGAATAATTAATGCAAAATTTATATTTTATGGCGTGTTAGATGCTGTAATTTTATTTAAAGCCTACCATTCACTCAGACAAGTTCCTAAATAGGAAGAGAGCACGATCTTTTTTGATCAATTACTCTCATACCTATATCGGGATGCACTAGATTTTTTATACCACCATACATTTGGGTTTCTTGGTGATTATGAAGAGTCCATACCGTGCCGTGCCAATACAAAAATATTGTTATGATAAACGCTTATTCAATTAATAGTATTACGGCCTTATTCTACCGTTAAGCGAGTAAAAACACTTGTTAAATCGTGACACATATCGTCTCATAAATTATATTTATTACCAGAAAAAACATTTTCTGTAATGACTGGTACTCTTCGATTTGTATCAAATAGGTATTAGTTCACGTAGTGAGGCCGCTACCGTATGAAAAAAATTCTGATTCGTGTTATGATCTTCATCCCCATTTTTTCACAATTCTCAGTGACCCTATTTAACAGTATCTGGAAACTATTGCCGGAACAGTTATTAAAACAATGCCATCTGCATAGCGGATGTTATTTACTTTTTGACCTTTTATCCTGATACCTTCTGAAGAGTACGATAAAACGTTCGCAAATATCACCTTCGAGTACACTTTAAACAGTTTGCTATCGGTGATAGCACACAACCTTTCTGACACCTCGTTATATTTTAATTGGCCGTGAGATGTTACCATTGGCCTTTATGGTTGCTGTCTGATTTCAATAAATAGGTTCTATAATAATTTGCGAAGAACCTCTTTTGTCGACTCAGATATCGTCCAATCGCTCTATCAATATCCTGTGCTGCCCAGTCGAACGCCTTTTCAAAATCTATAAAAACGACAAAACGGTCTGCTTGTTGATCTTTACACCTTTGTGCCAGAGCTTAAAGATAGAATATTGTTGTTCGTGTTCCCATGCCTTTCCTCGAGCCAAATTGTTCTTGACTGATGAAGTCGTCACATCTTCGATAATATATCCATGTGTGAAGGAATATACTCGAATTACAAATACCACAAGTTCACTAATTGATAATATTTTCTCTAATTATAATGAAGAATATACAATCACAATTCATAAAACTTTAATATCGGATCACACTGCTCAAAGCCTAAGTTTTAATATATGTAAACAAAGTAGTGCCTTTTGCTTTAAAAGAATATTTAGTCCTTGCAACAAACAAGATTTTCAAAATCGGTTGGCACTAACAGATTGGAATAACATTTATGAGAGTGATGATGCCAATGAGGTATGGAATAGATTTCATAATATTTTTTTATATCAGTTTAATTTGAGTTTCCCGATTAAAAAAGTGTGTCCTAACCGAAATGCAAGAAAGAATTATATTCGGGATGAAATAGTAGTGGCCGCAAAAAGACAAGTTGATATTCTTTATGTCATTAGTTATAATGATAACAGATTTCGACAAGATTACAATGATGCAAAAAAGAATTATGAAAGAATTTTGGCACAAAATAAAGCGAAAAATTTAAACAAAAAATAGAACAATCTGACAACAAAACTAAAACGGTATGGTCAATAATTAATGACATAAAGGGTAATTCAACATCACAGAGGGAAATTCAGATCCCTGGAGAAGGTAATACAGTGGCTAATAACTTGAATGAGTATTTCTTAAACTGTGCGTCTCTGTTGGTATCAGAATTTTCCTCAAACTCCTATGAATCTTCTACAGAACAAGTGAATAGATCTATGTTTTTAAGGCCTGTAACTCAGGAAGAAATTGTTTCTATTGTAAAAGGTTTGAAAAATAAAGAGAGTTGTGGTGATGATGAAATTTCAACATCAATTATTAAAATATGTTTAAATGAGATTGTTATACCATTAACAAATGCAGTAAATATTTCTTTAAGTCGGGTGTTTTCCCAGATAAACTGAAATTAGCAGTTATTAGACCTTTACACAAGAAAGGCAGTGTGGCACAAATTGAGAATTATCGACCAATTAGCTTGTTGCCAAGTTTCTCGAAAGTGAAAGTGAAAGTCTTTGAAAAATGTATGAGTAACAGATTGATGGAATATATGTTACAAAACAATGTATTTCATAATAGTCAACATGCATATCTAAAGGGCAAAGGGACACATACAGCAATATATCAATTTACTCAAAATGTCTTACAATCACCAGAACAGAATGAGGTTGTTATTGAGTATTATTGAATGAGTATTACTGAAAAAACTAAACTTATATGGTGTAAAAGGGGTAGCTCATATTTGGTTTAAATCGTTCCTATCAGGAAGATCACAAAGAGTAATTTTAACAAAAGATAATAAGAATGTTAAATCCGAAATTAGACCTATCCAATTAGGCATTCCTCAGGGAAGCATAATTGGACCGATAATTTTCATTTTATATATAAATGATATGTCGCATTGTATTACTAGTAACAACTGTAGTCTAATTAATTATGCTGATGATACGAATGTTCTGGTAACGGGAGATCATTTGGAAATTCTACTAAATGAATCTGTTGATATTTATGAAGAAATGTCTAAGTGGTTCTCCAGTGAGGGATTAATTATTAATAAACAAAAAACGAATTGTTTAATTTTTAGAACATAGAACAACTAGATCAAATGTGGAATGTCCAAATAATTTTCTGTTAGATGATACAAACGTTGAATTTGGCACTAAAACTACATTTTTAGGCATGACAATTGATATAACATTGTCATGGGAAAGTCACATACAGCAACTTAATAAAAGGTTGAATTCAGTATGCTATACTTTTAGAGTATTATCGCAATATTTAAGTCAAGATGACCTAAAAACAATTTATTTTTCAAATTTTGAATCTTTAGTCCGTTATGGAGCAATTTTTTATGGTGGAAGGAATGAACTTGATAAAATATTTATTTGTCAGAAACGAGTGCTAAGAATTATTAAAAAAATGAGATTCGGAGCGTCTTGCAGAGGAGTTTTCAAATCTAATAATATTTTAACAGTACCTGCAATATATATCGAGGAATGTCTACTATTCCTCTTTAGAAATAAATATCTGTTTGAAATGAATCTACCTACACATTGTTACAACAATAGGGAGATTAAGTATATTTATCCTATCCACAGATTAACTGTGACAGAGAAGGGTGCCAAATATTCTTGCATGAGATTATTTAATAAATTGCCCCACGACATTAGAAAAATAACACAATTAACTCAATATAAAAAAGCTGTGCGTAAATTACTATTGCAGATTGAACCATATCAGGTAATAGATTTTATCAATTCTAATATTTAACAGGATTTCTGTAATTTTAATTTAGTTTTTATGTTGACGAATATTTCGCTCTGCGTATATGTATGTGTCTATGTATATATGTATGTACAATTTTCGAAATAAATATTATTATTATTATTATATTCTGTTCTGTATGATTCGCAAGAAAAGCTTCATAATGTTATATAATAAACTTATAAGGCGGAAGTCCTCGCATGATTTGGCGTTCTTCTTTTTTGGCAGTGGCATAATAGTGTAGGAAACAAAGGTTGAACCTTGCAAAATGGACACAAGTCCGGTTTTATTTTTTTTCTGGTATATCAAGGGGTGCTTATTATAAGACTAACTTTTTCTGAAAAAATTTCGCCCCGGAACCTCCCTTTTCACCCCTTTAAAGGGGGTAATTTGTGGTTTTTGCGGAACGTAGCCCTTCCTGTAACTTTTACAAAAAATTTCTTTTATAGAAATATGAAGAGGACTATATTTTCTACGATTTATTTCCAACACCATCTCTCTATCATCCACCGTTTAGCGGGGGTGGTGCCCTAAAGTTGGCAAGTTTTTAAAAAAGATGTTTTTAAAAAAAATATATTTTTCCCTAACTGTAACGGAAATTAAGAAGAAATCCTGCGGCAATTATTCACAAATAATTGACTGATTTTTGGTATAGGTTTTACTTAAGGGTAATTGCCCTTTTTTTAATTACATGGTGTTACATTTTAAAAAACCTCTTTTTATACCATCTGAACCGTTTATGCTAGAGTAAAAAGACTTTCAGCGATTACCCATATACTGGTGCTATTTACAAATTTGTATAATGCACCCCCATTTTTTCCCCGGAACCACCCAAAAAAAAAGAAGAATTAATAAATAAATTGATTTTCTTGGAATCGTCCACACACAATGCCCTTTATTAATATGCTTCATACATCATTTTGTGGACGTTATTATTACCCATGCATGGACACCAAAAGCAATTTCCTAGTGCAACCCCTGAAGCAAAAAAAAATAAATAAAATGGGGGGTTGAAAATTTTTTTTGTTTTTTGCTTTTTGATCCATATGGGCATATGCTTCATCAATAGTGCTTTTCAAAAATATATATGGTTATTGCAACATCTCTGCGAAAACCACCCCTATCCTTGAAAATATACTGCAGAAACTACCCCTATCCCTTGGCGAGCATGTTTTTACGATTTTCTCATTACCTTTGTATTCTTTTTAAACAAAACATATACAAGGTTAAAGACGACTATTTACTCTAAAAATTATGTCCTATTCATTTTTTCGTATAAGCAACCGTTACGGCACAGTGGCGCCGTAAACCACATATATGCTTTGGCGGGCTCCAGTTTTTGTTTTTTTTTCGTCATCTGTTCGTTTTATTGATAAAGTACTTATGCAAAATAAAACAACACAGTGTAACCTACAAATTATGACTTATGCACATTTTACATTCTTTGCTCCCCAAAGCCACAGTGGTGGCCCAAAATAAATTTTTGCATATTTTCGCCACCTACATGCATTTTATTGCATTAATGCTACCTTAACAGCACAATATTTACCCTTAGGTGGTCGCTACGCAGTGGCGGATCCAGGGAGGGGTGATGGGGGTGATCACCTCCCCCCCTCTCAAACCAAGTGATATTATATTCAAAGATTATAAAATATTCATTTATTTTTATACAAATTTAACCAATTGGCACCCCCCTCTTAACGATGCTGGATCCGCCACTGTCGCTAAAGCATAAAAAGTCATTCTTATAAAAATAATATTAATATAATATAAGTATTTCTATAAAAATAAATGAATATTTTTATAATCTTCAAATATAATATCACTTGGTTTGAAAGGGGTGGGGGTGATCACCCCCATCACTCCTCCCTGTATCCGCCACTGTTTAGCGACCACTTAGGGGTGAATATTGTGCTATTAAGGTAGCATTAACGCAATAAAATGTGTGTAGGTGGCGAAAATATGAAAAAATTTATTTTGGGCCACCACTGCAGCTTTGGGGTTAGCATTTGTAGGTTACACTGTGTTGTTTTATTTTACATAAGAACTTTATCAATAAAACAAACAGATGACAAAAAATAAACAAAAACTGGAGCCCGTCAAAGCATATATGAGGTTTACGGCGCCACTGTGCCGTAACGGTTGCTTAAACGAAAAAAATGAATAGGACCTAATTTTTAGAGTAAATAGTGGTCTTTAACCTTGTATAAGTTTTGTTTAAAAAAAAATGAATAGGTAATGAGAAAATCGTAAAAACATGCTGGATAAAGTATAGGGGTAGTTTCTGCAGTATATTTTCAAGGATAGGGGTGGTTTGCGCAGGAATGTTGCAATAACCATATATATTTTTTAAAAGCACTATTGATGAAGCATATGTCCATATGGATCAAAAAGCAAAAAACAAAAAAAAAATTTCAACCCCCCATTTTATTTATTGTTTTTGGCTACAGGGGTTGCACTAGGAAGTCGCTTTTAGTGTCCATGCATGGATAATAATAACTTGCACAAAATGATATATGAAGCATATTAATGAAGGGCATTGTGTGTGAAGGATTCCAAGAAAATCACTTTATTTATTAATTCTTCTGTTTTTTGGGTGGTTCCGGGGAAAAAATGGGGGTGCATTATACAAATTTGTAAATAACACCAGTACATTGGTAATCGCTGAAAGTCTTTTTACTCTAGCATAAACGGTTCAGATGGTATAAAAAGGGGTTTTTTAAAATGTAACACCCTGTAATTAAAAAAAGGGCAATTACCCTTAAGTGAAACCTATACCAAAAAATCAATCATCTACTTGTGAATAACCTCCGCAGCATTTCTTTTTAATTTCCGTTACAGTTAGGGAAAAATATATTTTTTTTAAAAACATCTTTTTTAAAAACTTGTCAACTTTGGGGCGCCACCCTTGCTAAACGGTGGATGATAGAGAGATGCTGTCGGAAATAAATCGTAGAAAATATAGTCCTCTTCATATTTCTATAAAAGAAATTTTTTGTAAAAGGTACAGGAACGGCTACGTTCCGCAAAAACCATAAATTACCCCCTTTAAAGGGGTGAAAAGGGGGGTTCCGGGGCGAAATTTTTTCAGAAAAAGTTAGTCTTATAATAAGCACCCCTTGATATGCCAGAAAAAAAATAAAACCGGACTTGTGTCCATTTTGCAAGGTTCAACCTCTGTTTCCTACACTATAAAGACGAATTACAGCCATCTTTTAGGAATCGCTCCTGTACTGTAAATATTATTAAATAGGCCAAGGAGAAGGTTTAAGTTTTCCTCGTTGATTAATTTCAGTAGCTAAGCTGGAATTTCGACTTGTCCTACAGATTTGATGTTTTTTAGTTGACTTAGAGCATATTCCAGTTCGGTCTTCAGTATTGGAGGACCTTCGTCTTTTCTTTATTTAATGTAGAAGGTTCTTTGATGTCTTAGAAGACTTCCTTTATATAGTCTTCCCACATATCTATTTGTTCTTTCGGGCTTGAAATCAGTTTGCCTTCTGTTTCGGTTAGATGATTTTAGACAAAGCGAAAACGGCGGGTTATTTGGAGAAAATATTCCCATGAAATTTGTTTGCATAATCACATTCGTGAGATATTCCAGAATAACATTCAAGAAGCCGCCCACGCGAAAAGTGGTCCAAATTTTTTTAACAATTTTTTTAATCAAATTGCAAAAATCAATATTTTCGGCTTGGACAAATTTTTTTACGTTTTTTTGGACCATTCTGGATAAAAAAAGGTCTCTTATAATTTTTCTCTAAAGTTGATCGTTTTCGAGGTAAAAGCATTTTAAAATTGAAAAAAAACGAAAAATGGCGATTTTCAAGGCTTAGTAACTCGGTTAAAAGCTATTACTATGATAGTCAGAAAGTGACTAAATCAAATTTTAAAGCCCCTCCTACAAGATTCTGAAGAAATTTTTGTCATTATTTGATTACTAAGTTGTTATTTTTAAGTAATAATAATGAGCGACATGCACGTTTTAGGCGGCCATCCATGATGAGTGCAAAAGAGATGCCATTCAGGCAGTCCAATGGCGCATCTCACTCGCACTCACATTTGCAGCCGCGTCAATAAGATCTTACCGCTCATTATTAATAAATAAAAATAACAGCTTAGTAATAAATTAATGACACAAATTTCTTCAGGATCATGTAGGGGAGGCTTTAAATTTGATTTAATCACTTTCTGACTTTCATAATAATAATTTTTAACCGAGTTATTAAGTCTTAAAAATGGCCATTTTCGCGTTTTTCAAATTTTAAATTGCTTATAACTCGAACACAATAAACTTTAGAGAAAAATTACAAGAGACCTTTTTTGTTGGGAATGGTCCGAAGAATGTAAAAAAAATTTGTCCGTGCCGAAAATATTGATTTTTGTAATTTGATTAAAAAAATTATTAAAAAAAATTGGACCACTTTTCGCGTGGGCGACTTCTTGTACCTTATTCTGGGGTGTCTCACGAATGTGATTATGCAAAAAATTTCATAGGAATATTTTTCCAACGAACCCGCCGTTTTAGCCTTGTCTATTTGGTTTTTGTGAGTGTTATTATGTAAGTATGTTATAGTTATTAAGGTACCAAGGGTATTATAAGGATAATAACGCTTGAGGTCAATGGTGTATATACCGAGGGCCTTTGGCCCGAGGGATATATATTAACCAAAAGCGTTATTATCTATAATACCCGTGGTGCCTTCAACGTTTAATGTCCGACTAAATTATTCTTTATAATATGCAATAAATTTTAATGAATTGTGGATTAATTAGTTTTCAAATAAGTACATTTCCTAGCAATAGTCGTAACGTAATTGTGGTAACCATAGTTTTACTTAGGTTGTTATTTGTCAACTTGACAGTACATATTTAACTAGTTGTTTAAATTTAATACCCTAGGGCGTTATTTTCAAAATAACGCCCTAGGGTATTATATCACACTTAACTGACTTCGAAATCATGTCATTATTTGTCAAATAATATACCAGTCGGACATTAATTAATTAAATACGTAAAAAAATTTTTAAAAAAACTATTAATAATAAAAGAAAAAAAAAAAAAGAAAAAAAAAAAGACATATATGGCTTGCATATTGTAGAAGCCTTGGAGGTTGTCACCAGGAAATGGGCCAATAAAGTTTTTCAATTAAAAATCTTTTAAAAATATTTAATTTACAAATATTTTTATTAGGTTGAAAAACTTAGTCTTTTATTTAGCAGATGCCGCTAGGCACCTACTACCATCTCGTCAGTTGCGGTGGGAGATGGATATGTCAAAAGTTTTTGCCTGGGCCAGAGAAAAGCAGCCTATGCAGTCTCTGATGAACCTCTAACAAGAGGTGAAATCGTCGATAAGAGTGCTGGCTGCACTCTCTGATCTGAGTAAAAATTAAGACAGTTTTGGTTTCGCACCGCAACTGAATGAATAAAAATGGTATACATTTTTATTTTTATTATTATTATTAATAATAAATACAATTTTAATAAATGTCAAGTATTGGGTCCCATAAGTAGGTACAATATGTATAAGGGAGACAGAGACGCACCATATAGTGAGGCGCGCGGCGGAGTGCCGGTGCGGCGCGCCGGCTTAAAAGTCGAGTTGACGCGCATAATTAACCATTAAAAAAACGACGGTATATATTCAAATGAGCCCCGATTACTCGTCAGAGTCTTAAAACTAAATGTTTAAACTTCCATATAGGCACTTAGAAACATCAAAAATAATAATTTAAATAAGAATTTTCAAACCTCAAAAATACGTATTTTTGCATTTTAAAATCGCTTATACATAACTCTAAAACTATCAATTTTTGAGAAAAATTAAGAGACCTTTTTTGTTTAAAATGAACCAAAAATTTAAAATAGATATTAAAGCGAAAAGTTATATTTTCTCGCACGCGACTGTCGTTGACCCGAACGATGCGATAGCGGAGTTCGGTCAAGCAATTGAGTGTGGAAAAGACACTTTCCGCATGAGTTAGGAACAATATTTTTTCTACGGCCGTACGTTTGGAAAAAGCCACAACAAATAGAGTTACATCAATTTTTATTTACCAATAAATACAACATACAGCAATACGCAATACAAAAATGTATGCAAATTTAATCGTTTGAAAAAACAAGAATGTCTTTAGGTACTTAGTGCTTGGTAATATTAATGATGTAAACGAGCAATTCGTGGCATTTTGCAAATGTATCACTGATGCAAGATGATCATTGATTTGTTCAATACTAGTGCGGGAAAGTGCAATATTCGGAAAGGAAATGCATGCGGGAAAGTAGATGTTTTAGCACGGTCGGAGGAAAAAGATATTTTCTGGAGCCAAACAGGTGATCTTTTGAATTTGTTTAAAAAAACTGTTTTAAGAATTTCTTCCCAAAAGTTTGTTTAAAGGGGAAATTGTATAAGCATATGGTAGAGGCTCTGTACTGTAATCAAATCTGAACCATCTTTTCTTTCCTTTTAGTTTATACTTTATTCACCTTTGGTGGATATTAAAGGAGATAGTGTTCTAAAATTATTATCACGGTGAATTACAGGGCGTGAAATGCAATTTAGATTTCCCTGGTCGAGTATTTCGCCACTCTGTTACGCTTTATTTGTCCAACTTAAAAAGCTTAGAGTTTAGAGGATAAATAATTTCGAATTTTATTTCCTCACTTATTGGATTTTGGGAAATTTTTAATTTTTGAACAGAAATCCGCAATTGCACAGAATCAGAATTTTCTTTCATAGGGGAGTGGCCTCACAACATGGACTAAATAGGTAGTCCGTAACGGTAAAAATTAGTTTTCTTTGAAATAATAATTCCTGTCTTCTTCAGGTCTTTCTTCGGTCGGAACTTGTCGTCCGCATCAATCTCGATTATCGTCAGTTTCGATGATTTTTGTTGATTGGAATAGACACGGTAATTAATGCCCACGTGTTACTTATACAGAGTAGGGTAAACAGCTAGAAAACATAAATATATGCTATATGTAATTTTTTCTCCTTCTTCTATCTGTATTTTACTACACTTTTTTTGAACCAATTAAACCTGATATTCCTTAATTAATTACTGATGTTAATCGATGTTGTCGCACCATTTTTTGCGTTTGCGGAAATGTCTAATATAGCCCAGGAACCTAAGCTTTTCAATACGCAATTTTTACAGAATGGATCGATTTGCTTGAAAATTTAACAAGTAGTGGATAGTCCAAGGATCAAAATCTATATTATGCCTAAAGGCGCTTTTACCATGGGGGTGGAAGTTTTTTTATTATATTTTGGCCGCAAAAGTCGATAAAAACATTCATTTTAAGAAAAAATGTTCTATACATTTGTTTGATAAAATTAATAGTTTTCGATGTATTCGCTATCGAAAGTGTTTTAGTCTTATATCGAAAAAATCAATGTTTTTCGATATTATACTCATTTACGATTCACTCAATTTTTGCCGTATAAAAATTTTTTTAAACCAAGTTCTTGGGAATTAAATAACCTACAATTTCATATTTAAACATTTTTTCTATTCTGAAAAAATGTTCTATACATTTGTTTGATAAAATTAATAGTTTTCGATGTATTCGCTATCGAAAGTGTTTTAGTCTTATATCGAAAAAATCAATGTTTTTCGATATTATACTCATTTACGATTCACTCAATTTATGCCGTATAAAAATTTTTTTAAACCAAGTTCTTGGGAATTAAATAACCTACAATTTCATATTTAAACATTTTTTCTATTCTGAAGAAAATGGCATTTTTTTCCAAACTACAAAAATTCATTTTTCGCTTTTAACTCCAGTTTTTTAAAGACTAATCATTTTAAGTCGGTCAAACTTTTGGAATCTACTAATAATATATAAATAAAGAAGAATAAATAAGGGCAATGACTAAAAACACCGCCAACTTACATTATTATCCTTCCAATTGGATTTCTCTTTTTTTTTTCAAAAAAAGATATTGATTTTTTAACCGTAACTTTTTTATTTTTTATTGTAGAAAGTTTGGTAAAAAAGAATTTTGTAGGTTTTTACAAGCCCTATAAGTCTATTAATATTTAATCCTTTTTAAATCCTCAGTCGTAAAAAGAGCTGACTTTGAAAGGGTTGGTAAAGGTTGTTTTTGCATGTTTTTACAAGTTTTAATTGTCAATAGCTCACTCCGATAAATCCGAAAAATCGACCTAATAAATCTTGCATAATAAATTTGCAATCTAAATGTTTTTAAAAAAGTTCAAATTTTTTAAAATCTTTCTGAACAAAAAGTAGACCATTTATTAGAATTTGGCTAATTTTTTTACATATAAAGAGGTGCTCTACCTATCTAATACACTTTACAGAATTAAAATCAGATTATTTAAGGGGCCCCAGCAATGTTTTAAATTTATAAAAAAAATTTTGGCTTATAAACAAATAGCTTTGTTTAATAATAAAAAATTAATTTTTAGCAATGCAAATAATTAAAACCGGTATAATTTGACTTAAACTTTCAAATGCTGTCAGCAGAATTGCTATTTTATTTTTTAATCAAACGTTATTCGTGTTCAAAAATTGCAATTTCTCGATTTTTTGAAAGTTCCACCGCGTTTATCTCGAAAACTATGCATCCTACGAAAAAACTTGTAAAAACATTTTTTGCTTAGAATTACCCAAGAAATACAAAAAAATGTTTTGTTTTGCGAAAAATCGATTTTATGTAATTCCTCAAGTTCTTTGTTGTTCAAGAAATTCGTGTTCTACGGGTCAAAATACATAAAAAACTTGGGTAAGTCCATCTAAATAAAGGTGCCCGTAGCACCCCCTCCTGACCACAGCCCTAATTTGTTTATAAGCCAAAAAATTGTTTATAACTTTAAAACATTGCTGAGGCTGCTTAAATAATCCAATTTCAATTCTGTAAAGTGCATTAGATAGGTGGAGTACTTCTTTATAAAATATGTAAAAAAATTGACAAATCTTTGTATGTTCTAGTTTTTGTTGTTCAAAATTTTAAAAAATTTTAATTTTTTAAAAAAAGTTTAGATTGCAAAATTATTATGCAAAATCTAGTAAGTCAATTTTAATGAAATTTGGTAAACGATTTTAGCACATTACAAAAAATTTCTAAGCGAATTAGGAAGGTTCCAAGTGTAACCTAAGTGATGGAAAATCATTGAATAAGGACAGGCTTGTTTTGCCCCCTTATTTTATATTTATTGCTATTTTGAAGCAAGGGTGATAAATTAAGACCTTTTTAACCAATTGCATCTGATAGAAAATTTAATTAGCTTTGTTTTATTCCTACAGGACTTTGTTCTAAAATGAATAGTTTTTAAGTTATAAGCAAAAAAATAGAAAAAAAAAAGAAATTTTTTGAAATTTTTAAATATTTTATTTTTTTATTAATGTTCCGGGCATATTTGAGAAGGAGCATAAATCAATTATTATTAACGAAGTTATCACCTAACTTTATCCGCAAAAATCTGAATGCCACCTCTCACATTCACCTAAAAACAGATCCTTACTTGTCTAACATCAGTTACATTTATCTGATAAACTAAAATCGCTTGAAATAACTGTCTAGACAAACTGGAATGCTTGTTAGTTTTTAACTGAAATATTAGTGCAAATTAGATGGGGAAAGGCACGTTCTTTCCTCTTCTTTCTTTGCAAGACTGACACAACTCAAAATAGTACATTATTCTTCACTGGAAATGTTGTATTATCTTATTGTGTTTTTGAAAAAAGGTGGCATACCTATCTTAAAAGAGTACATTGTTCATAAAATAAAATATGATAACATTACCTACTTGTTTTTTAATACTGACATAACTCGAAAAGATTCAGTGTTCAACAAAAGAGTAGGTCCACATAGCACGATTCTTGGGAAGCAACTCAAATATTTTATATCAATATGGTGAAAAACGTCGAACCTGCTTTTCGAATAACAATAACGACACTTTTGCCATCTGACGGCCATAGTCATAAACTAACTTTATGACGTTATCGCAGAAAAAATATAAAATATTTGAATCTGGTCACTAACATGGCCCATTTTTCCTTTTTTGAGATATGACGGTCTTCGTTCTATGTAGAGATATGTATATTAAAAAATAAAGGCGACATATTAAGTAAAGAAACGATGAAAATAATATATGAAGCCATCAAACGATGAATATTGAAATCAAAATTGGCTGTCTTTTCCGATTTTTCATATTATATACAGGAATCAAGAAAAGGTTAGGAAGCTTTCAAATTGCCATCCTGTATTTAAAACATGACAGAGCCATACATCAATAAAATCACCCAAGATTAATTTTAGTTTATCTAAATACATCGCATTTGACAGATCTTTGAATATACATGACCCACTGGGTTTACCCTGTACCGCTTTAATTTCTACATCAGTTACATTTATCTGATAAACTAAAATCGCTTGAAATAACTGTCTAGACAAACTGGATGTTTGTTGGTTTTTAACTGAAGTATTAGTGCAAATTAGATGATGAAAGGCACGTTCTTTCGTATTCTTTCTTTACAAGACTGACACAACTCAAAATAATGCATTATTCTTCAAAGAAAGTATTGTATTATCAAAATAAGAAAATCTACGGTTTCGTTTTGATTAAAATCTGTCTTCCTCCATCCCCCGATAGCACTATTTCTGGGTCTACCTGTTGTCAAGGAGGCTCTAAGGAAGACAGATTTTCACCATTCCGACCGTAGATTGTCGATATAAATTAAAATAATTTATATCGCAGTATGGATAGAACGCCCTCTAACGGGGAATAAGCGAAATGAATTTCGACTCAATTCAAGCTTTCTGCTTAACCCAGGTATAACATACCAAAAGGCACCGCCAGGAAAACATTCCACTTTGCGGTTCAGAGAGCCCATATGAAACGAGTCTTTGTACTCTATGCAGAGTATGGCATTAACATTATTGTATTATCTTATTTTATCATTACATTTATCATTACATAAATTTATCATTATCATTACATATTGTATTATCTTATTGTGTTTTTGAGAAAATATGGCATACATATCTCAAAATAATACATTGTTCTTTAAATCAAATATAATAATACTTACTTGTTTTTTTAAATACTGACATAACTCAAAAATATTCAGTGTTCTACAAAAGAAGTACGTCTACATACATGATACCTGGAAAGCAACTGAAATATAGCAATATTGTTCAAAATGTCGAACCATCTTTTCGAATGGCAATAACGACACTTTTGCCATCTAACGACCATAGGCATAAACTAACTTTATGTCGTTATCACACAAAAAATATAGAATATTTGAAATCTGTTCACTAACATAGTCCATTTTTTACTTTTTTGAGATATGACGGTCTTCTTTCAAGGTAGAGATAGGGTATATTAAAAAATAAAGCCGATTTATTAAATGAAAATAATATATGAACCCATGAAACGATGAATATTGAAGACAAAATTGACTTGCCTTTCCGATTTTTCATATTATACAGGGTGTCCAGAAACTCTACCGACAAACGAAGACAGGAGTTTCCTCAGATAAAGGACATCGCACACATCTTATGGAAAATATAATGTCACTCAAATTCAATAAAATTTATACCAATAGATTCGTTTTAAATTAACGATCAAATCTTATCATTGCGCCAACTCTCTATTTTCAAAAATAAGAGAAGAAATTGATATAAATAAATCTGAAATCAAATGGGTAGGTACATAAGTTAGAGAGAGAAAAAATATTTTAAAATACCCAGATTTTCGGTACTCCATAAATCAGCGGATTAGTTTCACTAATCCGCTTAGGCCCAGCGGGATTTAAGCTGTTATGAATAGCACTCAGAGCAATAATGATTGTAAACTAACATTTTATGGACTCCAAAAATGTGATTTCGATAAACTTTAATTGCAATTTGCGCCGTAATTAATCATAATTAAGAGTTGGCGCAATGATAAGAATTGATCGTTATATTAAAACGAATCTAATCGTATAAATTTTATTGAATTTGAGTGACATTATATTTTCCATAAGATGTGTGCGATGTCCTTTAAGATGTTTTAACCCAATTCTTCTAGTCCGAAAATGTTTCCTAAGGGAGCTAGAGCTCTTTGAAGATGGCGTCTTGTAATTAGTTTTTCTTAAATAACTCCAGAGCGCTTTTATTTAGAAAAATGAAAATTGGTACACATATTTATCTTCCAGAGACAAATCGATTACATTTATTGTGAATTTCTAGTACCGGTCATAGGCGTCCGTTTTGGGTATGGCAACGGATATTTTATCGCATAACTTTTATGTCTTTAACTTTCAAGCATTTTTGGCACTGTATTATTAAATTATGAGGTATACTAGTACTAAAAGGTAATCTTGCTTTAAGTCGATAGAACACACCGTTTTCTAGAAAAATCGATTTGAAAATTTTTCGTTTATTGAATTTCCAAAAAAAAATTCAAAAAAAAACATTTAGAAAAACGAAAACTGGTACGTTTATTTATATTCCAGAGATAAATCGATTTCATTAATTGCGAATTTCTAGTACTGGTCATATGCGTCCGTTCTGGGTAGGTCAAGGGTTATTTTATCCCATAACTTTTTTGTCTTTAATGTTTAAGAATTTTTGACTTTAGATTATTAAATTATGAGGGATTCTAGTACTAAAAGTTACTCTTGCTATAAGTTGGTAAAATACACCGTTTTTTTTGAAAATTTTTCTCAATTTTTTTCAAATTCAAAAAACGAAAAATTTTCAAATCGATTTTTCTAGAAAACATTGTGTCCAACCGACTTAAATCAAGAGTACCTTTTAGTACTAGAATATCTCACAATCTAATAATCCAGTATCAAAAATGCTGAAAAGTTAAAGGCAAAAAAGTTATGCGATAAAATAACCGTTGCCCTACCCAAAACGGACGCCATTGACCGGTACTAGAAATTCACAATGGATGAAATCGATTTATCTCTGGAAGATAAATATGCGTACCAATTTTTGTTTTTCTAAATAGAAGCGCTCTGGAAGTATTTAAGAAAAACTAATTACAAGACGCCATCTTCAAAGAGCTCTAGCTCTCCTAGAAAGGATTTTCGGACTAGATGAATTGTGTTAAAATTATATGAGGAATCTCCTGTCTTCGTTTGTCGGTAGAGTTTCTGGACACCCTGTATACTAGACATGAATCAAGAAAAAGTTAGGAAGCTTTCAAATTGCCATCCTGTATTTAAAACATGACATACATCAATAAAATCAGAAGATTAATTTTAGTTTATCTGAATACATCCCATTTGACAGATCTTAATGAATATACATGACCCACTGGGTTTACCCTGTACTGCTTTAATTTCTACATCAGTTACATTTATCTGATAAACTAAAATCGCTTGAAATAACTGTCTAGACAAACTGGAATGCTTGTTAGTTTTTAACTGAAATATTAGTTTAAACATTGAATTGACTTGAATGCAGATTAGAAGACGAAAGGCACGTTCTTTCCTGAAGAGAAATCTAGTGCAGAGCATGTCGTTGTATTTAAGTCAATTACAACCTTTAGTTAACTTAACTGATTTTATGCTACACTTTCGAGGAATTCTAAACCGATTTGGTTTATATCTATCGAATTTCTCAAAATTAACAAGTAAATATTTTATATACCAGAAAACTTAACTTAAAGAAATGTGGAAGCGATACATAAACACAAATGAAGAGCAAGACAGAGACGAATACAGAAGACAGAGAAATATAGTGAAAGAACTAGTAAAAGATGCGAAGAAGAAGAGCTGGAAGGAATTCGGTGAAAAATTGAACGAAGGTTTTGGGAATAACAATAAACAGTTTTGGAATAAAATAAGAAGCATGCAAGGAACAAAAAGGAAACAAATAAGAGGAATTAGAAATGAGCGAAATGAATTAAAAACAAACATACAAGACATACTAACCATATGGAATAATCACTATAAAGAAAAATTCGAGGCAAGCAACCAACAAAATGAGGAGAGAGGACAGCAGGCAAGAGAAGAGGATAGGGATAATCGAGTAGACGAAATTCATATCAAAGATATTGAAGAAGGATTGGCAAGAATAAAGACTGGAAAAGCGGGAGGTGCCGATCACATAGATCCGGAGATGATGAAGTACGTGGGAGAACGAGGCAAGCTTTGGCTACTGGAAATAATGAGGGAAGCATGGAGAACAGAAAAGATACCGAAATACTGGGAAGAAAATTTATTGATACCAATACACAAGATAGGAGACGAAGCGGAATGTGATAACTATAGCTTATCATCAGTGGCATATAAAGTCTACACCGGGATAATAGAAAGGAAGCTCAGGAAAGAACTGGAAGGAAAACTAGAAGAAGAACAAGCGGCTTTTAGGAAGGAAAGAGGAACTACAGATATAATATACATACTGAGAAATATAATTGAAAGAAAAAACGAAATAGGAGAAGACTTATATATTACGTTTATAGATATTAAAGCTGCTTTTGATTCTATAAATAGAGAAGTAATATGGTCAGTAATGGAAGATCTGCAAATCCCGCAAAAGATAGTAAGCGTGGTAAAAAGTACATATAGAAACGTACTTGCTAAAGTACAAATAAATGGAAACATATCGCCAGTAATAAACCTAAGGAGAGGAACAAAACAAGGGGACAGTCTCAGCCCAGTTTTGTTTATATTAGTAATGGATAGAGTAATGAAGAGCGCTAAAACAAGGTCAAGGCAATTACAGTCAACAATAGGGTAGAGGAATTTAGTACCAGTGAGAATGGAGGGATTACTATATGCAGATGACTTAGTCATAATAGCAGACAATAAAGAGAAAATGCAAAAATTAGTCGATATCTGGGTGAAGGAAATAGAAAATTTGAAAATGGAGGTAAATGTAAAGAAAACGAAGACCATGATAGTAACCCAAAAGAAAAGGGAAGAAATAAACCAAACGATATTTAGGTGCAAAAACGAAATAATAGAAGCAGTCTCGACGTTTGAATACCTTGGAGTAATAATATCAGAGGATGGAAAGATAGATCAAGAAATCTCATACAGAGCGAAAGAAGCAAATAAGATCTACTATGCACTAAATAAAACAATATTTGGAAAGGAAGAAATAGATAAAGAAATAAAACTGAAGGTATACAACGCAATCTCTGTACCAACTTTATTACATGCAAGTGAGACATGGGTAAACAATGCAAAAATAGACAGTACAATAAACGCAGCGGAGATGAAGCAGCTAAGAAAAATAGCAGGAAAAACGAAATTGGACAGAATAGGAAATGAAGATATTAGACAAAGACTGAAACAGGAATGGATAATAACCAAGATACAAAAAAGAAAAGTAAAATGGTATGGACACATTAACAGAATGGACCAGGGAAGACTACCAAAGCAGGTGATGGAATCAAAAAGATATGGTAAAAGAAGGAAAGGGAGGCCAAGGAAGAGATGGATCGATCAGATTATAGAAATTGGACAGGAAAAAGGAAAAACACATCAACAAATGAAAGAGTTAGCAAAGGACCGCAAGAAATGGAAGATATGGATAGAGGATGAATAAAACCTCCGACGCCCCTGAGAGGCATAAGTGTGTGTGTGTGTGTGAAAAAATGGCTTGGATGCGAGTCCGTTAGCCACAGATTTTTATTTTATTTTTACCTCAATTTATTAGTTTTGTTATATTTATACGTATTTCACTTAAATGATTATATTTGTTTCTTTCAAGTAGTTTATGAGTAATTTAAATATTTCCATTTTATGACAACTTAGTAGATATTCTATACTAATTGGAAAATGAACTTGTGTTTGTCGTAAATTGTAATATAATTGATTTATATATCTCTCGTTAATTTTGCATTCCAAGAAAATATGGTTTAAATCTCTAATCGAAACATTATCACAAAAACATACTGATGAATTAATTATTCCTAATTTGTGCAGATGTGCCTCATATTTCCCGTGTCGAGTTTTTAATCTGACGATAGTAGAAATATCTTGCTTTGGCAGGTTATATTTAAATATGTATTCAGGTGGCGGAGGAAGTTCTTGATGTAAAGAAAAATATAAATTTTTTGACATGCTTGTAATATTTTTCCATTCTTTTTTCCATATTTTATTTATTTTAACTTTGACGTCATTTATTGCATCTGTCGATAAGATGTGAGTTAGTATCTCACCTTTTTTTATTGCATCTTTGGCCAACTCATCCAACACTGAGAGGCATAAGGAGTTTCGAGAAAGAAGAAGAAGAAGAAAACTTAAATTCCAGAAACTCTACCGACAAACATAGACGAGATTCCTCAGATAATTTAAGACAATTTAACCCAATTCACCTAGTCCGAAAATACTTCCTAAGGGAGCTAGAGCTCTTTGAAGATAACGTCTTGTACTTGTCTAGTAATTAGGTTTTCTTAAATAACTTCAGAACGCTTCTATTGAGAAAAACGAAAATTGGTACACATATTTATCTTCCAGAGATAAATCGATTTCATGCATTGCGAATTTCTAGTACAGGTCATAGGCGTCCGATTTGGGTAGGGCAACCGTTATTTTATCGCATAACTTTTTTATCTTTAATTTTTAAGCATTTCTGACTCTGGATTAATAAATTGTGCGGTATTCTACAACTAAAAGGTACTCTTGTTTTAAGTCGATAGGATACACCGGTTTTTAGAAAAATCGATTTGAAAATTTTTCTTTTTTTGAATTTCAAAAAAAAATTCAAAAAAAACTATTTAGAAATCCGAAAACTGGTACGTTCATTTATCTTTCAGAGATGAATCGATTTCATTAATTGCGAATTCCTAGTATGTGTCATATGCGTCCGATTTGGGTAGGTCAACGGTTCTTTTATGGCATAACATTTTTGTCTTTAATTTTTAAGCATTTTTGACTCTAGATTATTAAGTTATGAGGTATTCTAGTACTAAAAGTTACTCTTGCTTTAAGTTGGTAAAATACACCGTTCTTTTTGAAAAATTGTACCTTATGTCCTACTGACTTAAAGAAAGAGTACCTTTTGGTACTAGAATACCTTACAATTTAATAATCCAGTGTCAAAAATGCTTAAAAGTTAAAGACAAAAAAGGTATGTGGTAAAATAACCGTTGCCCTACCCAAAACGGACCCCTATGATTGGTACTAGAAATTCGCAATGGATGGAATCGATTTATCTCTGGAAGATAAATATACCCACCGATTTTCGTTTTTCTAAATTGAAGCGTAGTGGAGGTATTTAAGAAAAACTAATTACAAGAAGCCATTTTCAAAGAGCTCTAGCTCTCTTAGGAAGCATTTTAGGACTAGCTAAATTGTCTTAAAATTATCTGAATAATCTTCTGTCTTCGTTTGTCGGTAAAATTTCTAGACACCCTGTATAGTTATAAAAAGTACATTATAGTGAGGTAATCAAGATTCTAAGGGTTTTGCGAATCTCTTAGATCTCTTATAGCTTCCAGCTGATTTTCACATATTATAATTTTTGATATTCAATCATTTAATATTTGACGAATAGCTTCAAGTTTGAATAAAGTATTGTTTCTTGCCACATATTCCTTCATTTTTACCAATATTAGTTCAATGCTGTTAAGTTCGCAATCTTACTCCACCTGCATTTCAATCAGGTAGCTGTAGTTACTACTTTTATTAAGTTATTAAGTTTTTTTATAATAAAATACCGTCACTATATTTCCCTGACCTTTTTGCTTCCCATACTTATCACAAATCGAACATGTATGGGATATAATAAGTATCCAACTGAGTCGTTTCCTACAGCCACCAAAGAACCTACCTGATTTTTGTTACTGAACTCACGAAGCGTGAATTATTCAAAATCATTCAAAATATCAAAAATTATTTATGTCGAGCATGTCTACTCGTAGAAGAGTTCTACCACCAAATACGAATTTTGATATATTAATTTGGGTGGGTGGCTAAACACTGAAAACATCTCATTGGCGAGTAATTCGCTGTTCAGCACTGACATTACCAGCATTATCAAATGACTTTTCCCTCTGTGGCTCAGTGGTAAGAGCGCCTAACCTTTGGATCGAAAGTTCCGAATGGTAGTGAGTTCGAATCTCACCAGGGTCAGAGATTTTTCATTTATTTATATTTATATAAATTAATAAATGAAAATAGTTTCTGTCCTTGTGGGATCGGTACTCACCGGAGGGACCGCAGACATTCGGATACAATTAGCGTCTCTTTGCAAAGACAATGACGTCGACTTTGCAAAGTAACAAGACACTTACTCAACACACACACACTACACATTACTCCCTTGATTTAGTGATAAGTTATACAATTACGTGGCTAAAGGTTCTAGTTCTAAACCAAGGCCAGAATCAGAGAAAAAAAATTGCGAACTCAACACTTCTCATCCCTGGAGTTACGTTTAAAACTTAAAAAATAAAATAAACTCGTAATGTGTGGAAAGTGCGTTAAAATTTGGGTTAATAGCATGCAAAAATATTGATAGAGGTATTTTCAAAAGTAATAAATTAAAGTAATTAAAAACATTTATTTTTTCTTATCTGTCTCAAAATTTAAGTAGCAATATCTCATATTGTGAAATATTTGCATCCGTGTGTATGTTTTTTTATACGATAGAAAAATAAATATTTCTAGTTATAAAACAAATCATAATTTAAAAAAATATTTTACCCTATGAGTATAATTAATAATCATCGGTTTTTTACTTTTTCACAACAGGAAATCCTACTCATAAAAAACGTAGTAGCAATAGAAGGGATTTTCCTTATTACAACGTTTTTATCAAAATTAAAGGAAAAATACATTTTCATAACTTTTATATTTTTATTTATTGAACAAACTCGATTATTACTATTTATAATAGATAAATATAGTATGTATAAAATTTGGTCGTTAGGGCTAGTAAGAAGTCTTGAAAGTGAAGTTGGGTTCCCAGTGAAGATCCCAATTGGGTTCCCGTTCGAAGTGATGCCCAGTTCGTATAAAAACTCATGTCCATGAACCTAGCAGAGCAAGGTTAGCAGAATGGAATCAGACCAAGTGCATAATTAGGTGCTAATTAGGTGCTAATTTAGTACCCCAATCGCGAATTTAGTGCTCCTTTTTTTAAAAAATTATGACGTGTTCTGCCAGGTACATATGAACTCAGCAGAGCACAACCATAAAAAACATCAAATCGAAAAGTGACCAAGCTTATAATTAAGTACTAATTAGGTGCTAATTTAGTACCCCAATCGCGAATTTAGTGCTCCTTTATTTTTTAAGTTATGACATGTTCTGCCAGGTACATATGAACTCAGCAGAGCACAACCATAAAAAACATCAAATCGAAAAGTGACCAAGCTTATAATTAAGTACTAATTAGGTGCTAATTTAGTACCCCAATCGCGAATTTAGTGCTCCTTTTTTTAAATTATGACGTGTTCTGCCAGGTACATATGAACTCAGCAGAGCACAACCATAAAAAACATCAAATCGAAAAGTGACCAAGCTTATAATTAAGTACTAATTAGGTGCTAATTTAGTACCCCAAACGTGAATTTAGTGCTCCTTTTTTTTTAATTATGACGTGTTCTGCCAGGTACATATGAACTCAGCAGAGCACAACCATAAAAAACATCAAATCGAAAAGTGACCAAGCTTATAATTAAGTACTAATTAGGTGCTAATTTAGTACTCCAATCGCGAATTTAGTGCTCCTTTTTTTTTAAATTATGACGTGTTCTGCCAGGTACATATGAACTCAGCAGAGCACAACCATAAAAAACATCAAATCGAAAAGTGACCAAGCTTATAATTAAGTACTAATTAGGTGCTAATTTAGTACCACAATCGCGAATTTAGTGCTCCTTTATTTTTTAAGTTATGACATGTTCTGCCAGGTACATATGAACTCAGCAGAGCACAACCATAAAAAACATCAAATCGAAAAGTGACCAAGCTTATAATTAAGCACTAATTAGGTGCTAATTTAGTACCCCAAACGTGAATTTAGAGCTCCTTTTGTTTCTTGCTTTTATACCGTCATATGTACAGTTTTGTAGTGCGGTTATCGAGATACACTACATTATGTCTACTCCACCTAATTAGCACTCAAATGTGAGATAGGCCAGCAACTGTATTGATGATTTTTTCAACGGCTTGACTTTGTACTGACCTCGCATAAACTTGAATGCAGTACGCGCCAAAATTTGGAAAAAAACTGAGCATGAAATTCGTTATTAGGGCACTTAATTAGCACCTAATTAGCACCTAAATTTAAGATAGGTATGTTTGGACTTTTTTGATTTTTTGAGGTAGTACTCTAATGACTTCATATGTACCCGACAGAACATGGCTTAAAGGAAAGAAAAAATGGAGCATTTAATTCGCGATTGGGGTACTAAATTAGCACCTAATTAGTACTTAATTATAAGGTTGGTCATTTTTCGATTTGACGTTTATTAAAGTTGTACTCTGCTGAGTACATATTATGTACCTGGCAGAACGCGTCATAATTTAAAAAAAAAGAAGCACTAAATTCGCGATTGGGGTACTAAATTAGCACCTAATTAGTACTTAATTATAAGCTTGGTCACTTTTCGATTTGATGTTTTTTATGGTTGTGCTCTGCTGAGCTCATATGTACCTGGCAGAACACGTCATAATTTAAAAAAAAGGAGCACTAAATTCACGTTTGGGGTACTAAATTAGCACCTAATTAGTACTTAATTATAAGCTTGGTCACTTTTCGATTTGATGTTTTTTATGGTTGTGCTCTGCTGAGTTCATATGTACCTGGCAGAACATGTCATAACTTAAAAAATAAAGGAGCACTAAATTCGCGATTGGGGTACTAAATTAGCACCTAATTAGTACTTAATTATAAGCTTGGTCACTTTTCGATTTGATGTTTTTTATGGTTGTGCTCTGCTGAGTTCATATGTACCTGGCAGAACACGTCATAATTTAAAAAAAAAGGAGCACTAAATTCGCGACTGGGGTACTAAATTAGCACCTAATTAGTACTTAATTATAAGCTTGGTCACTTTTCGATTTGATGTTTTTTATGGTTGTGCTCTGCTGAGTTCATATGTACCTGGCAGAACACTTCATAATTAAAAAAAAAGGAGCACTAAATTCGCGATTGGGGTACTTAATTAGCACCTAATTAGCACCTAATTATGCACTTGGTCTGATTCCATTCTGCTAACCTTGCTCTGCTAGGTTCATGGACATTAAAAACTCCGAGAAAATCCCACTGTTGCTAGCAATTAAATTATGTGGTTCTAGAAGCAAAACTCAGCTTTGTCAGCACCATAAGAAGCAAAGAACAAAAATTCGCATCTGGCACCAACTGTATCCAAAATGTATATTGATCATATTTATTTTCACCTTCCAGTTCTCGATTAAAAGCATCGTTTAATTCAAGAGTTGACGATGGCATTCATACATCGTGGCACAAGACGTCGCTCATGATTTCAGTCAAAGCAAAGCTTGCTTTTCCATGACCTCATTCATCTCTAGATTAGAATTCATTGAATCCTGACACGTCTTTCTGCACGTCTTTCTCCACATCATAGAGCCATCTTAGGAAGTCGTATTCTTCTTTTACTTCCTGCCACTGTTTGCTTAAATTTATTTGGTATCTTTTCTTCATTTATATTAAATTAACCCATGTAGTCTGAATGTCTTCTTAATGCAAGAAGCATAAACACCTAACCAATCACCTAATTAAAAGAATTATAGACCAGAACATCCCACTCCCTGTAAATATTCTCTTTATTCTGTCACTAAATAAAAAGAAAATTTTTGATTGTTTGGTATCTTTCTTGTCGGATAGTAAAATATTATTGTAATTAGTTATAGGTATTTGTAAAATATGTTGAAAATTTTTTTTTAAATTGATAAAAAAAACAATAAAAAATATGAAACAAAAAAAATTACAAAAAAAATATAATAAAAAAAATTTAAAGAAAAAAAATCACTAAGAGGATTTAAACCTCCGAGGGGTTGAACCGGGTTGACATCTTATCGTAGTGACAAAAAAAAACAAAACAAAAAAGATATACCAAAAAGAATGCATTTATTTTAAATATTAACATTAATAATTTTATTTGTAAAATGTATACACTATGTGTTCTTGATAAACATTAAGTATAATATATTTATAATATTTATTAACATAGTATGTACATTAGCTGTAATAAGTAGGTATAATAAGTAAAAAATTGTAATAATATTATAATAACCATGTTTCACTAATTGGCAATATTTACTTTTGATTGAGACTGGCTGAATGACTATAGTCCAAGCCAAAAAAAAATACCCATGTAGTCCTGTCGCCCGGGGGGGGGGGGGGGTACAACGGCCTTCTTTATTCAGATGGACTTACCCAAGTTTTTTTATGTATTTTGACCCGTAGAACACGAATTTTTTGGGTAACACTTGATCCGGATGTCGATAAGATTGTGATAAACAAAGAACTTGAGGAATTACATAACAGCGATTTTTTGCAAAACAAAACAATTTTTTGTATTTTTTGGGTCATTCTAAGCAAAAAATGTTCTTATAAGTTTTTTCGTAGGATGCATAGTTTTCGAGATATACGCGGTTGAACTTTAAAAAAATCGAAAAATTGCAATTTTTGAACCCGAATAACTTTTGATTAAAAAAGAAAATAGCAATTCTGCTTACAGCATTTGAAAGTTCAAGTCAAATTATATCGGTTTTGATTATTTGCATTGCTAAAAATTAATTTTTTTTACTGTTAAACAAAGCTATAAACACATAGCGTTTGAGTGATGTGTTCAATGATTTCTCATTTAACCTTTAACTACACGCGCTGGCGTATTTTGTACGCCATATATAAGAATTCTACTGCAAATATATTTAAAAAATTAATTTTCGACCTTGTTTATCTCTCTAACCTATCACTGGAATGTGATTTACAATTTGGTTTTAGTTTCGTTATAATCGGCGTTCTGGGAAGATCGTAATTTACAGTTTATTATTTGTTGTTTCCGGTGGTGGATAATATACGCCACGATTATATTAATATAAGTCGTAATATAAGTACATATTTCAATTGTTTTTTAGTCATTATGGCACAAAACATATATTTTTCTTTACAAACAATACTTTTTCTTCTGAAAAAAATCACATTTCAAAAAATTTTTTATTACTAATTTTATTTATCATGGAATCCAGTTATTCCATGATTCTAGTTATAAATCCCAATTGGCTTACTGAGAAGGAACTCCAAGTATTTACTGATGCCGAATAAGGTTTATAACAAACAACTAAGTGTATTTTCTTGTGGCGTATAAAGTACGCCACGCGTGTAGTTATGTTATAACTTGATGCGCGGGTAGTTAAAGGTTAAAATCGAACGAGTAGGTAGAGTAGATACAAGTGCTAGCGACGCAATTTCTACGTGGCATGCGTTAAAACGCATATATTGTCCACGGGAAACCCTATGTATTTATAGCTTTGTTTAACAATAAAATAATAAATTTTTAGCAGTGCTTTAAATTTCAACCGCGTTTATCTCGAAAACTACGCATCCTACGAAAAAACTTGTAAGAACATTTTTTTTGCTTAGAATGACCCAAAAAATACAAAATAATGTTTTGTTTTGCAAGAAATCGCTGTTATGTAATTCCTCAAGTTCTTTGTTTATAACAATCTTATCGACATCCGGATCAACTGTTACCCAAAAAATTCGTGTTCTACGGATCAAAATACATAAAACAAACTTGGGTAAGTCCATCTGAATAAAGAAGGCCGTTGTACCCCCGGCGACAGGACTAATAGGCCTAAAGTTCTGTTATAATAATAGTCAAAAAATAAATAGTAAAGTAATTGTCCGTCTAATCTTTATAAATCTATCTGCAAGTACAGATATGCATAAAATTATTCATTCTATAAATTTCTCAAAGGTCACCACGTGTTTTTAAATATTTTACTACTTTTAAGGCAAAAGCAAGAAATCAAACCCTTTGTAGATTACCATGCCGGTTATTACCGATAAGTTCATTACCAGTACTAATTATTTTAGCACATAAACACTATTAACAGACGAAAGGACAAGGAAAAACTAAATGAACAATCACCAAACTAATTACCTATAGAAAAAAGAAGATAAACTGGCAAATGTTAATGCAATATTAAAGATATGCTAAGAAATGCATCTGTTTATATCGTGGTACATCACATGACGATATTTATTTCACTGACAGTAGGTACCGACGTTTTCTAGCGTAGGGTCTTTAAATAAGCGTTTCCATTGCCTAAATGAAAATGGGCTATGGCGTCGAAGATACAACTTTGAACTATATCAGTTATACGCCGATCCAGATATTGTGAAATTCGTTAAAGTGTAGAAACTTAGATGGGCTGGACCCATTGCTAGGATGTCAGATAACCAGTACACGAAGAGATTGACATTTTCAAAACCGGAGAACACAAGAAGTAGAGAACGACCACAAAGAAGATGGATTGATGATGTGGAAGAAGAATTAAAGATTCTAAGAGTCTTTCTAAGATTCTAAGAGAGGAGTGGCGATTTCTTTGCGAGCAGGCCAAGATCCAAAACGGATTATTCAACTACTTTTGATGATGATGCGTTTTTATGATCTATGCCACGAGGTACCCCAGATTAAACAAAAACATATGTTTTCATTGATTTGAATCGGAGATATTGCAACTTTTATAAATTTGAAGGTCTGAGTTTGAAATAGTAAAATCACTTCATTAAGTTTTTAAATCCTTTATTTTTGGAGCATATTTTTTTGGTCAAAATTTGTTTATAAACAAAACCCCGGTGACATTCTGAAAACAAAGGCTAACTCGGGTTCTAAAGGTCGTAGGACATTGTATATTTTCAATATTCATATAGAAGTTTTTTTTGACATCCATTTTATTTCAATCTATTTTATACAAAATAATAAACAATAGATATGAGTGTTAAGAAAGTGATATAGTCAGTATTCACCCAGTGGTGAATACCTAAAAGAGTACAATAATAATTGAATTAATACAGTTATTAATAATTAATGGAATTAATTTGAATAGTACAATAGTAATAAGTTGGAATGATTAGTTAGTGTTGAGGTCAAGAGTGTCTGTTCTTTTTAGTCTTCCGTTTTGTAGAGGTGTCAGGAGATTGGTGACCAATATGTTTGGGTGAACCTGTAGTCTATTGTGGTACTTGGAGCACAGAGAAATAATTTCTTCTTTGACGGTTTGGGCTTGGAGATACCTATGTATATTATCGTTGGAAATGTACCAAGGAGCTTGGCACAGTTGCCTTATAACTTTTGATTGAAAGCGCTTTATCTTGAGTAAAGTTTCACTGGCAGTTCCCCAGATTTGGATGCCATATTATGTCCAGATGGGTTTCAGTACACATTTGTAGATCAGCAGTTTATTGTTTAGACTTAGGCATGTTTTTTGATTCATGAACCAGTATCGGCAGATCACGAGAAATTATAATCTTGGGGGACCTAAACAGTAGAACAGGCAAGAAACAGCACAATAAAGTCATAGGCCAATATGGTGAAGAAGCTATAAATGACAATGGTACTAGGCTAATAGCCTTATGCGAGCAAAATGATATGAAAATCACAAACGGATTCTTCCAACACCGAGATATCCATAAATATACATGGACACAAAATACCCGAGGGCTGAAATCAATCATAGACTATACAATCATAAGACAAAAGACTAAATTGATTGTACAGGATGTGCGGGTATATAGAGGAGCCACTTGCGGCAGTGACCACCATCTATTAAAAACAAAGCTCACAATAGGAATAGATAGAGCAAGAGATTTAAAAGAAGCTGCAGCGGAAATAGAAAAATTAACAGAAAAGAAATACAACCTAAACAGCTTAGAACAAGAAAGCGTGAGGGATTTATACAGGAGTAGATTAGATAAAAAGTTAGAAACCATGCAATTTACCAGCAATGAAGAGCATTATCATTATATAAAAACATGTCTTCAGGAAGCAGCAACAGAGGCCCTCGGACTCCAAATAAAAAACCACAGAAAAACTCCGTATTGGTGGGACGAAGAAATAGAACAAGAGATTAAAAATAAAAGAGAGAAGTATAAAAAATTTCTGAACACAAGGACCGACGCCGATAAGGTAGAATACAAGAGGGTCCAAGCTAAAGTGCGAAAAATGATATGCCAAAAGAAGAATGAGGCTTGGGAGCAAAAGTGTAACATGATTAATACACATTTAGGAGGACGGAGAAGTACAGAAAGTTGGAAAGTATTAAAATCGCTACGACAGGAAAAGAAAAGAGATATAATATCAGCAATCACACCGGATCAATGGGATGAATATTTTGAAAAACTCCTAAATGAGGAGAGAGCGGAATTTTTAAATAACAGTGATACCAGCAATGTAAATATCTTAGTCTCACCATTACGGGTAACAACAAAAGAAGTAGAAGAAGTATGTAAGTTTTTAAAAAATAACAAAGCACCAGGACCAGGGAACATACCAGCTGAACTAATAAAATATGGCACAACAAAATTATATGAAAACCTGGCTAAACTCTTTCAAAGATGCATCAACGGAGCGGAAATCCCAG
The DNA here is from genome assembly GCF_917563875.1 of Diabrotica virgifera virgifera. Classification (NCBI taxonomy): domain Eukaryota; kingdom Metazoa; phylum Arthropoda; class Insecta; order Coleoptera; family Chrysomelidae; genus Diabrotica; species Diabrotica virgifera. The sequence goes on from NC_065448.1 coordinate 20,934,233, forward strand.
AAGAATGGAAGACATCATGGATATCCACCATACATAAAAAAGGCAGACGGGATCAATGTGACAACTACAGAGGCATCGCTGTAACGAACTCGATCAGCCGAATATACGGAAAACTGATTAAAAATAAAATCGAAAACGAATATAAAGATATAGAAGCTGAAGAACAGGCAGGATTCAGGGCAGGGAGATCAACGGTTGACCATCTGTTTTGTATTACACAGATTATTGAGAAGAAACTGGCCGTCAACCAGGAGGTGCATCTGTTATATGTGGACTTAAGAAAAGCGTATGATAGCATCCCACAAAACAAACTATGGGAAGCATTAGAGAAAACCAATATAAGCGCAAATTTAATAACAGCGACGAAACAATTGTTTACCAAAACTGCATCAAGGGTGAAAGTTGGAAGCAGGCTATCGAGAGGATTCCAAATTAGCAAAGGCCTAAAACAAGGGTGCTGCCTTTCACCGACATTATTTAAGATCTACCTCGAACAAACTCTAAAACTTTGGAAACGCAAATGCAAAAACATGGGATTACCGATCAGCAACAATACAATATACACTTTGTCATTTGCAGACGACCAACTTGTACTAGCGCAAGACTACGATGATATAGAATATATGACAAGGAAATTAATAGAGGAGTACAAAAAAGGTGGTTTGGAAATAAACATAAAGAAGACCGAATATATGTGTATCGGTGGGACACAGCAGGACCTTACACTGGGGAATGGCGAAATTATTAAACATTGCGACGCATATAAATACCTTGGTATGACCATCACACAAGAAGGAAGCGTAGACCGGACGATAGAAGAAAGAAACAACCAGGGAAGAAAAGCAATTACCCTTCTCAATAGCATCCTCTGGGACCAGTCAATATCAAACAACAACAAACATAGAATATACAATACAATTGTTAAGAGCATAATCACTTACAGCAGTGAAGTATGGCAAATAAAAGAAAGATACAAGAGAAAACTTGAAGCAACAGAAATGGATTTCTGGAGGCGCTCAGCAGGAAAATCAAGATTAGAAAGGGTAACCAACAAGAGAATTAGGGAAACAATGAATGTGAAACACACAATAGTAGATGACATTAGTACCAAACAGCTTAGATGGTATGGACACGTACAAAGAATGTCCGAAGAACGACTCCCGAAACAAATCCTAACGTGGACCCCTCATGGTAGACGAAAAAGAGGAAGACCCCGCCTGAGTTGGAGAGAAGGCATAAATCGAGAAATGAGAGAAAGAGAATTGGATGAAGACCTTTGGATGGACCGAAGTGAATGGCGACTAGGCATCGGAAGACGTAGGAGAACGTTTTAAAACCGATATATATATATATATATATATATATATATATATATATATATATATATATGTTGATGTGATCTTGATTATTGATATGAGATAATATTCTTATATGTCACTTAATTTAATCAATGTATTAATACTAATCCAATTAATTAACCAGATCACATATCAATATGTTTTCAATCTCAGGGCGAATTATAAATTAATTACTTACTTTCGTGGATTCTAAATATTTCTTAATGGTTCCTAATCGGGATAGAAAAGAAAAGAGTAATAAAAATACACATATGGGTTACAATTATAATCAAAATATTTTTTATTTTATTAAAAAAGGCAATCAATGCTTAATATTTGCTATTTCTTATTATTCTTAAACATAACATTTACAAATGGGAATCTTATTTCCTTTTGGTTTTCAATTGAAAGTTTTTATTAACATTTAACTATTAGGAGTTATTAGGAACAACTCTATTTAAGTTTGATGAAGCTTTTCTGATATTATTGATTATGTTATTCAATTTTTTATGTGGAATTTAATACGAAAACCCATACATTCATGTCCAAACAAATGAGACTGACCTTTTCCTGGTGAACTGAAAATGTCCTCACACAAGACCCTTTCCTGCTATCCTTGGCTGCGATCAAACCTCGTCCTGGCTTCCAGTGATGTTCTCCTTTGAAAAACTAGCTCGAATAGCTCTCGTTCCTGCTTTTGTCGTGATGCTGTGTTCTACCTTTTTCGAAACTGCTATCAGCTACCGGGACACTCTGGGCTCAAGGAGGTTCTTTTACTCTCGACCTGGCCTACTTCTCGTTCCACGATAAATACTCCACACTCACGGAACTACACCGGCTTTCTCACTCCTCGAACACTACCGTCTACTACTCGACTTCACTTCTCGACAGCTCAAAACATTCTGCCTCTATTTGTCATTCATTCCCCTACTTTCTAAATATCCCTTCCAGATTCACAAATCAAAATTCCACCACCAACTCTCATTCGCAGTATTCCTCAAAACCAATTTTTAAACTTTCTAAATATGCTTAATGGATTTCAAAGAAAATAGTTAATTCCCATTCTAAAATTACTTTCTACTATATACAAATTTTAATGACCTATTCTCTATTTCCACTTAGTCTTATTTAGCATCGGCTAATGATCGATCCTTCCGCGAACAAACATAATTACCTATTATCGATTTCACTTGAGTCTTATTTAATCACTTCTTAAAATTAAATATAACAATTTGTTGTATACAGGTTGTTCTAAATTTATATGCCCGTGGTTGAGAAAATTGAAAATATTTTATATTAAATTGAATTTTGTCTATAATTATCAAATTTTAATTTTCATATCAAATAGAAATATAACAATATATATATATATATATATATATATATATATATATATATATATATATATATATATATATATATATATACCAGTAAATCTTTCTATATACGAGTCCCAGTTGCAGTCGTTTGTTCCAAACATGCTTTTGCCATGTTAGGCGATCATTAGAAGTGCGCATAAAAATAAATTGACTTACTACATGTTAATGCGTCTGCGTCATTTTAAATGTTTATAAGCTTAATTTATTCCATATTGCTATACGGAGTGGAAACATGGACTCTCGGAATTACAAGTATGAGGCGTACAAAAGCCTTTGAGATGAGGGTTTTCGAAGGATGCTGAAGATCTCTTAGGCAGAGCACGTGACCAACAACGAGGTCTGGGACTGACTGAGAAGAATGAGGGACTAAGAGAGAACTCCTAAATATTGTAAAAAACTGAAAAACGAGTTATCTAGGACATAATTACAGAGGAGAAAGACAACTTTTTACGACTTATAGCGACACACTTCGTTTATTATTATTTTTTAATTGCTAATTTTAAATATTATCTTTCTTTTCTAAACGAAAATAATATAGGTCTGGATCCCGCGTATGAAAAAAAAGTTGATTAATAGCAAGCTGAAAATTTGTTAATAGCTTAACGGTGTCTAGTCGGACAAACATTGATGCACGGGAACACTGGAACAGGGGAAGTTTTAACGGTGGAGCATGATAAACGTGTCGTCCTGACAAGTTTATGATGGTGAAAAATATCAAGTTGTTTTTAAGTTTATTCAATAGCCAACGTTATATAATATATAAAAAAATGTTTGTCCGACAAAAAGGTTGGGCATTTTAACGAGTCCGACACGTAGAACATGTCACATCACAGGAACTATGTTGGTGATGAATAGCAGTCTGATTTTTGCATGAGAGTTTAATGAAAGGTTAAAAAAGCAATTGGAAGTTCTGTCGGACAAAATGAATGGGAAATTTTCCTAGTCGGACATTCTAAACATGTAAGATATAGACAAAAATGTTGGTGATAAATAGCAAGCTAATTTTGATTTGTTTATGTACAAATTATATTTTGTAACGCAAAAAGTTATATGTCGGACAAAAAGTTTGGGCAAATCGAAGGAAATAAATAAAAAACATTTTCTCAGAATGACTTAGTCACATATGGATAAAGCTATTTTAGGTGTATATTATTATTTATATTCACATAGTTGCATGTGCATATATATACATGCACACTCCAAAAACAGTGAGGTAAGTATCAATGCATGTATATATTTCAAAACAATTATTTTTTGGGTGGAGTTTGTTCTAGATATTCTCAAAATGATAATAAATAATGTCAAAGAACATATGAAACCAATCTCTTAGGGTTTTCTAATTAGGCGCATCAGAAAGTACGGAAAATTTCCTACAAAAATCGTTGTATACATTTTTTTTCCATACTCAAATCTTAACCCTGTAAGCGACATTGAAAAATGTGAAGAGTCTAAAACTTCGGTGCTTATAAGAATAGACTTAAATATGATACATTATGCTTAGAAGTATGTATTAGAAGGCTGCATTTGTCAGTGTGACACTTTGTGCTATATAAAGTAGTATTTGAAAGTACATGGTCTCTGAGTTTCTGTTTGCCACGTGTGTTGGAAATTAAAATTTATATTAACTATGGAGTGTTTTTGTGTCTATTTTTGAGTGTCAACAGTTTAAATTTTAAGTCGCCAAATCAAAAGTGAAACCATTCAACGGAACATTTTTGAGTAATTTTCGAACATTTTACAAAGTTAGTAAAATACTTGGTCATCAATTCAATGAGGTTCAGTTGCCAGATAATTGTGAAAATTCTATTGAATATCATTCTTCGTGCTATAATGCTTTGCTTGATTGAAAAAGGGTACCTAAATAAATTATTACTAAAATTGTATAACGTAATTTTTCTCAACTTTCTACAAATGAAATAATAATGTAATTAATATGTCACATGGCTAGAAATAATTTGCTGCCAAAATAAATCGATTAGTTTAAATTTGAAGTTTTTTTTTTCTCTGATTCTGGCTTTGGTTTAGAACTAAAACCTTTAGCCACGTAATTGTATAACTTATCACTAAGTCAGGGGAGTAATGTGTAGTGTGTGTGTTGAGTAAGTGTCTTGTTACTTTGCAAAGTCGACGTCATTGTCTTTGCAAAGAGACGCTAATTGTTTCCGAACGTCTGCGGTCCCTCCGGTGAGTACCGATCCCACAAGGAGAGAAACTATTTTCCATTTATTAATTTATAATAAATGAAAAATTTCTGCCTCTGGTAGGATTCGCAAATTTGAAGTTACGATTGCAATTTATTATGAATTATTGTCAAAAGTGACAGTTTTTCTTAAAGGGAAATGTATTCATAGACATAAGGGTAGACAGGGAATACAGTCCAAAAAGTCGATAGGTGGTCTATCTATCTCTTTTAACCAAGCGATCCCGCGCATGTGTCAGACAAAAATAGCTAGACCACTCAATCCATAATATAATTTACCTGATCTACTATAAATGTATTACAGTGAGGTATCTAAGTGATGTTGAGATAAATCGAAAGATATCGATTGTAATTGATTGCAGGTACTTTTGGCATAGAATAATCACCCCTTATTGAAATTTCAAAAATTATTTTTTTAAATTGTCCGACTACAAAATCTACCCCTTATTTTTTTCCGACAACAGTCATTATTGGTAAGGAATAATTTACTTAATTAAATTTTGTCTTTGTCGGAAAGCTATTTATCACCAGCATTTTTGTCTATATCTTACCTGTTTAGAATGTCCGACTACGAAAACTTCCCATTAATTTTGTCGGACAGAACTTCCAATTGCTTTTTTAACCTTTCATTAAACTCGCATGCAAAAATCAGACTGCTATTCATCACCAACATAATTCCTGTGATGTGACATATTCTACGTGTCGGACTCGTTAAAATGCCCAACATTTTTGTCGGACAAACATTTTCTCATATATTACATAACGTTGGCTATCGAATAAACTTAAAAACAACTTGTTATTTTTCACAATCATAAACTTGTCAGGACGACACGTTTATCATGCTCCACAGTTAAAACTTCCCCTGTTCCAGTGTTCCCGTGCATCAAAGTTTGTCCGACTAGACACCGTTAAGCTATTAACAAATTTTCAGCTTGCTATTAATCAACTTTTCTTTCTTACGCGGGATGCAGGTCTAATATGGGTCATTTAAAATTCACATGTGTTTCGCTCCTAAAATACAAAACCAGATTGTATAAAATTAATGTTTTTTTCTGGGAAACACATTTCCCATTAAATAGTTACCTTATCAGACCTTATGTCAATAAATTACTTTTTAAATGAATTCGAAGACGCTTCTTAAAACTACAGAAGTGTTTTCAACTTTCAAAACACCAGATAAAGGGCCAGCCTCTTTATGTGGATAAATTAGTCTTCAACGTAAAACCACAAACATGTGTCTTTAGTTCAGCCACATCAGTCGATACACAACCCCAGCACTGCCGTGCTTAGCGAAAACGCCGTATCTGCAAAAATCTGAAAAAATTAGATTTATACATTTTTCTAACCCAAATGTGCATATCTATCTTATTTGCTTACTAAAAATGACGTAAGTTAAGCCAAAATACATTAAACACAATGCATTTTATGCCGTATCTGCAAAAATGTTCATGGATAGTTAGAATAAATGCGTCATCTGAAAAATACTTAGAAAAAACGCCGTATTTAAAGGTCACTTGCCGCGTTTATCCTAAGCAGGCACTAGATGCGGCGTTCTGCCTAAGCATTTGACAGATTTTTACAGCAAGTGTAAAATTTTTAATAAGGTTAGTTTGTTGCCATTTTTCAACGTGAACGGTTGTTTGATATAATTTTTTAAATATGTCAAATAGAAAATAGAACAAAGTTAATACTGCAGAAGGCTATTTTTTCTTTATCAATAGAAAATCTAAACACATATGTTTGAGTTGTTGGTGATCTGGTGATCAAGAAATAATGTGAGGCATAGCGGAGTTTCCTATGTGTATGAATATTGTTGTTGATGCGACATTGTATTATTACGTTACATCAGGCATTTTAAACAGTGCTTTTATAAAGTTTGTTCGAAATAGGAATTTTGGTACGAAGTATTTTGATCTCCGTACGTCGTAGAATTTCCAAATAAAAAATGTGTTATAAAAGTACATAGTTAAATCAATGTATAATAATTAATAATTAAAAATAAACTTGATCGTAAATGTTAATCGTTTCTGGAATGTTTTTAATTTTAAAATTCAAGAAACATCCCTTAGCGGCAAACTTATTAATTCCAAAATTATTTCCAACACTTTTTTTATCCATTTTCATGACACACTTTTATAAAAAATGTTTTTTATTCTCCTTTTTCATCGTTATATTGTCATTATTATACAGTAGACTCCCTCTATAACGAGAACTGAAATGGCAGGTCAATTACCTCGTTATACGCGGATCTCGTTATATCAGACAACAATTATATTGTGCATACATACCTATATCGTAGTATTAACTTTCTATTATATAGTGATGCCATTCGGAGCAATATAAGTTGCTAAATATTGTTTCTTCGACAATAAGGCTTCGCCCTCATAAATTATAAATTTTTTTACAATATTCAGTATGGCCAATAAATAAACAGAACAGGAAGAACTTTATTATAGGTAGGCGTGGATTTTTATTAAAGCACTACCCTCGATATCTTCAATGGAGTCGGCCTCAACAGAAAACAGTGGAGGCATGTTGTCGAGTCCGCTAGAACCCACGAAGGGTTGTAACGCCATGGAGTATTAATTAAGTACTACCCTGGAGAACCGCACAGATGTTGGGAATTTGAATTTATGTATACAGGTAGGTAGTTGGGCTATTTACTTATAGCCATTACAGCGCTAAAAATAGATAAAGAATAATAAAGATAAGATAGATATTTTATGATTTCATTTTTCCTCGTTATAGAAATGTTCAGTTCAATAGGAATTTTATGGGACATCTAGTGTACCTCGTTATAAGCGAAACCTCTTAATAACCGTGTTCGTTATAGAGAGAGACTACTGTATTATAAAATAAGAAAATGCTTAGCACAAACGCAGTACTGCATTCTTCCCAAGGAGGAAGAAGTTAATTTTTATGTAGTATACTTAGAAAGAACGCAGTAACATGAGTTTTTAGAGTAAATAAAATATATTTTGCCAATCTTAGGTATAAATATGAATTCTATGATATTTGTTATGTATATAAAGTAGAAAACAAAAAAAATTCTAAATAGTTTTCAACGGCTAGACATTTAAACAAAAACCGATTTTACTCAAATGCGATCTCTCTGCAGATACGGCGTTTTTCCTAAGGACGGCAGAGCAGGCATCGGTCGGTCATACAACCCTCGCTGGGCCCAAACAATAACAAACCCTCTTACGAGATATAAGCACGCCTTTTTTAATCAAAAATAAATAAATATATTACTGTTCGTTGTTTTACACTTATTTTAATTTAAGTTAATTGTTTCCGTTAACCACCTACGGAACAGACTCTTAATGGAAGGGATAGTGGAAGGAAGAAGAGGTCCAGGAAGAAAAAAATGCTCCTGGATGAAGAACGTAAGAGACTGGACAGGCATGGGCACAAATTCGATATTAAGAACCGCTCAAGATAGAGAGCAATTTGATGTAGTTATAGCCAACCTTCAGTAATGGAGAAGGTACCTTAAGAAGATAAGTTTAAAATCCCAGTACTTTTGTAAAGCTAGTTTAGAATATTTAGCATAAACTTTTTAATTAAAGCATAAATAAACCTGCAAAAAACCGAATACTTAACAACAGAACAAGAACCAATGAGAAACTTGGAAATGAATGATGATAGGGAAATTAACGGCACTTCTTCTTCTTCTTGTAGTGCCTATCCGTTTCGGATGTTGGCGACCATCATAGCAATCTGTACTTTGCACACTGCTGCTCTGAAAAGATTTGTAGTGGTTGTGTTGAACCACGTACGTAGATTTTTCAGCCACGAAATCCTTCGCCTTCCTGGTCCTCGCTTTCCCTCTACTTTTCCCTGTAAGACCAGTTGCAGCAGTCCATATCTTTCACTGTTCCTCATGATGTGACCGAGGTATTCGATTTTGGCTGTTTTTATTTTGATTAACAGCTCTTTTTCTTTTTGCATTCTCAGCAAAACACCCTCATTAGTAATGTGGTCGGTATAAGATATCTTCAGTATTCGACGATAAAGCCACATCTCAAAAGCCTCAATTTTCTTGCAGGTGGCGTCTGTGAGAGTCCACGACTCAACTCCGTACAACAGTATAGGAAAGATATAACATCGTAGTAATCTGACTTTTATGGGTATCGACAAATCATGACATTTGAACAACTTTGCCATTTTTTGAAATGCAGATCTTGCTTTCTCTATCCTACATTTGATTTCTATAGAATGGTCCCAATTTTCATTTACGTTCGTACCAAGGTAGGTATATGTTTTTACTCTTTCTATTTGTTGACCATTCACACTGATTCGTCCAAATTGCTGTTCATTCTTAGAGATCATCATACATTTGGTTTTCTTAGTGTTTAGTGAAAGTCCGTATCTCTGACTGACTTCTGCGATCATTAACTCCTGTAGGGCTTCAGAACTGTCAGCGAATACCACAGTGTCGTCTGCGTATCTTATGTTATTGATACATTCTCCGTTAATTCGAATTCCGGCTTCAACATCATCCACTGCTTCTTGAAAGATTTCCTCAGAGTAGATGTTAAACAGCAGTGGGGATAGTATACATCCCTGACGGACCCCACGTTTGATTTTGATATCGTCGGATTCTCCTGCCTCTGTCCGGATAGAGGATGTTTGATTCCAGTACAGATTGCTGATAATCCTTAAATCACAGGTGTTAATTCCAATATTGGTTAATGTCTCCATCAGCTTGTCGTGCTTTACTGTATCGAACACTTTATGGTAATCAATGAAACATGCATAAATATCGCAATTTACGATTCTACATCGTTGAAATAGCACTTGTATGCTAAATAGAGCCTCTCTTGTACCCACTGCATTTCAAAAACCAAACTGTGTTCGGCTGATTTTTTCTTCGCACAGTCTATAATATCCTTTGACGTATAATTTTTAGAAATAGTTTTAAAATGTGGCTCATAAGGCTGATAGTTCGGAAATCACTGCAGGATACGGACTTTGTTTTCTTTGGTAAAGCAACAAACGTCGACTTCAACCATGTTTTTGGTATTACTCCGCTGTTAAATATTTTGGTTAGGCGTTGAGTACCGTCGGTGTTAAATAGTTTTATGAGTTCAGCATATGCATTGTCAGGTCCAGGAGCTTTGCCATCTTTTAGTTGTGATATTGCTCTTTCCACTTCATCTGATGTGATTGGTAAGTGGTCATCACATATGTAGGATGGAGGTTGTTCGGATCTAGTAGCATCAAAGAGTTCCTGTATGTATTTTGTCCATATGCAGATTTCTTGATTTCTGTCTGTGATGATATTCCCCTGTTGGTCTCGCAATTTGCTTGCTGTAGCAATATGGCACTGAAAAATTCAAATACTTAGGATTCGTACTCTTAAAGAATGGAACCACCGAGCAAGAGATAACCAGCAGATTATCACAGACAAGAACTTCTATTAAACAAATGAACGGGGTACTGTGGGATAAACAGATTACCAGAAATACAAAGAAGAGAATATATAACACCTTGGTACGTAGTATAATGACCTATGGAGCAGAGAATTAGGTAATAAACAAACGAAACAGGTTCAAAATTACAGCAACTGAAATGGAGTTCATGAGAAGAAGCTGCAGAGTGACAAGAATAGATCGCATTACAAATGAAGAGATAAAACGAAAAATGGCAGTAGAACAAAAGACATCCTCAGCTACATCGAAATTTTATAAAATTCTCCAGTGACACTTTTGACTCTGATACGTTTAAAGGTGGGAAACTATCAATATTTCCCACTAGTTTCATCTCTTTTTCTTTCATAACGTATTATGTTTTCCATCTTTTGCGTTATTTCGCCGGTTATTAGCGCACTGATCTCTTTATAGCAAGCAGTATATCATTAATAAATTCTTTTGCTATCATAATGCTATTTATACAGGGTGTCCAGAAACTCTACCGACAAACGAAGACAGGATATTCTTCAGATAATTTTAAGATAATTGAACCCAATTCACTTAGTCCGAAAATGCTTCCTAAGGGAGCTAGAGCTCTTTGAAGATGGCGTCTTGTAATTAGTTTTTCTTAAATACCGCCAGAACGCTTCTATTTAGAAAAACAAAAATTGGTACGCGTATTTATTTTCAAGATATAAATCTAATCTACCCATTGCAAATTTCTAGTACCGATCATAGGCGTCCGTTTTGGGTAGGGCAACGGTTATTTTATCCCATAACTTTTTTATCTTTAACTTTTATGCATTTCTGACACTGGATTATTAAATTGTGAAGTATTCTAGTAATAAAAGGTACTCTTGTTTTAAATCGGTAGGACACACCGTTTTCTAGAAAAATCGATTTGAAAATTTTTCGCTTTTTGAATAAAAAAAAAAAATTCAAAAAAAAAACTATTTAGAGAGACGAAAACTGGTACATTTATTTATATTCCAGAGATAAATCGATTTCATTAATTGTGAATTTCTAGTACTTGTCATAGGCGTCCCTTTTGGGTAGGTCAACAGTTATTTTATAGCATAACTTTTTTGTCTTGAATTTTTGAGCATTTTTGACACTAGATTATTAAATTATGAGGTATTCGAGTACTAAAAGTTACTCTTACTTTATGTTGGTAAAATACTTCGTTTTTTGTTGAAAAGTTCTTTCAATTTTTTTTCAAATTCCAAAAACGAAAAACTTTCAAATCGATTTTTCTAGAAAACGGTGTGTCCTACCGACTTAAAGCAAGAGTACCTTTTAGTACTAGAATACCTCACAATTTAATAATCCGGTGTCAAAAATGCATAAAAGTTAAGGACAAAAAAGTTATGCGATAAAATACCCGTTGCTCTACCCAAAACGGACGCCTATGAGCGGTACTAGAAATTTGCAATGGATGGAATCGATTCATCTCTGAAAAGTAAATATGCACACCAATTTTCGTTTTTCTAAATAGAAGCGTTATGGAGGTATTTAAGAAAAACTAATTTCATGACGCCATCTTCAAAGAGCTCTAGCTCCCTTAAGAAGCATTTTCGGACTAGGTGAATTGGGTTAAATTGTCTTAAAATTATCTGAGGAATCTTCTGTCTTCGTTTGTCGGTAGAGTTTCTGGACACCCTGTATAAGTAACATTTTTATAACTTGCATTTTAAATCTACTTAGGTAGGTAAAATATCGATGAACCTAAGCAGATAATTTTTTATGTTATCTATAAGGATTAAAAGATTAAAGTAAATATCTAAGATTATAAAATTGTAATATAAAATGTAGCCCAGGGGCAATCAAAAGTGCATTAAGTTTGTGTATTATTTAAAAATGAATGTATATGTTGTGTGTTTATGTTTTATTTCTTGTAGTTTGGGAGTAAGTATGCATTACTTTGTAAACATAATTTAAAAATTATAAACATAATTCTAACCGATATTTCTTTACTTTATAGAGAGATATCCGGTATGCATCTAAACATTCCGTATATGTATTTGGAACCTAGGAGTTTTCTATTGGTTCGTTGCAGCACGCGGTCATATTTTAACCAATAGGCGGCGAGGTTCCAAACGCATATACGGAATGTTATTCGGTGCCAAATTCATATACGGAATGTTAATATCCGTACACCGAAAAAGATAAGTTTTTATTAGAGTCTGTTAAAAGGAGATTAATTTTAAAATACTTTTTAGTGTATTATTAAATAAAAATAAAACAATTATAGTATTTGGAATGTTATTTGGTGCGAAATTCATATACGGTATGTTAAATATTCGTAGAACAAAAAGACGATTTTTATTAAAGCCAATTAAAATGAGACTGGTTTTTAATAGTATATTATGCAACGAGCATTTAATGATGGTCATTATGAAGCGAGTATAAGAAATACGAAACGAGCCGCCTAGCGGCGAGTTTCGTATAGAGTACGAGCTTCATAATGATAATTAAATGCAAGTTGTATACACGATTTTTTCTATGATCATTCACAAAAAAATATATTCAAATTTATTAATTTTGTAACGCAAACAAATTAAGTAGTTTGTCAGTCTGACAGTTTGTTTACATATTGAGAATTGTCAAAGAGTATGTATTTGATTCGCCATTGGATACTGCGCGTGTGCCACCTTTATCCTAATGAAAATCTGTATCATAATGAAGTTCATTATGATACAGGTGGTGGCATCATAATTGATATATTATAGTATGAAAATAGAAAAATTATTGTTAATGTATTATTAAAGATCCACGAGGAAAAAGGTTTTCCTGTAGTTGACTGTATACCATATAATACAAAAAAAAAACGAATAAAGTCCTTTATAAAAAGTCTATATTTAAAATCCCTAAAAAGGGCTACATCACAGAACTAGTTTTCGATTGGTTGACCAATCATCATCATCAGTGCTTTCCTAAAAAGAATATAACCTCATAAAATGATGCAAAGGTTTTAAAATTTTGACTACTTTTAAAAAAAGTTGTAGGTTATACTCACGTGACCTTACCATGCTAACCACCAAAATATAATATTACAAATTTTATTTACATATATTACATAATTACAAATATTTTGGTGGTTAGCATTAAAGATCACGTGAGTATAACGTACAACTTTTTTTAACCGTAGTCAAAATTTTAAAACCTTTGCACCATTTTATAAGGTTATATTCATTTTAGGAAAGCACTGATGATGATTGGTCAACCAATCGAAAACTAATTCTGTGATGTAGCCCTTTTTAGGGATTTTAAATATAGACCTTTTATAAAGGACTTTATTCGTTTTTTTGTATTATGTGGTATACAGCCAACTACAGGAAAACTTTTTCCTCATGGATCTTTAATAATACATTAACAATAATTTTTATATTCTCATACTATAATATATCAATTATGATGTCACTACCTGTATCATAATGAACTTCATTATGATAGAGATTTTCAATAAGATACAGATTTTCAACCAATAGAATCGCGATATGACATTCGCGATAAAGGTGGCACATGCGCAGTAACCAATGGCGAGTCAAATATATACGCTTTGACAGTTCTCAATATGCAAACAAACTGTCAGACTGACAAACTACTTAATTTGTTTGCGTTACAAAATTAATAAATTTGAATATATTTTTTTGTGAACGATCATAGAAAAAATTGTGTAGACAACTTGCATTTAATTATCATTATGAAGCTCGTACTCTATACGAAACTCGTCGCTAGGAGGTTCGTTTCGTATCCCTTATACTCGCTTCATAATGACCATCAATAAATGCTCGTTGCATAATATACTATTAAAAACCAGTCTCATTTTAACTGGCTTTAATAAAAATCGTTTTTTTGTTTTACGAATATTTAACATACCGTATATGAATTTCGCACCAAATAACATTCCAAATACTATAATTGTTTTATTTTTGTTTCATTAAACAGTAACAAGTATTTTAAAATCAATCTCCTCTTAACAGACTCTAAGAAAAACTTTTTTTTTCGGTGTACGAATATTTAACATTCCGTATATGAATTTGGCACCGAATAACATTCCGTATATGCGTTTGGAACCTCGCCGCCTATTGGTTAAAATACGACCGCGTGCTGCAACGAACCAATAGAAAACTCCTAGGTTCCAAATACATATACGGAATGTTTAGATGCATCCGGTATATATTGTAAACATTTATCGGTAGAACTACAAAAAGGTTAGATTAGGTGAGATTAGATTTTAATAATGTTTTTGCAAGTAAATTGAAAACATGGTATCAGTTCTTCATTTTAGTTCAACTTTATCTTGTTTTGAATACATTTTGATAAATCTCCAAAGAGGTTTATTTAGTGTTTTTCCTCTAAATGAACCACCAGCAGTCAGAAAATCAAAATTTGTCAGAATCTGACTGCTTTAGAATCTTTACTCTTCCCCAAGAAGGATGCACTCAACTTAAACAGTTCATGAACTCGCTGAACAGTTTGATGTCAGTCAGTCAACTATTTCAAGAGTTTTAACCCGTTTTGATGTTACTGGGAGTAACTCCAGAAGATCCGGTCAAGTTTGAAGAACTTTTGAGACTTCTTATAATGAGATAAATGTTTGTTACCACTACCTCTCTTCAAAACGAATTTTTGGACTGGGGCAATTTTAGAATAAGCCTAAATACGATAAGGAGAATACTTTCCAAAAATAAACTGTGTCCTGGAAGGTCACCCACTGGCCCAGTATTAACCACAGGTTATACAAGGCAAAGATTGCATTCTGCTCGGAACATGTTGTTTGGAATAATGAAGATTAAGAAAGAATCTTATTCACCAATGAATCCAGATATTACCTTTTTTTAGTGACAGGCGAAATACAGTATACAGAAGACCTGGGAAACGCTGAGCATAGTGTAACATTGTAGAGACTGTATAATATGGTGGCGGCTGAGAAATAGTGTGGATCAGTAATTTGGAAGCTTGTACGACGTTAGTTCGAATAGATACAGAGCGGCTTACAACACAAAACTACATTACAGCCATTTTAGAAGAACATATCTTGCCATTGGCACTATGTATTAGGAGACTTTCATGCTTGTGCATGATAATACCAAGTCACATATTGAAAAAGTTGTGCAGCGATATCGTCAGGAGGTTACACCATGCAGCAGAACATCTCGTTCTGCTGTAACTCCTGCAAGCTCCTGTAAGCTTGGTTTAACCGATGAATTTCTGTTTACAGTTTGTCTTTTGTTTCTTGGAGTGGCAAATATACGTAGGGAGAGATATAGGAAACATTTCTCCCCTCCCCTCCAACAAGGTCCAAAAATTAAAGAAAGAAATTGTTGAAACCTAAAAATATATTAGCTGTCATGAAACTTAAACCATAGATAGACAAATTCAAACCAAAATGCCCATTAGGTTTGGTTAGGAAAATTAAAAGTTACTATTATTTTGTTTTACAGAACACTAAGTACTGTATTACAGAAAATACAGAAAATACAATGAATTTAAATAATTTTGAATATTTTTCTTTGCAGAGAAAACTCACAATAACAGGTGGAGATGTAGCTGTGCCTCACGCTTACCCATACCAAGTTGGTATACGAATAAATGATGATCAATTCTGTGGAGGATCTCTTATTTCCGCAAATTTTGTTCTCACTGCAGCTCACTGCGTAAACCGGTATGATTGCATTTATTATTTTAAAAAGTTTAAATTTAGCCAGGTTTTAAAAGACTTGTATATGAATGAGAGATGTCTAGGACGTTTCCCGATAACTTTACCTTTTGCTTCATCTGTGTAACCTCTTCTTTAACTCCGAGTAGCAGATACACCAATTTAAGGTGTACAAATTTCTATATCTAAGAGATCCAGTGGTATGATATGATATAACACTTCAATCAAAGAGAAGTCCGAAAGGAGATATTAAGACTATACACGTAGAAATTAATTTTTGTTCTCTTTTTCTCTCTCAATCGTCCTGAAAATTTTCTCCAAAAGAATCGAAAGATGGTGATGATGATGAGAAATGATGATGATGATGAGAAATGAAAGAAAATATGAATTCATGGAATTCAAGTATACATAGTCATGTGCAGAGAATGTTAGAGGATAATTTTCCTAAACAAATTCTAGATTGAAACTTTAGAGGACATACTTAAGAAATGGCCACGAAAAGCTGCACCACCAGTAAATATGGCTTCTTCTTAATATTCGGACATAATTCAGCACCAAAGGCGAATATACTCAGCTCTTAACTCTATCTCGATCGCCAAATATGGGTGTTATATTTTCTCGGTCCACAATGCCACCTGTAAACAAAAGTTATAGTAATGGCCCAAGAACACTACCTTGTGGAACATCTGCGGTTATTTGTTTGAGCTCTTAGTACTCATTTTCCATTTTAACTCTAAACGTTTGCTGGTATAGGTATGAGTGCAATGTTTTAAAAAATTGAAGAGAAATGATTATCTTTATCTTCATTAGCAGGTTTTGGTGTCATACCTTGCCAAACATTTCTTCCAGTGATTCCTCTATTTCTCTCCGATTTGAAACACTGCGTTTATTTGTTTGAGGTCTTAGTACTCATTTTTCATTTTAACTCTAAACGTTTGCTGGTATAGGTATGAGTGCAATGTTTTAAAAAATTGGAGGGAAATGATTATCTTTATCTTCATTAGCAGATCTTGGTGTCATACCTTGCCAAACATTTCTTCCAGTGATTCCTCTATTTCTCTCCGTTTTGAACCACTGCGTTTATTTATTTGAGGTCTTAGTACTCATTTTTCATTTTAACTCTAAACGTTTGCTGGTATAGGTATGAGTGCAATGTTTTAAAAAATTGGAGAGAAATGATTATCTCTATCTTCATTAGCAGGTTTTGGTGTCATACAGTGCCAAACATTTCTTCCAGTGATTCCTCTATTTCTCTCCGTTTTGAACCACTGCGTTTATTTGTTTGAACTCTTAGTACTAATTTTCCATTTTAACTCTAAACGTTTGCTGGTATAGGTATGAGTGCAATGTTTTAAAAAATTGGAGGGAAATGATTATCTTTATCTTCATTAGCAGGTCTTGGTGTCATACCTTGCCAAACATTTCTTCCAGTGATTCCTCTATTTCTCTCCGTTTTGAACCACTGAGTTTATTTATTTGAACTCTTAGTACTAATTTTCCATTTTAACTCTAAACGTTTGCTGGTATAGGTATGAGTGCAATGTTTTAAAAAATTGGAGGGAAATGATTATCTTTATCTTCATTAGCAGGTCTTGGTGCCGTACCTTGCCAAACATTTCTTCCAGTGATTCCTCTGATTCAGTTATTATTCCATGGTTAAAATTTTTATCGTAGATTATGGTTCAAAATGAGATTGACCTGTATGGCATTTGTTTACTATTAGTAGGTACTACATGGTTCATGACCGATGATGTTAGATGCCATTTGATGATCCCTTTACAAAAAAGTACGACGATAATATAATTTTATCGTCTAGAGTACGCCAATGAATTAAGTAAAACACGTTTTTGTACTGTTTCGAACGATATAAAAATCGGATCGAAAAGCCTAGTTGATTTATTCTTGGAGCGTTGATCGAAGAATAATAGACAACAGCGAGATACAAGAGGTGAGTTTATGTAGGTAGTATTTACAGATTATTTTCCGCTGTCGTTTTGGCGTGCTGAGCGAATCCGACAGTTTTCTTCTTACCTATCCTTTTACCTATCCTTATATGAGCGGTGATCATATATCCTTTATATGTCTTTCCAATCCGGCGAGGTGAGCGGGATCTCCTTTCTCCCCTTTCCTTATACATTCATGTCGTATAAATAAAAGAAATTCCTATTTCGCGCGATCGTCAGAATCATTCATTCATGTACAAAAATATCGTCACATCGGCCCGAACAATAAGCTCGATGCGTAGAAATTATAAATATATTTTATTAACGAACTTAATGAGTAATTAAGGCTAATTATCGTGTCTTCTGTCTATTTTGATTTCGAATAAAAATGTTTTAAAAAGCGAACTCTTTTTCTTCGACTGGTACCTGGAGCAACGAAACGCAACGACCTCGTTACAAAAGATAAGAATTGAATCCAGCGCATATTTTTCTTTTAGTTTCTTTTTCGTTGTATTTTCCCTTTGTCTTCAGTCGTGGTGCAACACTTGAGAGATATAAATTTTGTTTCAGAAAAGATCTGTCGCTGGATATCATCTTAGGAGCACATAACATATCCGATACAGAAACAACCCAAATTCACAGAACAAGCGCCAACATAACAATTCATGAAGAGTTTGATGACATAAGCTTCCAAAACGACATTGCTCTGATAGAACTGGACGAGCCTGCTCCGATAACTTCTGCCATTCAAACAATTCCTTTGCTTCCCCAGACGCAAGCTGATGATCCTTTCACAAACGAATACGTAACTGTTACAGGATGGGGTTTGATTAAAGATGTGTTCAATCCCACTATTAAAGATATATCAAAGGTACTAATGGTTGTAAATGTTACAGTTATGCTGTTGGATGATTGCAAAAAATATTATGATGGCGATTACTTTAGTAGTATAGTCTATATTACTAATAATAACATTTGTACTAATGGAAACGATCAAAAAGGGACTTGCAGTGGGGATTCTGGTGGACCTCTGGTCTGGGATAATGTTCAAATTGGTATAGTGTCTGCTGGAACAGGCTTGTGTCAGATTGGTGCTCCATCAGTGTTTACTCACGTTGGCAAATATTTGGACTGGATTAAAAAATATGTTGATGTATAAACAAATAAATAAATTATTTAAGCATGTTCAGTTTAGATTGTATAACTCATACATAAGTAAAAAACTTCGATTTGTATATTGGTATAAAATATTTATTAAAAAACTTCTTAAGATGTCAT
Source organism: Diabrotica virgifera virgifera (assembly GCF_917563875.1). Classification (NCBI taxonomy): domain Eukaryota; kingdom Metazoa; phylum Arthropoda; class Insecta; order Coleoptera; family Chrysomelidae; genus Diabrotica; species Diabrotica virgifera. The sequence goes on from NC_065448.1 coordinate 20,953,446, forward strand.
CCAAATGGATTGCAAAACGTTTTCGATATAAATTAGATCATCTTCAGTGCATTCTGCTAAGTAGATGAAACTAGCACACTATTAAAAGTGGTATCCTCAAAATATATGGTTTACATAGTATGATTGTATAAAATATTAGTCTAAGAGCTAGAGCCGAAAAATCATCGTCATAAGTAATATGGAGTTTAGCATGTGAAATGTGTCTATTGTATATTGATAATTATGACCCCTTTCAGGCTGACACCTCAGTGGATACAGGAAGTAGCAATAAGGGATGAAAGGGGAAAATTAATGTAGTCTTTAAAGGTTTTCACCTCCTATTTTGTTAAACCTCCATCGATTTGGATGAAAATTGGTGACTAGTTAGAGCATACCTCAGGAAATAAAAATGATTTAGTGCCAACTTGCACTTTTACCCTGGGGGTGGATACCACCCCTTCTCGGGGGTGAAAACTATTTTATTAAAAATAACCCCACAAATCGATAGAGGGACAAATTATAAGTAAAATTTATTATATCATGTTATTAAAGACCAAAGATTTGTCTGTTTAAGAGCACATGCGTGAAGTTACGGATGATAAAAAGAACATATTAATTAATTGTATGTTACTAAAATATTATTTTTATATTATTTCGATATTATAAATTTAGCAAAAGTGTAGGTATTCGAATATGTCAAATGTACCCATTATTCCTCACCCCCAGACTCTGGACATATTCAGTTTATATTGATAGAAAAAAATTTAATTTTGTTTCTTGAGGTATGCTCTAACTAGTCACCAATTTTTATGCAAATCGATGGAGGTTTAACAAAATCGGAGATGAAAACATTTAATGACTGCACTAACTTTCCCCTTTCATCCCTTATTGCTACTTCCTGTATCCACTGAGGTGTCAGCCTGAAAGGGGTCATAATTGTCAATGTACAATGGACACATTTCACAGGAAAAACTCCATATTACTTATAACGATGATTTTTCGGCTGTAGCTCTCCGTCTATATGGCGACTCCAAGTCGATGTTAATGAATTATATTATGATATGAATACACAAAAAGCAACATGGTTCCATGCTCGAACGAGGGAACCATGTTGCCCTAGTCTAGTTAAACAATGATAATACTCTATTTTTATTTTAATTTTATTACTTATGTTGTAAGATGTATTTCAAAATAAGCCTTGAAATTAAAGTAAATTACTAAGTAGGTATAAGTATTAACATTTTGTACATATGTCTTAAAGACATGTGTTGTTATTATGTTTTCACTTAATGTTTTCAAGAACTGAACGAATCAACTATGTGAGCACATGAGAGGCATAAAATAAAGTAAACGTTAAGGTACCTTTTTACATCTTTTTAATTCATCCATAAACAGCTATTCCGTCGGCAAAATGAGGGTACTTTAATTATAAGGCACAGCACAAAGATATTTCCAAGCAACTTCAAACCTCTTTGTACTTACATGAAAGAGGATAAATGAAAAATGATAGTGAACTGTCATAGAAAAAAGTTAGTCAGAACGTTTTATAATTGTAAGGGCTGTTTCACATTATAAGAATTTTGAACGTGCGAGGATTTTTTCGTGCGGTAGTTTTGACGCACCTATCCATTTCACACAATAAGAATTGAGTCGCACGAAGATATTTTGCTGTGTTGTTTTGTATATTATTTTTATTTAGGATGAGGTAGGTACATGATACGATGTCTGATATGTATCATTACAAATGGGTATTTTTTGTCCATACTTTTGTCCTAATGTACTGTAATGCGTATTTAATTCATTTGCAATTTCTATTTTGTCAGTTATTATTTCTTATGTTTTTAATTAAAATTATTAATTTGTTTTTATAATCGTTGTTCTACTAAGTTATTTGTGGGATCTTGGATTAGCTCATCTAATTAGCTCAAACAATCTATGTAAAAACTATTCTAAATGGGAAATAAGCCACAATGTAACTAAAAAATGATTTTATTAACGTTTCGATATCCGATTTGGACGTCGAAACGTTAATAAAATCATTTTTTTAGTTAAATTGTGGCTTATTGCCCATTTAGAATTCTTCTTCTTGTAGTTCCTTCTCCTATCGGAGGTTGGCTATCATCACAGCTATCCGTACCTTATTGGCGGCTGCTCTGAAAAGATCTACTGAGTTGCAACTATACTACTCTCTTAAGTTTCTCAGCCAGGAAATTCTTCTTCTACCTATAGATCTTTTACCATTTATTTTACCTTGCATTATGAGCCTTAATATCTCATATTTCGCACCTCTGGTAATGTGGCCTAAATATTATAGCTCTTTTGTTTTGATGTTCTTTATCACCTCGCACTCCTTTTGCAGCCTTCTTAACACTTCTGCATTTGTAACTCGTTGGATCCATGGTATTTTCAAAATCCTTCTATAGCACCACATCTCAAAGGCTTCCAACTTCTTTATATTTTCTACTTTTAGTGTCCAGCTTTCCACTCCATATAACAAAGTCGAGGACACGTAGCATCTTAAGGTTCTTATCCTCAGCTCCAGAGGAAGGTCTCGATTAACAAACATCTTTTTCATTTTTTTAAATGCTTGTCTTGCAATTTCAATGCGTGTCCTGATTTCTCTACCCTGGTCATTGTTTTCATTTACCCAGGTTCCCAGATGTTTCTAGTTATTCACTCTTTCTACTGGTTTTCCCTCGATATCCAACCTTCCTACTGTATGTTGCTTAGAAATAATCATGAACTTGGTTTTCTCAACGTTTATTTGTAGTCCATAGTCCATACTGACTTTATGTAATCTATTTACTAATAGTTGCAGTGCATCTAGACTGCGAATCTTATGTTGTTCAAGATTTTCCGTTTATTGATATACCCTGTTCTTCCTCTGATATTGCTTCCTTAAAAATAGCTTCGCTGTACAGATTGAATAACAATGGAGACAATACGCAACCCTGTCTAACACCTCTCTTGATTTTTATGGCCTCTGTTTCGACATTTTCGATTTTCCATTTAGAATAGTTTATTACAAAAATGCCACAAGAAAATAACTTCAGAACAACATTACAATCTATGTTTTTCATGTACATAATTTAAAAGACCCTCTGTCATCTACTCGTTTTTAAATGTTGTTCCACTCGTGTTAAATGTTGTTTTTAGACAATTTCACACAAGACGTGACCAGTCTTCACCGAGTCGTTTACTCTATAAAACTAAATATAATTTCGTAGAAATACAAGGTATAGTTATATTATATGGAGCGACATCAAATTATAGCGTTGTGGTTACTTTATCGTCGAAGAAAGAGAGATAAGAGGAACCGAATTCATTGGGTCCATCCTATTAACGCAAAAAGATACGATTTATATATTTTTATATTCACACATATTGATGGAACACCCTCTATACTTAACGTTAATTGCAACTATGTAAAATAAAGTTTATTATAATATACTTAGCAGTTTTAATTATTGTTGTTATCAGTAACATATAAATACTTTTGCTCTACTTACCTCATGTGTTTTTTTCTTTATCACCTAATTCGGCATACACCATTCCAAGCATTTCTCGTCAAGTGTCTATCTTTATATATTTCGATTGTTTTGTCCCAAAGAACAGGTCTCGCCTCAATTAATGTTATTAATATTTCACTATCAATCTGAGACATCATAATATAAAATATATGCACCTATTTCAAACAGCCACAAAGTGTAAATGAAAATAATGTACCAAACAACCAAGGAAACTACCTTCGTGCGACTGAACGACAGTATCATGTGAAAAGATGCATTAAGTCTCCTATATTAATGGGTGCGTAAAGACTGCACGGTTGCCGTCTGTTGTTGTAGCAAGGGACGGCATAAACACGGCGACTTCACCTAACGTTCCAACCACCGTCTACTGAGAAAGGCTCCATATGATTACATGAGCCACCATTGGAATGTCGTCGTGCGTTCTAACCCTCGCACGTTTAAATTCTTATAATGTGAAACAGCGCTAACTCTACGGGCCAGACCCCATTAGTGCGTTGCTCTGCAATACGTTGCGACGTCGCAACGTAACAACGCATTGGGACGAGGCCCCATTAGTGCCTTGCGCTGCGTTGCATTGCCGCAGCGTCGTTTTCATATAATTTTTAACGTGTTATTTTGTTGCTATTATTACGCCACCGCCGAAATAAACGTAGAAACTATAGAAGATTCTGGATATTTCCTTATTTATTTTTTAGATAAAAAAGAAATTGTGAAAAACTCATATGAAAACGAAACTGCGACAACGCAACGCATGGGCCCTCACGTTTGAACTTTGTATCATACAGAAATAATCTGCAGAATACTATAGAAGAAATACTTATCGAATCATATTAAATACAATTGTAATAATTAACAAATCGGAACATAATAAGAGTAGGTATAGCAAAAACTTACCCCTGCATTTAGAGCTAGCTTGTTTATTACGTGAGGCAGTTAGAGCGCGGGTTAATCTCTTCTGCAAAGCCTGCTTTTCTTTATATCTGCAACAGATTTAAAAATTTGAATGCAGTGAAACAAGACCATAGGCAACAGCCAAAGTGGCCGTTGCTCCCAAAAACATTTGTCTGATGCTAATGTATTAAAGAATTATGGAAAATGAACTCTTATCACATATTATCTGTATCTTTTAGGACAAAACTATGTGTGTTTGATATACAGTGTGTCAATTTGAAAAGGTCCCTGTATAATTTGGTTCCTATAAATAATCTAAAAATATGCAAGAACGCGTCAAATTTATTTGTGAGTGCGACATTTTGTAGACCAGTTTTCAATTAAATTACATCAACCGTCTAGCTGGGGCGGACACAACCCTGAAAATCTCTAATGCAAAGGGAGGTTGAGTAAGGCCGATGCCACATTATGCGTTTTGACCGGATGCAGTGAAAACGCATCCGTTTCCAACGCATCCGGACCGACCTGTCACACTATGCGTTTAGTCTGGTGCAATTTGTAAGCGCGTACCGATGACTCAAAACGCATCCGTTTCCAACGCAACCGGACCGATCTGTCACACTATGCGTTTTCACCGGATGCGGCGGAAACGCATCCGGTCAAAACGCATAATGTGGCATCGGCCTAATACCTTATTTTAAAGGTCGTTAAGCGCTGGTTTCCTCGAAAGCGGTGCCGACAACCTCCGATCGTAACACTGCGATGAATGACATCATAAAAAACTGTACCATGCAAAATAGTAGCGTTGGTTTCCAAGGATGCGTTGGAGGCCACCGCTTGCTGAGCTTGCACATTCCATTGTCCCAGTGAAGAACCTTGAAGTTTTCACTGTAATCTGACGTAATTCATCGCAGTGCTACGATCGCTGTTTGTCGGTGCCGGTTTCGAGGAATCCCAGGCTTTTGACTACCTCTTCAAAAAACCCCACATACATTATATTCCTTTCCAGTACTTTTGGAAAATCTTGGACTCAATACTCCAAAAGTTTTTTGGAGTTCTGAACTCAATACTTACTTAATATATTTACGGTTTTACTTGATTTTTCCAAAAATACTCCAAAAAATGCTTAAAATACTCCAATTCCAAAAAAAAATTGGAGTTCTAAACTCGATACCTAATATCTTTACGGCTTCAATTGATTTTTCCAAAAGTACCAAAAAGAAATATAATGTATGTAGTATTTTTGAAAAAGTGGTTGAACGATCTTTAAAATGAGGTATCACTCAACCCCCCTTTAAATTAAAGATTTTGGGGGTTGTGTCCGCCCCCGCTAGAGGGTTGATGTAATTTAGTTGAAAGTTGGACTACAAAATGTCCCTCCTCCTCCTAAGTTCCTTCTCTATTGAGGTTAACGATCAATATGGCAAATTTCTCTCTGTTCTGGGCTTGATGGATTAAGTCATTCCCTGTTGTGTGGGTCCAATCTCTGATGTTTCGGAGCCAGGATTTCTTCTTTCTTCCTATACCCCTTTTACCTTCGATTTTGCCTTCTAATATTACCTGAAGCTGCTCAAATTCCCTATGGCGCATTATGTGTCCTAAATATGACGTCTTTCTAATTTTGATCGTATTGACCAGATGACGACGTGTGTTCGTTATTTCCAGTATTTCTTCATTTGTAGTTTTGATGGTCCAGCTTATTCTTAGCATTCGGCAGTACATCCACATTTCGAATGAATTCAATTTGTTGACGTCATACTGTTTTAATGTCCAGGTCTCACAGCCATATAGTAATAGAGATCACACATAACACTTTAGTGTTCTCAATCTTATTGTGCCTGATAGTTTGGGGTTACAGAGCATTTTACGCATGTTCATGAAGCCAGATCTTGCTATTTCAATGTGTCTTCTAATTTCTTTTGCGTGGTCTAGCTGACTGTTTAGCTCTCTGCCCAGGTATATGAAGCTCTTGGAACTCTGAAGGGTGATACCATTGATTTGTATGTTGGGTATAATTTGTTCATGGGGGTTCTTGTGGAATACCATGATTTTGGTTTTGGAAAGATTAATATCCAAGCCCAGTCTGTGACTTTCTTCTGATAGTATGTTCATCAATATTTTTAGTTGGTCTTCTATTTCCGCTAATACTACGGTGTCATAGGCATATTTTACATTGTTAATGATAATTCCATTGACTCTGGCACCTTCAGGGCGATCTTCAAGAGAAGCTCTAATGATATGTTCGGTATAGACGTTAAATAGTAGAGGAGACAGAATGCACCCTTGACGCACTCCTCGTTCTATGTTCACATAATTGGTATTTCCGTTGTCTGTTCGAACACATCCTGTGTGGTTCCAGTATGTATTGCTTATTATAGCTATGTCGTGTCCGTCCAGCCCTACTTCTTTTAGCACCTCAATCAATGTTTCGTGTCTAATGCGGTCGAAGGCCTTTCTATAATCGACGAAGCACACATACAGCTATTTTTGAACCTCGAGATACCTTTCTGCCATTAGTGTCAATCCCATAATTGCTTCTCTGGTGCCTGTACCTTTTCTAAAACCGTATTGAGAACGACTCAGGTATTCTTCACACTTATTGTGAATGCGGTTATAAATTATTCGCATAAAAATCTTAGCGGCATGACTCATTAGGGATACAGTTCGATGGTCTTCACATTTCCTTGCTTTTTGTTTTTTAGGAAGAGCTACATATGTGGATGTTAGCCAGTCATGTGGTAGAGTGCCATGTTCATATATAATGTTAAAGAGGTAGGTTAATTTCCTGACAGCATCGTCACTTAGGTGTTTAAAATGTTCGGCTGTTGTTAGATCTTCGCCGGGTGCCTTGTTGTTCTTTGCGTCTTTTATTGCCCGCATAACTTCTTCGGTTAGAATATTTAGTTTTCCATCTGTATCTATTTGTGGGGGCTCTTCTGTTCTCTGATCACCAAACAAATCTTTAAGATGTTGTTTCCATACTTCTTTCTGTTTTTCAGGGTCTAATTCCATTTGGTTTTTCTTGTTTGTTACAATAGATAAATGTTTGGGTTTCCATATTCCAGCGACTTCTTTAACCTTTTTGTGTAATTCTCTATCTTTATGCTTGCTTTGCAGATCTTCTACCTCTTTACATTTTTCTTTCATCCACTCTTCCTTAGCTACATTATCTTTCTTTCAAAATGTCCCCCTCAAAGATAAATTTGATGTGTTTTTGCATATTTTTAGATTTTCTATAGCGACCAAATATATTAGGGTGGGACCCTCTATTTTTGAGTGAGTTCTGAACTCAACTGAACTGGATATTTAACATCTTTACAGTTTTACTTGATTTTTCCAAAAAATACTCCAAAAATAGTCAAAATACTTCAATACTCCAAACAAAATTTTGGAGTTCTGAACTCGATACATAATATATGTATGGTTTCACTTGATTTTTCCAAAAGTACCTATTGAAAAGAATAAATTAATATAATGTGTGTGGCATTTTTGATAAGGTGGTTGAACGATATTTTTGAGGTATCACTCAACTCCCTTTTCAAATTGACACACTGTGTAGTTGTGTTTTTACCTGCAAAAAAACTCAGGCCGTATCCTGTAGTGGTACAGAAAGTCGTCATACATCCGAAGCATTGCCAAGATATGCCCCGTGAATACAGCATTTTGTTCGTAGGTTTCATCAGGCAACAGCATACTGCAGGCATTGTTCTAACGTCTAAAATAGAAATCACATTCTTAATATATTTTTGAATAATTAAAAAAACAAGACATAAATTTTGGCTACCTCTTCAATTAAGTTACACTAGTCATGCATAAGCATTTTTATGTAAATATACTACGTATCATCCACAGTAGAATAAGAAATGTGTGTAAGATAATACACAGAAACGAACTAATAAGAACTAGGCTCCGGGCACTGATACACTTTGTGACTCGAAGGCACCGTTGCTCAGAAAGATAAAAACCAAAAAAAGAAAAAAGATAAAACAAAAAAGTGTTCATAAAATATGGGCGCCACTGTTTTTAAATATTTGAATCCTAAAAGGCAGAAATGGGATGTTAATAATAAAAAGAAAATCTAAATGGAAAAACTAAAATAAATATATTAAATTTCTAAATAAACCTTTAACAGATTTGAAAGAAGCACAAATAATAATAAATTAAAAAAGCTTTATACGTATATAAAGAAAATGTAAAATTAATGTTTGGTCAATTTGTACAAAAAAACAAACATACAGTATGGTGCAAATCAAAGGAGTAAATTCGGTATTTCGTAAGCCGGTGACTTCAAGGAACAATCCTGAAACAGGTCGATTTTTATTTTTAAATTATGAATTTTGACATATATCGTACTAGTGTCGCCATCCATCTGGGCGCGATGACGTAATCGATGGTTTTTTAATGAGAATAGGGGTTGTGTGCTAGCTCATTTGTAAGGCTATTCAATTCTCTATGCAGTAATATAAACATTAAGATTATTATTTATCTATTTATACAAAAAAAAAGTTTTTTATTATATTATTTGACACAAAAAGAAGAATCTATGTAATTTATTTAATTCAAAATACATTAATAGCCACAGACCTACAACCATGTAAATCATTTTCAGCTTTTTAGAAACCACTTTTGTTTTATAATTTTTTATCCTAACCCTGTGTTACATTACCAGTAATTTTGGAAATAAAATTAAATAGAAAGTTAAAAAAGGAAGTTATTGTTATGCTGAGAAACTGTCTATAGCTTCAATAATAACAGATTTAATTTTCTCGGCCTATTAATAGAGCGGGCTTGTATCGTCGCCCCCGTTAGCGAAATTATTCTGATTCGATTTTTTTTGCAAACTTACTCAAAAAGAGGTCCTTATAACGAATCCACAGGGTGCCGGGAGGTGCCACGGTCGGAAAATTGTTCAAACAATTTTTTTAAACAAATTCAAAAAATCAATATTTTTATTTTTACCAATTTTTTTTAGATACTTTGGATCATTCTGAGCAAAAAATGTCTCTTGTGATTTTTCTCTAAATGTGATTGTTGTCGAGTTATACGCGATTTAAAATTTGAAAAATGCTAAAATGGCCATTTTCAAGGCTTAATAACTCGATTAAAAATTATATTATAAAAGTCAGAAAGTGATCATAGCAAAGTTTAAAACCACTCCTTCAAGATCTTGAAAAAATTTTTGTCATTATTTTATTACAAGTTACTCAAAAAGAGGTCCTTATAGTACATCCACAGGGTGCCAGGCGATGCCGTGGTTGAAAAATTGTTTAAACAATTTTTTTAAAACAAATTCACAAAAATAATTTTCAATTCAAACAAATTTTTTTTAGATAATTTGGGTCATTTTGAGCAAAAAATGCCTCTTGTGATTTTTCTCTAGAATTTATTGTTGTCGAGTTATACGCGATAGGCTTATTTATTAAGCCTTGAAAGTGACTATTTTCGCATTTTTCAAATTTTAAATCGCGTATAACTCGACAACAATCAATTTTAGAGAAAAATCACAAGAGACATTTTTTGCTCGGAATGATCCAAGTTATCTTAAAACATTTGTTCGAAGTAAAAAAATTATTTTTGTGAATTTGTTTCAAAGGAATTGTTTACTTTTCGACCAAGGTACCACCTGCCATCCTGTGAATTTGTTATAAGGACCTCTTTTTGAGTAACTTTGTGTAAAAAAATCTAATGGAATTAATTTCACTAACGGGGGCGACGATAAAGCCTGGACTATAGCGCTAATTGTTAATAATTAAAAATAACAGTTTTGTAATAAAATAATGACAAAAATTTCTTCAAGATCTTGAAGGAGGGGTTTTAAACTTTGCTTTGATCAATTTCTGACTTTTATAATATAATTTTTAATCGAGTTATTAAGCATTGAAAATAGCCATTTTCGCATTTTTCAAATTTTGAATCGCGTATAACTCGACAACAATCAATTTTAGAGAAAAAGAAAGAGACCATTTTTGTTCCAAATGACCCAAATTATCTTAAAAAAATTTGTTCGAAATAAAAATATAATTTTTGTGAATTTGTTTTAAAAATATTGTTTAAACAATTTTTCGACCACGGCACCGCCTTGCACCCTGTGGATTTGTTATAAGTACCTCTTTTTGAGTAAGTTTTTGCAAAAAATCGAATCGGAATAATTTCGTTAACGGGGGCGACGATACAGCCCCGCTCTATAAAATTTTTCTTTCTGGTCGCTGTACTTACAGTACAATATTATTTAATTCTCGAAAAATATTCAATAACAGTGTAGAAATTTTATAGCGGATAACAAGAAGATATGTATAATTTGACGTAGTTATAGCAACACCTTCTTGTTTTGTTATTGAATGAGTCACGATATACACTATTAATGCTAATCCTTGCATGTTATCATTAACAGTTTCCCAAGTGCATTATATTTTATTGGGAAAAAACAATATTGATTAAAGAGAACGTGAAGCCGGAAAAGTTTTTATTATCTTTTTATTAGTATCTAATCATCTGCTTAGAAAATAATCAGAGCAATTTTAACTGTCCTAATAACACTCAATAAGACTAAATCAATAACTTTCCTACATAAATCAACCTTATAAAGAGAAATCTGTAAAAAACTCAGCCAAAATGCACGGAATATATCCAAATATATTTAATAACAAAGAAAGGAACTAAACATGGCTACATTCATCATTGGACGGGATTCTGCAGAAATGATCCAACCCACACTTTTTTAAACTGAGATATTGGCCAAAAACTTTACAATTTTAAAATTTAAGGGGATGGGTACGTATTTTCGGCTGCAATGCTATTCAAATGGGGATTCATTTTTTTCGAATCCTGAGAAAACTAATAAGTATTTTTGAAAAATTTAAAAGCAGAATGAAAGATTACGTTATTAGCGAGGGCCGAAAGTCCCTGAGAACTTCTATAATGTTTATTTTAATAAGTTACAAGGGTGAAAAACTAAGAGAAAATTAGTGTGACTTTTAATTTCAAATATCTCTTTTAAAATAAACTTTTTATTTATTCTAATGGACTTTCGGCCCTTGGTAATAATTTAGTCTTTCATTCTGCGTTTAAATTTTTCAAAAATATTTATTGGTTTTTTCAGGATTCGAAAAAAATGAACACAATGGCCGTGGTAATATTTTCCAAATCTATCTTTGTCTTACAACGCACTCAGTCGAATAGGATATTGTACGGTCAGACAGTGACAATCAGTGACAATTTTAAATGGCATGGCAAATCAGTGACAATTTTATTTGACATGGCATCGGGAATATTTTGAGTTGTTGATTAAATAATATTGATATATAGTGAATTTGATAAATAATTGATTTAAGATGTGAACTTAATAAAAGCTTATTTATTGTGTATTATTTGTGGAAGATCAAAGCAGAGAATACAGCAGGATAATATGTTCTGTGATCCAAGCATTTTCTTGTTAAAGATGTTCAAAATTGTAAGCGTTCCATAGTAACAATATATTATTGAAAATCACTTTTCCTCTTTTCTCGATTGAGTATTAGTTTTTGTTGTACCTACATATAAATTATTACAATCACTGAATACATAGTTAGTGAAAAAATTATCACATTTATTAACTGAATTAATAATTTGCAATTATACAAATAACAGTTATCCACGAACATTCAAAAGCCATCTCTTTAAGTTAATGATGACATTTTCAAGTAGAATGACATTCTAGTATTGTTTACATATGTGTGTGAATACCATACCAGTGTGAATTTTACTACACGTAATTTGCCGTGTAAAGACAGAAAAAGTAGGGATAGCCGTAAAATATTTGCGAATTATGTACCGATGGCCTTAAAAATAATTATGGTTTAACATTAGAATCGTTAATATTGTACCGATTCTAATGTTAAACCATAATTATTTTTTTCTACAACCGTGTTAAAAATGCAATTTTTAGCACTCCATACGAGCGTTAAAAATGCTACTTTAAGACACTAGTGTTTTAAAAATTTTAAGGCACTGCAGTTCGTATTGACCGTAGAGACAATGGACCGTGATAGTCGTGACGTCAAATCAATGGTGGCTACTCTGGAATAACTGCCAAACAAAACAAAAATTCACACGTGATGTTTGTTTTGGTTTTTATAATTGGAATATATTGCTTGTAGGATGTTAGGATGGTAGGATGGTAGGAAAATGGTAATGTGTTGGGTAACCGTGATTGTAATCAATGCTCATAGTATATTTTCCACCATATTTCCAAATAGGACTGGTTAAGAACCTGAAGAAACTCAGTAAGTACTATTGTAGTGTGTAAATCCTTGATTTTGTGTAGGGACATTTATAAAATTAAAAGCAATATGATTGATATGACTAACAAGGATTGTGTCTTTAGAAAAAATGTGCAGATGCTTGTTAAAACAAAATAAAATTAAAAATGATTACACAAATCACGTGTATAATCCATTGACAGACGTCAAACATTTATTGATTTTTCATTTGTTTGGAAAAATATTTGACGTTTTCACGTCACACTATCACGGTCCATTTTGATGTAATGTCAAAAAAATATAAAAATGGAATGTCAGTCAAGTTCAAGTAAAAGCTTTTGTAGATATTGTCCTGTAATTACGTTTGTAGAAAAAATATTGTATGATATGCGTGTTAAAAAGTACATTTTTAAGGCATTCATTTGAATTGCTGAACTCGCTTCGCTCATTCTGCAAACTTTCACACGCATGCCTTAAACGTGTACTTTTAACACTTATATCATAAATAACTATTTTCTACAACCGTGTTAAAAATGCAATTTTTAGCACTCCATACGAGCGTTAAAAATGCTACTTTAAGGCACTAGTGCTTTAAAATTTTTATGGCACTGCAGTTTGTATTGACCGTATAGGCAATTTTGATGTAATGTCAAAAAAATATGAAAATTGAATGTCAGTCAAGTTCAAGTAAAAGTTTTTGTAGATATTGTCCTGTAATTACGTTTGTAGAAAAAATATTGTATGATATGCGTGTTAAAAAGTACATTTTTAAGGTACTCATGTGAATTGCAGAATGAGCGAAGCTCATTCTGCAAACTTTCACATGCGTGCCTTAAAATTGTACTTTTAACACTTATATCATAAATAACTATTAATAGAGAATTTTATGTGTGTGGAGAGAAAGAGATGGCATTAGACAAATAATCTTTTTGCCACAGAATTTTGTTATAAAGATGTTTAAATTTTTATGTTAGAATCGTTTACAAACTTGATTAGGTTATTGTATATAGATTTGTCAGAATAAGATAAAAGATTGCTGATGTTAACTGGAAGGCTAATGTTGAGGTCAATTAAACCCAAATATAAGTTTCGAGTCTGATCCCTATGATTAAGACAATTAAAGAATATATGGTTCAGATCCCCGATGGACTCATTGTTACACGAATAGAAGTGAGTTTCATAGATTCCAGTCCTATGTAGATGCTCTGGAAAAAGGCCACGCGATGGCTTAGTGTGAAAACCTCGTATCTCATTAAATTACAATTTTACCGGAGAGGCAAAAAACTGATTTTCTGAATAATATAACCTAAAAACAAAAATTACCGCTACGTATTTTTAATTCGAGCACATTGAGACAAGTATCTGATATTGGCCCAGAGCTAAAAGTGTTAAATGTTGCTATTAAATTGGAAATACAAATATTAACTATGAAAAACACGTAAAGATCCTTGCAGTATATGTAGAGCCTTTGCCCAAGTAACTATGATAGCCTCGTATATCGTGATATACGTGTTTTTCATCTAAAATGAGGTTGTGTTTATTATTATTTACGAGGTTTTCATTTTTCATACACATTGCACACCTCCAACTACTAGGTTGATACAGTACAAATCTTTTGATTTAAGGTTCATAAAATGTTTCTATATGTCGGACTACCTTTTATTGTTCACAAAAAACATTTCTCCAAGTCTAATCTCTCAGACACACTCCAAATTAAGTACCAAATTCTTGGTTATAAATATACGTGGTATTCACACTAAATCAAGAGAGCAATTATTGATATACGTGGTTTCTTTTTTCGGCTATAGAAAATAGCCTAGTGTATTTGGATTTTTTTAACAGTTGTAAATCGTGAGATACAAGGTTTTCAAACTAAAACCACCAAAATGTCATTTTCGAAAAAAAAAATGAGATACGAGGTTTTTACACTAAGCTAACGCATGGTTAAGTTTTAGCCGGGTTATTGATGAGGAATGTACTTTGTTATAATTGTAGTTAAAATGAGGTATATTTTTAGGTAATAATGGATGAATAGAAAAGTAATGATTTCTTGATGTCTGCTGAACATCTTCGATTTTTGACCTCCATCTTTCCCTGCCAACACTTCTAATAATAGAAAATAGGTCTTTGAAGTTGAAAATGTTTGTGATTTCTGGTATTTCAGATGTACAGTGGAACCCCGTTAACTCGGATTAATCGGCACCGCGGCCGATCCAGGTTATCGAAAATCCGGGTTAGCCGGAGAAAATGGTAAAAATAATAAAATATGGTATGCTTACAGATAAACTCCGTTATAATTGTCACACAGACACTGGTAAAGACAATTTGCAAAGACAAGGACGGAGAACTACTAACAGAGAAACAAAAAATTATAATGAGATGGAAAGAATACTTTGAGGAAAACCTAAATTCAGACAATGGAAATGATCAAAACGAGACAATATATTATACGGCGGATCAGCACATTGAAAATCCGAGTTATGAAAAAGTAGTTCAAATAATAAAGAAACTAAAAAGCAGTAAAGCGCCAGGAACGGATGGAGTTTCGGCAGAATTGTTGAAATATGGGGGACCCGAACTCTGGAGAAGAATCCATTACCTGATAAAGTTGGTATGGACCAAGGAGCAGTTGGTCTTATACAGCCAATACATAAAAAAGGAGATAAGAGGGAATGCCAGAATTACAGACCAATTACATTGCTAAATGTAATATACAAAATCCTTTCTGGCATTATCTACACTAGATTGTCAGAATACTCCGAAAATATAATTGGTGATTATCAAAATGGATTCAGACCAAATAGAGCCACTACAGACAACATATTCATACTTAAAACAATACAAGAGAAAGCTTATGAATACGACATAAAACTATATAATATGTATTGTTATGCTCTATTTTATCTATTTAATTAGATTGATTAGCAAATTCTTACTTTAGTTAATTATTCAATTATTTTATTTACTGCCTATGTAAAACAAAAACTAAATTCAAATTAAATTTTCCAATCAATTCTATTCTCAGGGCAAATTTTGTATTGTAGACAATACCTGTGATCTGTGACTTCTAATATTTCTGATTGCTTACTTCTTTCCATAGGCGTAACCAGGATGATCCTAAGGGGGGGTTACAACTACTGGAAAGGGGGGGGTTACAACTACTGGAAGGTCTCTGAGGGGTATGGTGTTAAGCGTATAGAGCTCAAAGTCCATCCCAATGGGGGGGTTATAACCCCCAAAACCCCCCCTGGTTACGCCAATGCGTTCTTCCAGGGTGGAAACAGGGAAATTGAAAACACTCAATATCATATAAATGTAATCTATTGTTTTTATCAAATAAGCCGTGTACATGTGATTCAAAAAATATTAAATTTAAACTTTGTTGCAACAATCTCTTACTTAATCAATTAAACTCTAACTCTGATATCTCGTTGTTTTGACAAAAAAATTATTTAATTAATTTATTATTTACTCATACTAAATTTAATAAAATTTACTTTTCTTCTTTTGACTTGATTTCTTAAATTTTAAATGACTAACTGCGTAAAAGAAAAGTTCAATAAACAAATAAACAAATATGGGTTTGATATAAACAAATTTTCTCCATTCCGACAAATAATTTGACTCATCTTTTTGTTTCTTCACTGCCTCGTTCTCTGGATTGCGCCGTCCTTGATTTTTCCAAACACGTACTCTCTGGATGTTGCGAAAAAGTCCCTCTCGTCACGACTGCTTCCAAAAATCGTACAGGATTTGCTCGAATTCTGTTACTCAGTTTTCCTTGTTCGATATCTTGTGCAAAAAGATATTAATCAGCTACTCGTTCTAGACAAAACAAAGGAAGCGGTCGACAATTTGGTTTCAACTTGATTCTGCTCGCAAAGGCCGATTACACACACTCTACACTGATTACTAAACTTTTTAAAACAAAAAACTGGACTGCCTTCCACCGATGTTAATTACACAGTGACCTCTCGTCTCTGGCCAAATTCTGACCCCTAATTTCTTCTCCCTTCTACCTCATCTTTCCCACTCTATCAAAAACACGCCTCTCTCAAAACCATTCATACCCATTTCTTCTGAAACAAATATTTTTCCACAGAACTTTTTCAATTTGTCATTTTTCAAGAGATATCATAATTAGTTATTTCCTACTGTCTACTTCAACATCTAAAACCTCATACGATTGTATACCACATTAAAAACCTTCCCGGAAAGGATCTTAAAGCCGTCTTTGTTTTCGTCAACGATGTCCACTTTCTAATCACCGAAATGTTTGTTCATGTCCCATGCATTTCGTCGAATCACTTATTAGTCGTTTCACTTTTTCCCGAAACACTTGCTTAATAGCAAATTAAATTCTAAACAATTTTGGTGATGAAAATACAGGGTGATAAAACACTATCATTTTATGGTCGTTGATATAAATTTAATTTTTTCTGAATTTCTTTACAAAAAAAACAATTCTACAACAGTATATAGACTTTAAACAAGCTTTTGACAGTGTGAAAAGAGACAAAATGCTGGAAGACCTCCGAAATCTAGGTATACCAAAAAAATATATCAGCCTCATAAAAATGACGTTGCAGGGTTCAAAAGCCGCAGTTAGAGTAGATGGAGAACTGTCTCCCCTGTTTGACATCAACATGGGGGTGAGACAGGGAGACGCACTTTCAACCATGCTGTTCAACCTAGTTCTTGTAGCAGTCATCAGAAAACCCAATGTAACCGGCCATATAAACACCAAATCAGTACAAATTACTGCATACGCAGACGATGTCGCCATTATTAGTAGAAGCAAGACACGACTAATGGAGACGTTCAAGGAAATTGATGCTGAAGCACAAAAAGAGGGCTTAAAATAAACGAAACAAAAACTAAGTACATGACTATGAAAAGAACACCTGAGATTGAAAATAATTTAACAATAGACAACTATACTATTGAACGTGTGGATGCCTTCACATATCTGGGCACATCAGTGGAAATCGTACATTTTTTTTTAACTAAGTTAATGGCACTGGCGTAGCCAAAAGGCCAGTCATGTTTTATTATAGTTTTATCAACCATTGTTTACTTATACTTACATTTATATACGTGGTACATTGAGTAACAATAATTTGTATACAATACAATAATGGTATGTTAGTAAATGCCTAATAATTTTGTATGCATATTTTTATTATTATTTTTTTATTTATTTTTTTTTTGTTTTTTTTTTGTTTTTTTTTAATTTTTTTATTTCTCTTCGTTTTATTAGGATTTATGTATATTTTTTTTATTGTTTTGTTTTTTTATATTATTATTATTTTTTATTTTTTAGTTTTTTTTTGCTTTTTATTTTTTATTTTTTTAATTAATTTTTCGGTTTAGGCTTACAATGAAAAAAATTTTTTTGTCTGTCGCAATACTGCTTACAATGTAATGTTAGTAGATTATACATACTGATATATAATATTATAAATACTATTATCCTCTAATGTCAATAGATTTGAAACATTTATTGGAAATTTCATATTGTAAGATATTAAATTTTGATAAAGCTTGTCAATTTCTAATTTTTTTAAAGGACATTCTAAAATAATATGTTGTAAATCGGCAATTTCATCACACAGACATTTATTATTATCTAACAAACCTATTTTACATTTATACACTGGAAATAGGACATGATTACAGCGCATTCGACTTATAATCCGAATAACTGAACGATTACATATATTCTCAAACCATGGTTTGTCCCTTATTTTTGGTTGTATGTTCTTAAAAAACTGTCCCTTCTCTCCTAATTCATATTTTAGCTGCCAATTTTCCTTTAGTTCCTTTCGAAAAATTGGAATAAAGTCAGACTCTGGTATTTTTGATCCGAGTATTCTTCCATTTTTCGCCCCATTTTTTGCTAAAGAATCCACTTCTTCATTTTCTTCTATACCTGAATGGGCTTTGATCCATGAAATATAAATTTGTTTTCCCATACTTAATCGTAGTGGAAATCGTACATACTATGCTAATAAAAGATTGATGACATCGAAATTATTAGACAAAAGAACCAAAATGACTATCTACAGAACTTTGATTAGACCCGTAGTAACCTATGGTTGTGAAACCTGGGTGATGACGAAAAAAGATGAAGCCCAACTCAGGACGTTCGAGAGAAAGTTACTGAGAAAAGTATATGGCCCGGTGCAAGAGGAAGACGTCAAATGGAGAATCAGGAGAAACGACGAGGTTAATGAATTGAATGAAGGGTACGACATTGTAAGATTTGTGAAAAGTCAAAGACTGTCATAGCTGGGACATGTTCAGCGACAATGAAGCGACATGAAAACGACAAAGAAGATGTTACAGTGGAAGCCGGTAGGAAGGCGGAAAAAAGGAAGGCCCAGGACGAGATGGTTGGATGACGTGGAAGACGACCTGAAAACCACGAATATAAGACAATGGAGGAGAAGGGCCCAAGAGAGATCTGAGTGGAAGGACATAGCCAGACAGACAAAGATCCATCCAGGGTTATGATGCCAAAAGAAGAAGAAGAAGAATGTCAGAACCGGCAATATTTTTCGAAGGTTTTTGCGTTTAAAGTATTTGGTAAGTTTGATTTAAATTCTGTTTGTAATCGACCAAATACTAGCCACTTTAAGGAACATCTTCTATTTAAATTTATTTAATATACCCTATTACACGAACATACGCCTGTTTTGGATTATTTCGACAACGAATATTTTACTGTGCAAAATAAGAAGAACGAAAGTAAATTGCAAGTTACATTGTTGTTTATTGGAATAATTATTAGCGCCATTTACTTTCGTACTTCTTATGTTGCACAGTAAAATATTCGTTGTCGAAGTAATCCAAAACAGGCGTATGTTCGTGGAATGGCCCATAGGTTGGTTCTATATTCTGTCCAGGATGATTATCATGGCATGGTCTATCAAAGAGTACTTAGCTCACAAATGTCTGTCTCAAAAAACTCGTATAAGACTGTATAAAACATTGATAGTTCTCATTGTTACATATGGATCAGAGGCATTGACCCTAACCCTTCTTCTTCTTCTTTTTGTGTAGACATGATTCTGTCTGTTCTTCAATGTGCCTCCAGTAAGTTCCAAAGTCATTCCGTCGTTTTAGTGGTTTCCCACTGATCATCTTCCTATTGGGGAACCGTCTCTCGCCGTCCTTACTAATCTATTCGTATTTATTCGGCTTATGTGGTCGTTCCACTCTCCTCTTCTGTTTTTTATCCAGTTATTAATGCTGTCCACCTTGCATCTCCATCGTATATCTGCATTTCTAGCTCTATCCCATAGTATCTTACCATCGATTTTTCGAAGGGTTTTCATCTCTTCTGTTTCTAGCATTATTTGTGTCGTTTTTGTATCAGGTCGTGTTTCTGCCGCATATATCATTATTGGTCTGATGACTCTTTTGTAAATTCTGCCTTTCACTTCTTTTCCGATATTTTTATTTCTCCATATTGTTTCATTCCGGCAACCTCCGGCTCTGTTTGCTTTATTCACTTCATCTTCCACTTTTGTTTCGAGCTCTCCGTAGCTAGATAATGTGATGCCTAGGCATGTAAACTCCATGACTTGTTCTATTATCTGGCCCTAATCTTAACAGATGAATCCTCTTTATCGATTTTTGAAAGAAAGGTATTGCGCAAGATGTTCGGAGTGGTCTGTGAGAACAGAATGGAAACAGAAGGGACAAAACAGAATGGCGCAATAAGAATAAGAAGGTCGTTGACCTTTAAGGGCTGTAGCAGCATGATGATGATGATCAAGACCATGCGTATGATGCAAAAGAATTGATTGCATTATACTCAAAGTCTATTCAAAATTTGAATTTTCTATTTATAGTCCAAGTAATGAAGCTTAAAATAGGACAAAACCTCGCAATTTTACGGAATGGATCGATTTTCTTGAAAATTTGAGAATAAGTAGTTGATAGTGGATAGGTAGGATTTAAAGATTAAAATCTATATCATGCTGAAAGGCGCTTTTACCATGGGGGTGGTTGCCACATTGCCACCCCATCTCGGGGGTGGAAATTTTTTATTATATTTTAATCGCAAACGTTGGTAAAAACCTTCATTCTAAGCAAAAAACGTTCCATACATTTATTTGATAAAATTGATAGTTTTCGATTTATTCGCTATCGAAAAAGTTAGTTTTATATCGAAAAAGTCAATGTTTTTAATAAGTTTTCTGGTAATAACTCCAAAAGTTTTCGTTTTATCGAAACAACTTTACTTAACAAAAATGTACCTTTTGAAAAAATAAACCAAAACATTTTTTTAAATTTTTTTTAAGACCAATATTAATCGAGCTATACTTTATTATATGTGGCTCTTCTTCGTCAAATGATAAATATTGTAGTTTCAAAGTCAAAAGACGGGAAAACTATGCATTGTTCGAGGGCAACGTGTTCAGACTAATTTAAATTACTTAAAAATATCTATCTCCAGAAATAAGATAAAAGTCTATAGCTCAAAAATTAAGTGACTTATAATGAAAAGAATGTCAGTCCCTATTTTTTCAGCGAAAAAGTGATCGCAGGCAACCCCCTAATCACCACCCTAATTAAAATTAGTTAATGACCTTATTTGATCTTTTTTATTTATGTATTATTAATAAGTTCTTGAAGTTTGACCGGCTTAGAATAATTAGTTTTTAAAAAATGGAATTAAAAGCGAATTACTAATTTTTTGTAGTTTGGAAAAAATGGCCTTTTCTTCAGAATAGCAAGATTAGCATCAAAGATACGAAATACGTTTAAATACGAAATTGTAGCTTATTTAATTCTCAAGAACCTGGTTTGCAAAAATTTTTTCTACGAAAAAAATTGAGTGAGCTATTAACAATTAAAACTTGCAATAACATGCAAAACCACCTTTACCAACCCTTTCAAAGTCACCTCTTTTTGCGACTGAGTATTTTAAAAAGATTACATATTAATTGGCTTATAGACCGTGTAAAAACTTACAAAATTATTTTTTAGCAAATTTTCTAAGATAAGAAATAAAAAAAGTGAGGGTTAAAAAATCAATATATTTTTTTGAAAAAATAAGGAGAAATCCAATTGGAAGCATAATAATGTAAGTTAGCGGTATTTTTAGTGATTGACCTTATTCATTCTTATTTATTTATGTATTATTGATAGATTCTAGAAGTTTGATTGGCTTAGAATGATCAGTTTTTAAAAAAACTGGAGTTGCGAATAACGAATTTTTGTAGTTTGGTAAAACTATTTTTAAAAGCATTTTCTTCAGAATAGAAAAATTAGCATCAGAGACACGAAAAAATATTTCAGTATAAAATTGTAGGCCATTTAATTCCCAAGAACCTGGTTTGAAAAATTTTTTTGCGGCAAAAATTGAGTGAATCGTAAATGAGTATATCGAAAAACATTGATTTTTTCTATACAAAACTAACACTTTCCGAAAACTATTAATTTTATCAAAAAAATGTATAGAACATTTTTTGCTTATAATAAATGTTTTTACTAACTTTTGCGGTCAAAGTATAATAAAACATTTCCACCCCCGAGATGGGGTGGCAACCACCCCCATGGTAAAATCGCCTTTCAGAATCATATAAATTTTGATCCTTGGACTATCCACTACTTATTCTTAAATTTTCAAGCAAATCGATCCATTTTGTAAAAATTGCGAGGTGAAAAGCTTCGGTTCCTGGCCTATTACAGTATCTATTTGTGTCCGTCAACATACATCTCCTATTTGAACCCCCTACTTTCGATTACCTTTACTTTTTGTATAATTACATTATTAGCTTTCTTTTCCTGACATATCTTACGGGAATTTATGCAAATGTCTTATAAAACATTTAAAGCCCACACTGCATCTCCATAATATTTGTGTTAATAGGCCCACACCGACTCAGAGAACATTTTCATAAATATAAAAACGCCTTTACCTCTTCGCAACCGACTAGAAAATAATAAATTCCACTTAAGAATTGACTTATTGGACGATTTAGTAAACGAGTAGCAGAAGACACCTATTCGGATGACAGTACCATCGTTAACCGCTCTGACGTCGAGTTATTATTTATGCCGTCGTTGGTGCTAATTGCTCTATCCCTTGATTGCCACATGCCATTAGGTAATTTGTACTGACTGAATTAATTTAATAAGCCATTCCAGTTAATCAAATCAGTGTTGGTTTATTATATATGGCTTAGGCTTCGATTTAAAAGACTTTTTGCGTGCTTTTATGTCGGCTTCTTCGTCCATTTTTGCTTTAAATTTACAATGATTTTATGATTATTTATGGGTATTACGATTCATTAAATATACAGGGTGATACAATGAATGTGAGCTATGCAGGTATTTCCAAACTTATCTACAATATTATTCGTCATTATATGGTCATATGTGCTTTTTCTTTTTAGAAATCCACTTCTTCTTCACGTACCATATCAGAATTATCCGACGTTGGCGATAGGGCTTGGTATTTATAATAAAAATACCGGTATTTCGGTATTAGTTTAATTTATAAAAAGTGAATTGATGCACAATAAACTTTCTCCTAAAATATTTTTTGCTATTACAAAAAATTATTTTTGAAGATAAACAACCAATTACATTGTAAAAAATATTTATTAAACACTTTTATTACACATACAAGTCAAGTATAGCGCTTTCTAAAAGCCTGAATGTCGGTAATTTAAGGCGAAGGATTATATCAGCTTTTGCAACCAAATTATTAAATCTCGTCTAAGTATACAAATATGTACATAAAATGAGTTATATGTATCTTCTTCTTCTTGTGCCACTCCTATCGGAGATTGGAAATCATCAAGGCTACCCTGACTTTTAGTCAGTTATATGTATAAAAATTCTTAAATATTTAAAATTAGACTACTTTATTTTATAAATAAGCCGTAAGATTTATTAATCAGAATTCTTTTTACATTTTACGATCTATTTTTCATTTTTTTTTGTGTATTTTTGTGTGTAAATTAGGCTCACTTATATTCTAAATTATTAATAATAATTGAAAGTATATAGCGGTCTAAATACAGAGTAATCCATATAAAATATTTTTCACAGTAAGTTATTTTTGTATTAATAATATATTTTTTCTACAACCGTGTTAAAAATGCAATTTTTAGCACTACATACGAGCGTTAAAAATGCTACTTTAAGGCACTAGTGCTTTAATAGTATATTGTGCAACAAGTGCAGAAAGGTACTAATTTCTCACGAGTTTGAAAAGTTGCGGTACGAGCGCAAGCGAGTGCCGCAATTCAAACGAGTGAGAAATTACCTTTCTGCACGTGTTTCACACTATACTTTTTCTACAAGCACAGTTTTTCCTAAAAATAAAAATCACAATTTCCAAACGACGATTAATTATAATAGGTACCTATGTGATAAATTTTAAACTGTATTTAATTAATACCTACTAATCAATTTAAATTCCTTATACCTAAATAAATTGCACAGAAATCAGTTAAAAAATTAATGCACTGCCTTAATTTGTTTAAATTTAAACAATTATTACACATTATTGACATTATATTTATGCAGTCACGGATTTACACAAAACCTACTTCATTCGACGTCTCTTGCACAGGTTGCTAAATCCTTATTGGTTATTTGATAATTATAAAATGTTTAATAAGAATAAAATTGTAAAATAAAACAGTTGTAACATCCATAATTTAGTTTCTATGCTATAGTTAAATATAATAATTGTCTTATAGGTTATATATTTGTCTAAAGTTTAACCACGGATGTAAACAGAATATAACGTTACTCAGAATGCGGTAGTCCACGGATGTAAACAGAATATAACGTTACTCAGAATGAGGTAGTCAACTGTGTAGAAAAGAACTTTGCGGCATAGAAACGTCACTTTGCGGCACAGAAACGTCACTTTTCTGCACACTAATGTCAAATATCTTATACTGTGAGAAAATATCAAGTTTGCTAACATAAAACCGTGCAGAAAAGTGCACTTTGAATAGTGGTTGTAGAAAAAATATTTTTAAGGCACTGCAGTTAGTATTGACCGTATAGGCAATTTTGATGTAATGTCAAAAAAATATAAAAATGGAATGTCAGTCAAGTTCAAGTAAAAGTTTTTGTAGATATTGTCCCGTAATTACGTTTGTAGAAAAAATATTGTATGATATGCGTGTTAAAAAGTACATTTTTAAGGCACTCATATCACTTATATCATAAATAAATATTAAAGTTAAATTAATTTGCTAAGAGCAAATCTATCCTATTATATGCAAAATTTATCCTAGAATCAAATAAATATATAGTTTCTCTATTTGCACAATTTTTGTATCTATCTATTCCTACTCTCTATGTAATGTTATAAACAACATCGACTCATTTCAAAACAAAATTTAATAGGTTTCATATATTATTTAATAACAAGTCGATATAACAACTGAGGATAGTATAAATATAACGTGTATATTTTTTATTCTACTGGTTTTAATACCGGGATCCCGGTATTTGAAATTTTAAATACCAAATACCGGTATTAAGATTTTGGCTCGGTATTGTAAGCCCTAGTTGGCGATCACCATTGCGAAGGCTTGTCGATCTTCTGCAATATGGAATAATTGTCCTGCATTTGATATCTGAGTCTATTCACGAATGTTTTTTAACCAAGAAACTTGTTTTCTTCCTACACTTCTGCCCTCTATTTTGCCTTTAAGGATCCATCGTAATTTTCTATATCGATTTCCCCTCACTATATATTCCACATAAGACATTTCCCGGTGTCAACAGTCTCTCTATCTTTGTTAACCGTCCTTAGTACTTCCTCATTAGTTTTTTCGCTGTCTAAGGTATCTTCAGCTAGTGGCGTAACCAGGGGGGATTTGAGGGTTATAACCCTCCCCCCATTAGGATGTACCTACTTTGAGCTCTATACGCTTAACACTCCACTTAATTCCATACCCCCCAGAGACCCTCCAGTAGTTGTAACCCCCCTTAGAATCATCCTGGTTACACCGTTGTCTTCAACATAAATATATGAATCATTATTTCCCATACTTCAGTGGCGCACCCAGGGCGAGGGTTTTGGGGGTTAAAACCCCTCACAGGGCATATAAAAAATATACAAAAATAGCGGGAAAATGTAACTTCTCTTTCACAAACAATAAAAAAAATTGACGCATCCAGAGGAAAACTCTGGGTGCGTCACTGAATTCTGCGTCCACACTTCTGCACCATACAAAAGTATAGCCCAAACATAGAACTTAACCATTCTTTGTCTTAGTTCTAAACTGAGACGATTATTGCAAAGAAAAATTACTTAACTTTCATAAAAGTAGTTTTAGTCATTGCTATTCTGCGTTATAATGTCTGTATACAGGGTGAGTCATGAGGAACTGTACGTACTCCTACCTCGTATAGAGGCCCCTATGGGGAATAACAAATGACCATTAATGAGTGTCTGCTCCCATTGTTTAATAATATACAGGGCGAGTTTCGCATTTTGACAGAAATTTGTATTCGTCATAATTTTTGAACGGTCAGATCGATGTGTCTCTTATTTTGGTCAATCGTTACACTATTGCCACCTAATCAACTAATTTATTCAAACTAGAAAAAGATCAGGTCCGGCTTTAAAAAAATTAGTTCGTTTGGGTCTTAGAAAAAATTTCACCCTGTATAAGCTTTTTGAAAACTCTAATATGAATTTTACAAATTAAACAAATAGGCAATTAAAATAACATATTTATTTTTTTCCGCACACGATTGCTTAATTTTTTATAAAAAAATTAAATTTGATTATGAATTAAAAGTTTGGTAAAGTGAACCACAGATTAAAAAAAATTAACTTTTATTACCAAAATTAATTTTTTTTGAACAAATATTTAATTTATGTTACCACCAATCAACTGATTTATTCAAACAAGAAAAAAATCAGGCCCGGATTTAAAAAATAAGTTCGTTTTGGTCTTAGAAAAAATTTCACCCTGTATACGCTTTTTGAAAACTCTAATATGATTTTTACAAATTAGACAAATAGGCAATTAAAATGGCATATTTATTTTTTCCCCACACGATTACTTAATTTTTTATAAAAAAAATCAAATTTGACTATGAATAATTAAAAGTTTGGTAAAGTGAACCATAGATTTAAAAAAAATAACTTTTATTACAAAAATGAATTTTTTTTGAACAAATATTTAATTTATGTTATCACCCAATCAACTGATTTATTCAAACTAGAAAAAAATCAGGCCCGGATTTAAAAAAATAGTTTGTTTGGGTCTTAGAAAAAATTTCACCTTGTATACGTTTTTTGAAAACTCTAATATGAATTTTACAAATAAGACAAATAGGCAATTAAAATGGCATATTTATTTTTTCCCCACACGATTACTTATTTTTTTATTAAAAAATCAAAGTTGACTATGCATAAAAAGTTTGGCAAAGTTTTTGCATAGAATTAAAAAAATTAACTTTTTTTACAAAAATTAATTTACAAAAACAACGTTTTTCTTAAAATTAAAAGTTTTACCATTTTTTTTTTTTTCTATAACACGTCTAGATCTAAAACTTCCCATAACACTTCTTTTGGACTCTATAGTTTAACATAGACGTGATCAAATTGATAAATTTTAAATTTTTCCACCTAATTTTTGCGATTTACAAGTTTGCAACTTTTACAAGAAGAAGACTGAAAGTCTACAACAATTTTCATAGTCTTCATAATAGTAAGAGGTATGTGCTGTAAAAATTTCAGAAAAAAAAATATTAAAATGGAACAGAGTTGTAGCGAGTTAGTTCATTTTTTTTTTCATTTTTAGAAATTTCCGATTTTGACAAATTTGATTTTTTAATAAAAAATTAAGTAATCGTGTGGGGAAAAAATAAATAAGCCATTTTAATTGCCTATTTGTCTTATTTGTAAAATTCATATTAGAGTTTTCAAAAAGCGTATACAGGGTGAAATTTTTTCTAAGACCAAAACGAACTAATTTTTTAAATCCTGACCTGATTTTTCTCTAGTTTGAATAAATCAGTTGATTGGATGGTAACATAAATTACTTATTTGTGCAAAAAAAATTAATTTTTGTAATAAAAGTTATTTTTTTTAATCTATGGTTCACTTTACCAAACTTTTAATTCATAGTGAAATTTGATTTTTTTATAAAAAATTAAGTAATCGTATGCGGAAAAAAATAAATATGCCATTTTAATTGCCCATTTGTCTAATTTGTAAAATTCATATTAGAGTTTTCAAAAAGCTTATACAGGGTGAAATTTTTTCTAAGACCCAAACGAACTAATTTTTTTCAAGCCGGACCTGATTTTTTTCTAGTTTGAATAAATTAGTTGATTAGGTGGTAATAGTGTAACGATTGGCCAAAATAAGAGACACATCGATCTGGCCGTTCAAAAATTATGACGAATACAAATTTCTGTCAAAATGCGAAACTCGCCCTGTATATTATTAAACAATGGGAGCAGACACTTTTTAATGGTCATTTGTTATTCCCCATAGGAGCCTCTATACGAGGTAGGAGTATGTACAGTTCCTCATGACTCACCCTGTACAGTTGGCCCGTATGACAGTTGCCAAATATGTCATTTTGTGAACTTTTTAAACTTGGACTCCATTTAATTGAAGCTCTGCATCTGGATGTGGGTCACGACTAAAAACTAAAAATTTGGTTTTGTTTGAGTTTATTTTAATGCCCATTTTCTCTCCTACTTCGTGAATACGAGCAAACAGAATTTGGAGACCTTCGATATTATCTGACAGAATTACTGTATCATCCGCGTAGGTATCTAATTACATTAAGTAGTTCCCCGTTGATTTTTATTCAATATGGCTGTTTTTTAAGTGCCTTTTTAAAAACATCGAACAATGTTGGAACAAAATGCAACCTTGTCTGAATCCTCGTTGCATGGAGATTTGGTTTTATTAATTAATTTTTAATGACACGAATTGTTATCTATTCCTATATTTTTTCATATCTGCATTAATTTGACATGCTGTTTTTTTTTTCTGGAAGCCGTCTGTTGTGATCCGGTCGTACTGCAGCCCCTTGGCTTATTGTAAATCGTCCATTCCTTTATGAAACCGATTCCAGAATTCTGGAACCCTGTACCAGCTTATACAGGTCTAGTGGGTAGGCGCCATATATATTTGGAGTCACTTCGATGTCTCCGAAAAGTGTTTGCCGCCTTCGATTCAATGCCCCACAGCCATGCAGGATGTAGTTGACTGTTTCAAGTCTCCATGAAACAGCCCCAATGTATGCAGCTGACCCTTAACTGGCGCATGCCCAGTAACGAAACCTGTTATGACTCTGAGCTGATTCCTGCTTGTTTTTAGCAGTAATTCAGCCCTACTAGCACATGCCCGTTTGATATACAGCTTACCATGTGTTTGACCGGGTATATTCTCCCAGTGTGAGTTGTATTGGCTTCGGATCCAGGCTTTTTTACGTTCGCGGACGGTGCTTTTTGGCACTCTCATGGCCGGCTCTGGATCCAGGTATGGGTCCAGAGTTTTGTAGCTGATGCTCTCCTGGCAAGCGCATCAGCTCTTTCGTTGCCGTATATACCCCGATAACCTGGAACCCTTACCAGTTAAACACTGTTATGTTGCGCCAGTCTGTCAAGTTCTTGACATGTTGTACTTTATCGAATGCCTTTTCGAAGTCCACGATGCACGAAAATACATATTCTCTTTGATCACGGCACATTTTTACAAAACTTTAATTTTTCACTCACTACAATCAACTTCAGTTTTTTGTTACACATCCCTACTGTACCTAATAGGTAGGTTGAGCTAGCTCGAGTTTTATAAAACATCAACAAACTGCCATCTCTTGCACTTTTTTCTGGGAATTTTCTGGTAGTATAATTCTGTCGATTTTATGCCACATGTCGTTATCTTTCCTGTATGTTTTAGTATTTGTACTAATTAAAATTACTTCTTTATTTGGCGAATGGATTTAGTGTCCGCAGTCATATAAACCCAAATAAATACTTCTTTATGTTCACATCTATAACAACATTGGCCATCTTATATTAATAAATATGTTACTTGCTACTTTCCTATACAGATACTGACATACGTAGCGGATTATATATTCTTTTTCTTTAATTATCATGTTCTCCTAGAACTTGTCTACAAAATAATTACATGATCTTACCTTAACTACTACTGCTCGGAATAGTGTGATCGATGTTTTTCTTCCGCCTCGAGTACGTTTGCGTTTGAATATTCTTTCCAACTTTAATTTCTCTATTTTCTTCTTAAAAAGATAATTAGTGCAATAAAACAGTCAAACTAAATTAATCCTTAGCTTACAATTAATTAATTGTAAGAGATTTCTGTGTTCTTTATTTATTAGCAATCATATTCTGTTAGTATCATAAAATGAAACCAATTACAAGCAGGGGGATTGGTTACAAGCAATACATGGAGCACTAGGCTTTGGAACTACGGAACTAGAAATGAAGCTGGAGACGATAATATGCTTGAATTCTCAACAGAATTAGATATAGCGATTGTCGACACATTCCTTCAAAGTAAGAAACTCAATTTATTATACATACTTATGTACAAAAGGGAACAAAATCAATCCCAAATATATTATTTCATGACAAAAAAAGAAGATATACGTGACTGTAAGGACTGTTAGGTAATAGTTAGTGAAGTCAACAACATAAGTTACTTATGCTAGACATCAAAGTAAAATGTGGAATGAAACCAAAATATCGGAGAGGACCACAAAAATCAAGTGGTAGATGTTAAAAAATATAAAAGAAGGTCTAGTTTAGGCAAAAATAGCTGAAAAATGTATTGTAACAGGCAAGAAAGTTCTAATACAATTTGGAGAAAGATAGCCAGTATCATTAGAGAAACTGCTATTGAAATACTTGCAAAAACATCAGGAAAAAAGTTTGAAACTAAAGAGACCTGGTGGTGGTCAAACGAAGTTCAAGAAAAAATATATGAGAATAATAGTATAAACAATGGCGGATACGTCAGATATCTTCAAAACAATACGATCGTCGAAAAAAGCGAAAGTAGCAAAGGCTAGAGCAGAAGCATATATGTACAAATCTACGATCAACTTGACTCCAAGGAAGGAGAAACAAAGATGTACAAAATAGATAAACAAAGAAACCAAAAGATTTTAATCAGATTAGCTGTATCCGAGATGAAAATAATAAAATACTGATAGGATGGGGAAAGTACTTTGACAATTTATTAAAGAAGAATTTGGTAGAAAACCAGTTGAGTTAACGGAGAAGGCAACAGCAATGGTCACCAAAATAACAAGCGGAAAAGTGGTTCAAGTACTTCAAAATATAAGGAAAAAAGCAGTTGAACCAGATGATATTAGGATATACAGGAACATGTTGGCTAATAGGATAGCAATAGATTTATGGAAGTGGTGTAAATGCCAGACGAATGAGATTAATACCTGTTTACAAAAACAACGGAGATATATAACAATGTACCAACTACGGGGATAAAAAACTACTTAGTCACACCATGAAATTATGAGAGAAAGTGATAGATAAATACGTGGAGAAACCGAAATAACCGATAATCACTTTGGCTTTATGCAAGGCACATCAACTACAGCAGTGGAACTGTCTTAATTCTGTTCAATTTGAAAATGGATGATGTTATAAAGAAGGTAAATATGTTCAGAGGATGCTGCACTTATTTTATACCAATTACTTAAAATATACCATAAAAATATTCATAAAAAAAGAAAACTACAGTGCTTGCAATATACAGTAGACTCCCTCTATAATGAGAACTGAAATGGCGGACTAATTACCTCGTTATAAACGGATCTCGTTATATCAGACAACAATAATATTGTGCATACCATCACCACTGAAATGTTTTGATGCCTCTTACATAATTTATTAGGTGTCGATGGTCGACCTCAACAATAAAACTTGGCCTTCGTAAATGGTAGATTTCTGACAATATTCGATATCGGTCGATAGATAAACGGGAAGGAAGAAGTTTATTACAGCCGGTGGAGAGTTTATTACAGCACTGGTCTCGGTAAGCACACAGATGTTGGGCATTTAGTACATTCTTTCACGGTTTTTGCTGTAAATGGCGGCGCATAGCTAACATGTCATAGAAAAAAAATTGATATGGTGCCGATGTGTGCTTTTGCCCTGGGGGTGAGTTTCACCCCATCTCGGGGGTAAAAAAATATATGTTCAAGTTAAGTCCCGAAATGGATAAACTGACTAATTTTAATCAACTTTTGTACTTTAGAGTTTTTTCACCAAATCAATACTTTTCGAGTTATGTATTTGCAAGTGAATATGTTCATTTTTCAACAAAATAACCACGTTTTAGACGGTTTTTCGCAAATAACTCAAAACGTGAGCATTTTGTCGAAAAGAATATTCTTAGCAAAACTATAGCCTATAAAAAAGGGAAAAAACGGTGTATATGTTAGGTCTCTATACCTAGCAAAAGCAGAGTTATAGCTAATGAAAAATAGGTTCATATTCGGAAAATTACAAATAGAATAATTCAATGTGAAATATCCAAATAATGAAGCATTCTTGGGGGAAAACACATTACAACTTTTTTATAGTTAAAAAAGCTTTATTTCTGTTTTTATAAAAAAATATTTCTAGCATCAAATGTAATCAAGTTACGCTCAAAATAAAGTTGGTCCCTTTTGTTTTGGCAAAAAAAAATCAGGGAGATCACCCCCAATTAGCAACTTAAATGAAATAAATCGTTACCGCTTCACAAGTTACTTTACTTATGTTGTGCTTATATGATCTGTAAGTTTTATCGATTCAAAGTGCTTATTTTTGAAAAAATTTGGTTTTAAGGTAAGATTTTTAAAAATTGTAATTTTGAAAAAAATGCTTTTTTTTCAAAATAACTTAAAAGTTGTTAGAGATACCAAAAGTCTTAAAGAATAAAAAGGTCGGCTTTAATTTTCTGAATATTTTGTATTTTTTTGTTTTTCTGTATGACAAAAATTGGTAAAGATGCGGTGTTTCTAAATTTGCATACACTCGTGATAAGTGACTCGTTCGAGCCCAAAAATAAGGACTTTGAACCGATGAAACTTACAGATCGTATGATCAACACATACGCGAGTAAAAAACTTGTGAAGTAATAACAATTAAGTTCATTTGAAATGCTAATTAGGGGGTGATTTTCCCGATTTCTTACCAAAAAAAGGGACCAACTTTATTTTGAACGTAACTTGTTTACTATTGCTGCTAAAAATTTTTTTTAAAAACAAAAATAAGCATTTTTTAAACACTTTAAAAAGTTAAATAGAGTTTTCCCCAAAAAAGTGCTGTGTTTTTGGTTATGGCACGTTAAAACATACGATTTGGAATTTGACGAATATGAACCTATTTTTCATTAGCTATAACTCTGCTTCTACTAGGTACAGTGACCTAATATATACACCGAGTTTTTCACTTTTTTACGTGCTATATTTTTGATAAGATTTTTTTTCCACTAAATACTTACTTTTCGAGTTATTTGCGAAAAACCGTCTGAAAACGTGGTTATTTTGTTGAAAAATTAACATATTCACTCGCAAATAACTCGAAAAGTATTAACTTGGTGAAAAAACTTTATAGAACAAAAGTTGCTTAGAATTAGTCATTTTATCTATTTCCGGGCTCATTTTGAACATATACTTTTCACCGCGAAAAGGGGGTGAAACTCACCCCTAGGGCAAAAACACACATCGGCGTAATATTGCTTTTTTTCTTTAACTTGTTAGCTATCTGTATGCCAAATTTCATGGCAATCCAAGCGGTTCTTTAAAATTTAGAGGTTTTGCAATATTTTACCTTTAAAGAACGTACTAATTCCTGTATAAGGCAGTTGGGGTGTTTATTTATAGCCATCATCACGCCAAAAACAGGTAAAAAAGCATATTCTTCGATTTCATTTTTCTCGTTATAGAAGTGTTACAGTTCAATAGGAATTTCATGGGACATCTAGTGTACCTGCCTCGTTATAAGCGAAACCTCGTAATTCCCGTGTTCGTTATAGAGGGAGTCTACTGTAATATATTCGTTGCAAACTGGCGGTTGAATACAAGGTAATTGAGGAGGTAATGGATACTGAATACTGAATATACGCTAACTCAAAAATATAAATATAATTAAGACACCAAATAATTAAAACAAATAAAATATTTTATTTAAAATTCCCAATTTTTTTAAATTGTTATAATCATATTTGAAAATAAAAAATAAAAAGATGGACAGAATACCTGAATGAATTATTTGAAGACGATAGAAACAACTTAACTCAGATAATCAATGCAACTGGGCCAGACATATTGAAAGAAGAAGTAGAATACGCAATAAGAAACGCTAAAAATGGAAAAGCAAACGGACCTGATGAAATCCCTACAGAACTGCTGAAGCTTTTGAATGATAAATCCGTAACCATAATATTGCATATATTCAATACAATATACAGTACTGGTATAATACCGCAAGAATGGTTGCTGTCTACCTTTGTCACCATACCGAAGAAAACTAAGGCAATGCAATGTTCAGATCATCGAACAATCTCCTTGATGAGTCACCTGCTTAAAATATTTCTTAGAGTCATTCACAACCGAATCTATCAAAAACTAGACATCGATATTAACGATACACAGATGGGATTCAGAAAAGGATTAGGTACAAGGGATGCTCTCTTTGCCTTGAACGTTCTAACACAGAGATGCCTAGATGTTAACCAAGAGGTACACGCCTGCTTTATAGACTTTGAAAAGGCCTTTGACAAAGTACGCCACAGTAAACTCAAAGAAATCCTGGAGAGTAAGGACATTGACACCAGAGACATACAAATAATATTAAATCTGTACTGGAATCAGCGAGCTAATATAAAAATAGAAGAACAAACATCGGACGAAATAGAAATACGTAGAGGAGTACGACAGGGTTGTATATTGTCACCGCTCTTATTTAATATCTACAGCGAACAAATATGCCAAGAAGCTCTCTCATATGCAAACGAAGGGATAATAGTCAATGGAGAAGTTATCAATAACATTCGATATGCTGACGATACTGTGATAATGGCAAGAACAGCGGAAGATCTACAACATTTAGTTGAAACTATGAATGAGATATGTAATAACTACGGCATAAGGATGAACGTCAAAAAAACCAAATATATGACCTTCAATAAGAATCCAATAAATGACACTAGTATCACAATAAACGGTACCCAACTTGAAAAAGTAAACGAATACAAATACTTGGGAACCCTTATCAATGAAACAGGTGACCAAAATCACGAGATAAAAAGACGTATTGAAATTGCCAGGTCTACTTTTATAAAAATGAAAAAATTATTTTGTAATCGTGATATTAGTATTCATCTACGAACTAGAATGTTAAAATGCTATGTATTCAGTACTTTGCTCTACGGTGTTGAGTCATGGACTCTTAAACAGAGGAATATTAAAAATCTTGAAAGCTTTGAGATGTGGTGCTACCGCCGTATACTACGAATAAGTTGGGTGGATAAAATTACAAATGAAGAAGTAATACGCAGAATAAATAACGAGCCAGAAGTTCTACGGAGTATAAAAAAGAGAAAACTTGAATACTTAGGCCACCTGATGAGAGGACAAAAGTACACATTCCTACAAAATATAATGCAAGGAAAAATCCAAGGACGAAGAAATCCAGGCCGTAGAAGAATGTCCTGGATGAGAAATTTGAGAGAGTGGTTTGGCTGTACCACTAACGAATTGTTCAAAACAGCAGTAAATAAAATTAGAATCGCCCTAATGATATCCAATCTCCGATAGGAGAGGCACTCAAAGAAGAAGAATCATATTTGGCTCTTTGGCTAAAAAATTTGCTGACCACTGAGCCACAGTGACAACGTTAGGCTCAAAAACAAAAAGAAAGATAACACAATATTATATAAAATATTGTAAACATTGTTGAAAACAAGAGTTGTAAAATTTCCGTTCTTCTTCAACGTGATAAAAATATGCTGTTCTGAAGCTATTTCCTTGTGGCATTTTATTAAAACCTTTTTATATACTTGGCTTGGTTGGTGTCACGGACTCCGCAAATTTTGTAATCCATTTTAAAAATAGTTCTAGGCTACCTAGACACCTGAAATTTTCAGGATAGCTTATAACTAGCTAACAATGCCATATTTAATTGCTATTATACAGGGTGATTAATTATTAGTGGGGTGAAGCTCCTTAGATCCGTTATAGTAATGTATAGCGATAAAACTTCATAACAAAAATTATAGCGAACTTTGAGCTTCACATTACAAAATTAGTTAGAATGTTACAGAGTGTTCGATAACATAGTGGCAGACCAAACTTATGTTTTTTTAAATAGAACACCCTATATTTTATTTTATATTCGAAATCTTCGTAACTTTTCGATTACAAAAATATAAAGGTTTGGTGTGTTATATGGGGTATTTACAAAGTTATAACCAATTTTATATGAAAATCGTAACAAGTTTAACTACCTGTATAAATAAAAGCAAGCACAATGGTTTATTGACGTCATATTTTTTTATTTATTGTCAAAATTTTCGTAAATGGTTGTTTTGCTAATTTTCTTTATATTGAATACAGGGTGTGTCAAAACGCAAGTTTTAGAAAAAAGTTAATTTTAAATAGAACACCATATATTTTATATCATTATCGAAAAGTACCATTACCATACTATAATTTTTGTATAACATTCCCTATGTGTAAATTTATTAGTTTTCGAGATATTTTCATTTTTCAGAGCAAAATTATTAATAATTACGGGTCTAAATCTTTCAAAATTTTAAGTAAGCCATGACTGATTAATTGTCTAAAACTTACAATTTACGATTACTGATTATCAATCTGTAATCAAAGTTGGCTTAAATTTTTGTTATTAACTTTTATTACTATCTATTACTTATCACGGATCTACAAAGCTTTACCCCACTGACCAATCACACTATACGGATAAATCGATTTTTTTTTTAATTTCAAACTATTTTAAAAATGTGACTAATGCAATGATATTTTAAAGTACGTTAATAAATCGATATCTACAAAATGATGGTGCCTCAGTGGCATTAACTAGACTGCAGATCGAGAGGTCCCCAATTGGAACCCGGCTGTTGCGTAACTTTTTTTAATTGTTTTAATAAATAATTAAAAGTTTATATACTTCAAATTATATATACCATTTTAAACAACCGTGGTATTATAAAAAATACTATTTTATACTAGTGTAATTTTTGGAATCATAATTATAAATAACAGGTAATACACCTACTAAAAATTCATATTTTATAAGTTAATTATTCTTTGTATATATAACTATAATCCAAACATGTTGTGTCCTATATATGTACAATAACAAAACCGTGATATTATAAAAAGTGCTTTTTTATTAGAGTGTAATTTTTGGAATCTTAAGCATCTTATCGTTAAATCGTTTTTGTTAAATTATTTTATATTCTTTCCTATAAATAATAAAAAGGTTTTATTATAAAAAAACTATTTTTTATAAAAGTGTAATTATTTTTAATGGGAAATAAGCCACAATTTTACAAAAAAAATGATTTTATTAACGTTTCGAAGCCCAAATCGGGTTTCGTTGTCAAAATACAAAATACTACTAAAATAAACAAAAATGTTGTTGCTAAGTAAAAAATTCTTCTAATAATTTATTTAATATGACTCATTTATATTGGCAATTCAGACGTATATTATACATTTTAAAGTAGAAGACTTTAAAATGATATCGCCAATATTTATGAGTTGCGTTCCTGGGACGACTTTACTAAAAGATAGTTCATTCGATTACATGAAATCAATCCCAACTCAAGAATATCCATCACAAAAAAATCATAGCATGTGATCTGTCTTTAAAAAGACAACCAAATGCAACGATGACAGTAAAATTCTCGCGTTAGAGATTCATCGTAAGTATTTGGTCTTACATTTAATTTACTTTCAAAAAACTAATACCAAATTCTGACTTTAATATGTTTAAATTATAAATAATATTAATAATATATAGATATACAATAAGTAATACTAAAATATAAAATTTGTACTAACTCGATATGTTATTGACTTACTAATCGTGGTATTTTCTTTCTATTAACTTCCTCTTTCATATTTTCCATTAAAAATAGTTTGTGTTAAAAATAAGATAGCATATGAAGAGGGCGAAAAATGCTTGTTTGTATTTATTTATTTTTATTTTATTAATTTTAGATTTATTTATTTTTAAAACCTAAAAGTTACAAAATTGGATAGAGCAAAAGTTTTTAACTGCTTTTATGTCATTTAGATAGTAATAATATTTATAAGTGATAATTTTTAGTCAAATTTCCAAGAAAATAAAAATCCAAAAAACCTTTTTTGTAAACAATTTGCTATCACCACTTTAAATAACAATAGAAATATTCTTAAATAAAAGACATGTCCAAAAATATAAACAAGCATTCATAACTGTACCTTCAGATTCAGAGTCCTTTAAATTTTAGCAAAAGTCACTCGCGCGATTGTCCGAAAAAACACAAATCACATCTCGTCTCAAAGTCACTTGAAATTACATCCACGATTCACCTGATATCACCTGCAGTCATCATGTACGTCTGGTACAGTAGAACCACGAATCCAAGAAATCAAAAGCAGTGGCTTACATCTCGGGACAGCAATTTAGGGTCCTGATCTCAAACGTTTATAGCCGATACCGCCGAACTTTCATACGCCCTAGATTGAAAAATCTACGAAATTGTAAGTTTTACAAGTCTTACAATAATTGTAATGGTAGGAGAGCAAAGTATGCTAAATTTGCAATCACTCGAGCGTTATGGGGACCTATTGGGTTATGATTATTAGGTCCTAAAACCAAAAAAAGTTAAGTAAAATTTTCCATTTTAGTGGGGACTTTTCATTTTTGAAGTTATACTTCTTTAGGCGCGATTGAGAGTAAAATTTCATAATACTGCGCGCATGCGCACACAGACATTATGTCGTTTAGTCAACGGCGGATCCAGCAACCTTGCAAGGTGGGGGCAATGAAATAAAAACTTTCTCGTCACTGGCGTACGCAGGTTTCTTTTTCGGGATGGGCTGTTATTTTCTTATTCTTTATGTACCATGTCCTTTCAGAACGTTGGTTACCATCATAGCTATCTTAATGTTATTTACTCCCATCCTAAATCAACCATGAAGTTCTTCTTCGTCCGTCCTGGACTGCGTTTTCCTGCTATTTTCACTTGAATAATATTTTGTAGCAACCTATATTTGGGTCCTCTCATTACGTGTTCGAAATACTCCAGCTTTATCTTCTTGATGGCTTTTATAATCGCCGTAGTCTTGCCGAGACATTCTAGTATGTATTGTGGAGTTTTGAATCTTTTCCATCCAATAAACTCTTAAAATTCTTCTATAGCACCACATCTCGAGAGCCTCAAGGCGATTTAGATCGATTTTATTCACAGTCCAAGACTCGACACCATACATTAGGTTTGTTCTGGCTTCTAGCATCAGTTTCAAACGGTTTGAAACCATCAGCGAATAGCGGACTAGCGCGAGTAGAGGGGATAGCACTGGTGACTGTATGATGTTCTCTCACTGACCAACTGTTTGCTGACGGTTTCTGACTAGTTTGACTGTTTGCTAGAAAAAACCTAGTAATACCGAGAACACGTAGCAGCGAAGTAGATGGATCCTTAATGCCAATTTTAGGTCTCTGTTACATAATACTTTGGACTTGGACATCCTTCTAAAAGCGGCTCTTATTCGGGGGGTTTTCTTAAATGATCAAATTACCATAACATAGCAGCGGCATTTAATATTTTTATCTGGTCTCTGGCATTAAATTGAATAGATGGTAATAAACAGATTTATTGTGGGAATTTTTCATTTATTATGTTTCAAAGACTTTTAATAATTTTCCAAGGAATTCTGCCATACATTATGTTTCAGTTATTCAGTTATCAACAGGACACAAAATTCACTATTTATGTTTAATCGTAATCTCTTTCTTAAAAAAAGTGTCAGTAGACACCAGGGGAGGTCTCAAGGAGGGGGCAATTGACTCCATTGACCCCCCTTGGATCCGCGCCTGCGTTTAGTTGCTAAATCTTTCAAGTTATGTATAAATATATCAGTGCAAGAAAAGTTGTGAAAAGGATATATTAGTGTTTTTAGTAAATATATTTATTATTATATAATTTTTGTGTCTTTGGATTTGTCTTCTTCAGGAGTAAGATGAGTATTATTAAAACATTTTATTGTATATTAATTTATTATATTGTTACCGTGAATTGTCATTAGGTACGTCCGAACCGATACAGACACAGTCCTCGTAGCCTATTTGGTATAGCATTCGGCCAGAGATCGAGAGGTCTTGAGTTCGAAATATACTTTTTTTTATTTTTTTGAAAGCGGTAAGCACAAAATTAGTTTGGTGTTTAAAAAAAATTAAAACAAACTGTTTAAAGTATATTTATTTTTAAGAAATCATATAATAGAAGTATAACTTCTTACGTGCGTACAAAGTACACACACATTCTTTTTTTTTTAATTTAATTTTCCATTTCTAACAATCATTTTTTCCGATTATAGCGCCATCTATCCATAATTAGAAAAAATGTCTCAAATAAAAGTTGCTTATTTTTACGTAAAGAATCCAAATCTGCAATAAACCTGTATTTAGTACCATTCGATAAATGTTTCAAAAACATTTTCAAAGTGTATTTTGCAGTTTTTCGATCTGATGTTCATTTTGCGAAATATCGCGGGGTTTGTATTTAAAATTTTAAATTTACCCCCCACCCCTCTACGTGGGGGTCATATTTAGTACCATTCAATAGACTTTTTAAAAATATTGAAGACGTATTTTTTAGTTTTTCGATCTGACGTTCGCTTCGCGAAATATTAGCTTTTTTGGTGAAACTTTTTTGACTCACCCATTTCCATACGCCCCGCTCAAATCGTTGTATTTTTGAAATATACTCTTTTGCATGTACTTAACTTACCTTATCTTAATCTGACAATTTCGAGTATTTTTAAGGATAGATTTTTTTTCGGGCCCCCCTTAACGAATTTCCCTGTGTTAAGAGCCAATATATACAGGGTGTAACAAAAATACAGGTCATAAATTTAATCACATATTCTGGGACCAAAAATATTTCGATTGAACCTAACTTACCTTAGAACAAATGTGCACAGAAAAAAAGTTACAGCGCTTTGAAGTTACAAAATGAAAATCGATTTGTTCCAATATATCGAAAACTATTAGAGATTTTTTATTGAAAATGGTCATGTGACATTCTTATGGCAGGAACATCTTCAAGAAAAATTATAGTGAATTTTGTGCATCCCATAAAAATTTTATGGGGGTTTTATTCCTTTAAAGCCCCCCCCCCCCCCCCAAACTTTTGTGTACGTTCCAATTAAATTATTATTGTAGTACCATCAGTTAAACATAATGTTTTTAAAACTTTTTTACCTCTTAGTACTTTTTCTAAAAGTCAGTTTTTATTGAGATATTTTGAATATTTGTCAAATCCACCACATATTTGTATATGGTTAAGTACGATTATGGAGACTAGGTAATAAAATGAAAATTTATTTATGATTTACATTTTTAGGTATATTTTGAACCATACTAAAAAAGAAGCCACATCTCGATAAAAGGTGCCTAATCGAAAAATACAAAGAGGCAAAAAAGTTTTAAAAACACTGTGATTAACTAATGGTACCGCAGAAATAAATTAATTGGAACGTACACAAACATTTGGGGTTTTAAAGGAACAAAACCCCCATAAGAAGCTGCAACTCGATAAAAACGGACTTATCGAAAAAATACTAAGAAGCAAACAAGTTTTAAAAACATTGAGTTTAACTAATGGTACCACAATAATAATTAAATTGGAACGTACATAAAAGTTTGGAGGGGTTAAAGGGAACAAAACCCCCATAAAATTTTTATGGGGTGCACAAATTTCACTATAATTTTTCTTTAAGATGTTCCCGTCATAAGAATGCCACATGTCCATTTTCAATAAAAAATCTCTAATAGTTTTCGATATATTCGAAAAAATCGATTTTCACTTTGTAACTTCAAAGAGCTGTAACTTTTTTTATGTGCATATTTGTACTAAGGTAAGTTAGGTTCAATCGAACTATTTCTGGTAGCAGAATATGTGACTTAATTTATGACCTGTATTTTTGTTACACCCTGTATAGTAGAGGTACATCTGCAGGGTACCAGGTTTCTCCCCATGTAATAATCTGACACGCTCGAGTAACTGCAAAAATCTACGCTTGGCCTCCCCTACCATAAGCATTTCTACGTACCGTTTATTACCTTTAATGCGTTTTTAGCAATGTCTCCATTGTAGAATTATTTCGCCATAGTATGGTATAGTTAGACCCAAACCCAGACATCCAAAGTGAAAGTTATCCTCCAACACCAAATTGTTCTATATGGTCCACATAATGTTCAGAAAAAAGTCACACCATTTTGAGTGTCGGGTTTGGGGGGAGAGGGGGGAGAAATCTGCAAATTCGTAGTTTTTTAGGTTTTTCGTCAATATTTCTAAAACTAAGCGGATTAGCATGAACAACCTTCTACACAAAATTGTTCTACATTAAATTTGAAATAAAAAAGGCCCTATGCATAACCCTTCTAAAACGAACGGTTCCAAAGTTACGGAGGTAGTATAGTATAATTGGTCCAAAAAAGGCCTAACCCAGACATCCAAAGTAAAAGTTTTCCTTCAACACCAAATTGTTCTATATGGTCCACATATTGTTCAGTAAAAAGTTACACGATTTTGAGCGTCCGGTTTGGGGGGGAGATGGGGGAAAAGTCGGTAAATTAGTAGTTTTTTTACGTTTTTCGTCAATATTACTAAAACTATGCTTTAGCGTAAGGAATGTTCTATATAAAAATGTTCTACATAAAATTTAAAACAAAAAAAGTTGTATACATAATTGTTATAAAATCAACGGTTCCAGAGTTACGGAGGGTGAAAAGTGGAGGTTTTCGATACTTTTTATATTAACCAATTTCTCCCCCCTCTCCCTCCCCCAAACCCGACGCTCAAAATGGTGTGACTTTCTGAACATTATGTGGACCATATAGACCAATTTGGTGTTGGAGGATAACTTTCACTTTGGATGTCTGGGTTTTTGGTATAGTTATATCATAAATATTGCCCAAAAAATATAAAAAGTATCGAAAACCTCGACTTTTCACCCTCCGTAACTCTGGAACCGTTGACAATTATGTATAGAATTTTTGTTTTAAATTCCATGTAGAACATTTTTGTATATAACTTTGTTTACGCTAAAGCATAGTTTTAGAAATATTGACGAAAAACGTAAAAAAACTACTAATTTACCGGCTTCTCTCCCATCTCCCTCCCAAACCGGACGCTCAAAATGGTGTAACTTTTTACTGAACAATATGTGGACTATATAGAACATTTTGGTGTTGGAGGAACACTTTTACTTTGGATGTTTGGGTTAGGCCTTTTTTGGACCAGTTATACTATACTACCTCCGTAACTTTGGAACCATTATTTTAGAAAGATTATGCATAGGGCCTTTTTTATTTCAAATTTAATGTAGAACAATTGTGTATAGAGGGTTGTTCATGCTAAACCGCATAGTTTTAGAAATATTGGCGAAAAACTTAAAAAACTACGAATTTACCGATTTCTCCCCCCTCTCCCCCCCCCCAAACCCGACGCTCAAAATGGTGTGACTTTTTTCTGGACATTGTGTGGACCATATAGAACAA
Organism: Diabrotica virgifera virgifera; assembly: GCF_917563875.1. NCBI lineage: Eukaryota > Metazoa > Arthropoda > Insecta > Coleoptera > Chrysomelidae > Diabrotica > Diabrotica virgifera. The sequence continues at coordinate 20,996,887 of NC_065448.1, forward strand.
TTTGGTGTTGAAGGATAACTTTCACTTTGGATGTCTGGGTTATGCCATCTTTTGGATCAACTATACTATACTATTATCTAAAACGAATTTATTTTTATTTAACTGATGGATTCGACCGTTACTTGATGGAAGTTCATTTTATCTAACAATCAAATACTGAAAATTTTGTTTTCAATACTTCCACAAAATTTGTTACAAACTAATGTCACTACAGCTGTTTCGGCAGAGTGTCTTTCTCAAGTGATTTATTTTACTATGTGATGCTGCATGTTCAAGACTCTAACTGAATAGGTTGATGAGTGGGGAGCTATTTATCTCAAGTTGGTCATTCAGAATTAATACCTGTATTTTTCAATTTATTAATTTCCATGGAATCTAATAAAGATAGCTTAAGGCCTTTATTTTGAATATGAAGAATTTGAAACTGTTCATTAAAAGACTGATTATGATCTAGACTAGAAGGTGAAGTGCGTATGTAGAAGCTATTTTTATATTGTTGAAAGCCCTTTTGTGTTCTGCTATCCGTTTGTCAAAGGTTCTGCCAGTTTGACCGATGTAAGTTTTTGGACAGTCACCACAAGTTAGTTTGTACACACCACTCTGTATGTCATTGCTTTCTCTTTCGGTTCTTATTGTTTTAATGTATTTACTTGTCCAGTTGTTGATAGTTCTGAAAGCTGGTGTTATTCCTTTATTTGTTATGTATTTGGCTATTTTTGTTGATATCTTGCCTATATATGTGATAGAGCTGAAGGTGCTGGGTTTTTTCTGTGGTGGTGGATATACTAATTTCAGTTCTTTCTTATGGAGTTTGTTGTTTGAAATTTTTTTAATTGTTTGTTCGTCGTAGTCATTGTTTACTGCTATTTGCTTAATGATGTTCAGTTCTATCTCGAAGCTATCTTTTGACATGGGAATTTCTGTCAATATATATAACATGCTAAGGTGGGATGCTAAATTGTGTTGTGTAGGTTTACCTAAACCATAAATTCCATAAACCTACCCAGTATGGGTAGGTTTATGGAATACGGAGAACTCATATTTGTTTTGCAGTTTGATAATTGTTACATCTAGAAAGTTTATGGAATGGTTCTGTTCTGTTTCTGTTGTAAACTCAATATTATGAAGTGAATTAATAATAATAATAGTCTCTCGATTTATACCGCTAACGTCACTTTGGGATTGTAGCAGGGTAGTCTGCTATATCTAGGGTCATGTGCTAGGCTTCAATCGCTTATTATTACCCTTGGCTTTACCCAAGGTACTCAATTTATTCAGGCTGAGTCGACCTGGGACCTATAGACATTTTAAAAATGTCTAGCTGTTCTCGCCGACTCTGCGCTGGGATTTGAACCCCGGCCTACCTACATGGACATTTGGCCCGGCCTACTGCACCATTACCTGATCTTTATACAGTTAAAACATTGGTTTTTATTAAAGCTATATAAATTGCACAAAACTCTGAAGTTTGCTCTACGTTATATGCATTTAGATTAAGAGAAGAATACATAAGATTTTCTTTTACATAAATTGCAACTCCACCTTGTTTCTTTTTAACCCTACAAAAAAAGTTAGCTAGTGAAAAGCCGGAGATGTTAATTAATTTTAGATTTTCTTCAGTTTACCAGTGCTCTGAAAAACATATGACGTCATAGAACTTTTATCCGCAAGAAAAGCATTGATCATATCGACTTTATTTGATATACACTGTAAATTTACATGAAACATGCTTAACGTGCCTAGTTGAATTAGGTTAGCTTGAACATTTGATTGACAATTAACACTTATGATTTTAAAATGTTTTAAAGAGTCTAGCTGATTATTATTTATAATACATTCATCAGCGTGGTTGGTTATGTCAAATTTGCCTGGTGCGTTTTTCGAAGGTATAAGAAAACGCTGGACATATGCTCCATGGGGCCATTTATCAGAGTCCATAGCATTTTGGAAATTAGATTCATAAATGCTTACCTTAAATGATGAATATATATTGGGATGTTTCGAAGTGAGAGCCTCACAAGTTACTTCTGGAAAGTGTGGTTGTAACATATTTCGTAGGCCATTTGCATTCACCTGTGGATCCACTTAGTATAAGTGAAGATTTGCCATTTTTGGAACTCCCTTAAATTCTTTGCCGTTTATTTTAATGGTTTCATTTTTGCCTACTATAAGATGCCTTCTTGGTTTGTTTCTTTTCACTTTTTTCCATTCATTGTTGTTACGAGAAGAAGTATCCTCCCCTAAACTTATAATTTCGTTACATTTTTCTTTTGTTGCAGCATTCAGTATAGCAGAGGAAACATCTTTTCTTGACACTTCTGATTTTATCGAAGAGCTGGCAACAGGCTCAATTAACCTTTTATTTTTGTCTGGTTGGGCATTAAGCTTATCAGCGTAAGTTTTGTTGTTAATTAAGCTTTTTGAGGATTCTAACAATAAAACACTGAAAACGTTTGTTTTCTATACTTCCATAAAATTTATTATAACTAAGTGACTACAGCTGTTTCGGCAGAGTGCCTTTCTCAAGTGATATAGTTTACAATGTGTTTGCCTTTTTAAGTCTTCAACTGAAGAGGTTGAGGAGTGGGGAGATGTTTGTCTCGAGTTGGTCATTCAGAATTATATCTGTATTTTTCAGTTTATTAATTTCCATAGATTCTAAAAAAGATAGCTTAAGGCCTTTATTTTGAATATGCATAATTTGAAACTCTTCATTGAAAGAATGATTATGATCTAGAAGGTGAAGTGCGTATGTAGAAGTGTCTGTTTTTCTATTGTTGAATGCCCTTTTGTGTTCTGCTATCCGTTTGTCAAAAGTTCTGCCAGTTTGACCGATGTACGTTTTCGGACAGTCACCACAAGTTAGTTTGTACACACCACTCTGTAGTTGCTTTCTCTTTCGGCTTTTATTGTTCTTAATATATTTGCTTAAGTTGTTGTTAGTACTGAAAGCTGGTGTTATTCCTTTCTTTTTTATGTATCTGGCTATTTTTGTTGTTATCTTGCCAGTATATGTGAGAGAGCAGAAGGTACTGGGTTCTTTCTGTGGCGGTGGATACACTAATTTCAGGGCTTTCTTATGGAGTTTTTGGTATAAAATTTTGTTAATTGTTTGTTCGTTATAGCCGTTTTTTACTGCTATTTGTTTAATTAATTGTTTTAAACCAAAAACTCCATAAGAAAGCCCTGAAATTAGTGTATCCACCGCCACAGAAAGAACCCAGTACCTTCTGCTCTCTCACATATACTGGCAAGATAACAACAAAAATAGCCAGATACATAAAAAAGAAAGGAATAACACCAGCTTTCAGAACTAACAACAACTTAAGCAAATATATTAAGAACAATAAAAGCCGAAAGAGAAAGCAACTACAGAGTGGTGTGTACAAACTAACTTGTGGTGACTGTCCGAAAACGTACATCGGTCAAACTGGCAGAACTTTTGACAAACGGATAGCAGAACACAAAAGGGCATTCAACAATAGAAAAACAGACACTTCTACATACGCACTTCACCTTCTAGATCATAACCATTCTTTCAATGAAGAGTTTCAAATTCTGCATATTCAAAATAAAGGCCTTAAGCTATCTTTTTTAGAATCTATGGAAATTAATAAAGTGAAAACTACAGATATAATTCTGAATGACCAACTCGAGACAAACAGCTCCCCTCTCCTCAACCTCTTCAGTTGAAGACTTAAAAAGGCAAACACATTGTAAACTATATCACTTGAGAAAGGCACTCTGCCGAAACAGCTGTAGTCACTTAGTTATAATAAATTTTGTGAAAGTATAGAAAACAAACGTTTTCAGTGTTTTATTGTTAGATAAAATGAACTTCCATCAAGTAACGGTCGAATCCATCAATTATTTTTGAGGATTCCCCACTTTTTTGTACATGATTTAAATTGTCAGTTTTTGTCTCATTTTTATTTAATTCACATTTTAATACGGCAATAAGATCATTTAAAATATTTATTTTGTCTCTTAATTCAATTATTATTACATCTTTTTGTTTTAATATATATGTAAATACCTGTGAGTCGACTAGCTTACTTCCTTGAGTTTCCATAGCATCGTAAAATGCCTGGTCTAGATCGGTAGTGACCGCTGTCGGAGTACAGCATGTGACTACATCGTCAGTAATAAACGTAACTGCACTAAGATTTCTTGCACAGCCAGTATGGAAACAGCTTTCACAAATACTGCACCTTACACCATTTAAAACATTCTTTTTACACTTTTTACAGGACTTTGGCTTAGGAGCATTTTCCAACGTGTCTATGCCATTTGATGCCATGTTGCCGACTTGATTGAGGTATTTTATGATCCTTAATGATCTTAAGTGGGAATGATCCTAAAAATGGAAGTATAATAGAAATAAAAAGAAAAGGGAAAAATAATAGCCCTATCTAGGAAGAAAAGAAAATAAATATATTGCTCAAAAAGATGAGAGACTAAAGATATTTGTGTGTGAAAGAAAAAAGCAAGAACATTATTTAATGTTTCAAATATGTAAAAATGAAAAAATTGTTCCAAAAAGACGAATATGATATTCCTATTGTAAAAAAGAAGAAGCTTGTAGTATGAAGGACAATCACAAAGACTTACATAATAGAGTTTTTACTGTTGATACGCTAAAACTACAAAATATTTCGGTTTTTCAAAAATGGCCGTTACCTAAGTCCATTTTTTACGGAATAATATTAAAAAAATAGATCTATCTTTATGAGAAGGCTGAGGGGCACTATTCTGTGTCAAATAAAACCTATCCCAAGTCAAAATTTTTGAATCAGTTTTTTTTGTCTCCTGTATTTGGACTTAGGCACTTTTCATATGAGAGTGATGATATATAGGATAGGTATATCCGCATAAGTACGAAAACGCTCCTATGTATGTAGCTCGGGCATCGGCTATAAATGCTTGTGGTCAGGACCCTAAATTGCTGTCCCGAGATGCAAGTCAAAAGCAGCGTGTCTTCGAACGCATGCGTTTTAATGGGAAGACCACGCGGTGGTATTTTTGGCATTGCACACACATAAAAATGATTCGTTTGGTGGATTTTTTGTTAAAAAAAACGAATGTGGAGAAGACTCTAATGATTTAGTATGAAGTATGTTGGTACATACAAGGGAGATTGTCGGTACCATCTGATATTTCAGTTTCTGGGAACTACGTATACGTAGATACCTATAGCTTTTTCAACATCACTAATAGGCTACTGATTAATTACAAAAAAAGTTGCTCAAAATTATATTTTCTATCGAAATTACTATCTCACCCTATAAAGTCAAAAATATTTCTTTTGGCAAATGTATATTCAAAAAACAAAGCAAAAAACACGAAAAAATCCTATTTTTTATGCATTTCTTCACAGAAGAAAACTTCTATCTTTCCTTTTCAACACGATGTTTGGTAGATGTCTTCGGGATTCGTAGTATCCGAGATATCATTTTTCAAAGTTCTTCGGACACACACACAATTTTTGGGCCATTTTCCATATTTTTTCGGAAATATTATTCTATAAAAAAACTACTCTGTGCCTCCCGATGAGAGACTAATAAGTTTCGAAACCGGTAGAGGTGCTTGCTGCACTCTCTGATTGAACTGGAATAATGATGCGGCTGTATTTTCGTGTTGCAACGAAATTGAAAATGGTTATTCATTTTTTATTATTCTATAACCTTTCTCTACGCAGTTTTCAAAACATGTTTAAAAAATAATATTAATTAAAAAACACGCACAACAAGGTCCTAAACCTCCGAGGTATTAAACCAGGTTTATATGTTTTATTGTCATTTTAATATTTTTTAGTATTTAACATCGGAAAATGAACATAAAGTTTAGTGCAAAGATTAAGTATAGAAGTGAAAGAAACAGATGATAAAAATAAAAAAAAATGAAAGAAGTGGCTCTAATTATTATGTTAAATGCATCCAATTGCGTCTCAAATTCATCACAGAATGCAGTAGGATATGAGTACTCATATTAAAAGAGGAAATCAATAGAAAGAAAATGCCACTACTGGTAAGTCAATAACATATCGAGGATACATACTTTATGTCTTAAAATAATATGCATATAAAATCAGAATTGGTGTTAATATTGAGACTAAACTAAATAAAGTAAGACCTAATACTTACCATGTCGGGATAGTATCGTATCATTTTTAGGGTTTAGGGTAGGGTTTTTTTTCCTTATTTTTTCCTAATGATTTACTATGTGGTCACTAACAGGAGATTTTTTCTGTCATTATTGCATGTGGTTGTCTTTTTAAAGACAAATCACATGCTATGATATTTCTGACGGATATTTTTAAGTTAAAGTTGATTTTATGTAATCGAATGAACAATCTTCCAATAAAGTCGTCCCAGAAACGCAACTCAAAATATTAGCAATATGATTTTAGTCATGTATATTTAGATACATTAAAGTGTATAATATATTTCTGAATTTTCAATATGAATGAGTCAGATAAAATTAAATTATTAGTAGAATTCTTTTACTAAGTAACTAAAACAAAATTTGTTTAAATTATTAATGTTTTGTAGTTTGACAACGAATTCCCAACAAAAATGGTAAATTTTATACATTCCAATGGACAATCATCTTACTCTTGCTTCCACAGAATACAATGACAATAAAACCGCAGTAGCAAATGAATAATATGTACTATAAACCAGATATTATATTACATTCTTATAAATCCAACGGTAAGTTTGATGGAAGTGATAAATTGGCAAAAACTACGGTTCAAAGAAAAACAATTAGATGACCAATGGCATGATTTTATCACGTCCTAGACATAGGCGGTACAGATGTGTTATATAATAGATGAAAAAAATATCCATATTGGAAAAAAATATAGGTAGTTTTGATAACAGGAGGCAGTTATTGATCTGTGGAAAATACCGTGATAAGTGTATCGGGTAGCTCTATTAGACAACGGCCTAAGTAAAATGCAAAAATTGAAATAAAAATATATTCAAATAAATAACAAACATAAAATTTAAAAAAAAAACTAATAAAAAACTAATAAAAAAAGGTATATATTTTTATACTTTTTATAAAGGATTTTATTCGTATTATATGGTATACAGTCAACTACAGGAAAACTTTTTCCTTGTGGATTTTTAAACATAAAATTAACTTCTATAAAATATGTATAATACATAAAAATAAAAAAGATTAATCCTCGTAAATAAAATCGACGGACTGTGGACTGTGGCCCGATGTTGATATCGGTGAAAGCAAAATAAATTATATCGGAGTTCTGATGGGTCAGGCAAGGGACGATTTTTGGTCAATACCCAAAAACCGTGAGAAGGGCCGATCAATACTCGCAGATAAGCGAGAGGTGGGACGGAATGGGTCGAATGGGTCGATTAGACGGAATGAGTCGATTAATACTCGATTGCTGATATGGGAAAGAACGGTGATATGGCCCGATCAGTACTCAGTGACCCGGAGGTAGAAGCTCTTACCAGATCAATAATCCATATCAAACTTAGTTCTCTGTCCTCCATGTCGATTTGCTTTGCAGTGGATGTTGTCGTTGTTAGGTCGTTGTGATATGTATTGTTTTATTTATTAGTTGTCTCTTCAGAACATGGTTTGTTTTATGGGTTGTGGCACTGGTTTCGTTGTTAACCACTGGTGGTATTTGGTGTCTGTAGAGGATGTTGTCTGCAAAGAAGGTCGTCTTCAGAGGTTGGTCAGGGAGGAAAGGCTTGGTTGCTAAAACGGTCCTCATCAGAATAGTTTTTTGTTGTTTAATGAATGAGTGACTGAATTTACTGATTTGAAATATGTAAAAGTTTTGAATGAATTTCAACGCCTTGAGGGCAACTGTGGCTGTATCCTCCGTATGGACAGGTATAGTTGTACAATGAGATCGAGAAACCCCCGATCTCATTGCACAATTATACCTATCCACAGGGAGGATACAGTTCTCTGTCGGCCAGCCACATTGTTTGATTTGCTTGTCTAGATAATGTTTAGAAGAAATGCGTTCAATGTGCTTCCCCGTTTAGGATTTTGTCCTCTTCAGGGTTTGAGGTGAATGTATTGTGTTGGCAGCAAAAGCAAACAGTCCGAAAAACACACTGGGGCAAGCGCCGTGTCCTGGTGTTCTTGGATCCTGGGTTATGCCGGACGGTGGTGTCCAGAAGGCTAAGAAGTCAACAGAGAAGAAAGTTTGATGGATTGTTGTTGGTTCCATAGACATTTACGTGTACTGTCCGTGCTTTGCTCTCGACCAGTCTCCCTAGAAACCATTGTACAACGACAGGCGAACCTGCGTCCCTCGTCGGCGGTCAGGAGGTGGCTTTGAGTGCAGCGTGGACAGTGTGCGTTCGAGTGGAGAAAATAGTTGCGGCTATTTTCTTGGGACGAACAGGTATAATTGTGCAATGAAGTTGGGAAACCGCAAAAAACCAACTTCTCCCTGTTCGGGGTAGGGAAGAGGAAATGTTAGAGGTGGGTACGGTAGGCTAACGGGGTAGAGATGTTGAAAAATGATCTATTCGTTACAAAGTACTCGTTACTTACGAATACCGAAAGTAACGATTACTATATAGAGAGGCAAATCGTTACTTTGATTACCCTGATTACTTCGTACCAATCGTATCAGGGCGAGTAACGACTATTGTATCTACAACCAGTACACTTGATTACTTTCTACCAATCGTATCCCAGCGAGTAAAAACAGATCGGTGAAGGTCGTTGTTATATCGGAATACCTATACAAAATACCTACCTACTGAGAAATACGATTCTCGATATGATTACCGGTACTCAAATACAAAAATAACAAAAGTAATCATAGTAATCAAATCATCTTTATCCCTTAAACAGATCGATGAAAGTCGTTGTTATATCTGAATACCTATACAAAATACCTACCCACTGAGAAATACGATTCTCGATATGATTACCGGTACTCAAATACAAAAGTAACAAAAGTAATCATAGTAATCAAAGTAACGAATACTGTAAATGATTACTTTATACAAAAGTAACGATTTGTAACGAATACACGAAAGTAACTATAATCAACATCACTATAACGGGGTAGCCTCAAGGATGTTTTCGTACTCCACCGGGAGTTCGTCAATGCATGTTTGCATTAGAGCGGACGGTACATGAATCTTTTTGCGTTTGGGCTTTCGGTGGAGTACGTGGCCGGAAGATGAACAGAAACATTTGAGAGATTCTTGTGTGTCGGAAGGGGGGCCGTTGATTACTTTGATTGTGAAGTTCCTGTTCAGAGAGTTTATTCTCTCGGTGATTTTGGGGGTGTTCGAGATGTTATGGATTTCGTTTGAGGGATATCGCCAGTGCTCATAGTTGCATCTACGTAAGATTCTACGTTCTGTTCTCAACAACCTCTCTTGTTTTTGTCTTGAACAAAGAGAGTAGATACATGATTTGTACTCCATGACGGGTCGAATAAAGGTCTTGTAAGTGTGAATGAGAGTCTTCTTGTGTGTCTTGCCAATTTTTCCCGAGAGAGCGTTGAGAAGTCTGGCCCTGTTCCTTACCCTATCTAAAGTTGCCTTTAGATCTGCGTCCCAGTTGAGAGTCCTGGTAAACAGTACTCCCAAATAGTTCGCAGTCGGGCTAACAACAAGCCTTTCTCCCAACAGTCTCAGTGGATATTGGTCGTCTTCATTGCGTATGATTCTATTTGACACAGAAGGGGCGCGAAACACAATTGTTGTTGTTTTGTTCGCGTTCAGCGTGACTCTCCACTTACAACACCATTCGCCGACGCCGTCCAACAGAGCCTGGGCTCTTCTGAAGAGGAGTCTTGGGTTGTATCGAGAGGTTGTTGAGAGCAGAGTCGTGTCGTCTGCATAGAGAAACAGCCGAGTACCTGGGATATTTTGGTTAGTGATGTCGCTGTTGTAGATGATGTACAACAGCGGTGCTAGGACTGAACCCTGGGGAACTCCAGCTTGTGGAGTGAAGGGGGTGGACCTTTGATCGCCTATTTTAACTCTGACAGTACGGTTGTGGAGGTAGGAGTGTACAATTTTGGTAAATTGCAATGGTAGCCCGATGTCCAGAAGTTTCCGAACAAGCCCGTCGTGCCAGACCTGGTCGAAAGCCTTCTGCACATCCAGAAATGTGGCTATGGCGAATGAACCATCGTTGATGGTTTGAGTAACTTTGGTAGTGAAATCTATTAATGCATGTTTAGTAGATTTACCTGACTGGAATCCGTATTGGAATTTTGGTATGATATTGTGGTTTTCGAGAAAGTCATTGAGCCTCTCTTTTAGGATTAGCTCAAGAACTTTACCCAGAGTATTGATTAATGAAATTGGTCTATAGGATTCCACGTCGGTTGGGGGTTTGCCTTTTTTCAAAAGCATGATGGTGTTGGCCACCTTCCAAGGAGTAGGAAAGTGGCTGTTTTTGAGACATGCATTGAATATTTTAGTTAGAAGAGGAATGATACTCTCTGGAAGTTTTTTGAGGCACCTTCGGTTGATGCCATCAGGTCCGGGAGCGCTGTTTTTGCCGATTTGGCAAAAGCTCTCCGTTTCCCTGTCTGTGAGGGGGTCCATGATAGGATCATAGACTGGAATGTAGTGGTTGAGAGTAACATTTACAATGTATTCTGTGTTGAATTTAAATATGCGATCAAAGTTCGGGTTATCTGGAGTTTGAAAATTGTTTTGAAGCGAATTTCTGAATGCTTCGGCTTTCCCTTCTGGGGAATTGACTATGTGATTGTTGACCAACAGATGGGATGGTTGAGATAGTTTTTGTTTTGTTAGGACTTTGAATTTTTGCCAGAATTTACCTCCGTCTCTGTAGTCCAGTTTTGAGGTAGCATCTTCCCACCGGCGAGCCGTTAGGACAGATATCTCCCTCTTTATCCTGGCACAGATCCGGTTGTACTCTGTTTTGATTAGTGGGTTTCTGTTGGCCTTGTATTGACGTAGAAGACGTCGTTTTTATTGGATTTTGGCAATGATGTATTGTGGAAGTGCCGGTGATGTATAGGTTATTTGTTTGAGTGGAATTGCGTGCGTGATCGCCTCAGTGATGAGGTTCTCGATTTCGGTTGCACTGGTGTCGATACTATCGTTAGTATCGAGTTCGCCTAACATAGGGAGATTTTGTGTGATGAAGTTTTGGAATTCAGTCCAGTTAGCGTGACGATAGTCTCTTATAGATCTTGGAGGGTTTGGTTGTTTTGGAATTAGTATGTCGGTGTCGACAAGAAGAGGTAAGTGGTCTGACGTTATTGAATCGCCTATGTGGCATCTATCCCCGAACCGATCCAGAATGTTACTAGTAACTAGGATGTGGTCGACAATAGAGGCCCCATTGGCGTTCAAAAACGTGAATTCAGTGTTGGTGATTCTTGAAATGGGAAGGTCTAGTAGATAATCCGTGAGGCGGATGCCTTCTGGGTTTAAACGGTGATCACCAAACTGAGTGTGTCTACAATTTAGGTCACCCATCAGCACGGCCTTGCTAAGCGTTGAAAAATACTCAAGCAAGTGCCTGCTGAGTGGCTGACCCGGGTGTTTGTAGTAAGAGACTATCGTGAGGGTTTCGTTATTGGGGATATGCACGTCAATTGCCAGGAAGTCCACATCAGGTGGACGAAAATTTTGTGGGAATGTGTGTGTGGTGTGCGGTATTCCGTGTTTCACGAGAATACCATTCCCACGTGAAACCTGACAGCGGCTTCGATGGATGATCGAATATCCTGCGAAGTGTGGATCGCTTTTCGACAGAGTATCTGTGAGTGCGAGGATCTGGATGTTGTGCTTCGACAGGATATTCTTGATGAGGGGTCTCTTTTTGGAGAGACCCTGACAGTTGACTGTGCCTAGGGTGAAATCCATAAAGGGAGGGTTTTAGTGGTTGGAGCGGAATGTCACCGTGACATTGCTCCCGTACCCGTGGACCACTGTCGAGTGGTCGTAGACTTGGCTAATTAAATTAGCCGTGATTGCAGCGATATGTTCGCGAAGTTCGGGCAACAAGTTCAGCAACAGAGCAGTCTGAATCGACAAGATGTTCTTTGTTTCTGTTGGGAGTTCGAAAGGAGGGAATGATCTTTCGATCGTTAGTGGCTGTATTTCGTGTTGGGCGGAGGGGATGGTGTGTCTTTGTGGACACTTGTTGGAGTATGCGGGGTGGTCACCACCGCAATTCGGGCATTTGGGTTCCTGCTGTTTGGTGCAGGCGCTGGATTTGTGGTTGCCGCCGCAGTGGGGGCAGACGAATGCTTTTTGAGGGCATTCGTCGATGGAGTGTCCGTTAATGCAGCATTTGCTGCAATATTTTGGGGTGGGGATTGTAGGGTCGGAGCCATGTGGAAGTTCGGCATTGTAAATTTCACCGTCGAGAGTTATGCCTCGGCTCAATGCTGACGTGAATTTCTCCAAGGATTTGGTCACCACCTTGATCACTTTAGAGTCCTTGCCTGTTTTGTAGGCTTTGACTCTCCACAGTCTTTCGACTGGGAATTGTTGTTCTGTGAGCAAGTCGATGACCTCCTGCTCGGAGTAATCCACGTCGATACCAGTAATGCAGAGGAGGTAGGTGGGCTCTTTAGTGGAAGTGTTAGCATTTCTGCTACGGCTGTGAACCGTAACCATGGTTTGGCCAGTTGCTGTGTGGATAGCTTTTTCTATATCCCCTGCATTTATCGGATTGAAAAGTCGAAGGTGTGCGATTCCATGAGAGAGTACTTTACAAGAATGGATTTTGTTGGCTAAGAGAGTGGTGGCATTTATTTGCCGAAAGAAGGTGCGTTTGTTACACAGATCTTTTGGGAGATCTTTGATAAGATATTCGGACAGTGTAGGATCGTTTATGGCGTTTATGACATTTTGGTTTCTGGCTTGAGTTTTGGGGCGTGGATTGGCTGCGGCGTTGGCATAAGACATTTGTCTTAGTTGTCTTCTTTGGAAGACGAAATCGTTGGGTTCAGGATTGTTAGAAGCGCTGATGGATGCTTGTTGTTGAGAGGGTTGCTGTTGCGTGGGTTGTTGTTGAGATTGTTGGGGTGCTTGTTTAGACGGTTGGGTTGGAATTTTTGGTATAGCGCCCTGCCTATTCCGAGCGCTCTGACGCTGAGGACCAGCCTGTGCTGGTGTTAGAGGGGGAAAATCGTGTGCATATCGCTGCAGAAGGGGGTTGGAGGCGTCGTCCCGCTCGATGCGGAGGTAGGCCTCGCGATACTTATCGCGGACGATTTGCATCTCCGCGCTAAGCGTCTCGAGGTCCAGCTCCGCCGTGAGACGGTTGTAGCCTCTGGATGGGGGTACAGTGCCTTCCTGTTGCAAGGAAGCAAACTGGTTGGCTGTAGTGGTGGCTGTAGTGGTGGTAGTGGTGGTGGCAACGCTTGTCGAGGTCGTCGTCCGAGGACGAAGCGACCGGGTGGAACTGACGGACCTTACTGATGAAGGCATGACAATTGGGAGGATGCAAGTCTAGCGATCGGAGGGCACCTCAGCCTCAAGGTGTTCTGGGGGGTAAACCCCAGGGATAAAGGTGGCTTGTCCACCCCTCCGTGCTTTTCCGGCGTTGGACAGTGACTATATCTACCTGATGGGTGCAGTTTACCCTGCTGCTGGTGGGTCCCTCGTTGTAAGCCTTTTTCGCGGTTAGTTTGGCCCCCTTACTCGCACTTGTTCTTGGAGCCGTATGTGAACACTAGGTAGAGTTCGGGGCGAGCGAACTCGCTCGAGCCCAGGGCCAGAGTATTCCTCTGAAACCCCGCAATCCGTCTACCTTTTTGGTTTACACGACCAAGCGTCGTTGGTTTTTCACACTGAGTCCAAACTAATCGCTTAGGGCTTACCGTGCGCCGCTTCTTCAGCACTTGGTGCTCTCAGGCTTCTCGCTGTTCGTCGGTAAGAGTGGGGTGTGCTAGCAGTGACCTTACTCTTCGACGACCGGATCGAGAATGTTCTCTGTCGGTTGTTCATGGCATTTTATACTTTTGCCGGTGTTCCATCTCTAGCGCTCAGCAATGGTAGTGGTAAGTTGTTGGTGGGAGTGCGGACATACAGAGAGATGACCAAAAACCGGCAAGCGGTGACGGTGCAGTCGTTACAGAAGCTAAATTAATTCATACCTATACAAATTTTCAGTCTAAATTCCTGTGCCAAAAACGAATATGGAGGTAATATTTCCAGAATTATAACCTCACGAAACTCTAGACCGTTCGAAGACCCAACCAAACTGGCAGACATCATGTGTGCGATAGAAAAAAAGACAGACAATGCAAAAATAAGTGTTGTAAATGCAATAACTTAAATAATAATAATAACTAATAAGTTTCATTAATAATAATTTTCAGGATCTCAGAAGTTTTTTGTTAGAAGATGCTAGAATAGACCTGGATCCCGTGTACCAAAAAAAAAGTTGATTAAAGCAAGCTGAAAATTTGTTAATAGCTTAACGGTGTCTAGTCGGATAAACTTTGATGTATGGGAACACTGGAACAGGGGAAATTTGAATTGTGGAACAGTTTAATAATTTTGAACGTCAGATTACGAAAACGTCCCATGTATTTTGTCTGACAGAACATACAATTACTTTGTTACCCTTCCATTAAAACCTCATGCAAAAATCAAACTGCTAAAAATAACCAACATGATTCCTGTCATTTGACATGTTCTTCGTGTTCCATTCTGTTCGTGATATCTTCACACGCCACATGAAGAAGAAAAACAAGTGGTCAGCTGACTATATGAAACAAAATTCCTTGAAACCCTCACTTTTTTATTGTTAACAATATCTATAAAGATGTAACAAATTACTAATTTATTTTATAATTACAAAATAATAATCTTTGTGTCTTATTTGATAAGCTTTGTTGAAACAATAAATTCTTATTAAATGAAAAGTACCGTACCATGATTCAATTTCCAATATACCAGCAACAGCCAGCTGTTAAGTCAGTAGCTTTATATCAACCTCACTAGAATGAATGAAGCCGAAAAACGAGTTCCAAAAAGTCACTACATTATAAAGTTTGATGCGTTTTTTCTAAAAGGTTTTCAAGAAGTCGTTTTTATCGGCAATAATAGATAATCAGCTGTATTAAAGGAAGTAAAAATGAGCTCGTATAAATATTTATCATCGAAGAGAAATATTGTGAAGCCAAATTCAGACTGCACTCATAAAAATAAAAGCTGAAGGCATGCTTGGTTTTATTTTATTTGAGTACCTTCATCGAATATTCAAATACATAGTACGATCATCACAGATAAACATTTTTTTCTTAAAACATGCACAAAAGGTCTGTGGTGTTTAAGTTCATAAAAAACCAGATTATAAGCGATATTAAGGCAAAAATTCTCTTCCAATTTTTCTTCCCCTTTTTTTTTCTATGTTTGTTTTCTTCATATTATACAGTGCTAGTCAAAAGTCCGTACCCCCCTCGTATCTTTTGAACGGTTATACTACATATAATAGTGAAATTTGGAGGGAGGAAATAAACGGACGTACGCTTCTTAACTAGTCATGACAGGTGACGTAATAGTGGCAGATGACGTTACAGAGCCACTGTGACAGATAATTTTAAATGGGACCTTATGGCAAGTGATACTTCATTTGAAAGGTATTGAAAATACCTATTCAGTCATACTATTTTTTTTTGGGTTTAAGTTGATTTTGATTTTGGTGAATAAATGAAATAAATATAACATTGTAGTTTCGCATTTAATTATTAAAAATTCAAATGTCCGCCCATGGTTATTTTGTCAAAAAAGTTGACATTTTTCAGCTCTCTAGTAGTTTTTACGTCAACATCAACCTTTTTGACAAGTAACCATAGGCGGAGGTTTGAATTTTTATTAATTAAATGCGAAACTACAATTTTATATTATTTTATTTATTCATCCAAATGAGCTTAAACTGAAACAAAATTATTATAGCTGAATGGGTATTTTCAATACCTATCAAACGAGGTATCGCTTACCATAGGGTACCATTTAAAATTATCTGTCACAGTGGCGCTGTAAAGTCATCTGTCACTTTTACGTCACCTGTCATGACTAGTTAAGAAGCCTACGTCCGTTCATTTCCTTCCTTAAAATTTCACTATTATAAGTATAACCGTTCAAAAGATACGAGGGGGCTACGGACTTTTGACTAGCACTGTATAGAATATGCAATGAGGAAATACAATCAATGAAGTACAATCTCAGTATCTACCAAAAGCATTTTTTGAGAGGATCAAGGAATAGAGGAATCTAGGAGGAAAAAACGAGTGTTATAAAGAAAAGGAAGAAACAAAAGAAGATCAATTCTTAGATCAAGAGAGTAAACTGTATTATGAGGGTCCGTAAGTTATACTTCGTTTGCAAATGCATGAGAGCACAGTTTTTATGACAGAAGATTACAAAGTTTTCCAAGTTATATTTAAGGGATAAAGAGTCACAGTTAAGAGCAAAAGGCGAATAGCTAATAAACTGTGTACACAAAAAAGGAAGAAAACACATAAACAAACAATTACGGAGGTCGAAATAAACTTTAGAGAAGACAAAACACGAAATACATATATAAATTTTGGTTGCATATAAGGTTTGAAGTGCATATAGGTAAGGTTTGAAAACATATTTTGAAAAATTGTGTCAGCATTTGGTTTTTATTAGTTAAATAATGATTGTTTTATGCTTTACGGTATAATATCATAATATTTCAACTCTTAAAACCGCTCTTGTTGGAGCTATATATAAAAAAATGATTTATCCTAAAAGAATGATTTCGGCTTGCATCGATTTGCATAAAAATTTGTGATTAGGATCATCTCACCCTGTACTTCATATTCTATATCATGCTCAAGGGCATTGATTATTTTTAGGGGTCTAAACTACCCCTTATTGTCAAAAATTATATAAAAACAGTGTAAACCTTAATATAGGCAAAATTTGGTTTTGATTGGTTAAATAATGATTGTTTTATGCTTTAGGATATATCATAATATTTCAACCCTTAAAAATCACCCTTAGTAAAATTGCAATTTTTATAAGTAATTTAATACATCTATACAGTAAAAAAATAGAATTACGTATAAAAACACTTATTTTGGTGGGTAGTTAGGGTTTGGTGGGTTGTTTTCACTGATTTTTTCGTAGAAAAAAGTAGGTACCGACCTTATTTTGATCATAAGTCGCTCAATTTTTATGCTAGAAACTTGTTTTTTGAAAGGTCTAATAATTAGACCTTTCAGATATTTTCAATATCTGAAAAGTCGTCCAAATGTTCAATGTCTTCCAGTGGTTCATTATTCTCAATATCTGGTAGAATCTGTTGGCAAGCACCAGTTTCTGCCTACACTGTTTTTTGCAACCGCGAGGTGCACCTAATTTTTTTGGTTCTATTTTCTTCCCTTTTGTATTTATATACATATTCGTAAACTAGATTTTTTTTAGTCGCGCTTAATTTTTTATGTCGTTGGGTATCCTTGTGTCTCCATCTAGAAGGCGCCTTCTTTTCTGGAGTTGGCAAGAGAATTCGAGAAGTCTGTGGGGTATAAACCTATTCATTTTCCTACAATGAAGTGGGTATTTTACTAAAAAGGTATAAGCCACAAAAAACCTTTAGAACAATCCTAATATTTTTAGGTTCGAAAAATATAACATAAGGGGACAAGCCACACAGTAAATAAACTTACTGTTCCTGAGTTTATATTTTCCCAATCGCTGCTACTTTCTGATACTGTATAGTCTTTGTCATCTTCGCTTTTATTTAAAAACGGATCTTGGTCACTGTGTTCAGAATCAAACTCAGAAAAGTTTATTTTCCGTTTACATGCACGGGAATGTTCCGCCGCCATGTTAATTACTACTGTGGCTTGTCTCCTTCTGTTGCAATATAAAGTAATGGTGACACAACGGGACTTAACTACATAATATGGTCTTAAAGTGTGCGATTTCTACTTTAACTCATTTTTGACGAAATTGTGGCTTGTCCCCTTCTGGTCCCAAGGTCCTCAACTGTATACCTACTTGAAAAAATATTGTGTACGTTTTAATCGAAAAATGCAGTTTTTCCGTTATTTGGCTTTGAATATTTCAAATTATGCATTTGACGAAAAAATCTAAACTTTAACATGCCGTATTTTAGTTTGTATTAGTTGTAGAAAAATTATAAAAAAGGATTTTGTTTGTGTTTCTAAAAGATACAATTTTTAAAGCTGCAGTTTTTTTATTAAATGTATATATTTCGAGTTATTCTCAAAAAACCCTCTAAAAAGTTGATTTTTTCGTCGAAAAACTGTTATTTTCAACCGCGAATAACTTGAAAAATATTAGTTTTACAAAGAAAACGTAAAGAATATTTTTTTCTTAGAATTACATTTTCCATCGATTTTAATAATTAAAATGTAATAAAAAATTCCCGCCCCCAAGATGGGGTGGCAACGCCACCCCTAAGGTTTTAGCGTACAGCGGCATGATATAGAAAATGATCCTTGGGCTATTCCCTACTTTCTGTGAAAATTTCAAGTAAATCCATGCTGGACGAAAAAATTGCGAGCCAAAATGCTTCATTTCCTGGAATAATATCCAGTAACATTATTTAATTTCTAGAATCGATTGTTTGTGTGAATTAACTTTTACTAAATGGCATTGGGAAGAGTAGGGGAAGGACGGGGAAGATGACGCAGCGTCTAAGATGACGCACCTCTGTATTTTATCAAGTACTTCACTAAATTCAGTTTTTATACCCGTGGCGCCCTCCTTTAGAAACTACTATTACTTTAAAACTTCATCGGTCAGCTTTCGTACTGTTTAGTATCTGTGAGGCAGAGTAACGCGATACACGTTGATTTCTTGTTATTTTTGACACTGCGAATATTAATGGTAAGTTGTTTAAAAATGGTTCCATTGGATTTTCTTCATATTCATGGGAGTAGGTGATATTTATTTTCAGTTAGCGAGGATTTATCTGTTAAATATTTGATGATGGATAATTTTGATAACCATTTTTTGTAGGTTATGCTGAACAGGCTAAGTTGACGCAGACTGCGTCATCTTTGCTGTTATAGTGCGTCATCTTTGCCTTTTCAGTTCATTACCTTAAATAACAATGGAGTATAGAATATTTATTATTTAGTGTCTATTTTGCATTTTGAGGCATCTTTTTCTTTTTTAGAAATGGGAAAATATATACGAAAAACACAGAGAGGATCATTTTCTGCAGCAGCTCTTAATGCAGCATTGAATGCAATTTGTAGAGATGGTCGTAAAATTCGGGAAGTGGCAAGGGCATTTTCAATACCAGAAGCTACATTGAGGAGAAAACTTAAGGTTAAAAATTTATTAAAGGAAGTCAAATCAGAGTCTCTTGGTAGAGCCCCATTGTTTTCGGCACATCATGAAAAGGAGATACTAGATCATGTTCTCAAGCTGGCCAATTTATTTTTTGGTATCACTTGCATAGAGCTGAGAACCATGGCATTTGCTTATGCAGAACGCAATGAAATTAAACACAATTTTAATAAGAATAAACAAATGGCTGGAAAAGACTGGTATCTAGGATTTATAAAACGAAATCCTCAAATTTCCTTGAGAAAGCCAGAAGCTACAAGCATTAATAGAATAACAGCCTTCAATAAAATAGAAGTAGACCGCTTTTTTAAAAATTTGGAAACAGTGCAAGAAAAATATAAATTTCTGCCAGATCGCATTTACAATGTTGATGAAACCGGTATATCTACGGTTCCTAAAGAATCATGTAAAAGACTTGGACCCAAAGGAGTAAAGCAGTTTGGAATCATTTCTTCGTGGGAACGAGGGAAGAATATCACGGTAATAATGGCGTTCAGTGCCTCCGGTAACTACATACCTCCATTATTTATATTTCCCAGGAAGAGGATGAGCCCACAGCTCAGAAAAATGGACCAAGCGGTGCGATTTACAACTGCACGGATAATGGATGGATTAATACGTCTATGTTTTTATTATGGCTGAAGCATTTCCAAAAAAAAGTCCTGTCTAGTCCAGATAATCCCGTGCTGTTAGTATTAGATAATCACTCGAGCCATATTTCACTGGATATTTATAATTACTGCAAAGAGAATGGGATTATAATGGTTAGTATTCCACCCCACACATCCCACAAATTACAACCTCTTGATGTGTCATTTTTTTCTAAAATCTAAGATCAGCAACTCAGAGTTTGAAAATAAAATTACTCCATATGATGTCGCCGAGATTTTTAAGTTAGCATATGATCAGGTGGCAAATATTGATAAGGCCGTTTCTGGTTTCGGAACGTGCGGAATTTTTCCGTTAAACTCTGATAAGTTCACAGAAGATGACTTTTTTCCTGCTGATAATTTAAACAATGATAGCTTGGATAGAGATGTTTCTCCTGAACCTGCACCTCAGGGAACACCTCCACTAATAACAACACCATCTATAAGAGAACCAGAATTACCACGTCCATCAACCAGCCGACAGTCTCCTGAAAGTCGTCACACAACCCCCACAAAACAAAATGAAATAACCAAACGTCCACATATTTCTCTTTCACTTATTTCTCCAGTTCCTTTGCCCAATAAAAAAATTAAAAGAAAATATGGACGACAAAAGCAACATTCTGAAATTCTAACAAGCACCCCTTTAAAAGAATTCTTAGAAGAAAAAGAGAATAAAAAAAAAGAAAAACTGGCGAAGTCGGAAGAAGGAAAGAAAAAAGTAACCAGACAAGTATTGGTTAATGATGCAGGATTAAAACTAAATAAAAATAAAGGGAAAGCCAAAGTACAAAAAATAATCAAACAAAAAATAAACAAAAAAATCTTGGAGGATAGCGATACTGAAGAAAGCGATTTTGATGAAGAAGGTCTTTGCAATGACGATGAGTTGGATGACATAATCAACGAGGGAGGTGAAACTGATATCTGCATATTATGTGGAGACTTTGGCAAAAAGACGGAAACATGGTTCAGATGCACAAGTTGTGGACAATGGGTGCATAAAGAATGCAGTGGAGCCAAAAGTCCCGAAAACTACATTTGTGACTTTTGTTAATATGTTAAAAAAGCTTTGTTTACATTTTCTTACTTTCAGTATTAAAAAATAAATTTTCTTTTCATATCACTTGCGCTTTTAATATAGATACCTACATGCGCCATCTTCACCATCACTGTGCGTCATCTTTCCCTCGGTGGAAGGTAAGATGGCGCAAAAGCGTTTTTTTTTTTAAAGCCGCATAAAAAATACTTCCTTTTATTGAATTTAAAAATAATCCTAGAAATTGGTTATAGAAATGTCCAAATTACAGGCTCGTAGCATTCAAAGTTAGCTTAAATATTTTTTACCCTTAAATAAAATGAATTTTGCTTAGGTGCGTCATCTTCGACGTCCTTCCCCTATACTCTAACTAGTTGGAGTCTACTTTTACTAGTAAATGTTGAATAAAATCTTCATTTTATATTTATAATCAACTTTTACTAAAACCAGCCGTTTGAGGTGACTCGAACTAAGAATAGTCAACTCCAACTGGATAATCAACTTGAACTGTAACATATGCAAATTTTGTACAGCCGAACAGCCATAGGTGAATTTATCTTAAGCTTAAGTAAATATATTAATTTTTCCTTCAATATAATAAATACATAAGCAGAGTGCAGAGGACTTGTTTACATTTAATTTTTATAGATCTACATCTACGAATTAAAATTTTACATAGGATCAACAAAATGGGCTCCCATATTATCACCTACTCCTCTAATAATATGAATAATAAACGTCCGGCAATAATAAAGCAGAAAATAAATCACACAAACAAGTATTGAATACTGAACACCGGCAAAGAAGTGAGTAAACATATTCACTGACATTTCATTCGATAATTAGGCAATAGACATGTGAATTGCTCTTGACCTTTGCAGCGCAGGTACAGGGGGCTCTAATTACATGGGTCAAACGCGGCGTGTACTTCCACGCCCCCATACCTGTGTGAGAACTCGATTCTTCTCCGTGTTTTACGATCCCGTAGGACAAAGATACGTTAGTATATGAGCCAGTACGAAAAATAAAAATGTGGGTGTATTGTACCTATGTGCGTAAAAGGTACAGTTAGCGATTAAACCATAAAATCGACAGACGAGTTTAATTTTGTAACGTATAGAAAGAACAATGTGAAAAGTGGATGATAAAATGTCGATTATCAGTTATTTGTTAGTTTTATTTTATTTATGTTAAACACATGTACAAAGCTTCTTTCTTATATGGGCGGAAAGTACCCTTAGATAAATTATTTGTTAGACAAACATAGATTTTTCGTGTAAAATACCAAATAAGTTTTGGAAGAAAACCCGAAAAAATTAAAAAAAAATAGGGCTAATTTCAAACGCTTATATCTTAGTCACTTTTCAAAAACTTAAAACTTATAAAAAACTTCTAACTTATAAACTTCAAAACTGCCTCTTTAAAATACATCTAAATGAGGCGCTCTCAGTGTGGAGAAGAAAGTGTTGCAATATGGACATCCAAATCGAAGACGAGAGATTTTCCACGATACACTTCTCTGACGACCAAGCCATTCCAACTGAAGACGAGAGTGATGTAGACTAGGAAAGGAAAAACTGGAAGAGGTACACCAAGTAGAGACTCACAGGTAATATATAAAAAATCGAGTACTTAGTTGCAGAAGAAAAAACCGAAAACCTGCATGTTGAAATGGGAGCTATAAAATCAACTGAAACCTTCAAATACTTGGGAGTCTAAATAACATCAAAAGCAGGGAGTAACGAAGAAATACATTCCAGGATTGGACAATCATAAGTAGCCACTAAAAAGTTACGTGGACTATTGTTGAATACTAAAATAAAAAAAAGAAAATAAAAAATAATGTGTGTGTACTTTGTACGCACGTAAGAAGTTATTCTTCTATTATATAATTTCAACGAAGTAAATATACTTAACAGGTTATTTATATTTTATTTAAATATTAAACTAACTTTCTTATCTACCACTTTCAAAAATTTTTTATTAAAACAACCAAAAATTAAAAAAAAAAAATATGAATCGTCCAGGATTGGAACCCGCAACCTTCCAATCATTGGCCCAACGCTCTACCAACTACGCCACCGAGCTTACGTAAGTTTCGGCCACTTTACGAGTGGCACGTAAGTTTCGGATATAATTACACAACACGGTGACAAATAGACATATAAAAATGTTATACCTACATACATAATATTTTATTATCTTACCTAAAGAAGAATAACTTCAAAAATAATTTATAAAACAGTTATAGAAAGTATAGGGTGTACAGCTCCGGACTCTGGTAAATAAAGCAAAGAAACAAATTAAATATTAAGACTATGGAAATGAACTATTAGAGATGATCTTGCCGGCTCACTAGACTTGAGAGGATGAGGAACGAAGATATTTGGAGAGAAATTGAAATTGATTTAGACATACTAGACACAATTGAAGCCAAACGACTAAACTGGTATGGACACCTGCAGAGAATGTCTAAAAATATATGGCCAAAATAGATGGAAAAATGGACCCACTAGAAGAAAACTAGGTAGATTGAAGTGTCTGAGGATGCTTCCACGCCTCCATACCTGTGTGAGAATTCGATTCTTCTCCGTGTTTTACGATCCCGTAGGACAAAGATACATTAGTATATTATGAGCCTGTACAAAAAAATAAAAATGTGGGTATATGTATTGTGCGTAAAAGGTACAGTTAGCGATTAAACCATAAAATAGACAGATGCGTTCAATTTTGTAACGTAGAACAATATGAATAATGGATGTCAAATTGATGCAGAATGAAAAACCATTCGTCGTCTTATGAATAATTAAATTATCTGCGCCGTTTTTACTTTTACAAAAAAATAAAATGCATCATTATGAAAGGTTATGAAAAAACATATCTTAAAAAAAGTTTGCTCGACTCATATAACCGGACGTTTTTTGATTATTTTGGGTTATTTTATGACGAAAGTTATTCTTGTAATCTTTTCGTAAAATGTCTAGGTACTTTAAACGTGACAACAAACAATCTTAACGTTTTTTAATGCAATTTTTCAATAGGTTGGACATCTAATTAAAAAAAACAAACAAAAGACATAAGATGAAAGATAAGTCAACATGGTACAATAAAATTTCATGGTACAATTTTGCGCATGACATTTGACAGCTGAGGTCAAGCGTGTGACGTAGTAAAGATCCCTGTGAGCCAGTATTTGTAATAGTAGTTATTATTAGGTTTGTTCTAGCATCAGTTTCAAACGGTTTGAAACCATCACTGACCAACTGTTTGCTGACGGTTTCTGACTAGTTTGACTGTTTGCTAGAACAAACGTATTATAAAGTGGATTATTTTGCAAAACTCTTATAGTTTATTTTATTTTAGCGATTTTATTCTTTTTTTGGATAGTATATAATAATATGTGTTTGTATAGACTAATTTAAGAAAATTACTCGTTAGTGTCTAGTTTTTTTTCTTTCGTATATCTGTTTGTTTTTGTGTTTGTACCTATTTCAAAATGCGCTGTGCAGTTGCTTGTTGCAATAGAGAGAAGATAAAACCTTAAGATCCCATACGTTTTCTAAAGATAAAGATAGTGTGACCAGGAAACTGTGGATAATATATTCTGTTGTAGAATTTTTGTGTGGATAATGTCCTGTTTTCAATTTTCCTACTAACGTATATTTAAACAAAACAAAGATAATTTTATGTAATATAATTAGAATCTTTTGTACTAATTTCTCTTAGAGACAGGTTAACGTCTGAAACATAATCGAAATTAAAAAAATTCTCTTTGCATTCTCCTATTTGATTTTTTGGAAAAAGTGAGTTTATTGTTCCGTATTTCGTACCAACTCTATATAAACCGGCAATTGTTTTATCTTGTATGATACCCAAAATATTTCGAGCATCTCCTTTGGCTCTATCAAAGTTGGGGATAGGTACTGTTACAATTTTTCCAATCGAAATTGGAGGAATTTTTTTTTAATTAATTGTTTCATAGCATTAGCCTGATCGTTGCATTACATGCATGCTTTGTGCACAGACAAAAAAGAATAAAATAAATAAAAGAAAGGCGATTGAAGGTCTGCATGCCCAGGCTAATGTTATGAAATAATTAGTGAAAAAAATTTCCTCCAATTTCGATCGGAAAACCTGTAACAATACTTATCCCCAGCTTTAATAAAGCCAAAAAAGATGCTCGAAATATTTTGGGTATCATAAAGGATAAAACATGGTTTATATAGAGTTGGTACGAAATACGGAACAATAAACACATTTTTTTCAAGAAATCAAATAAGAGAATGCAAAAAGAATTTTCTTAATTTCGAAGATGTTCCAGACATTAAGCTGTCTCTAAGAGAAATTAGTACGAAAGATTCTAAATTTGGAAGACAAGGCTTTATAAAATGCTACAGCAATAAGAAATGCTCTTCAAAATTATGTAAGTGTAAAAGGTCTAACGTATTATTGTGCAACTCTAAATGCCATAATACCTGAACATGTGAGAATAAGCACTAATTTTATTTATTTTAATTACGACAATATAAAAATAATAAACATTACAATTAAAAAATGACGTTTTTTAACCTAATCTAACAAATAACGACATTTTAACAGCTGATCGGGGTTTGACTAGTCAAACCCCGATTTCATAAAATTAAATTTCGACCTTTGCCTGACCTACTTGGTCCCTCCTAGGTTTTACTAGTCAACGGCCGAAACTGTAATTTATTTCGGGCTTTGACTAAGGCCGTCAGTCAGACCTGAGGATTGCCTAGTCAAACCTAGGAGTGCCTAAAATTCGGGTTTTGACTATAACATATATATACTTTATCAAAATATAAATATCAAAATATAAATATCAAAATATAAATAGTGTATATATACTTTATCAAAATAGAAAACAAATCTGCCTAATATAAGTACTATATAGTGCCGGAATGCCAAAGCACAACTTAGTCCTGTCGCCAGTAGGGGTACAACGGCCTCCTTAATTCAGATGGACTTACCCAAGTTTTCTTTATGTATTTTGACCCGTAGAACACGAATTTTTTGGGTAACAGTCGATCCTGATGTCGATAAGATTGTTATAAACAAAGAACTTAAGGAATCACATAACAGCGATTTTTCGCAAAACAAATCATTTTTTTGTATATTTTGAGTCATTCTAAGCAAAAAATGTTTTTACAAGTTTTTTCGTAGAATGCATAGTTTTCGACATAAACGAGGTTGAACTTTTAAAAAATCGAAAAATTGCAATTTTTGAACCCGAATAACTTTTGATTGAAAAATAAAATAGCAATTCTGCTTACTGCATTTGAAAGTTCAAGTCAAATTCTATCGGCTTTGATTATTTTCATTGCTAAAAAATAATTTTTTTATTGTTAAAGAAAGCTATAAACACATGGTGATTGAATGGTGTTTTCAATGCATTTCTAATTTGAAATCGAACGAGTAGGCGCGCATACAGAATTTCTACGTATATTACGTACATTAAAACGCATGCATTTGGCACGGGAAACACTATGTGTTTATACTTTGTTTGACAAATAAAAACGTAATTTTTAGCAATGCAAATAATCAAAACCGATGTAATTTGACTTGAACTTTCAAATGCAGTAAGCAGAATTGCTATTTTATTTTTTAATTAAAAGTTATTCCGGTTCAAAAATTGCACTTTTTCGATTTTTTGAAAGTTCAACCGCGTTTATCTCGAAAACTATGCATCCTACGAAAAAACTTGTAAGACCATTTTTTGCTGAGAATCACCCAAAAAATACAAAAAAATGTTTTGTTTTGCGAAAAATCGCTGCTATGTAATTCCTCAAGTTCTTTGTTTATAACAATCTTATCGACATCCGGATCAACTGTTACCCAAAAAATTCGTATTCTACGGGTCAAAATACATAAAAAAAACTTGGGTAAGTCCATCTGAATTAAGGAGGCCGTTGTACCCCCTCTGGCGACAGGACTAACTGTCAAAATATCCAACAAACATTTTTTTACTCTAATAGCAGAACCAAAAACGTCGATTAAAATGGCTAAAGGAAGGCTTGCGAGATAAAAAGGATATTTCACAAAGTACCAAAGGTCTTTTTATTTCTGTGAGAATCATTTCGATGTGAGTATTTATCTAATTAGGTACCTAATAAGATAATAATTAGTAACTAATATTTTCTATTTCAAGAAAAATATTAGTTGTCGTTTCATGAAATGTGCCTACTTAAACTTGTTTATTGGTTACAGTTGGAACAAGACATGATAACTATATATAATTCAAGATTATGGGTGGTCCCAAAATTATTAAGTCAGGTGTTGTCCCGCACATATTTCATTGTCAACTAGATAGAAAACGAGCTTTTTCTCAGCCTGTGAGGGAAGCAGCCCTTAAAAGGGTTAAACGACAACTTCTTGCGAAGATGCCGCTTCTACTCGTACATCTAAGTCTGTTCTAGAGGACAATGGTGATAAGAGACAGTGTGATCCTAATTTCACAAACATAGTTCAATCAGGACCTGAATTAAACCAACCAACTTTACCTCAAAGACGATATCTCAGTGTAAATTTTAAAGGAGTGTTACAGTCGAGTTGTCACCATTGCAAATACATAATAATGATGCAGGAACTTCACCTATAAAAGACTTGAAACATTATTTGAGGATACAAAAAGTGAATCAGGAAGTTCTGTATTTGAAGATAATAGTGAATATAGTGGTAGTGATGACTATTGGTACAATGAAAGTGATTCTGTATCTTGTGATGAAGATGCGAACGAAGAGGAAGCAAAACAATTTAAAAGTTTTTCTGTGAATTGTACAGTGATAAAGTTTCAATACAGACCTAGATTGTATACGTTTTAGTTAATGGAAATAAAACACAAACAACGCATCCATTTTTAACTCTAAACAAGATAAGAACAGGACACACATTTATGTCTCTTGGAGATGATTTCGCCATAAGGGAAAGAAATGCTTCGAGAATATTTGCAAAATCTGTTCCATTAATTAGTAAATATTTAAGATCTTGTATTTTTAATCCCCAAGTTAGTGCAATTAAATTAAACTTACCCATAGCATTTCAATTATTAAAGACGATTAAAATATACTATACAATCCCCAGAATAACCTAATCGCTTTGTTTTGAAAAACCCTCATGAGTAATAGTACTTATGCGTTTAAACCCTTTAGAAAAGTAGCAATTTCTAAAGATTTATAAATTCCACTTTGAAACTATACAACTGATTGTAGAACTATACAAGAATACAAATACTACCTGGTATTATTCAATTAAATGCGATTAAAATGTAATATACAATTCCCGTAATACTCTAGTAGCGTTGTTTTCGACTCCTAGCCCGGTTGACCGTGGTCCGTGACGTCAGACCAATAGAAGCACGTTCAAGCGCCCCCTAAGAAATTTGAATTTTATAGCATTTTCAAAGCCTCGTAATAAACGTATTTGTTAAAATATTGTTTTTTTTTCATGTAAGCGTTTTAAGATCATATTACCTTATATTTTTTAATATAATTTTAATATTTAAAAATTTATGCAAGTTCCCTATTGTTTTGAGGTCATCGGTCCATTGCGTTGGGGGTCTTCCTCGGCTTCGATTGTCTGCTCCATGGTTTCTACTCAAGCAATTTTTTGTCCATCTGTCGTCTCTCATTCTTGTAACATGTCCCGCCTATCTCTATGTTTACCTTGTAATACGTTCGATAATATCTTCCACGCCATTTCGTCTACCTACTTCCTTGTTTCTCACTCTATTTCTTAAGCTTATTCCAACCATTGATTACACATTGGTGATGGGGTGAGGGTAACTTTAAAATCTTACATAGGAACAGGGCCCCCGTAACCGGGCGTGCAACGCGTGCGACGCACGCGGGAGCAGCCCGGAAGGGCGCCAAACCGAAGGTTTGGCAAATAAGAAATATTTATTTTAACGAGATATTCATTTTTTATACAATTTTAATTTTACATTTTTAACGAACATTTGGAGAAATTTCAAAAATAAAAAAAAAGTTGTTTATTAATGAAAAAATAATTAAGATCTTATTTTATATATAGTGTTAATAATTTACTACTATATATTATTGCATTTTTTTAAAACAGTATAATATCGGAATATTACCTATTTTGCAGTACTTATCTGTAAATCGTAAAAATTTGTTTAGAGGTCAAAACTTGTTGGGTTGTAATATTCTGTCCAGACTTGAAACTTTCGTGGATTTTTGAAATTTAAATAATTTCATAAAAATTTGGCATTGATGTTTTTTGAGACGAGGAATTCCAATTTTGAAAAATAAATTTTAACGGTGGATAGCTTGGGTTTTGGGTTAAATAGATTTTTTAATAATTTAATAGAAACACCCGATTTGATAAATATTACATGCTATAAAAAGGCATAGATAGTAATATAAAAATAATATGTACCATTATATTTATTTCTAAACTCCCGTTTTTGAAATTCTGATAGCAAGTAGACATAAAGCAAGTGCTTTACTATTACATATCCAATCATTTAGATTTATTTATACAGATCATAATGATTATTTGTTATCATGTCTATTCCAGAATAATATTATAAGCAAAATAAATGACATTAAAGTATGTCAAAACTATTTAAAGAATGTAGTTGATCATTTTAAAAATTACAGTCTCCCCCTTCTGTGGTATAAGGTGCCCGCCTGCAAAACTAGCATATGCCCCTTAGGTTTTTAAAATTAGTATGTATTTTGTATAACACCAGCAGCAAAAAGCTCATTTTGGCGCCCACCAAATAGGTGCACCCGCCTGCAGTGCAGCATCCATTACTTGTTATCGCCGGTCCTGTGTGGCTCAACGGTAAGAGAGCCGACCTTTGAATCAAAGGGTCGTGAGTTATAAATCCCAGCTGAGTATCAAATTTTTCTTTATTAAACATCAGTTAATAGAAATAATTTATATCCTTGTAGGATCGGTGAAGGGAGACGTTTGGACAGGGGCGGCTCTAGCTCACCTGCCGCCGGGGTGCAAACTCTTGTGTGCCGCCCCTTCTGGGCGATAAGTTGAAGGAGGTTACAGCCTAGAAAATAAGACTTATTTCCTATATACCGTGAAGAAGGTGAACGACATAAGGGAAGCTAGATAGGTAGAGAACTATTCTTAAAATAAACCAAACAATTTTATTTATTTAGTTATATCACAATTTAATAACATCAGATATATATTTAATTAAATGAAAAGTAAGTCACATATGTATATACATATTATGTACCAGATGTAAAAACAAATTATAAAAAATTACGTACTTATACCTATATCCGAATACATACTTATGATAATAATACACATCTTGAAATAGGTAGGTATTATTTAATGTTTGACCATATTTTTCAAAAGCTAAAATCAATTTTTCTAGATTTTCGGATAGCAAATTCTTTTATAATGTCATTAATATCTATGTCAACATCATTTTCAATGCTTATTATAGCTAGATTTGAAAGCCTTTCTTGTGTCATACTAGACCTTAAATAGTTTTTTATAATCTTTAATTTGGAAAATGATCTTTCACACTCAGCAACAGTAACCGGTAATGTTAAATAAATACGTAAAGCAATCGACAAATTTGGAAATGTGCTAATCAAGTTATTTTTAAATAAATATCCTAAAACATCAATTGCAGAGGAGGTAGATTTTAAATAGGTCGGTAAAATTTCAATTTCATTCAGCAAATCGACTGCATTTATATCAGAATGCTTAGTTTAAAAATCTGTCAATTTATTTTGCAAATCCGCGCAATACTTTAATTTATCATTTGAATTTAAATTTTTAAAAGCATCAAGGTTGTGTAAAAACGAAAAACAGTTGTTGTGATCACTTAACAATTCGAACCTTTCATCTAATTTAGTTATGGCAGTGTCTAATAAAAAAAAGTAAAAATTTACTTTAAAGTGTAACTCTGGATTTTGTATAGCGTCATCTCTTCCTTCATAATTAAACATAGGTCTTCGTTTTCTAGGTCGTACAGTGCCAACTGCTGGAAACCTAATTTCGCAGTCTAATTCTTCAGCAATAATTTTTGATTCATTAAGCATTTCTTTATAAGCTAAGTCTGTACGACATTCAGTTAAATATTTTTTTACTTCTTCTAACATTTTAGCAGCCTCTGGAAGTATCACAGTAGATTTCTGCATAATTTTGCTTACAGTATTAATTTTTAATAAAATATTATACCAAGTTACCAAGGAACAAACAAATTTGTACGACTTTATTTTTGAAATCAAAGAATATGCCAAATTTTTTGTGTCGTTATCTTTATTTGAATCACTATAAATAAAGAACAAAGCATCATAAATTTTTTCTAAATTAAAACGAAGGGCTTTCACAGCATCAATGCGGCTTTCCCATCGTGTATCGGAAAGTGATTTTAGAGTTAAAGTAGGCAGTTCTTTTTTTAAGACTTGCCAGCGCGATGTTGATGCCGAAAAAAATACATATAATTCTTGGACAATGGCAAAGAAATTTGTAACTTCCAAAGAACATTTTGCAGCATCATTTACAACTAAATTAAGACTATGCGCTGCACATGGTACATAAAATGCTCTAGGATTTATATCCAAAATTTTTTTTTGTAAGCCAATTTTTTTGCCTTTCATATTGGCACCATTGTCGTAGCCTTGGCCGCGCATGTCATTAATATCAATATTTAAGCCTTCCAAAAAATTCAATAAAAACGTCATTAATCCTTGTCCAGTTGTGTCAGTAACAGAGCAAAATCCAAGAAAATGCTCTCTTATCTCAACATTTTTTGTTAAGGGGTTAAGATAAACAAATCTAAAAATTATTGTAATTTGCTCTTCATGACTTATGTCAGGTGTACAATCTAAAATTATAGAATAATATTTACAATGTTTCAGTGTGTTAACAATGGTGTTTTTGATATTTTCTCCTATTACAGTTATCAGTTCATTTTGAATGTTATGACCAAGATAATGAGGCATATTGCGGTGTTCAGCTTTTTCAATGCGATTAATGTGCTCTGCTAAAACATTGTCAAATTTTGAAACACTTTCTATTAGTTTTAAAAAGTTTCCATTATCATTTTGAAATATCTTTTCTGTATGCCCTCTAAAAGCCAAATTTTGTCTAGCCAAAAACTGAATAATGTATATAATTCTTTCAATAACTGCCATCCACCTTTTTTTTTCACGGTCCATTTGGGCCTGATTAATCGAATCTACAGTTCTTCCTTTCATTATATTTTGTTTTAAATCAACATATTGTCTCACACTTTGAAAATGTGCTACACTTTTTTCATGTCGTTCTATATTTCTCGATAAATGACGCCAATCTTTGTAACCTATTTCATCATTAAAAGCATTTATTGCACTGCTAAATAGTTTACAGTAAAAACAAAACACAGAATCACTAGATTTAGAATAAACGAGCCAGTCCCGTATAACCGTTTCATTATTTCCTAGTTTCTTAAGAAAATACGTAGTTGAAAATGATCGATTAGAATCATCTAATGGAAATGTAAAATTTTTTATTTGTACCGGACCTATTTCAAGTAGTGAGAGCTTGACATTATCTGAAATACTTTGTGGCCAAAGGGCAGGATCTGTCAATGAATCGATGATATTCGCATTCATTACTGAACTCGAATTATTACTGATATGATCAGAAAATGCAGTAGTTGTTACCGAGGCTGCTGCGGTCGGTGTTAATGTTGCTTCCGATGCTGACGTTGCTGAAATTTCTTCCATCGGAGTATCAGTAGAAGTTTCAGTAACACCCATCATTGTATCTTCAACAGTTTTTTCGAAAACTGGATTCATATCTGAACTTGTTGATGGTCCTGGTTGAACTTTCTGAAGAAACTTGCTTATAGAACTCGTGCATTTTTTCACTTTTTCTTCTTTTTCCAGTTTCCGTTTCCGATATTGGAAACCAGAAAGTTTTTGTCTTCCATCAGCCATCTGCAATAATTTAAAAAAATAAATAAAAATACTACAACCCTCTAGCCAGACGTGAGTTTCATTAATGTACAAAAAGAATTGTTTTACAGTCCTCGTTTAATAGGTAGTAACTTTAATAACATTCTTACCTTGAGTTTGACGATGCTGTATCTCTATGGGCACTTCTGCGGTTTTTCAAAACTCACGACACTGTACTATTTAATCAAGCAAAGTTAAAATAACGTAAAGCAGGAACTCAAGAAGTCACTGGTTTAAATTCAAATTTCAGATAGAAACTAAAAATTTTTTAAGAAAACCGATTTTTATAAACTTTGAAAGGCGGTCCTTTCCCCATTAAACCAATGGGACTCCTATTTCTTTAATTGTTAAAATGTCTCCTCCCATCTAAAGGGTTCCTAATTTTCGTAGAGAGAAAATATATCAACGTCATCTATTCTACGTAAATAGATATTTAATACAAAAGATTTTTTACCATTTTTCAAAGGTTTACCGAGAAGGATTGACCTTTTTTTGGTAACAACTTCCGCTCGAACACATTTAAGATTCACAGACGCCCCCCTGTTGATTCAGTTCTAAGAAGCTTCCTAAATTGAGTATTTTCTAAAAACTTTCAGATTTGTTCACGCCGAGACAGTGGCGTACACTTTAAAGTAGGCTATATAATATACAGCATATTAAGTGTAGGTAGGTACATCTTAGTAAAAAAGCGTTTGTGCATATGCGTATGTAAACATGGAACTTGTCATTCGTTATGATCCAGCTGCCGCCCCCTATAACCTGCCGCCCGGGTGCCGTGCACCCCTTGCACCCCCGCTTAAGACGCCACTGCGTTTGGATACAATTAGCGTCTCTTTGCAAAGACAATGAAATAGACTTTACTATATAACAAGACATTTACTCAACACACACACTACACATTACACTATAATCTGAATGTGAAATCAACTGTATTATGCCAATGGCCAAAAAAATTACAGAGATGAAAATGTTGTTGAGGAAATAATTGCCCAAGTGGGAAAATTGGCAGCTGATGAACAAGGTTTTCCTTCGTTAAATATCGTGAAACGAAAATATAAACCAAAATTGTTCGATTATGAACATAGAAACGAGACATTTCAAGATCCAAAAACAGCGTTTAAAATATTATTTTTTTTAGAATAATTGATCAAATTCATTGAATAGTAGATTTGATACGATGTTTTATTATGATAATGTTTTTGGTTTTTCAGTGATATTTTTACATTAAGTGACCATAATATTTTAAAACATTGTCTTGCTATTCAACAAAAGATAACTGATCCAGTAAAGACTGAAGCAAAAGTAAAGATTGATGCAACTGATTTATTTAGCAAGATAAAAGCTTTATAATTAGGTACTTTAATTACCTACCTCATCAGATCAACTTATATTCTTCAATATATTATATTTGAAAATAATCTAACTTCATCTTTACCAAATATCACTGTTTCATGAAGAATCATCCTCACTTTACCGGTGTCTGTTGCTTCTGGTGAGCGATCATTTTCAAAATTAAAGTTAATTAAAAATTGTTTGAGCTGTACTATGGTACAGGAAAGATTATCTGGTTTGGTAATATTAACCATCGAGAAAGAGCTCGTCAATAAAATTGACTTTAAAGATATTATAAACGAATTTGCTGCCGTCAAATTTAGAAAAACACCCATTTAATTCGATTTCTAGATTTAAGGGCGTAGCCGTAAAATTTGGCGTCAATGTGTTTTAAATGCATTCATTTTTTTCGAATCCTGAGAAAACTAATATGTAAGAATTTTTGAAAAATTTAAACGCAGAATGAAATATTGCATTATTACCGAGGGCTGAAAGTCCCGGAAAACTTCTATAATGTTTATTTTAATAAATTACAGGGGTGAAAAAAAAAAGAAAATTTAGCGTAATTTTTAATTTCAAATGTCTCATTCAAAAGAACTTTTTGGTCATTCTAAGGGACTTCGGCCCTCGGTACTATCGGTACTATCTTTTATTCTGCGTTAAAATTTTTCAAAAACTCTTACATATTAGTTTTCTCAGGATTCGAAAAAAAATGAATACATTTAAAACACATTGACCCGAAATTTTACACCTACGCCCTTAACTAATATACATATTAAAGTTTTATTTGTTTTTTGCCATTATCAGTAAATTAGTTACAAAAAAAAGTAAAATTTGAGTTTTTGCAATTTCTGTTGTAAACGGAGTAAAAAATAAAAAATTACAGATTTATTTCATAATTGGATATATAATTAGATTTAAAGGGCGCCAAAATATATCCAGCACGCGGGCGCTGCTCAGCCTTGCGGGGGCCCTGCATAGGAACCCTCATTTTTATTGCAGATTCGGATTGCTTTCGCAAAAATAAGTAACATTTATTCGAGATATTTCTTCGAATTGTGGATAGGTGGCGCTATAATCGGAAAAAACCATTTATCCTGATAACCTAGGTAAATTATAGAAACGCTCTAAATACACTGTCCAAGTTAATATTTTTCAAAATTCCATCGAATAACACTAAACGCGAACCAAAAGAGGTGATGGGAGGAGGGGTAACTCTTAAGGTCGGAAATAGTATGCCCCATTTTTTATTGTGGATTTGAATACCTCATAAAATAATTAAGTAACATTTTTTCAAGACATTTTTTAGATTTGTTGATTTCTAAAATTTTTAAAAATATCTCGAATAAATAATATTCCTCATTTTTTTCATGAGGAATCCAATTCTTCAATAAAAAACGTGGTTCCTATTTAAGATTTTAAAGTTACCTCCACCCCAACTCCATGGGATGGATAGTTAGGGGTCGTGTTTAGTGTTATTCGACAGGATTTTGAAAAATATTAAACAAGTGTTTTTTGGGTTTTCATTTGAAAGTGTATTTCTCGAGATATTAGACTGTTTCTATAATTTTCTATAATTAGACTATTTTTATAACTTAGTGTATCAGGATAAATCTTTTTTTGCGAGTATAGCGCGATCTATCCATAATTTTAAAAATGTCTCGAATAAAAGTTACTTATTTTTACGAAAGGAATCTAAATCTGCAATGAAAAAGAGATTCCTTTTTAAGATTTTAAAGTTACCCCCACCCCACCTCCAGGGGGTGGAGTGGGAAGCCGTGTTTGGTATCATTCGATAGATTTTCCATCGGATGTTCATTTCGCCGTGTGGGATGCGGGCCGCTTAGTAGAATACACCCACAGGATCTCCTACTAGTCGTAAGAGGCGATTACAGGAGCAGCTGACCGCTGTCCCTCCCTAACATTCCATCTCAACCTTACCCATTATCTCTATCCTCAAACCTATCTCATCCACACCCCGAGTGACGGATGAGTCCTATTGACCGTGTTTGGAGTGGAAGGGGTCCACTTTGCGTGGGGGGTGTGTATGGCATATTGTCGCACACCCTACACACAAACTGCGTAACCTGCGCCTCTCCCCATTCAAACACTCCTAATTTCCCGCTACCAACCCGCACTGGCCAGCGTGGTAGTGAAATGGCTAATCTTCCCCCGTAAATGACATGACACAAACTAGAAAAAGGCCCTTAGTCCCCGGCGGCCCAACGGTCCCTGGTGACGGTAGCCACCAGATCGGGCCAAGGGCAGAGGGTGCAAAGAATCACCGGGATAGACACGGCTACCATGGACAACGAACATTGCATATTGCAACTTATAACGTAAGAACGCTTGCAACTGAAGATAAGCTCATTGAATTACAGGAAGAACTTAACTGCATAAAATGGGATGTACTGGGACTTTCCGAAATACGAAGAAAAGGAGAAAACCAATTAGTTTTAAAATCAGGGCATCTGTTACATTCCATTGGAGAAGACGATAAGGCAGTTGGCGGCGTAGGTTTTCTCGTCCACAAGAAACACCTAGATAAAATTATAAAAATAGATAGTGTAAGCTCAAGAGTTGTGTACCTCATACTAAAATTGAACAAGAGATGCTCTATTAAAATTATCCAAGTATATGCACCCACGACGAGTCATAGCGATGAAGAAATAGAAAACTTTTATGAAGATATAAATAGAGCTATGGAAAAAGATAAAACCCACCACCTAATCTTAATGGGCGATTTTAACGCTAAACTTGGATATAAAGAAGATAACGCAGAAGTGGCTATGGGCTCATTTGGATATGGTGAGCGAAATGATAGAGGAGGTATGCTACTAAATTTTTTGTTGCATCATCGGCTATACGTGATGAACACATTTTTCAAAAAGAACCAACAACGTAAGTGGACGTGGGCTAGTCCAGATGGCATAACAAAAAACGAAATTGATTTCATCATCACAAACAGAAAAAATATTATCCAAGATGTTACAGTAATCAATAAAATCACTGTTGGGAGTGACCATCGGTTGGTTAGAGCAAAAATATTGATCAACCTTAGACAAGAGAGGACAGCAATGATAACAGAGAGGCCTTCTAATAAATGGGAATCGATAGAAGATAGTGTAGCTTATCAGAATCTCATAACTTCAGAACTGAAAGAAGTAGAACATCTAAATGAAAATGCATTAGATATAGAGGTGACAAACATGCGAATAAACAGTGCGATTCGAAACGCTCATAGCAAATATAAGGAAAAAAGAAAAAACAAGATAGATAAACTTACTCAAGCTACTAAAGACCTTATAAACAAAAGAAGAGAATTGAAAAACAAATACACAGAAAATTTTGCAGCACTTAGACAGTTAAACAAAGATATCACAAAATCCATTCGAAAAGATGTCAGAAATTACAACACTGAACACATAACTCACGCCATTGATAAAAATAAGAGTTTAAAGGTACTGCGCCGACAAATGACTGAAGGATCGAAAAATATTTGTAAACTTGTAAATAAAAAAGGAGAAATAACAACAAATAAGGAAGATATTTTAAAAATTGCTCAAGATTTTTACTCAGAATTGTATAAGCGAGAAGAACTTCCAGATCCTGATCAAAGTCAAATACCAAAAGTTCAAAATGTAGGCTCAGAAGACATCCCAGACATCACAACAGAGGAAATAAAATCAGCTCTCTCGGAGATGAAAAACAATAAATCACCTGGAGAAGATGGGATAGTCATTGAACACATCAAAGAAGGAGGAGAAACGTTAATAAATGTGTTGAAAAAGATGTTCAATGTTTGTTTGACAAGAGGCGTAACCCCCTCTCAGTGGCATAATGCAATAATAACCATAATGTATAAAAAAGGTGACATTTCAGATCTGAAGAACTACAGACCTATTAGTTTGCTCTCCCATACATACAAACTATTCATGAAGATAATAACAAAACGGCTTGTGAACAAACTGGATAGTTACCAACCTTGTGAACAGGCTGGGTTCCGCTCCAGATACGGAACAAACGATCATCTACAAGTTATAAAAACGCTAATAGAAAAGTGCACAGAGTATAACAAGCCTATCTTTCTTATATTCGTGGATTATGAAAAGGCGTTCGATACTATAGATCATCATAAAATGCTTCGAGCATTGGCGGACTGCCGCATTGACTACCGATATATCGCCTTGATTAAAAGTATCTACGAAACTGGTACAGCTTGTGTTCGACTTCATGAAGATACCAAGAAATTTAGAATAGAACGTGGAATTAGACAGGGTGATACTATCTCCCCGAAATTGTTTACAGCTGTTCTTGAATATATGTTCAAGCAAATGGAAGGAGAGGATAATATGGGAATCAATATAAACGGGGAGGATCTGAACCACCTAAGATTTGCCGATGACATCGTTTTAATATCTGATAGAGTTGATAAAGCTACAAAAATGCTGCACACGCTCTATAAAGTGTCAAAAACAATTGGTCTTAAAATTAACACCTCAAAGACAAAATTTATGACCAACCTTGTAGTCAGCGATAAAATTCAGATTGGGAGTCATAGCATCGACCAAGTAATAGCTTACAAATATCTAGGACATGAGATTCGCTTAGGTCGAGATAACCAGACAACTGAAATACAAAGAAGGATAGGTCTTACATGGGCTGCCTTCGGTAGATTAAATAACATTTTCAAGTCTAATATTCCAGTTTGTTTAAAAAGAAAGGTCTTTGACCAGTGTGTTTTGCCGGTTCTTACATATGGTGCAGAAACACTAACTCTGACAAAAAGAACAATAAATAAAATAAGAGTTACACAACGCGCTATGGAAAGATCAATGTTAGGTATTACCATCATATTGTGTCTTTCCAAAATTTATGTTCAGTCCAACTTCCTTACAGACGGCATCAACTCAGTAGGCATAGTTTCTCTTTTAAGTTATCTGTTATTAGAACTAATGTCATCCACAAATCGTAGGTGGGAGAGCATTTCGCCGTCGGCATTGATTCCTTTGGATTCCCATTCCTATTGTGTGAAAGCATGTCTGATACCTCTTTTGATTTGTTATACTTTGTACCTTTGTGCAAGTTTATGGTCATGGTCGCATTATTTTATATGTTTCGATCATTTTGGAATACCGATATGTCTATCTGTTACTATTGCTTTCAAGAATGTTGTTGATGTATTCTTCAATATATTATCAGGTTCTGTCCAAGTAGGTCTTGACTTCTTTTTGATCATACGGTACCTCTCTTTCCCAAGGTCTATTTATATGGAGGCTTTTACCATTCTGTGGTCTGTTGTAGACCTGTTTAGAATTTAAACATCTCTAAAGCTTTGCCTGTTGTCAGTGATCATAAAATGGATCTCGTTCCTAGTTTTTTTACCCGCGCTGTGCCACGTCCATCTACGATGGTTTTTTTTGTAGAAGAAGCTGGTCATTTTAATAGAATTTTCCAGCAGGAAACATAAGTTACACTACGCTCGTTCCTGTTTCTCAAATCCAATGTTCTGTCTCATCTGCTTTTCTCCCCGTTTTAGTGTCGAAATCACCGTATATTATTGTACCTATAGTTATTTTACCGTTTAGACCTGATGTCAGTTTTTTCAGGCTTTCCCCTCGTTATTTTATTTCGCTAACACTGATCAAATCGCATTATTTTCGATATTTCTGCTTCATCTCTATGATTCTTTCTTC
Source organism: Diabrotica virgifera virgifera (assembly GCF_917563875.1). NCBI lineage: Eukaryota > Metazoa > Arthropoda > Insecta > Coleoptera > Chrysomelidae > Diabrotica > Diabrotica virgifera. The sequence continues at coordinate 21,036,883 of NC_065448.1, forward strand.
TGTTGACAGGTATCATGTATGTACAGACGTTGAGCTTTAAGGGTTTTGTAGGTTTGTCTTACCCCCTGGGAGCAAGAATAGCAGTTTAGTAAATCTTTTCCCACTGGGATAATACATTTTGAGATGACATGTTCATTGTATTTTAGCGGGTCTTTGACGTGATTTTAAAACCTTGCGCTTGAAAAGACGCGTTGGCTAGTCTTTAATGGATTACATTTCCTTAATTCCAGTTATTCCGCTGATACTCGGTCGACAGAGCTTCGTTTGTGATAACAGGGTCCACCAACGTGAAAATGAGATTAACATTTGAGTAGGAGAGGATATTTAAGACGCACCACTACCTTATTACAACTCCTAGAACTCCTCTGTGATTAGTTGATTTTTCCTGTCGCCCTTTTTATATGTTAAAATTTTAGTTATGGTTGTTTTCCAGTCTCAAGTTACCTACTTCTTCTTCCTGAATTATTTTTGTTATTTCCTTTGATATAGGCATTGTCCTTAACATTTTATATATTGTGTCGCTTCCAGTAGTCTTTGTGTTGTGGCTGTGTCGAGTCTTGTTCTGATAATATGTCATTATTGGTCTTACACTGGCTTTATAAATTGTTGACTTCATCTCGTATTCATGTCGGTTTTGCCATATACACTTCTCAACAATTGAAGTGGATATTATGAAAATGTGTATTTTATTTTTTGTTCATAAGGTCAAATAGAAAAATGGAGTGATATATATATATATTTTCATACGGATGAACCAAAAGAAAGAAATTATTTAAGAAAAAAAAAATAGAAAATAAACAAAAATTGTAAAATTAACAACCTAAAATTTCTATTCCTGCTCAATTTCTAATATCCCGAAAAGAAAAATTAATAGTGTGTGGGTCCACCTCTGTGTCGCCTTAGCGCTCTAACTCTATTTGGAAGACCTCTTATTAAATTATTGATGAACTGCTGCGGTATACGTTCCCAAATCGCGCGTAATGTATTGGCCAACTGATCTAAGGTTTGGGGCGGTTGAAGGAGCCTGTTTTGTTGCCTAGACATTTCGGCCCAAACATGTTCAATGCAATTCATATCAGGTGAACACGGTGGCCACTCCATTCTTGTAATGCCATGAGCTTCTATACACTCGTTGACAATTCTCGCACGATGAGGGCGAGCATTATCATCAATCAGAACAAATTGTTCGCCTATTGCACCAAAAAATGGAACAACTATTGGTACTATGACTCTGTCTCGATATCGTGTAGCAGTCATTGTGTCATTAATTAACAAGTCCGTGCGACCGTCAAAACATATGCCTCCCCACACGCAAACGGATCCACCTCCAAAAAGAGTGGTTGGGACTCTCAGATTTTCATTGTAACGCTGTCCTCTTTCCCTCCACACCAATATTCGGCCATCATTCGTATACAAACGAAATCTGGACTCGTCAGTAAAGAGACAATTCCTCCAATTTTCGAAATTTCACTGATAGTGTTCCATCGCCCAGCGATATCTGCATGCACGCTGCTCCCTAGTTAGTCGTGGATGGGTAGCGCGTCGTCTAGCCCTTAAATTGGATGCATGTAACCGTCTTCTGACAGTTTGACTGGAAATCGTTCGTCCAGTAGCATGCCTGAAGATATTGTTAATTCTGGAAGCCGTGAATGTTGGGTTTCTTCTTGCCGTCAGAACTACAAAACGGTCTTGCCGACGAGTTGTAGATCGTTTTCTTCTCCTCTATGCCTGTATGTTGCAGATCCAGTTGCTAGATACCGATTCCATGCACAACTTATCACACTTTGCGACACATTTAGCCTCATAGCAACCTCTTGTTGAGTTATGCCTTGTTGGATCCAACGAACTAATTGCTCGAGCTGCACTAGTTCTAAACGTCTTTGCGGCATAATGTTTTTGTGATAGATAGATTTCTTGACTTATTGATAACTGGTAAAGCCAATACAAGCACTTTTATACGAATGATGATATATTCATGTTTGGAACAACATTTCTCTCTTTGTACGAGATAAGGGCCGATAAGAATAGGCAGAAAAAACCACATGCAAAAAATATTGGCAATAAAGACAGCATATAGGGTATAGTGCAGGCAATTATTTTAAAAATAGTTTTATATGTTAATTTTAGGAATTTTAAAATTATCCACTTCAATTGTTGAGTAGTGTAGACATCCTGCCAGTCTATTTGCATGGTATCTCTCACTTCTTTGTCCAGGTCTCCATAGCTGGTCAGTGTAATTCAAAGGTATTTTATTTCAATTACTTGTTCAATGGTTCATGACTTTTCTCGCCATGTGGCAGCAAAAACTGAGGACTATCGATTCAGGAAAATAATCGGAAAGGTTAGACTATATAAATTTTTCAAGAATTTGTATCCAGGCGAAGAAAGAGGATTGGCCACACTCTACCAAACAAAAACAAGGAATGTCACAAGTTAATATATTTTAATATTGTATTAAAATTATAGAATAAGAATTGCTAGAATTTTGCTAAGAATCTCCCAAGTAGTTTTTAGATATCACAAGAATTAAACCTTTATTGGTGTTAATCTCAATATGCATAAAATGTGGCATTCCTTGTTTTTCCCCTGTACTCTTCAATTCATATTTTGCATCTGATTGGTTATTTGCTGATTACTATTGTTTTAGTTTTCCGAAATTGTTATATTAAATTCTTTTGTTTTCATGTTAAATCTATGAACTAGTCTTTGCAGACTATCTTCATCTTGGCCTATCAACATTACGTGATCTGAGTAACAGAGTATTGGGTCATTCCATATCAACTCAACACACCTAATTTCCACCCCCTCTTCAGATTTGGTTATAATTTGCAATAATCATAGTGGCTAATAAGGGAAACAAAAATACAAAATTTTAAATTTTTATCTCAAGCCGTTTCCGGAATATGGTTATGCAAAGTTTTCCAAAAAAATCAAAAACACCGCAACCATACTCTTTTGGAATGGTTGTAGAAGCTGTCTTAATTTTGCTAGAATGATGGGAGAGGTGTCATTTTGCAGCATTTTTAAAAGCTCTTTACGGTGATATACAGCATGATGCTACGATAAACAAGTTTTTCTCCAACAAAGAAAATATATTTTGATTAAGTTTTTTCCAAAAAGTACATAATTTAAAATTTTCATAATATTCCTACAAATACATAGTACCTACTGTTGTTAATAACATATAAAAATTTTATCACGGGATGGTAATGGGTTCACCATAAAAAAAACAAATTTCACACAAACAGTATGGTGCAAATGAAAGGAATAAATTCGTAATGTCGCAAGCTGGCGACTTTAAGGAAAAATCCCGAAACAGGCCGATTTCTATTTTTAAATTGTAATTTTTTGGCATAGGTAGGTATATATCATACTGGTGACGTCATCCATCTGGGCGAGATGACGTAATCGATGATTTTTTTAAATAAGACTATGGGTCGTGTGTTAGCTCATTTGAAAGGTTATTTAATTCTTTGTTCAGTAATATAAACAATAACAATTATTTATACAGGGTGGCAAAAAAACATTTTTTAATTAAATTGACAAAAAAAGAAGAATGTATCTAATTTATTTAATTTAAAATAGATTTTACTGTTGCCAAAAACAGATAAATTGCATACATTCTTCTTTTTTTGTCAATTAATTTAATGAAAAAAAAAACTGTTTTTTGCCACCCAGTATAAATAATTATATTATTGTTTGTATTACCGATTAGAGAATTGAATAACCTTTCAAATGACCTAGCACACGACCTCTAGTCTCATTTGAAAAGTCATCGATTACGTCATCACGTCCAGATCGATGACGTCACTAGTAGGATATATATATGCCAAAAAATTACAATTTAAAATTAAAAATCGACCTGTTACGGGATTTTTCCTTAAAGTCGCCAGCTTGCGACATTACGAATTTATTCCTTTCATTTGCACCATACTATTTGTGTGAAATTTTTTTTATGTTGAACCCATTACCATCCCATGATAAAATTTTTATATGTTATTAACAACAGTACTATGTATTTGTAGGAATATTATGAAAATTTTAAATTATGTACTTTTTGGGAAAAAACCTAATCAAAATATATTTTTTTTGTTGGATAAAAACTTGTTTATCATAGCATTATGCTGTATATATCACTGCAAAGAGCTTTAAAAATGCTGCAAAATGACAGCTCTCCCAGCATTCTAGCTCAATCAGGTCAGCTTCTACAACCATTCCAATAAAGTATGATTTGTGTGTTTTGGATTTTTTTTGGAAAACTGCATAACCATATTTCGGAAACTCATAAAAATTTAAAATTTTCTATTTTTCTTCACCTAATCATCCACTATGATTACTCTATATTTTAACAAAATCTAAATAGGTCAGGAAAAAAATTAATTCAAAGTGTGTTGATTTGACCTCTATTTGTACTTCTATTGTGTACCTCTATTTGTACTTCTTTATAAGAGCATAGGGCTCAATTACTCTAAGTTGTCCGTCTATTCTGACTTCCATTTTGTTGTTTTGGTAGATATTTTCGATAGTTTTTATATTTAGGAGAAGTTCTCTATTGTACCGTTGATTGAAATATTAATATAATCCCCAATACATCAATCAACGATTGTACAAAGGATGGATTACACCTTTTGGGTTTTACTCTGTCGAATGCTTTCTTCAAGTCAGACACAAAAATAATGGTCAGTTATTCTCTAGTGATTTCTCACGTGACAAATACCTCTTTATGACGAATATTGCATCTGCCACTAATAAAACAGATCTACGAAACTTATCCTCTGATTATGATTGTGTTCTTCCCCTGTACAGAGCTTTTTTAGATAGTCAATCCATGTATATTTTTCTAGATTCTAGATAGATGATGGGTGTTGTGCATCGTGGGTGTGTGAAGATTCTTATAGAATATTTGTATTGCATTGAGTTGATTTCCCTTTAGTTAATATTGATCTTGGCACTCCCATGTTTCTGTTTATCTCAAGAATATTTTAGGAAGCCAAGTGATGTCAGCGATAGTAGTCTTTAGTGCGAAATCCAGCATTATCAAGTTTCAGTGACCTATTATAAAAATGCGAGGGTATTTAGAAATAAAACAGACATTAGACAAACTTGTAATTATATTCCAAAACTATTATATTAAACAACATATGAATGCCTTAACAATGTAATATTGTTAGCAAACTGAGGAGTTACTGTAAATAAATACAAAAATGAAAAATAAAATTGAAAGTTGGTGATTATTGAGCCCACCTGAAACATTTAACTATACAGATCGTCTTCAGGATCGTCCTGGAAGTTGGCCTGGTCTCCTCCGGTACCTCCTGGAGCAGCAGGTCCACCAGCTGCTGTCGGGAAACGGAAGTTGGTACCGAATCCGCGAGATTGCTGTAAGGTCTGGGCGAACATCTCATATTTTCTGATGTCGTTGTCTGAAACGGAACGTCTGGCGAAACGCATGGCCTCTTCGAAGTGGGCCCTGGTGATTTCTGGGACTGGATCGTCATCGTCCAACTGAAAAGCAAAGAACGTAAGAATCCAACAGTAATAAACGGGTCTAACCCAAAATCCCGACAGCCAAAATCCCGACACGCCAAAATCCTAACACGCCAGAATCCCTACACGCCAAAATCCCGAGAACCAAAATCCCGACGGCCAAAATCCCGCCAGATTTTCAAAACTATAATACGATAGATATATATCTATCTATTATTGTTACGTTATTGTTTTGTTGTTTTGTTTAATTTACCATTTAATATGAACTAATTTTCTAAATAGAACTTCTAACATAGGTGAATGAATTAAATGATTTTTCTTTTTTTATTACCAATCTATAGTTCAATATATAATGGACGTGGCACAGCCCAGACGGCAAAGTAAAGAATGAAATTGACTTTATACTCTCTAACTTCAAAAACATTGCTAAAGATGTTACTGTACTAAATTCTGTCGACACTGGTAGTGACCATCGATTAGTTAGGGTGCGAATAGAAGTAAATACGAAATTTGATAGAAGAAAATTATTAACACAGGATAAATTACCAAACATAGAAGCACTCGAAATGAATCAAGAGGAATATCAAAGTGAACTAAAAAAGAAACTAGGACCTTTACCAGTATTCAACACGAAAGATATAAATGAAATAACACAAAAATTAACGAATGACATAACATCAACTACAAAAAAGATCTGTGGTAAAAATAAAAATCCGAGAAAAACGAAACTTAAACAAACAACACTGGATTTAATGGAAGAAAGAAGAAGAACATCTAAAGAATTACCAGAATATAAGGCTATCAACAATAAAGTTAAAAAGAGCATAAGGTCAGACTTGCGGGTTTATAAAACAAAACAAATATTTCAAACCATCGAAGACAATAGCAACATGAGAGTATTGAAATCAAATTTAACTAAAGGAAAATCGAAGATAACTAAAATCAAAAACCAACAGGGGAATACGGTGACAGAAAAAACTCAAATACTGAAGGAAATACAAACGTTCTACAAGAATCTTTATACATCCACTATACAGAACCCCGGAACAGACCATAGAACAATTCTAAACGTCGGCTCGGAAACTCTCCCTAAAATAACTTCTTCGGAAATTAGACATGCCTTACAGCAAATGAAGAATAAAAAAGCTCCTGGCGAGGATCATATAACGTCTGAAATGTTAAAAATGGGTGGCAACACCGTTGTAGAGGTTGTGGAAGTCTTGCTGAACAGGTGTCTGATAGAGAAAAGAATACCCAATCTGTGGGAAAACGCCGAAATAATACTTTTACACAAGAAAGGAGACAATACTAATATTGAAAACTACAGGCCTATAAATTTGTTGTCACATTTATACAAATTGCTAACAAGAATAATAACCAACCGCATAACACAAAAACTTGATTTATATCAACCGGTTGAACAGGCGGGATTTCGAAAAGGGTTTGGTACTAACGATCACTTACAAACCGTCAGAACACTGGTAGAAAAAACCACAGAATATAATGTACCCTTACACATGGCATTTATTGACTTTCACAAGGCTTTCGATAGTATTGAAACCTGGTCCTTTTTGTCAGCCCTCAGGGATGCTCGAATAGACTCACGGTACACTACTCATTAAAAACATTTATGAACAGGCCACATTCCACATCAAAATCAATGAAGACCAAAAAACCGAAAAAATACGCCTTGGTAAAGGTATTAGACAAGGTGATACTATTTCACCAAAACTTTTTACCTTAGCATTGGAAAATGTATTCAAACAGCTCGACTGGGAGGAAAAAGGTCTAAACATTGATGGTGTACATTTGAGGTTTGCGGACGACATAGTATTATTCAGTACAGATATCAAGGAACTGGAGCAAATGATGAAGGAACTAAACCAGCAGTCAAATAAAATTGGTCTCAAAATGAATCTTCAGAAAACAAAAATAATGAGTAATGTACAAACTAATCTTGTTATTGACAACGTCAGTCTTGAAAATGTAGACCACTATATATATCTTGGACATACCATTAAAATCGGCAAAGAAAACCAAATAGCCGAAATAAAAAGACGCATACAATTGTCTTGGGTAGCTTTTGGCAAGTTAAGCTTTATCTTGAAGAATAGAGATATACCCATGTGTCTAAAACGTAGAGTTTATGACAAATGTATCTTGCCTGTAACTACATATGGACTGGAGACCATGGCCTTTACAAAGAAAACCTTAGAGCAGTTCAGTACAACTCAAAGAGCGATGGAGGGGGCCATGCTAGGGATTAGTTTGAGAGACAAAACTCGAAATATCGACATTCGTGAAAGAACAAAGATTACTGATGTCGCAGAACGTAAGCAAGGCTCAAGTGGCAATGGGTCGGACATGTTGCCCGAGATAATCCCGAAAAATGGACACAGAGACTAACAAACTGGAGACCAAGAGAGAACAGGCGATTAGTAGGCAGACCGCAGAAGAGGTGGGCAGATGATATCAAACAAGTCGCGGGCAAGCAGTGGATGAGAATTGCCAAGAGTAGAAATCGATGGAAGCAAATGGAAGAGGCCTATGTCCAGCAGTGGACGAACACAGGCTGAAGAAGAAGTAGAAGTTCAATATATAATAAAATCCTAGGAAATAGCTTAACAATAATAAAATCCTAAATTCAAATTTACTTTCATATAATAGATATTATCGAGACACTTACAATCGTCCATTTCAGTAAGTATATAAAGTATAGCTTTTACATTATAAAATGAAGTGTTTAATGATTTTCAATTTTAAAATACATAATAACTAGTACCCGTAATTATTAGTAAGTAATTAATTTTTCAATTTCAATACTCTATATATGATTTGGTACTGCATTTGCAAAGGAAACAATAAGTATTCAAAATGTAGGAATTTTTACTTATGCGAGGATTGTGGCATGTCGGGATTTTGGCTGCCGTTATTTAGGGTGCCACCGTAAATAAACATACAAAGAAATAGAAAACCAATATTAAATCCAAGGATAAGAAAAGGCCTAGTCTACAATAGACCTTGATTACCGGCACAAATAAAATTTTCACAACCATCATACTGAAAAGATTAACAAACAAAGTTGAATTTCGAGCTAATCAAGCAGGTTTTAGACCAGAATCTTCCAGCAGAGACCACATCAATACTGTGAGGGTAATAATGGAACAATCGGTTTTTGTTGATTTCGAGCATGCCTTTAACAGCTCATGCTGCTATAAAATTTTGAAGCTAAGAACATCCCGCAAAAAATAATTTCCACCACAAAGCCACTGTACACTGAGGAGAAATGCAGCGGGACACACAACGGGATCGGACAACATGACGGATCAACAGTGACCGATTTAATATACTTACTGGAGTCAGACAGGGATGATTCTTTTTAACATAACTGTAGACTATGTTCTTTCCAAATTAGACTCCGACACAAGAGGTATACAATGGACGTTAACCACACGCCTAGGCGATATAGAATACACCGATGACATCTGCCTCTTAGGACAAAGATTCCAAGATGTGGCTTACCATCTAGAAACACTTTCCACCGAAGCCAATAAAATAGGTTTGAAAATCAGTATTAATAAAACCAAATCCGTGAGAATAAATGCAAAAACATAGCCTGATTCTTTAACAATACCACTGTAATAATATTGTTGCTAAATAGGTAAATTTTCATTGTATACCGGGTGTACCAATCAAACTGTATTTTTTTTTCTCAAAGTCCGCGTCACCCTGTGGAATATTCTAGCATTAATAAAATATGTACTGAAATTAAAACCCAACTATAGCCTCAGGATTTCTTAACATTCTGTTTTTTGATTCATTCGTTTATATTGGATAATAAAAAAGTTAGGTACTTTAACAACTAGACATGTTCTTCATCAATACACGGTGTTCCTAAATAAGTGCGACAAATTTTAAGGGGTAATTCCGCATGAAAAAATAATGACAGTTGGCTTTATAAACGTATGTCCGCAAATGTGTGGTTTCCGAGATACGGGATGTTGAATTTTTTCTTACAAACTGATGATTTATTTTATTGCTTTAAAACCGGTTGAGATATGCCAATGAAATTTGGTGGGCTTTAAGACGTAGTTATTGCACATTTTTTGACATACAATTAGGAATTTAATATTCACCATTAGCGCACATACGTGTAATATGACCGATCATATTACCCGTATGCACGCTAATGGTGAATATAAATTTTTTAATTTTATGTCAAAAATCCGCAATAACTGTCTCTTAAAACCTACCAAATTTCATTTGCATATCTCAACTGGTTTTAAAGCAATAAATAAATCGTCAGCTTGTAAGAAAAAATTCAACATCCCGTATCTCGGAAACGAAACATTTGCGGACATACGTTTTTAAAGCCAACTGTCATTATTTTTTCATGCAGAATTACCCCTTAAAGTTTGTCTCACTTATTTAAAAACTCCGTTGATGAAGAACATGTCTAGTTGCTGAAGTACCTAACTTTTTTATTATCCAACATAAACGAATGAATCAAAAAACAAAATGTTAAGAAAACCTGAGGCTATAGTTGGGTTTTAATTTGAGTATTTTATAAATACTAGAATATTCCACAGGGTGATGCGAACTTTGAGAAAAAAACACAGTTTGATTAGTACACTCGGTATACCATGAAAATTTACTTGTTTAGCAACAATATTATTACAGTGGTATTGTTAAAGAATCAGGCAATAACATGTTCTAAGAATCACTTAAATCGGCCAACAGGTTTAGGAAATATAAGACATCAAAAATGATTAAATTTTTAAGTGGGCCGATTTCTATGCACGTAAGTTTATTTACTATTAACAACATGCAGATTGAAAATGTGGAAAATTTTACGTATCTTGGAAGTGTCATAACAGAAAACGGAGGTACAGAAGACGATATTCGTATGAGGATACGAAAAGCTCAACAAGGATTCAGCATGGTCAACCCTTTTTGAAGGTTTGTCCAGTACACTACAAAGGCAAAGCTCCTAATATCCTAGTCAAATGACATGTAGGTTCTTTTCTATGGATGTGAAACCTGGAAAGTGACATACTGCAAGCCCGTACCGACATACAGCAAGTCTTTGTTAACAAATGCCTACGAAGAATTGTTCGTATTTTCTGGCCTAAAATCATCAGAAAATGAAGATATGCTACACCTGACTGAACAAAAGAGGATAGAAAATTAAATAATGTCGAGAAAGTGGGGTTGGATCGGCAACGCCCTTCAAAAAAATTACTCCAGTGTTGCAAAGACTGCCCTAGAGTGAAATCCCCAAGAAAAAAAGGGGTCGCCCAGCACAAACTTAAAAAAGATCAAAGAGATACCAATTTATTTTACAACTGACGACCGGTTTCGCTCTCTACAATATTCACAGCATCTTCAGATCACGGTAAAAGTAAAATTAAATGCTACAAATAACAAAAAACCAGAGTTAGTTAAGTGGTCTGGTTTAAATCAAAGGGTAATGATCAAGCCAATATTAAAGTACATATATTTATGCATACATATAAATACTCACATGTACGTAAATATGGTGTATAACCCTCACACTCACATACATGCACGCATTCATATGTAGTGGCAACAAAAGTATGTCAAGTATAAGATATACACTTACTTTCCGGTATAAGGGAAGAATATAGTAGTATTCAATATCATACTTTTTCTCTGTACTATGCTAAAGGGAGAGTTGGTAAAGAGATAGATTTGAATGTAATATATTAACAAAACATTGGCAGGATCTTGAGGGGATTAGTAAGGAAACATGACATTAAACCGTGAAACCAAAAAAAAAAAATGTTAGTTATATATAAAGTGTAGTTATTTTTATATTTTTAATTAATAGTGTATATTTTTATTTAGTTGGGATTATTAGATGTTGTTCTGGATGTTCAAGAACTTATAGATGTAAGATTGGTTGTGCAATTTTTCTAAACAAGATTGGTCAGTTGTGTAATAGTTGTGGTGTGATTGTGAAAATATTTTATTTGATTTGTTGGAGATATTGAAATTAAATTGAACATTAGTAATTAGGTAAAATTTGCTAAAATTTTAATATTAAAAGTGTCAAACAATAAAATCATTATTAACTAATTCAGAATTAAAGTCAAGTGTAAAGGTAATGTAGTAAATGAAATTAAATTTATGGTAATATAAAGTTATGTTTATCTGTACAGCAATGAGACTTTATGAGATATTACTAAAAAAAAAAGTTAGAAAAAAGGTAAATATGAAAAAATAATAATAGATGAAAAATCTTTCATTTATGTTAATATCTGTTGAATTTAATAAATAGTTGAGTAGATTGAGAATTAATTTTAAAAGATTTTTGAAAAAGTTACCTGGTTGAGCTGAATTATATGGTTTCTTTGTAATGATAATTTTTTGAAATATTTTTTGTTTTAAAGTCGATAAATAACTCATAACAGATTCTAGAACAAACACAAAGGAGATGGACATAACAGGAGTTTGGAAATTTTTTGATGAGGAAGCAATCTGAGCACTACATCTTATTTCTTTTCGATTTTAAGAATAGGAAAAATTCCTCTACCTATTCATGTCATTGACTTAACCTCACTCTCAGTGACATTGGAGTTTTCTTTAAAAAACCTAATTAGAGGAATTTTTCCTATTCTTAAAATCGAAAAGAAATAAGATGTAGTGCACAGATTGCTTTCCTCATCAAAAAATTTCCAAACTCCTGTTATGTCCATCTCCTTTGTGTTTGTTCTAGAATATGTTATGTGTTATTTATCGACTTTAAAACAAAAAATATTTCAAAAATTTTTTTATCATTACAAAGAAACCATATAATTCAGCTCAACCAGGTAACTTTTTCAAAAATCTTTTAAAATTAATTTTCAATCTACTCAACTATTTATTAAATTCAACAGATATTAAAATAAATGAAAGATTTTTCATCTATTATTATTTTTTCATATTTACCTTTTTTCCAACTCTTTTTTTTTAGTAATATCTCATAAAGTCTCATTGCTGTACAGATAATCATAACTTTATATACCATAAATTTAATTTCATTTACTACATTACCTTTACACTTGACTTTAATTCTGAATTAGTTATTAATGATTTTATTGTTTGACATTTTTAATATTAAAATTTTAGCAAATTTTACCTAATTAAATTGTTCAATTTAATTTCAATATCTCCAACAAATCAAATAAAATATTTTCACAATCACACCACAACTATTACACAACTGACCAATCTTGTTTAGAAAAATTGCACAACCAATCTTACATCTATAAGTTCTTGAACATCCAGAACAACATCTAATAATCCCAACTAAATAAAAATATACACTATTAATTAAAAATATAAAAATAACATCACTTTATATATATAACTAACAATTTTTTTTTGGTTTCACGGTTTAATGTCGTGTTTCCTTACTAACCCCCTCAAGATCCTGCCAATGTTTTGTTAATATATTACATTCAAATCTGTCACTCTACCAACTCTCCCTTTAGCATAGTACAGAGAAAAAGTATGATATTGAATACTACTATATTCTTCCCTTATACCGGAAAGTAAGTGTATATCTTATACTTGACATACTTTTGTTGCCACTACATATGAATGCGTGCATGTATGTGAGTGTGAGGGTTATACACCATATTTACGTACATGTGAGTATTTATATGTATGCATAAATATATATACTTTAATATTGGCTTGATCATTATCCTTTGATTTAAACCATACGACTTAACTAACTCTGGTTTTTTGTTATTTGTAGCATTTAATTTTACTTTTACCGTGACCTGAAGATGCTGTGAATATTGTAGACAGCGAAACCGGTCGTCAGTTGTAAAATAAATTGTTTGTGACAACGTCTCTCTTTTTTCTTTACTACAATAGTATGGACTCACAAATGCAACCCATTCATTATTTAAAAAAGATCAATCATGGACCAATCTTAGTACAAAATAGAACTCGATGGCGCGTTTTCACTGAAGTTGTATGCTACACTTAAGAGTTCAAGACACATATATTATTTACAATAGACTTTGAGATTTTACAATAGACTTTCACATTTCTATTGGGACAAAGATTCAAGTGTCACATGTAATGATGCTACAGTTAAATTAACTATTAAATCTGGAGGTAACCTTTGTGTAACCACAATTAAGATCTCAAAGCACCAGACAAAAATGGAACATGATGCGTACAATGTTGCTAAAAAGGAATTGTTGGAAAGAACATCACTGCTGGGGAGGTTAACTAGATTATTCTTTACCTTAGTGGTGATAGCTAAATAAAAAACGAGTCTCTACCTCAATAACTACTGTATACTACCAGAATGTAGGTGGTCTATATAGGTACATACAAAACTTTTTTATCTAAAAAGTATTTCGTGCTGGTCTTATGCTGGGGCCACAGTAACGTCTAATGCCGTGAATTAACGTGTTATTTGACTAACGTGTTAAGTGTGACTTAGCGCGCTAATTTGTTAATGCCATTATTAATGCCGTTAAACGTTAGGCGATAGATCGGGTGTCGGTTTCTTTCGTCACTACAAAGGAGTTACTCCGTTACTTATCGCGTTGTTGTGGCTGCACTTGCACTGTTTCAACAAGTTCTAGCTTGCAGCGCAGCAGAGTAATTTGTTTTGTGAAATAGGTTACATAGATACTATTCTACGAAAATGGAGTGGAGTAATTAGAAAATACTTGAATTTTTAACAGTGTTCGAAACAGAAACTTGCTTATGGGCTCCCCGACAAAAAACACATAAAAATCGTGGTGTTCATGGTGACGCTTGGCGTCGAATTGTGTAATCATTATCTTTTCCAGCGACGGTAGAAGATTTGAAAAAGAAAAAAGACACACTTATGGGATACTATAGGACCCATTTAAATAAATATAAAAAATCGGTAAAATCTGGCATAGGAACGAATGAGGTACATAAAACAAGCTGGTTTGCATTTGATTTCATTACCGTGTTCGTTTTCTGTGCATTTTTATCATCCACCAGCTTCTTTTGAGTCTTGGTTTTTGCTTGATCCGTTTATAAAATAATAAATTCATAAAATAATAATTAGCACTCATAAAGTATAACAGCGTAGCAGCTTCGACTTCCATCTTGAACTTATTGGATTAAAAAACGCGTTTTCTGCTGACTACGCGCTAAAATAAGTGTGGCCAGTCACTTTACAGCGCAGTATATTCCATCATTTTTGGTGTGTTAATTAATACGATAATGGACGTTAGACATTAACTTACATTAATAGGGAACTTGCACTAAAAATTTTTTTTGCATAAAATTGTTAATTTATGTTTTAAAATGTTATATTCAAAATATTACGGCTTAACAATGAATAGTGTACGTACAACATCTAATCAAAGTTCCGCGCCTAAAATTTCCGTTTTAAACAACTTCAAAAGCGAGACCTGAGGTCTGACGTCACAGGCCACTCATATCGTTTGTCTGTTCGGGGTGGGCCATTGCATTTAATGCAGTTTGCCCATAGATAAATAATATAGTTGAAATATCTTGTTTTACTCTGTGGCAAAAATGATTTTTTCTGTGACAGGCAAAATATTAACATTTTATCTCTGTTGACATGTATCAAAAAGTTCTTTTTTATGAAATTACTTTGTTCGTTTCTTGTGTTGAAGAACAAAGAAGAAACAAGTAACTTAAAAATAAACAAAACTTTTAGTAATAATAGTAAGAGTAACTAAAAAGTATTGGTGCTACTACAGTATGCGGTCTACAGTCGGGTTTCTACTATAGCTTGCGGTCTACCGAGGGATGCGGTGTAAGTATAAGCTGAGATGATAAAGATATTAACCTGTAAAATTACAATAATGATTCTTCTTATTTATGCGTATTATTAACTTTGTAAAGAAGGATTTTGTTGCTGCTAATCACCATAATCTTTTCTCAGAAGCCTTTGAACACAATAATGAAAGGCTCCAGTAGGTACTAATAAACATTACAATAAAATATAATCTTTATTATAATGCAAATTACACCGTAATCTTTTCCAGGATATACGAAATCCTTCGATTAGAGGTAGGTAGATCAAACCCACGGGGTAAACCGTATAAGTACTATAATATAATGGTACCAAACTATTGTTATAAACGGTTTAAACATGCTTATTAATAACTCTTACTTATTTGCCTTGACACCTCGCATTTCTCCAATAGAATACCTTTTACTACTTTTTATAAAAGTTGCCACGATGAAGACATCAACGGTAGGTAAGTTAGTCAGATTGACCTTTTGAAAAACCCTCGTCCGTCGTCCGTCATATTATGCGTTTTAAACCCTTTACAAAGTAGCACTCAACTTTATCAATTTCAGTTTAAAACTAAGCTGATTGGGGAACTACTTATTACAATATATAAGATGAACATAAATAATACCTAGGAATTTTTCAATAAAGACGATTAAAATGTAATATACCCGTGATACCTACCTTAATCGCGTTGTTTCCGCCGGTTCACCGTGGCCGGTGACGTCGAACCAATAGAAGGACGTTCAAGAGCCTCCTAAGATATTTGAATTTTATAGCATTTTCGAAACGTCGTAATTAGCGTACGGGTTAAAAATATTTGTTTTTTTCGCATGCAAGTGTTTTAAGATCATGTTACCTTATGTTTTTTAATATCAATTTAATATTTAAAAATTTTTGCAAGTTCCCTATTATTTTAGTCAAAAGTAACTAAAACAGCATACTGGATACTGCATTAAAGTGTAAACAAATGTTCAAAGTGTACAAGTAAGAAATTAAGCACAAAATACTTACATCCATAGCAACATTGGGGTTCAAAGCCCTTTCTCTTTCTCTCCTAATTTCTGTTTCGATGCTTTGCCTGATGGCAAGTTTGCAAGCTCTCTGGCAGATTTCAGTCAAATCGGCACCAGAAAATCCATGGGTTACTTTAGCGATGTATACAAGATCTACGTCTTTAGCTACAGGCGATTTCCTCAAGTTGGCTTTGAAGATGGCTTCCCTAGATTTCTCGTCGGGCAGAGGGATGTAGATCAACTGATCGAGACGACCTGGACGCAATATTGCAGGATCGATGATATCTACAAGGAGTACAAAAAATTAAACATCTAACGTGAAATTCACACTGGGATTGCAGTACGGTTACGATAGGAATGCGCATTCAGTGTTACCACAGTTCCTGTGCGACGCTCTTGAGAGAGCAATCAACAACTGGTGAAGACCGACAACCTTGTGCGTTTATTCCCCATTAGAAATGTAAAATGTATTGCTCTATCTTAGCCATACTGCATTCTCGGTGTGAATTTCTCAATAGAACGAAAATATAAGGGTAATTCTTCGTTTTATAGTTCAGAAAATAGTCAAGAGGTGACTCGACCTGGACTGTATTTTCGGTCTATGTGAAAAATCACTAACGAAAATAGTAGGTCGCTTGTATTTGTTAGTAAATTAGATTTATGATTGCCAAAAATGTATAATTCACAACATGTAACCAAAGTTATCAATTAAGAGACTACATCAGGGCGTCATGAATATTTTTTTGCAGTGCGGCAACAGTGGGTCGGCAGTACGACAGTGACAGTGACATTATACTATCAAAAACGAAGGCACAATATTGTGATAATAATAATTATTATACTCATAGGCGCGCTAAATGTTGCAAGTCAGTAAGTTCGATTTGTTATTAATCGACTTTTAGTAATTACAATGTGACACAAAATCTAGGCATGTTATAAAAAAAGTTTATTTGAAGAAAATGTACGTTTTTGTTCTTCTTAATAAGCACAGGCTCGTTTTTTAATATTGTATTTAGTTATAGAGTAATTTCCACATACTAACATATTCTCAAATTGGGCTCTACCGCCATTCTCTACTATACCGGGTGTCCACTTATATTTTCCCCCATTTTAACTGGCTATAACTTCTAAGCGGCTCAAGATACAAATATGCGGTTTTTGCTGGAATGTTTTATTTTAGTAAAAGTTTTGTTTGAGTGGATTGAATTTTTTATATCGCTTTCAATTACGAAAAAAAAATGGCGTATTTTTTAAAAATATGTTGTTCTATTTTTTTAATGGAATACCCAGTATATTTTTTTGTAAATTTGAGGTACGGTTATTTACCTATCCAGCGATGTAAAGTTTTTTAAAATCGGTTGTCAAATGACTGAATAATTAATTTTTAAAATGAGAGATGCAACGTGGAAATCAAATAACTAAAATATGATTAAAATAACTAAGCAAATTGATATTCTGTTATGTGATTTGCACATTGCATCTCTCATTTTAAAAATTAATTACTCAGTCATTTGACAACGGATTTTAAAAAAAACTTTATATCGCTGGATAGGTGAATTCATTACAAAAAAAATATACTGGGTGTTTCATTTAAAAAAAGTCAACAACATTTTTGTTTCAAAAATCCGCCATTTTTTAAAGCAATATAAAAAAATTCAATCCATTCAAACAAAACTTTTACTAAAATAAAACATTTCAGCGAAAATCGCATATTTTTATCTTGAGCTGTTTAGAAGTTATAGACAGTTAAAATGGGGGAAAACATAAGTGGACCCGGTATTATGAATAAGTGTGTCAAAATCTCGACAAAATATTCAAAATTAAAGTTGCAATCTTGGAACGCGTTTTCCGCGCGTTGATATTGCCTATTTCTTAAAAGACAAAAAGTTCATTGCAATGAAGGGTGGGTTAGGACTGAATCTACAATCGACAGAAGGCGTAAGTGTATCTGTAATTGGTCTTCTTCGGTTTTTCCCATGAGTTCGCTTTTTCGTTCTCTCAGCATTCTATTCTCCCAGTCACCTTCTCTGAGGTCTATCTATCATTCTATCATAGCATTTCCTCTGTACATTTTCCATCTCATAGCGGGTCTTTCTCTCCGTCTTCTTCCCAGAAACTCCAATTCCAATATTCTTTTTGGCTACCTGTGCTCTGGCATTATTTGTACATTCCCCATTACTGCAGGGCTCTATTTTCCAACTTTTTTGTATTGAGCATTCTACATCCATTCTCTTCCATATTTACTCTGTTGTTAATCTATCTTCTCTGGTGATTTGCAGACATCTTCTCATGAAGTCCAATTCAATTATTATTTTATTTCGATTGATATCACATACTTCCACTCCATATAGGGTAATATTCATCACTATGCTTTGAAAGATCCTTTTTCTGTGTTCTTTGGTTACAGTACCTGGCCAAATTATTAGGCCAAGCAAGGAAAAATTTACTCTATTGAAGTTATTTCTCTCATGATTATGAATATATTTGAAAAAATATTGTTTTGTTCCTTTTTTGTGAATATTAACTCTTAAGGTGCGTATCCATTAGGTTCGCTGCTCCGCGCTTGCAGTAACTGTTCCAATCGATACGGCATGCGGCCCTTTACATATAAAGGTGCGTATCCATGAGGTTCGCCGCTCCGCGCTCCTGCAACTGCTCCACATAGTGGATACGTTGGCGCTCCTGGACCGTGCAACAGTGCGCGCTCCGCCTCGGCGCTCCAATCGGTGGCGGTTTATATGTAGAGGAGCGCATGCCGTATCGATTAGAGCAGTTGCAGGGAGCGCGGAGCAGCAAACCTAATGGACATGCACCTTAAAGTTAATACATATTCACAAAAAGGAACAAAACGGTATTTTTTCAAATATTCATAATCATGAGAGAAATAACTTCATATGGTAAATTTTTCTTTGCTTGGCCTAATAATTTGGCCAGGTACTGTAGTGTGTTGTTCCATATCACTCCATGAAGCGCTTTCGTGGCTTGTTTTTATGACATCTTAAACGATGGGATTTAATCTCTTGGAACGAGGACTAGAACTATTTCCAAAGTGGAAATGAAACGTCAAAGAAACTTGATTTTAAAGTAAAATAATTGTGGTTTATTGACGACAGAAAATGGTAAACTGCCCAAAATATCTTCTAATATCTTACCTGGTCTGTTTGTAGCACCGATAATAAACACGTTCTTTTTGGCTCCCATACCGTCCATTTCTGTTAGAATTTGATTAATAACTCTGTCGGCTGCACCACCGGCATCACCTACATTTCCACCACGCGATTTGGCAATTGAATCTAATTCGTCAAAGAATAGAACACAAGGTGCCGCAGATCGAGCCTACAAGAAAAAAATAATTACATCTACATATGTTGGAAGAAAATAATACCACCTATACTTCATCCAACTTCAAGCTAAGCTCGAGGCCACCGTGATCGATGGGTGTGTAGTGACGTCGAAGCTTGTCATTGGTTAGAAATTAATTTCTAACCAATGACAATCTGCGACGATACGACACAATCACCAATCACGATGAACTCGATCTTAGCTTGAAGTCGGATGAAGTATAGCAGCAACAACAGTTACATCATAAGTACAAACTGCAAGCACAGAAGAGAACAAAAAAGCTGCTGCTACCTGCACAACAGACGGCAACTACTGGTAAATAGATCACTTACTAATATCCGAAAAAATGGAAAATAATAGTGCATTACGTCAGATCATTACAGAGAAGCAATTTTCTAATAATAGGAGAAATTAAATGAAAGTAATTAAAACAGAAAGAACAAGTCAAAGCAAAAGAAGATGAAACCTGGAGAACTTAAGAGTACAGGAACTAAGAGAACAATACGAGACAACCCTAAAGGAAAATCTAATAGAACAAATAATACAAAGGGAATATGGAGAAATACAAAAGAAGGAAACAATATTTCGATACATAATGTGAAACTAAAATTAAACAAAAAACCAAGAAATAAATGGATATCAACTAAAGAACAACATCGAGATGAATACAAATAAAAAAAGTAGCAGACCAATGTTGCAAAAACCAAAAAAAGCTGTGGATGGAAGAGCTGTTAAAGAACCTAGAAGAAAATAGTAACGACAGCGCTAACATATTTCGGTACCTAAGCTCAACAAAAAAAAAAATGCAGATTAGTGGTTAAAAGACAAGAGAAGCATTAACAATTCTGGCAAATGAAACACGGCAAAGAGGTCTAGAAATTAACGAAGGAAAATCAACATATCTAATCTGCTCTAGAAGAGAAAATAACAAGACGACAGAAATCAAGATCGAAAACTATACTTTTGAACGAGTTTAACAATTTAAATACTTGGTAGTAATTGAGATTGGCAAAAATAAGAGAAGTAAAGAAGTAACGGAGCAAATTCTAGCAGGCAACAAACATACTGGAGATACCATAGGTTAATGAAGGATAAGAAATTCAGAATCTAGAAAGACAAAACTGAAAGTTTGTTTCACCTTCTTACGCAGGTGAGACAATGTGCTTCACAGATAAAGATGAAGAAAGATTAAGATTATTCTAACAGAAAATCATCAGAAGAATTATAGGGACTGACCCATATATTTTTAATGACAACCGATTAAATATCTGAATATGTATATCTGTGATTAAATATCTTCTGAATATATGACTATATTTAAATGATGCAACATGTTGATTTTCTTTCTATTACACGTATTAAAAAGAAATGGGGCACTAAAAAATGCCGTGAAAAGAACTGAATACGAGTTATTCCATTTCAAATCACTCAATTTGGATCAAAAAAACGTTTGGATCTCCTATTTGTCTGAAAATTGGTATATAGCATCTGCGGGATGTAGAAATAAAACGTTTAAGGTCGAAATATCTTCTTCTTATTTTTTTCTCAAAATGTTATTTAAGCGATTTTACAGTGATTTGGTATTTATTTAAACAAATTTGCATTTTCTATCGTAAAGTATCAATGGAAAACATAATATTTTAATAGAAGGTACTCAAAAATGTCATTATATGGCATTATGACAAGTTATTTTGATTCAAAATAAGTTTTTGATCAAATTTTATAGTGTAGAAAACGTTAAAATACTTTTTTTACATTTTCCTCTATTCCCAAAATACGTCATAATCGATTTGGCTGAAAATTTGCTCACAGAGAGCCAAAACATTTTAAGTAGTTAGAAGGATTTGAATTACATTACGATACTAAAAAACTTACATGCAATATCACAGTAAAAATATGGGTGTCTACTGCAAGTACAATTAACTCGGAAAATATCGACCTCATGACAAAAATTGTTAAAAAGAAATTGTAATAATTGTAAATACGATTTATTTGGAACAATTTCAGTTCCTACCATTTTTGCCGAAAAGTTAAAAATGGCAGAGATATTGAGCAAAAACGGTTTTCCTTTAAAATCAAGATGGCGGCTAACGTAACGGAGGAATTCATTCGCGATTTTAAATTTAGGCTACTATTGACTCCCCTAAAGATTAGAAAAATAAAATTTTGGGCAGCACGGCATGCAACTTTTTTGGTATTGTAATATAATTCAAATCCTTCTAACCACTTAAAGTCCTATGTTTTGGCTATCTGTGGGCAAATTTTCAGCCAAATCGATTATGATGTATTTTGGGAATGGAGGAAAATGTAAAAAACGGTATTTTAACGTTTTCTACACTATAAAATTTGATCAAAAACTTGTTTTGAATCAAAATAACTTGTTATAATGCCACATAATTATATTTTTGAGTCCCCTCTATTAAAATATTATTTTTTCCATTGATACTTTACGATAGAAAATGCAAATTTGTTTAAATAAACACCAAATCACTGTAAAATCGCATAAAATAACATTTTGAGAAAAAAAGAAGAAGACTTTTGACCTTAAATATCTTATTTTCAAGTCCCGCAGAAGCTATACACCAAGTTTCAGAAAAATCGGAGATCCAAAAGTTTTTTTTTGCCCGAGTGATTTGACATGGAATGCACATATGTTCAAGTGAACAAACATTAGAAATCCTACCTTGTCGAAGATATCTCTGACATTTGCTTCTGATTCACCAAACCACATAGTAAGCAACTCTGGTCCTTTAACTGAGATAAAGTTGGCTTGGCATTCATTCGCAATAGCCTTAGCTAATAACGTTTTACCGCAACCAGGCGGCCCATAGAACAACACTCCTCTGGACGGTTGCATACCGAACTTAAGGAACTTATCTGGATGTTCGACTGGATATTGCACCAATTCTTGCAACTCTTTCTTGACATTAGCCAAGCCACCGATATCGTCCCAAGTGACGTTTGGTACTTCTACTATGGTCTCACGTAAAGCACTTGGGCTGCTCTTCGTCATGGCGTAACGGAAGTTCTCCATGGTAACTGCCAGTGAGTTTAGGACTTCTGCGTCAATTTGGTCGTCTTCGAGGTCGATGAGGTCCATTTTTTCTCTGATTTGTTGAAGGGCTGCTTCCGAACATAGTGAAGCTAAATCGGCACCTATAAAAGGAACAATAAATGTGTAAAGAGATAATCTTTAATACTCTGCGCTAATTAGTAAAATACATACAAGGAAAAGTTATTTACCAGCAATTTTATTGCTGGAATCGAATCTTATGATTGTATATATTAATAATATAGGTATGCAAAGTCCGCAGATGGTGTGCTACTTTTTTATAAACAAAATGGCGCCCTAAAATCTTTGTTTTTTTCAATTTTTGCTCTATAACTCCAAAGATTTTAACTTTACACCAAAAACACTCAAATAAAAATTCCCCGTAATTAAATTCTGCACAGAGACGTGTTTTTCCCGATTTACTTCGACGAAAATTTTCCCCGGAAATTGCGGGTTTTTCCAACAAAATCTTTAATTTTCAACTAAAATTTTAGATAAATAATTGTTTCTCAATAATTAAATAACTTGGTAATATAAAAGCTCTTTTTGTATAGATAATAATTCCAGAAGCCGATGGAAATTGAATAAATAGTTTAGCAACAAATGAATTGTTAATTAAAAATTTACGGTCACTATAATAACCACAATAATTATGATACATAAGAATAACTACGATTTTTGTATAAAATGACACTGTACCTATCTAACGTACGGTACAGAATTGAAATTGGACTATTTAAGCGGCCTCAGGAATATTTTAAAATTATAAACAATTTTTTGGCTTATAAACAATTAGAATATCTCGGGAAATATTCAATTAAATTAAATCGTAAAAACGGTACATATTGGAAAAAAAGCGGCAGGACGCTTATTTTAAAAGAAAAAACGTTTAATTGTGATGAGTGGTTCCTCAGATACAACCGGTCAAAGTTAACCGGCATTTACAGCAAAGATATAAACAATAGGATCATAATTTTCGAACCATCACCTTTTTAGTTTTGTCCTCTTTCTCCACACTAGTTTTCATAGCTTTAAAATACTCATAACGTATATTATTATAATAAAAACTATCGATATTACGAGTGAAAATTGCCAAAAATAGCAAAATTTCAATCAAAAATTAGGTTCGAGAAAATGTAATCTCAAAGTTCAAATTCGGTATACGTTAAAAAAATTCATTTTCTCGGCTTCCCATGGAGCAATTTTCTTCATTCTTTTTTGTTCCCAAGTAACTCGAGTAGAGCCACCTAACTAACGCATTAGTAAACGTCAAACTTGCTTTTGTTTTGTTATAATAGATTAATTTATTTATAAGAAAAGAAAACTACATATTTTTCCCGTTGTAGCGTTTTTTTAGGTAAACTTACTACAAGTGTACCTTTTACAGTTAAAAACACAAATATTCTCATTTGAAAGCTGTATTATTTAAACAAATTAAAAAATTTTGTTATAATCAATAAATTAATCTATTATAACAAAACAAAAGCAAGTTTGACATTTAATAATGCGTTAGTTATATGGCTCTACTCGAGTTACTTGAGAACAAAAAAAGAATGAAGAAAATTGCTCCATGGGAAGCCGAGAAAATGCATTTTTTAACGTATACCGATTTTGAACTTTTGAGATTACATTTTCTCCAACCTAATTTTTGATTGGAATTTTGCTATTTTTGACAATTTTCACTCGTAATATCGATAATTTTTATTATAATAATGTATGTTATGAGTATTTTAAGGATATGAAAATTAGTGTGGAGAAAGAGAACAAAAATAAAAAGGTGATGGTTCGAAAATTATGATCCTATTGTTTATATCTTTGCCGTAAATGCCGGTCAACTTTGACCGGTTGTATCTCAGGAACCACTCATCACAATTAAACGTTTTTTCTTTTAAAAGAAGCGTCCTGCCGCTTTTTTCCAATACCGTTTTTATGATTTAATTTAATTTAATATTTCTCGAGATATTCTATTTGTTTATAAGCCAAAAAATTGTTTATAATTTTAAAATATTCCTGAGGCCGCTTAAATAGTTCAATTTCAATTATGTAAAGTACATCAACTAGGTACAGTGTCTCTTTATACAAAAATCATAGTTACTCTTATGTATGATAATTATTGTGGGTATTATAGCTACCTTAAATTTTTAATTAACAATTTAATTGTTGCTAAACTGTTCATTCCGTTTCCATCGGCTTCTGGAATTATAATATATACGAAAAGAGCTTTTATATTGCCAAGTTATTTAATTATTGATAAACAATTACTTATCTAATATTTTAGTTGAAAATTAAAGATTTTCCTGAAAAAAACCCGCATTTTCCGGGGACAATTTTCGTCGAAGTAAATCTAGAAAAACATATTTATGCAGAATTTAATTACGGTGAATTTTATTTGGGTGTTTTTGGTGTAAAGTGAAAATCTTTGGAGTTACAGAGCAGAAATTGAAAAAAATACGATTTTCGGGCGCCATTTTGTTTATAAAAAAAAGTAGCACACTATCTGCTAACTTTGCATACCTATATTATTAATATATTATACAATCATAAGATTCGATTCCAGCAATAAAATTGCTGGTAAATAACTTTTCCCAAAAATGGCCTATTCTACGATAATCTGCCCAGACTATAAGTCTGGAGAACAATTTTTCGTTATATTTTATTTATATTTCTAAAAACAAGTCCAGAAAGCAATGATAACGTCGTAGTTTCTGGTCTATATCGCCGTCATCACGAAGATAACTAAAAATATGTCGTAAAAACAAGATTAATGATTTCCTCACCTACGTGACCATGAGTTTCCGCAGCGATCTGTTCCAAGTCGACATCATCGGCCAATTTCATGTTCTTGGTGTGAATACGTAAAACTTCAAGTCTGCCAGTTGCATCAGGTATTCCGATATCGATTTCCCTGTCGAATCTTCCGAATCTACGTAAAGCTGGATCGATTGAGTTTGGTCTGTTAGTAGCGGCCATAACGATAACGTGGGAACTCTTCTTCATACCGTCCATCAAAGTTAGAAGTTGGGATACTATACGGCGTTCCACCTAATGAAAAAGAGTTATTTAAAGACATGCCAAAGGAAACATTAAGATGAGTTGAATCAAATGCTGTATTTTCGCTTAAAGTTATCGCGTTACTCTTGTACGTACTTAAAAATTATGTTTTTATATAAAAAGACATACCTCTCCGTGTGTTTTCTCTCTCTTGGGAGCGATGGCATCCAATTCATCAATGAAAATAATAGCTGGGGAATTCTTGTCGGCTTCCTCGAAAGCTTTACGAAGATTGCTTTCGGATTCACCGGCCAATTTGCTCATAATCTCAGGACCGTTAATCAAGAAGAAGAACGCTCCAGTTTCGTTAGCTACGGCACGTGCAATGAGTGTCTTACCAGTACCCGGTGGACCGTAAAGTAAGATACCTCTTGGTGGTTTAACTCCAATAGCCTGAAAAAAGTTAAAGTTAAGGTTACGTTTAGTTAAATTTAGGTAAAGTCAAGAAAGCACGACCGCACAGTGGTTCGAAATGCTGAAAACGTGGTCATGAAGTAAAATAAAAAGTCAAGACGTTGGAGGTAGAGATATTCTGCTATATTTCCGGTAATTTTGACTGAATCAAACTGATTTTCGATCAAACTGAAATTTTCAGAGAGTATTATTGAAGTTATGTACCTACTTTCATTTAAAATAATAAAAATCGAGAATTTCAAAATTTTACCACCGCCCCCTTAAACAAAGAAAAAACGTAAATTTACCTTGAAAAGACTAGGATGTCTCAGTGGTAACTCCACCATTTCTTTGATTTGAGCGAGCTGTTTTCTACAACCTCCGATGTCGTCGTATCCAACTGCGTTAAGAGCTTCTTCCTCCTCTTCGCGCTTGATTGGATCTCCATCACAATGAATGACGGTATCTGGAGCCACTATACAGTACGGAGCGGGATCGGTCTCGACGACTTTGAATTCAACAGCTCTCATTCCTCCACGTACAACGAATACGTCATCTTTGTGTATTGGTCGATAGGCCTCCAGGAAGTAGGGTTTCAGGTATACTTCGAAGAGATTTCTGGAAATTGGTAAATAAAAATCAGCAAATGATTTTACAATGGCTGGTGTGTAAGTTTTGAGATGAGACAACATCAAAATACCACTAACATTGTAAAATTAAACTTGTAAACCAAAACCAAAATCTAGCAAAAGCAAAATTTTGGCATTATGATAGAAGTCTTTGATACCGTACATAGTGATGTAAGAAGAGAATATTCTCGGGTATAATATCACAAGAGAGTGAGAATAAATTGACAATAATGCGACAGTTTTTCGAAAATTTGTTGTCTGGCAATATTGCCCAATGACAACAAATTTGAGAGAAAATGAAGCATTATTTACTTATTTATTCTTACTGTCGTGTGATATTCGTAAGATTATTTTTTAATACTTACATATAAAATTCAAGTCTTTATATAAAAACAGTCAGTGATATTGATCCCAATTAATGTGACACACATTTTTCAACTTGTCAAAGTGAAAAGCACAGTTTAGCAAATATTTAGATGAAGATATTAATAAAGTATAGTTATAGTTAATTTATTTATAAATACAGTTTCATTCATGAAATAATCTTACCGAAGTAAATCGGGGGCTTAAATTTGCCTATTTGTGTTCTCCTCGTGACAATTTGACAGTAGATGCAGAACTGTGTGTGTGTGTGTTTGTGTTTTATTGGCACTGGTAAGCAACCAACTGATCAGAGATGCAGAACTAAAAGTATATTATGGATATTTTCTTAAATATGACAGTTGTCAAAACTAGGAAATTGGTTGCAATTAAACAGAAACAATCTACTTAAAAAAATGCTCACTGTAATTTTCTACAGTAGAAAATTATCAATGTAACAATAATCTGATTGGACAGAATTAAACACGTGATCAAAAATCTTACTGTACGATCGGAAGTTAAAATCATTAAAAAATAATTAAGAGAATATTCTCGGTCAGAAAATTCTCGGCGAGAATTTTCTATACATATTTACAAAAATCGAATTAAAAATAAAAATTAGATATGGGTCAAATTATTATAATTTAAAAAATATTTATATGTATTGTTTTTGCCAATTCACCTAGTATATTTTTTGCACCCCAAACAATATTCTTAAAGCCCAAACACATACTTGCCGCTCCGCTCATGAAATATGAAATGCTAAATGCTTTTTCGCTTTGGCCGGCCGGGGAATCACGCGATTTTAGATAAAATCTCCGAAAACCGAAGTAGCCGGGGCATGGGAATCCCATGAATCACTAGATGAGGTGTTTACAGTGTCAATATTTTATTGTTTTGGTGCTATATTAAGGGGCTATCCTAGTGTAAAGGGTCGTTTAAACACAGCGATAAATCAAACAACTTATCAAGGTCAATCGAGTTGTTGCAACTTATCATTGTGTGTAAACGGTGCATCGCACAACTTATCAAAGTTGGAGTTGGGTTGAAGTGGTATCGCATTGAATCGCAGCGTCTAAACAGCGTTTCAACTTGTCATCACAACTAGTTGCTGTGACTTATCGTTGTGTTTAAACGACGCTTAAAAGTACGAAATTCATATACTTTTTTTGGGAATTTCTAAAATAAAAAGTACTGTACCAATTGTTTTGAAAATTTGCATGAGCATTTATTATAAAAAGAAGTATGTACAAGATTTTATACAGTGATGTAAAGAAACGTATGTTTTTAGAAAGAAGGCGCAATCTTATCTCGGATTTGTAATGGATAAGAGTGGAGATAAAATTCGTGTTATTGGGGAAATCCCAGAACCTACGAATTTTAAATAACTGAGATCGTTCTTGAAAGTATAAATTATTGATTCCTTCAAAACTTCCCAAACATTATTCATTGTTTATACATATATACTTTTAAAACAAAATGTAGTTGGGCACGGAGATAAGCACTACCATTTTGATTGTGATATGCCGCATTTATACTCAGCTATTAGAGAGATATCGCAAATGCAAACGATAATATCGTGTCAAGACGTAAATAACGTATAACGTTCTATTTCAGCACAGGCAACAAGAGAGTTATCGCAAATGTTCTGGGCGGGGCTTAACGTTATTATGACAACCGACGTTTGGTATTACAATGTAACCTAGAAATTAATTTTGAGGAATACTGTAATTGTTTTTATTGAAAAATGAATTTGGATATTGAGCTGGTTGACATGCATTTTAATTTTAATGATTTAACCAACAATAAATATAAATAGTTAGTAT
Source organism: Diabrotica virgifera virgifera (assembly GCF_917563875.1). NCBI lineage: Eukaryota > Metazoa > Arthropoda > Insecta > Coleoptera > Chrysomelidae > Diabrotica > Diabrotica virgifera. The sequence continues at coordinate 21,065,811 of NC_065448.1, forward strand.
AAAAATAATATAAAATATCTGAATAAATAATATCCTAACCACAAAAAGTAGTCTATTGTAGACAAAATAAAAATGCACGTCTTTCTCAACATAAGATGATTCACAGTATTTAGTTTATAAAATTTGTATTCTATACATTATTTTTATGTTTCATCCCAAATGTCAAATTAGCGTTAACGTTATTACCGTCCCTTATTTCAACCTAAATAGCGGGACACGCTATCCGGTATTAGCGTAACATTCATTCTGCGCTTGCGTACATGTCAAAATAGCGTATTCCGCTATTAGCGTGCGATAAAAATGCATTTGCGATATCTCTCTATTGCCACTGCTGCTGCCGTTAACGGAAATATTGCCCGAAATACGATATCAACGCGAGTGAGGTACTCGCCAATCAGAGTTGCCAGATTGGGGTATTTCCCCCCATTTTTGGGGTAATTTGAAAGCGTCTGGGGGAATTTTTTTAAGCTGTAATGGCTGGGGGATTTTTTGGGGGTAAAAAAATTGTGGGGGATTTTTTGGGGGTAAAAAAATTGTGGGGGATTTTGGGGGGTCATGGTCAGTTAAATTTGTGAATGTACATAGAACATTAGAATAGAACTACATATTATTGTACTCTCATATTTATAATCGAAGATTATGGAACCTATGAATTATTTTAGCGCCCTCTGTTGATAAATAGTATAATTTTGGTTTACTGTTCTCTATACATTTGACTACTAAAATTCAAAAATCATGGATTGGTCCAGATTGGTCTACCTCTACGTTTAACATGCATGGCATGGCTAATAAGATATAAAATGAAATGATGGTGTAAAATGTACATATAAATGAAAATAGAAATTTTCTTTTTTAGAAATAAGCACCCTGCTCGTTCATCATGTGAAAATCATAGAACAGTTAAAGTCTGTTCGCTAAACTCATACAGAACTGGCTAGTGATTTTAGTAGGTCATTTGTCATTTTTTTGTTTTTGCCAGTTGTGTCTGAGTTTAGCGAACCGACTTATTAGCCATGCCATGCATGTAAAAAACTTACTATTTAAATTATTTCCGAGGGTTCATATTTAAATATATTAACTGAAAAATTTATGTTTTTTGTAATTAATCATTCAGTTCCTGTTTTTGAGCTTTATAATGTAATGTATCAAGCTGCTATGGTGTGAAGCATTGTCCATATATAATTATAGAGCTGAACTTCGTACTTTAATAACTACTCTTCAAACCAGTGTTCAAACCAGTGTAATATCTTTATTCAGCTAGTTTGATATCAATATAATGGGTGCGTTCGGACGACCATAGCGGCTGACTGCCAGCAGAAATCGGCCGAGTGGTTGTATCCAGCCGTGATAGGGAAAGCTTAGTAAATCTCTCAGCAGCTGACTTCCAGCGGTGACGTCTGACAGCTACTGCTGGCTCAGCTGTCCAGCCGCTGTGGTCGTCCGAACGCACCCAATGTTAACGTTAACAATATTATTGTTATTAATCAAATTATCAAAATATATTAAAATCAAAACAATAACAACAAACAATCCCATGCCTGAAATGACATTGACAATTGACATCATATTGGCAATTTTTTTTTTAGATGTTTTGGACCATTCTGGATAAAAAAGGTCTCTTATAATTTTTCTCTAAAGGTGATCGTTTTCGAGTTATAAGCAATTTAAAATTGAAAAAAGCGAAAAATGACGATTTTCAAGGCTTAATAACTCGGTTAAAAGTTATTATTATGAAAGTGACTAAATCAAAGATTAATGCCCCACCTACAAGATCCCGAAGAAATTTTTGTCATTATTTTATTACTAAGCTGTTATTTTTAAGTAATAATATTGAGCACCATGCACGTGGTAGCCGGCCGTAAATGCTAAGTGCGAGAGAGATGCCACTCCGGCAGTCCAATTGTGCATCTTACTTGCACTCACATTTACGACCGCCTACCACGTGCATGGCGCTCAATATTATTACTTCAAAATAACAGCTTAGTAATAAAATAATGACAAAAATTTCTTCTGGATCTTGTAGGGAGGGGGGCATTAAACTTTGATTTAGTCACTTTCTGACTTTCATAATAATAACTTTTAACTGAGTTATTAAGCCTTGAAAATCGCCATTTAATACGCCAAAATTATAAGAGACCTTTTTTATCCAGAATGGTCCAAAAAACCTACAAAAAAATTGTCCGGGCCAAAAATATTGATTTTTGCAATTTGATTAAAAAAAAATGTTAAAAAAATTTGTCCCACTTTTCACGTGGGCGACTTCTTGAACCTTATTCTGGGATGTCTCACGAATGTAATTATGCAAAAAAATCTCATGGGAATATTTTCCCAACGAACCCGCCGTTTTCGCCTTGTCTAATAAACAGACTTGTCATTAGATATCGAATAATTTCACAATCATACATAAGTCATGGATGATTCATGTATTCCATGTTCGAAATTCAAGTCATTCTAAATCCAACAAACTCTCGTGAACAAAAAATTCAACACTTCAAAGCATATAAATAATAATTGTTTCTTCGCAAAAACTGGATATTATCGCTTGCATATCATTATAATGACTAAAAGTAGTTCTAACGATATGATTCATTAAAAACAAATTAAGGGGTCAACGTTTCTCGGCGTCTGAAGAACCGGTTGAAGACTCCAAAACATGACAAAACTTATATTTTGGAGTTTCTAGTTAAGGGCTTGTTCATATTATAAGAGCGGTTTGTCGACGCCGCGATTTACCAGTTTAAACGTTGGTAAACTGGCGGTTGCATATGTACGATGTTGAGCGGTTGCATTTGTTTCTATGTTAATTTGAACCACGGCGGTTGGGTTTTTCAGGTGGTAAACCGCGACGTCAACGTTGGCAAACCGCCCTTATATGTACGAGGCCTAAGAATGGTAAAAATACTTCGAAAATTTATTGTAACTTGATACAACCCTGTAGTAATTTTCATACAGAATATTTTGGAAAACAAATCAATTTTTGATCATAAAATGATACAATTAAATATAGCAACGTTTTGCATTTGAAACGCCATCGTTTTCTGTCGTTCCAGTATCCTTCTTGCAGTCCTTCCTTCCAGTATCTTCATGCAAACAAGAACAACACATAGCAAAAGAAACATAAGGAAACCAGGAAGTAATAAAACCAAGACAACCAAAAATGGAAAAGAAAGTAAGGCTATGTTTAAAGATAATAATGAAATATTGATAATAGGTATTAAAGATCGAAGTAACTCTTAATAATACACTTTTGGCGCACCTCTCCTCGGGCCTTCCTCCTCTCTCCTCGACACATTGCCGTTTTGCCCTCTCTTCGACAGTTCTCGCCCATTCTGCCAAATATTTCATAACTTTTAACACCTTGATATGGGCCTCAAATTAGCTAAATAGAGCATGTTTCAATGATTACATCTCGACGGAGGCCTCTTTTGACCCCCCTTTAACTTGATGGTATCACCACCGAGCCGTCTTTGGGTGGCTCCTCAGGTTTTTCTAGTTTATGATTTGGTCACCTTAATATATTAGATATACTTGAAATAAAAATGACTTCCATATGTTAACCAAATATCAAAAAAGATGAAGCAAAGTCTCAAAAGGTGGAAATCGTTAGTTCAAGTTATGGAACAAGACAATGGTTACAACAAAAAACACATGAAAATTCTCCTCCATGGAGAAGCAATAAGATAGATGTAAATGCAAACAATGTCGCAAAATGACAAATTTTCCTTCTTCTTCTTCTTATATTAGGCTTCTTGACCTGTTCTTAACCGATTTTGAGCTTGTATTCGTAGCTGTCATGTTCACTGCCAGCTATCTCGCACCTTTTAAAGGGCCTTCCTATTAGTCTCTGGCCTGTTGGCTTTAAATCTCTGGCTATACGGGCTATTCTCTCGCTGTCCATTTTCATCACTAGCTGATTCCACTCCCGTCTTCTGTCTTCCCCACCATACTATGTCTTGTATGTTACAGAGATCTCTTATTCTGTCGTTCGGTATTCTGTCTCTCAGTGTTTTCCCAGTTATTAACCTCAACGTTCTCATTTCTGATGTTCTCAGTATTCTCTTGCTTTCTGCTGTGATCTTGTTTCTATCGCGTACATAATGATCAGTCTTGCACATGATTTGTATATGCGTACTTTCCCTTCAAGCCTCATATCTTTATTTCTCCAGATGACATCCCCCAGACATCCTGACACGTAATTGGCTTTATTTGCTTGCTTTCGGACGCTCTCTTTAACAACCCCATAGCTACATATGTCAACTCCCCGATATTCGAATCTCAAGACTTATTCAATTAGTTCGTTGTTAATTACTTTTTGCATCTTCGATGACAAATTGAAACTAGGGTTATATCAGGCTCGACACTTAGTGCTTATTTTTTCTCATTAGTGTTGGATGAGATAATTTGGAATTTACAGGGTAACTTCCCCTGATGAAATACTGAAAGTACTGAGTGACAAAAATAAAGTGGAATATTATGTTAAAAATATATTATAGATAAGTATAATACAATAAATATTTTTACTTAGGATTCCAAGGTCCAACAAAAAGTATGTACAAGTGACTAACTACTATAATTATTTTTAATAGTTGTTAGATAAAGGCAAGGAATATAAGGGGGGTACTATTTCGCTGATAAATTTTTAATAGTATAAACCTTATCTGCATAATATGCCTGTGAATCACTCAACTTAAACCCATTACAGGAAATCATCCAATTTATAGATCACTGAAAGTTTTATTTTTTTTTTCAATCATTAAACTTTGTTTAAATTTAAAGAAAAATTTTCCATTGATACTATAGGCTGCAATGAAAATCGATATTATCAAAAATATTCATTAATTGCCAAATAATCTTAATACATAAGATTAATAGATAATAACATCCTTTTGTGAAAATTGTGGAATTGACATAATACAAGACTTTTATTCCAACTACATTTATCTTTAAAAACAAAACTGATCAACCAGCCAAAGGATAAAAATAACTTTCTATTAATATATGTGTGGATCTTGATAGAAAAGATTTAAAATTTTAAAATTTTGTAATCAATCTTATTCAATAACAATTTTCTGCAACATTGATAACTATATATTTCTGGTGATAATAGTAAAACCTTACAATAGTTTTATTAAATCTTATATGTATATTTTCATTGCACAGCTGAACAATTTTTAATTTTAGCATAGAGAAATATTCCAAAAAATTAATCGGCAGGCTGAAAAATAATTCTAGTTTATGTAATAAAAAAAACGGTATGTTATAAATGCAGTTATTAAAATTATTATTTTTGTGTGCTGAATATTGAAAAACAAGAAACGAAATGTTGACTTTGCTGAGACAAGCAAAAAGCCAATACTGGATACTGGGGAAACTTTTTTCAAAAGGATGAAAAAAGACTTATGTAGTCTATAGAAACAGATGTAGGGACGGAACTGATCACAAAGAAAAGAAGCAAGCAAGCAAGCATAGTGATTTAACCCAGCCTGAGAGACTTGCTCACCCCTAGAGAATGACATTCGGGTGATACAATTCATTGGGGCGAGGAGGATTAACTCCCGTAAGCAGGAATCACTCCACCCCGCTTCAATGCTCCAGACCATCCACTTACCACAAAGAAAAGAATGTAATGAACTAGTTGACACGAACCAAATATTTAAGGAAGAATGGATAGATTATCTCACTGAAATGTACGAGAAAGAACATGTAGAAGAATTGTTGAATACACCAGAAATAATAACAAATAAGAATATCAAAATCCAATGACAGAAAATACAATCAGCCCTCCAGAAATTAAATAGAATAAGCCCCGGACATGACACAATCCCAAATTAACTGCTAAAATATGGAAAAGAGATACAACTGACACAATTAATTCAGAAAATCCTCTACCAACACATAATCCCAAATGAATGGCGAACTTGCACCACCATACTTATGTTTAAAAGGGAGATAAGCAGATTCCTTCGAATAATAGATGAATAAACTTACTAAGCACACCATTAAGACTTAAGACAAAGATTATAACCAACAAGATTGGCTTTATATGTCTAGTCTAGAGGATGAACAAGGATTCTGATTGAGGAAATCTTTCATAGATGCTGTCTTTGTCCTAAGACAAATCACAGAAAAATCAATAGAATACAACAAGCCTGTCTATATGTTTCATTGATCTAGTGCAGGCGTTTAACTGTCTAAGTAAAAGACATCTTACATCACCTCTATGATATGTGCATAAACTAATTAAATCTGCGGAAAACATGTGCAAAGAGAATCAAATTCAAGCTAAAATAAACAGAAAACTTACCAATCCAATACCAGCTGGGAATGGCATTTGTCAGGGTGATTTACTGAGTATGTTGCTGTTCAGCATTATTATAGACGAGATAATAAAGAAAGTGCACAATGCGAAGAGGATATAGGATAGGTGATAAGAAGATTAAAATCTTTATGGTAATATCAGTGGCTAAAACAAAATGTATGCCAACATCAAAGACAAGGTGAATGGATTGATTATATAGCAAGAGATAAAGTTTAAATACTTAAACATAGAACTATCAAGCCAGGGCCGGATTTAAGGGGGGGCAGGCTGGGCAGCTGCCCGGGGCCCCCACAAAGCGCCAAACGTAAAAAAATCAGCACATTATTTACATAGAGTAATTTTTGTTTACCAATTAACTGTGAGATTTCGTTATATGGAAGGTTTGACTCCTGTTACAAGGTTTTTCACATTTTTGCCAAATCACGGTCATAGAGCAGAAGATATATTTAATTCAGGCTAAAATTAGAGAACATAATATCTTATCGTTGTGGATTCCATGTGCCGTCCACTCTCTAAATTTAGTTGCAAAAGCTGCAGCTGAGTGTTGTCCTGCTGCCATAGCATTCTTTGATTTCTTGTGAGAGAGAACTATATGAACTATATTTATTTTTCACTTCCTCTACATATACATAGATACAACTTGTTAATCGAATGTTTAAAAGTTGGGTCTCGAAAGCAAGGCCGACCGTAGCAGAAATATTATGGTACCTAAAAGAGTAAATTAATACTAATAGATGGTCATCTAGAAGTGACGCCGCAAAAGCACTAGTTAAAGATTATAAACAGATTAAAGGAGCACTAATTTAAAATTCATAGCGATGCAAATAGTATGTACAATCGAATGTGTTTACTGGAAACAGGAATATTTGCAATATTCTGGAATGAAATCTTAGAGAGGGCAAACAGCTGTCACAAATCCAAATATTGGCCTTAATTCAGGAGTGGCGGCACTTATATCACTTAAGGACTTTATATTTTTTAAGGAATATTCGACTGACTCCACTGGATTATGGAACATCTCCAGAGACTGAAATGACAACATCAGACAAATTTAGGACTAAAAATTTTATCGCTATTATAGATCACTTCATTTCCTCTTCAAGTTAGAGGCTTCTGCATATGAATCCACTCATTACAATTTGGGATTTTTACATTAAATTTGGAAAATTTAATTCCCAATGAAATTGAAGCTCACTCACTGAAGCTTACCGACATTTACAGCAATGATTTAGTTAGATGAAAAAATAGGTGTCGAACTGGTACAATTAGTATAATTTTTAAATTCGGTTAAAGAGGAAATCGGCTCATCAAATAAGTAAAGAACTTCAAATCTACCGACTGCTAAAAGAAAAGAATGTGAATGATGCGTTTCCAAACATTGAGGTGATAGTCCAGAGAAATAAGGTTTTTTTCGTGACACTTGAGCAGCCAGGTTGCAAATGGTTTTTTTTGGTACTATATACCTAATACATTATAAATACAAAAATGCCCGTCACAGTTCGGACGAGAAACTTAGTTATTAACAAATAAGGGTCAAAAATGGCAGTTTTTTCGTTTAAATCGCTACTGGTAAAAATAGGGTAATTATGTATATTATTTAGAGTATTCGTATTTTAGAAGATCAGCCAAGGTTTAAAATGGCACTTTTTTAATTTTGGTCCGATCATTTTTGCTTCGGAAATTGCAATATAAGACTAAAATTTCAAAAATAAAAAATGTGCTATAACTTTTGCGCAAATGGCCTTAAGACTTTCATATTGCAAGAAAAGTTGAGTCAAACATTCCATATAATGCACAAAAATTTTTAAGACGATTCGTCAATTAGTTTAAATTTTATGGAATTTTTTTATCGCAAAGAGCTTTTTTTCGCAATGTTATTGTTCAGAAACTAATAATGACGAAGCAATTCTGTGAAAACCACATGCAAGTAGAATAGTTATGTTTTCAAGTTGTTGAAAAAAATCATTAAAAAGTCGTTTTTATCACTCCGAAAAAAGTTTAGTAAAATAGAGTCATTTTTGGCTGAAGTACATATACTTCCAGGAAAACAGTGTACCTATATTTCATCCGACTTCAAGATGAGCACAAGACCACCATGAATGATGGGTGTGTAGTGACGAATTAATTTCTAACCAATGACAAGCTGTGAAGTCACTACACATCTACCGATCACGGTGGTCTGGTGGTATCTTGAAGTCGGATAAAATATAGTGTAACTCAAACTAATAAAACAGTTAGTCTTCATTTAAACTACAGTTACTTCTGCTTCATGACACTATTCTGTCCTCTTCATCCTTTTTTGGACTGCTGGGATATAAAGCTGGGTCTACAGAGTTAGAAAAGGGGAGGACCTTATATGGGTGACCTAAACAACACAACTGGTCAATATAATAAAAGGTTTGTTCCAAAACAACGAGAAACCGTTCATGAAACGATCACTGTCCTGCACAGTAAACAAAATAACCCATGGAACGCACAATATGCATACACAGAACGCATGGAACATAATATTTTATAGTAACGTGATCGTTACATGAAGGTTCTTGTTGTGTTGGAACAAATCTAAAAAGACACAAGTTGAAATACTTCCTGAGTAGTAGTAGAAAGAATGAGACCCTGAAAAATATTAACTTTTACATCTGATCATTAAGGGAAAGATACAAGGTAAACGTGGTTCTGGTAGAAGAACATCATGGCTGAAAAATCTAAGACAATGGTATGGAAAATCAACTACCTAAATCATTATTCAGAGCTGCTGTCAATAAAGTCCCGATAGCGAATTTGGTAGCCAACATGATATCCAACGATCAATAACACTTATAGAACTACAAGAAGAAGATCAATGCTTTCTTTGTTAAATATTTGTTCTAATAAAACAAATTTTTTCCCTAACGAAACTTTAATGCTTTCTTTGGTTTTCTTTCAAAAGACTTTTATTGATTTTACAAAGTAATTTAGAAATTTCTCGCAATCTGGTTATAGATAATCTTTTTCTCATGAGCATTTTTCAGTGCGTCACAGTTTTTCGATTTCTTTCTAACGCATTAAATTGTATATGACAGAAAAAAAGGCACGTCGGTGATTACTTTGGTAATTATTCTAGTTCGGTGATTATTCTAGTTGTCGATAGATGGCGCTATAATAGAAAAAAAATTTATTTACTATAGTTTATTTTTTAACCAGGAGGAGTAAAACTAAAAAGACAGATTCACAGCCAAGAAAGTCACTAGAATAATAACCAAATACATCTTCTTATTTGGTTGATCTAGTCGGCCCTCAACGGTAATCCATAAATATTATATTAAATTAATATGACGCTAAAGAATTCCAAAAACAACTGCTTTTTATATAAAAGCAGAATAACAATCTAAAAATTAAAGGAATAACACAGAAAACACAAAAATCGCCGATATAACTTAATTAACCTATGAAATGTCACTAGTGTCAAAATTTGATAAATGTCATTAGTGTCAAAATTTTATAACAGTGGCGTAAACTTGCCTGCGGTTGGACCAATTACAAACAAGCAATACAGCGCGGCAAATTTGAATCACTCCTCTTGGTTAAAAAACAAACCATAATTATATAATATATCTACGAATGTAATCTGTACAATTTATAAGACTATACAAATCAAAAAAATACCATTTTATAAATGCAATAAAGACAATTGATTTGTTTTTATGCCCAATTACAAATAAAATTTGACAACTGTCAGATTTAACTAAAATGTCATGTTATAATAAATGTTATAAATGTATATTATCACGGACTTACCATTTTTTCTATCATTTGTGACGCACTGAAAAATCCTCATGAAAAGAACCATAGTACTTAATAATACAAATTCTAGAAAGTGCGCAGTACTACACTATATAAAATGAAAAAACTAAAGAAATGCTGTTAATGCATTAAAAATGTATCTATATTAACCTCAAAGAATAGTTCCAACCTATAATCTAGCAAACAAAAAATGAAATTAGTCATCCAAATTCATATGTCCTAACTGCTCCAAAGTACCCAGAATCATGTGTCAATCAATATCTTCTTCTTCTTCTTCTTAACTCAGGCGAGACTTGTTAGTCTCTGGCACTTGGTCATTAGACCTTTGTACCAAACCCTGTTCTTCTCCTTAAACTTTAATAAGTCCTGTGGCCTCAACGAAGGCCAACATTTTTCTTATTGGTAGTTTTAGGATATCTTCTGGTTCTAATCTCATTTGACCAGTGAAGTCCTGCCTTACATCACCTAGCACACTGCAATGGCATAGTATGTGTATGGCAGTTTCTTCTTCCATTTCGCACTTTCTGCACCATGGATCATTCACCTTACCTAGTTTTTATAGGTGATTTCTTAAACAGCAATGTCCAGTCACCATTTCAGTGACCGTTTTGATCTCTCGTTTATTGAGGTTCATCAAACTGTTCGAGAGTTTTTTATCAATATTCTTGATTATTTTTTTAGTCTGGATTTGCCCTTGAGTGGTTCTCCAATTATTTTGATGATTCTTTATCACCGTCAATCAATATGTTCCTTTGGTAGTCATTTTTCGGAGGAGAACTTTTCACATTGATACTCTCCCTGCTAGTACTAGCTTCTTCCATTTTTATTGAACTAAACAAATATTTGGACCAACCCATTGCAGCGATAGTTCGTGGAGAATTAAAATGAACCATGAGCTGGATGAAGTAATGCAGAGCGCAGTTATTTTAAGATTTTAAATTCACATAGACTAAACTGGCTTGGTTTCTTAGAAAGAATGCCAGATAATCGAGCTGTAAAAGTAATCCAGAGATGGAAGCCTCAATGAAATAGAACAAGAGGAAAGCCCTGTAAAAAATGGATAGACGACGTAGAGGGGATCTTAAAATCATGAACATCAGGGGCCTGATTCAAATTCACTTCGAGGTCACAATTTAATTTCTACTCCGCCGTGATGGTCGCAATTTATAGCGATTATTATTCATTTCGATATTAGTTACAACTGGGGATATTGACGTTATCATTTTGACACTGCTCAAAATTTGGGTTGGCGCTCCGGTTTATTGGATTTATTGGCTAATATATCGAAAAAATGCCATTTTTGGGAAAAGTTACTTACCAGCTATTTTATTGCTAAAATCGAATCTTAAGATTGCATATATTAGTAATATGGGGTATGACAAGTCCGCAGAAAGTGTGTTATTTTATTTATAAACAAATTAGCACTCCTAAATATTCCTTTTTTAATTAGTGCTCTGTAACTCCTAAGATTTTCTCTTTAAACCAAAAACACACAAATAAAAATTCACTGTAATTTAGTTCTGCACAGTTATTTTTTTTTTTCGATTTCCTTCAACAAAAATTTTACTCAGAAAATCCAAGTTTTCCCAAGAAAATCTGCAATTCTCAATTAAAATTTTAGTGAAGTAATTATTTATCAATAATTAAATAAATTGATGACATGAAAGATTTTTTATAGTAAATTATATATCAGGAGGCCAGCGACAATCTAACCAATAGTTTTACAATAATTAAAATGTTAATTAAAAAATTTCGGTCGAAATAATATCCAGAAAGACTATGATACAACAGAATAGCTATGATTTTCATATAAAAAGCACTATACCTATTCAACATACTTTACAGAATTGAAATTAGACTATTTGAGAGGTCTTAGGAATGTTATAAAGAAACAATTTTTTGGCTTATAAACAAAGAGAACCCCTCAGAAAATATTAGATTAAATTAAATTAAGTTAACGCTGTTGAAAAGGGGACAGCTTCTGTGCCCTTTTCGAAGAAAAAAAAATTGAATTGTGAGGAGTGGTTCCAGGTAAAACCGGTCAAATTTGACCCGCATTTGCGACAGAGTTATAAACAACAGGATTTCAATCTTTGAACCATTACCTTTTTATTCCGGTCCTCTTTGTACATACAAATTTTCATATCTTCAAGACACTCAGAACAAAAAAGATTTATGTCACCAAGTTATTTAATTATTGATAAATAATTACTTCCCTAAAATTTTTGTTGAAAATTAAAGATTTTGTTTGGAAAACCCGAATTTTTCGAGGAAAATTTCTGCCGAAGTAAATCGGAAAAAGATATCTATGTGCAGAATTACAGTGAATTTTTATGTGAGTGTTTTTGGTTTAACCAGCAATAATTGAAAAAAGATTTCGGAGCGCTAATTTGTTTATTTACCAAATAGCACACTTTCTGAGGACTTTGCCTAGCTATAATAATATATAAAATCTTAAGATTTTATTCCAGCATGTCCAGCAGTAAAATAGCTGGTACATAATTTTCCTTGTTTTATACTAATTTTCCCAGATTATTACCTTACATCTTTCATTGTGTTGATAATTCACGTTGTGAAAATTCTCAATTATTATATTTCTAATTTAATACTATTCTATCTAATTCCTCCAAAACCAGCAAATTTCCATAAAACCCAGCCATATTAATACCTTTTGCTTTAGTTTTCTTTGCAATTAACAAACAAAACACATCTCCTAAACTAAACCTAACCTCACTTTCAGCCATTCATTCATGTGCGTGTCACAATGATTTCGACTCGAAATTATAATATCAACCACTTTTTTGGAGTCGCAATTAATTTCGATAAGTCGCTATTTAATGACATCATTTCGTTAGTTCAACTAAAATCCATAAGGCTTGCACAGTCGCATTTCAATGTCGCCATATTGATTGTGACTTGTTTTGAGTCAAAATTTGAATTAGAATCAGGGCCCAGTAAGTGGTGAAGGAAAGTATCTGACAGGGCAGAATGGAAGAACATTGTTAAGCAGGCCAAAACTCACAAAGGGTTGTATCGTCATTAGAAGAAGAAGGAAACAAATATTTAACAAACACAATATATCATAAACAGAAAGGCACCTGTATACAACAAACAATGTGCTTATAACTGTGAGAAAACTAAATATTATACACATATTTTCTCCATTACTGATACGCTACCCGGTAAAAGTCATAACAATAGCAAAATGATACAATAAAGTAAGTGTTCACGTTTATGACTCAGTTCATTTTTTATTTCCTGAAGTATAGAACACTTAGAATGACTAGGATACATCATGTATAGTATAATTTTAGGCAAAATATCCTAAATAATAAAAGCACAAATCTCTAAAAATATAGAGAACTTGGCAAGATGATCTACGAAAATAATAATTTCATGAATGTCACTTGTAGTTACCATAAACAGATGATAACCTTACTGTTTCTTCAAAAATATGTAATCCCTTTTGTATATTTTTTGATAGGAAAGGATTTAATAATAGCAAACAACCCTTTCACTCTAGACATACACTTTTAACAAAATGGCAGTACAATTATTATGACATATATTGTGCATTGTTAATAAAAACTACAGTCGGAAAAATGAAAGAATACCCATGAACGATCATATTAAGCACATGTTTTGGATTTGCTGTCTTTTTCTATAAATAACAAACGGGAGAGATAGATTATTAAGTGTTGTCTACAAAGCAAAAACGTTATCCAAGACATACACAGTTACATATTTATAATTGACAGAGTGAGACGGCGATACAATTGTTCAACATAGTTATATTAACTTAGTAGAAAATTTAAACTCACACTTGACTATTTCTGTACTTCTAATGCCATTCTTAGAAAAACATTTAACAAGAGTAGAGATAATGATCGTATAAATTACTATTCGAGTAATCATGCTGGTCAACTATAATCTGACTGATTCGATTTCTGTCACTTTGACAGTAAAATTGGGTTAGGTTCGGTAGAGCTTATAAATTTTAATAATCAGTCGTATTTACTTGAATCAATTCAGTTCTTTTATTAGCTATTTTGATATTATATTGTATTTTGGTTTGGTAAGTATTTATTTAATTAAAATTCGCCAATAAAATTTGTAAGTAATCATCTGTCAATATGGTTAACTTCTGTCTATGAGTTAGCCAAATGTGTACATATTACTCTGACTTTTCAATCATAGTGTATGAAATTACAGATTAGTATATTTTTACGAATGTACATTTATATGCAGACAATGTCTGGAAAATGATCTGGATACCTAATGATCTGAATTCATTAAGTTTACTTTCATTTTAACCACTTAATGCAGCTGGCATAAACGACATTTTTTAAACTCTTGTTACTATTTATGTTTTACGTCAACTAGCAACTTTAACATGGAGAAATTCATAATACTATATTTGCATACTCATTATTTTGGTATTATTAATCTATATCAAATACCGTAATTTCGGGTGACTTTGACTCACTTTCGAAGTTTAAATGTAGATTTCAGTTTTTTGAATACATAAAAGTATGTTTCTTTATTTATGTGTATTTGAGTCTATAACTACTCTTTTGGAAAAATTACACGAAAACACAAAAAAGCGCTTCCTGTATTATAAAAAAAATAAAAATATGGTGTGCAAAGTCACCCGCTAGTGTCGGGTGACTTTGTCTCAAGCTACATTTTATAATTATTCTCTGTGATTATTATTGTTCGGGCTAAAGTGACCCTACCAGATGAATCAGAAACAGACATTTTGTTAGGTGAAAAAAATTTATTTAAATTTCAAACAAAGAAAAACTAAAACTAACATGAAACTTTACATAGGACCCTAGGTTAACAAAAAACATCATTTCTTAACAAAAAATGAACAATAAAACGATTTACAAGCTTTTTTTTAAATCTGGAAAGAAATATCGGTTATCTACAAGTTCCAATGGCTCAGTGAAATCAACATTAGCCAAGTGGTAGGATTTTCTTACGGAGACTTCGGGCCATTGCCATAAACTTCTTTCACCCAGTACCATTACTTGCACCCAACCGTAACAGTTATTACTACCTCTTACAAATCCATCGAATTTTCCTGGAAAGCTGTCAAAGTAGTCAGATACAATTACGAAGTCTCCAACTCCAATGGAAAGCTTATGTAGATCTTCATTATCCCTATAGCTCTCACTAAATGAAGAATTAGACGAAGTATCTGCAAGTTAATAAACCCTGCAGTTGTTACAAGGCTAAAAGCAAATTTAAAATCAGCATTTACTTACTTTAATTTAATATAGAAGCAACCAATGACCAAAATCCAACAATCAACAAACTGGGACAAAGTCACCCGAAAACCGTTAAATTTTGTAGCACCTTGCAAAATAATATCCGACCGTCTTACTGTCTATGTTTAGACTGAAATAACGATGCACGGAGGTTAAGAATTCACAGATTTTCAATATGCCACTATGCAATTAATCTTACTCTTGGAAGTATTATTGGTTGCCAACTTTGCAGTCAAAAAATCTTATGTGGAATGACCAAATTTTAGAAATTCGTTTTTTTCGTAACATAACAAGTATTAGCATAATTTATTAAAATTTTCAAACAGTTCATATGGTACTGATGGTGCGGTATAATGAAATTTACTTGATAATTTATTGTACAATTGCCCTAGTTGCTAAAATATATTTTTCCCAAAATGAGCCAAAGTCACCCTGGCGGGCCAAAGTCACCCAAAATTACGGTAATTAATTATGGTAGTAATAGTAACATTTATCACCAATAAATATATATTATCAGAAAAAGAATAGCATCACAAAAAATTTTTGACACGCCCTTACGTAGCGAAAAATCGTACAGTGGGGTAGTAGTCACATCCGTTTACTTTCATTATTAACTTAGTTTAGACTAATATCATCGATGACGCATGGGTATTCTTTCATTTTTCTGACTGTACAGTACATCAATCATGAGAAATATACCTAGACAAAATAAAGAGACACTATCTTACCCTGTGAGTCCTTCCACTGTATCATCTATGGGAAGTACATGTATTCTCTTGCCATATTTTACATCAGGGCAAGCTTGGATAGAAACTACATCTGAAAGCCTAACTCTTAAATTATTTCTAACATTTCTATTCATACGAATTTTTTCATCGCTACATGTATCATCAGATAATACTATACAAACAGTTTCTTTCCTTCGCTTGCCCTTCAGTAGGACTGTGTCTCCTCTGAAAAGTTGTAGTTCATCCATTTTTGCTTGTGACAAAGCAACCACGGAGTTATCATCGTTAACTGCTTCTTCTACCAAAAGTCTATTTGGACGATCTTTCTTACGGAGAATTGCGGTGGCCAAATCCTCTGGACTGTAAATCAAAATTACTCATAATTATTCTAGAACATTCACTAAGCCATTTTATACATTTTTTACAAAAGCGAAAATCTCTTATATTTTAATGAGTCCGATTGTCCTTTATTCAAAAGCATGTTACTTGAGTTTAGCTACAAATATTTCGAAAATATAATAAAATGTTATACTCCACCATGATGACAATGTACATTTTATATTACAAATCAAAGTAAACCGGTAGTTTAAATAGATATATAAAAAAATATACTCACTTTTTGTTTTCGGCCATTATTTAGTAATGAATATGTACTTAATGTAGAAACTTTTGAAAAATCAGTTCACAATAGAAATTATCTCTTTTATATGATTTCAGTTTTTACTCAAGCACAAAGATGACGATCGTTATTCTGACACAAAATGACGTAGCCTTTTGATAATTTGATACATTTGACAACTGGCAGGAAGCAAGTGATATTTCAGCTGATAAAAAAGGAAACTGTTACACTAAAATTTAATTTTATTAAATAATTCATTAGTAAAAATACGCTAATTACTTATTATAAGAAATATGAATTCTGTTGAAATACAGTCTAATAACAATCTATACAATTGCACGAAGTAGTGGATGAAATCAGCAAAACTTCTGACCAAAGTTTTAATTTATGCAAAAAGAGAAAAAACAAATAAATTTGGTTTTATACAATTTCTTTAAAAATTATGCACATTATTTATTATAATTTATGTGAAATTGCATAATTACACGTACTCAATGGTAATTGGATGTGGCTTGTATTTGTATATTTAAATTACAGAACGCATAAAATCTTCTAAAAACTGTCCACTGTCCATAAGCCACAGAACACGGACGGCGGCACAGAACTTTATGTCGCTATCTCTTTATCATATTTATGAGAGACCCAATGAACCAAAATCACAGAATATTCTTTCCTGAAAGTGAAAGGATGATAATAGAAAGCTTTTTCATTGTCTGCAGACTGAAATAGTTTAACGGAAAACTATTTTTTGAAAGTCATTGTTTGATTTATTAGCTCCATTCTAATTTTTTTAAATTAGAGAGATCAGTATCAGACGATGGAACAGATCAGTGATCAGACGATGACGTATGACATATAGTATCCTTTGTTCTAATGTTCTCTTTGTTAACGCAGTAGAATAAAAAGAGATACTACTACGTATGTAGAATTTAGAATTTAGATCCATAGATTCATAATCATGTGTAATCCATAGTGGTGTAATCCAACTAACATAATTTAAACATTGAATTTTTTGAGGTTTTGGTTTTGAGATTGGTTTTAAGTTAATTCATAATCAAAATAAAACATCTTAAAAAAATTAGACTGGTTTATATTTTGATACCATGCAAAAATACGAGAAACTTGAAAAAATAGGTGAAGGTACATACGGAACTGTATTTAAAGCCAAAAATAGAGAAAGCCTAGAGATAGTTGCTTTAAAAAGAGTAAGACTTGACGACGACGATGAAGGAGTTCCTTCTTCTGCCCTACGAGAAATATGCCTTTTAAAAGAGCTAAAACATAAAAATATAGTAAGGCTATACGATGTACTGCATAGTGACAAAAAGCTGACACTTGTTTTTGAACACTGTGACCAGGACTTAAAAAAGTATTTTGATAGTTTAAATGGTGATATTGACTTGGATGTAGTGAAATCTTTTATGTACCAGTTACTAAGAGGTCTAGCGTTTTGTCACAGCCATAATGTTCTACACAGAGACTTGAAACCCCAGAATTTATTAATAAACAAGAATGGGGAACTCAAACTTGCTGATTTTGGTTTAGCCAGAGCATTTGGTATTCCAGTAAAATGTTATTCTGCTGAGGTAGTCACGTTGTGGTATAGGCCTCCAGATGTTTTATATGGAGCAAAACTTTATACTACTTCTATTGACATGTGGTCTGCAGGTTGTATTTTTGCAGAGTTAGCTAATGCTGGTGGGTATTTTTAAAATACATTTCTCAAATAAAATATTATTGATTTGTGAACCCTTTGTGAATCTTGGCCTGCTTAACAGTGTTTTTCCATTCTGCCCTATCAGATTCTTTTCCCAGTGCCTGATGTTCATTGTTTTAAGATCCCTCTCTACATCGTCTATCCATCTTTTACTGGGCGTTCCTCTTATTCTATTTCCTTGGGGCTTCCATCTCTGGATTACTTTTACAGCTCGATTATCTGGCATTCTTTCTAAGTGACCGAGCCAGTTTAGTTGTGACTTTACAAATCTAACAATATCTGCGCTCTGCATTAGTTCATCCAGCTCTTGGTTCATTTTAATCCTCCACGAACCATTGCTGTAATGGGTTGTTCCAAATATCTTCCTTAGTATTTTGTGCTCAAATATTCTCAGTTGATTTTCATCAGTGGTTGAGAGGGTCCACGTTTCACATCCATATCTAACCACTGGTCTAAATATTGTTTTGTAGATTCCAAGCTTAGACTCGCGCGATTCAGTAACTTACTTTTCATTAAGTCTTTGTATGCATAAAAGCACTAATTACTGCTAAGAATCTGTGTTTGTATGACTGGTGTTGTTGTTGTCATTTATTATTGAGCCTAGGTAGGGAAAAGTAGAGGCATATTCGTCTACTGTCTAAAGTCTGTGGTGTTATGGCAGAAGTTGATATGTCCAAAAAATCGTGTTTTTGGTTTTCAATTGATCTGTACTCTAAAAAGGATGTTTAACAAGGTGGCATAAGAAAATATGTGCCTACATGAAAAATGGAGGTGTTATATGCAGTGGCATATGTTGATATGTCAAAATTAAGAAAAGTTTAAGTAGCCAGAACATGATATGTTACATATCAAGTGATATAGACCTGGATCCCACGTAAGAAAAAAAAGTTGATTAATAGCAAGCTGAAAATTTGTTAATAGCTTAGCGGTGTCTAGTCGGACAAACATTTATGCACGGGAACACTGAAACAGGGGAAGTTTTAACGGTGGAGCATGATAAACGTGTCATCCTGACAAGTTTATGATGGTGAAAAATAGCAAGTTGTTTTTAAGTTTATTCAATAGCCAACGTTATATAATATATGAAAAAATGTTTGTCCGACAAAAAGGTTGGGCATTTTAACGAGTCCGACACGTAGAACATGTCACATCACAGGAGCTATGTTGGTGATGAATAGCAGTCTGTTTTTTGCATGAGAGTTTAATGAAAGGTTAAAAAAGCAATTGGAAGTTCTGTCGGACAAAATGAGTGGGAAATTTTCCTAGTCGGACATTCTAAACATGTAAGATATAGACAAAAATGTTGGTGATAAATAGCAAGCTAATTTTGATTTGTTTATGTACAAATTATATTTTGTAACGCAAAAAGTTATATGTTGGACAAAAAGTTTGGGCAAATCGAAGGAAATGAATAAAAAATATTTTTTCAGAGTCACATATTGATAAAGCTATTTTAGTTGTATATTATTATTTATATTCACATATTTGCTTGTGCATATATATACATCCACACTCCAAAAACAGTGAGGTAAGTATCAATGCATGTATATATTGCAAAACAATTATTTTTTTGGGTGGAGTTTGTTCTAGATATTCTCAAAATGACAATAAAAAATGTCAAAGAACATGTGAAAGCAATCTCTTAGGGTTTTCTAATTAGGCGCATCAGAAAGTACTGAAAATTTCCTACAAAAAACGTTGTATACATTTTTTTCCATACTCAAATCTTAACCCTGTAAACGACATTGAAAAATGTGAAGAGTCTAAAACTTCGGTGCTTATAAGAATAGATGTAAATATGACACATTATGCTTAGAAGTATGTATTAGAAGGCTGCATTTGTCAGTGTGACACTTTGTGCTATACAAAGTAGTATTTGAAAGTACATGGTCTCTGAGTTTCTGTTTCCCACATGTGTTGGAAATTAAAATTTATATTAACTATGGAGTGTTTTTGTGTCTATTTTTGAGTGTCAACAGTTTAAATTTTAAGTCGCCAAATCAAAAGTGAAACTATTCAACGGAACATTTTTGAGTAATTTTCAAACATTTTACAAAGTTAGTAAAATACTTGGTCATCAATTCAATGAGGTTCAATTGCCAGATAATTGTGAAAGTTCTATTGAATATCATTCTTCGTGCTATAAGGCTTTGCTTGATTGAAAAAGGGTACCTAAATAAATTATTACTAAAATTGTATAACGTAATAATTTTTCTCAACTTTCTACAAATGAAATAATAATGTAATTAATATGTCACATGGCAAGAAATAATTTGCTGCCAAAATAAATCGATTAGTTTAAATTTGAAGTTACGATTGCAATTTATTATGAATTATTGTCAAAAGTGACAGTTTTTCTTAAATGGAAATGTATTCATAGACATAAGGGTAGACAGGGAATACAGTGCAAAAAGTCGATAGGTGGTCTATCTATCTCTTTTAACCAAGCAGTCCCGCGCATGTGGCAGACAAAGATAGCTAGACCACTCAATCCATAATATAATTTGCCCGATCTACTATAAATGTATTACAGTGAGGTATCTAAATGATGTTGACATAAATCGAAAGATATCGATTGTAATTGATTGCAGGTACTTTTGACATAGAATAATCACCCCTTATTGAAATTTCAAAAATTATTTTTTTAAATTGTCCGACTACAAAATCTACCCTTTATTTTTTTCTGACAACAGTCATTCTTGGTAAGGAATAATTTACTTAATTAAATTTCGTCTTTGTCAGAAAGCTATTTATCACCAGCATTTTTGTCTATATCTTACCTGTTTAAAATGTCTGACTACGAAAACTTCCCATTAATTTTGTCGGACAGAACTTCCAATTGCTTTTTTAACCTTTCATTAAACTCTCATGCAAAAATCAGACTGCTATTAATCACCAACATAATTCCTGTGATGTGACATGTTCTACATGTCGGACTCATTAAAATGCCTAACATTTTTGTCGGACAAACATTTTCCCATATATTACATAACGTTGGCTATCGAATAAACTTAAAAACAACTTGCTATTTTTCACAATCATAAACTTGTCAGGACGACACGTTTATCATGCTCCACAGTTAAAACTTCCCCTGTTCCAGTGTTCCCGTGCATCAAAGTTTGTCCGACTAGACACCGTTAAGCTATTAACAAATTTTCAGCTTGCTATTAATCAACTTTTCTTTCTTACGCGGGATCCAGGTCTAATAGTAAAATGAATAATTTGTAAATATTGATACTAATAATTAGTGTTATCTTTTATACTATTTACTTACTATGTACCAATACAATACAAATTTGTTTTCTTAAATTTGCAAATAATTTTGTAATTGTTATTAATCTCCTTATTTTGATATGTCCTACCAAGATTAAAAAAAAAGATGGCAAAAGTTGATATGTTTTTCCCCCTCCTATGTAAAAAATTGTATTTGAAAGTAAAAAATTTACATAATACTGTCCATATATTTTTGTCTAATACCATTTGGTTCACATATTCGAGTGCAACGATTTTATATTAACAGGAAACTTGTTTTTCAAATTAAAAAGAAAATATGGCAAAAGTTGATATGTTTTTCCACCTCCACTTTATATAATGCTGTCCATATATTTTTGTCTAATACCATTTGGTTCACATATTCGAGTGCAACGATTTAATATTAACAGGACAAGTTGTTTTTATCATTTGCCAACAATAAATAGCAATTTGGACATATCAACTTTTGCCATAACGCCACAGAAGTATGGTTGTTGACCTTCAGATTCTCATGTTGATTCGACTTTGTGCACTCCATATATTATTTTGTTTTACATCCATTTATATCAGGTGGTGAATCGTAAAACGGGCCATAGGAAACTCAATGTAAAATTCTAAACTGTTGAATTCCTGCTTCCCTAATTATTTTACATCAAAAGTCATGAGAGAATATTTGACAATCCTTTCCAAATTGCGTTTCAATACTTTACAAATTTTGTAAAGGATTGAAATCTGTATTAAAATCAAAAGTTAAAATTGTTCTATGATTTAAACACATTCCAAAATTTTGAAAAATATAATAGATCTGCCACAGTAGGTATATGTGTAAAAGTTAGGCCATAAGTTACTATTTAACTGACAGTGCTCACACCATTGACTGAATAAAAAATGTTTATTATTAATACTTTCTCCGCAACTGAGGGTATCTTATCAACTGTATTGTTTTTAAACAATAAATGATAAAATAGAAATATTGACAGTTCAAAAATGTGAAAATAATAACTTTATTGTGACACATTATTGCACTGTGTGTGGCCTAATTTTGGGTGAAAAACTGAAAAATGTATTACATTTTTACAAAATTTAGGAATATGTTTAATTTGTAGAACAATTTTAACAGTTGTTTTCAATAGAGATTTCAATCCTCTACAAATAATTTCTAATGTCTTTTGATGTAAAATAATTAGGGAAGCAGGAATTCAACAGTTTAGAATTTTACATTGAGTTTCCTGTGGCCCGTTTTCCAATTCACCACCCGGTATAGACCAAGCAGCTTCCAGTTTCAGCTGTATAGCTTTTTCGCTTAATACCCTTTTATTGTGGCTTATTATGGCAACATCATCTGCATATGTTCATATTTTTTCCTCTACGACAACTTAAATTCAAATGGTACTGATTGCCCTAAAAATATCATTTTCATTTAGCATGTTCATCTTTTTACAAAAACATTGTATTTTAGGGAGGCCCCTATTTCCTGGATCAGATGTAGATGATCAGCTTAGGAGAATATTTAAATTGTTAGGTACTCCCACTGAAGATACTTGGAGCGGTATGTCCCAACTTCCAGATTACAAACCATTCCCTATTTATCAACCTAATATGAGTATGTCACAGGTTAGTCAATATTTGTAAATAAATTTATATGGGCCATTCCACGAATATACAACTGTTTTGGATTATCGCGATAACGAATATTTTAGTGTGCAACATAAGAAGTACTAAAGTAAATGGCTCTAATAATTATTCCAATAAACAAAAATAATTTGCAATTTACTTTCGTTCTTCATATTTTGCACAGTAAAATATTCGTTTCCGAGATAATCCAAAACAGTTGTATATTCATGAAATAGGATATATTGTTAATTAGGTAAAAGAAATAAAAAGTAGACATACAATCAGTTTATTGTACGATGGTAGTTTCACTCACATACTAAAGTTTGCTATGCATTGTCAGATCTCTGGAAAGGCTAAAATAAAAATTTGCTAATATTGGGATACTGTCAGGCAGACTATAAATTGTGCCAATATTATGGTTGCACAGGTTTAAAGGAGGGGTACAATTTCTAAATCTATATAAATTTATACTTACATGCCAATACAAGGAATATATATATATATATATATATATATATATATATATATATATATATATATATATATATATATATATATATATATATATATATATATATAGTTATATATACGTAGAAGTATCTTAAAGCTCTATAGACAATAAATGTAGAAATGTTCTTGAGAAGAATGTTAGGATAATAATCAGAAAGAAGACTAATACTATTGATATGATTGTTTGTCTAAATTTTAGAGATGTTATATTACTCAAAGTTATTCTTAGTTATCGTAGAGTGATAATAGTGATATTTACAAATATGTGTTATTATTAACCAAAAAATGCATAAAAAAGTCCTGAAATTAGTCGTTCCACCAACAGAGAAAATACCCAGTACCTTCTGCTCAATTACATATACTTGAAAGATATCAACTAAAATAGCATAACACATAAAAAAGACAGGAATAACACCAGCTTTCAGGACAAACAACAACTTACGCAAATATAATAACTTACGCAAATAATATTTATTTATTTATTTATTTATTTACGGGATTACCCCCATTACAACACATACAGTATAAAATCAATCTCTGTAATATCTACTAAACTAGCGTAAAATAAATCTTAATTACATACTTATTAAACAAAAACGAAATATTAATAGTTATCGATTACACATATTACATCTATTACACAAATCAGTTCAAATAAACAAAAAGTACCTGTCAAGCTCTTTTAATCCGATTCTTAAAACCAGCCAAGGAGACACCAAACATTTCCAAGTTATTCTCGTTTATAATTTTTAGTGTTCGCTCAATGGGCGAATGCATACCATAGTTTGTCCGATGAAAAGGTATATAAAACAAATCAACATATCTGAGACTTCTGGAGGGAACATATAAATTAATAGATTGGAGAAGTTCAGAACAACAAATTAAACCATTTATTAATTTAAACACAAATACCAAATCAGAGTTATCTTGTCGAGTTTTTAATAAATTCATATTGAGTGTTTTTAAAATATAGGTATAATCATGATTAGTAATGCGTATGTTTAATTTGTATGCACAATATCTCAAAAATTTATTTTGCAATCTCTCCAACGTAGTAGAATGAGCTTGGTATTGTGGAGACCATACAATAGATGCATATTCCACTTTAGATACAACCAAAGCATAATATACCGTTCTTAAAGCCCCTACAGATAGTCTCAGACAGTTGCGAATGATAAAGCCCAAAGATTTTGATGCATTTACTGTTACACTATTTATATGTTGCACAAAACGCAACTGCTCATCAAATGTGACTCCTAAGTCTTTTATTGTTTTAACATAAGACAATTCATTTTCATTAATTGTTTAAGAAGTATCATATTTTTTATTACCTCTATAAAAGCTTATATAACAGCATTTAGCAACATTTAAATGCAAAATATTATTCTCACACCAAATACTCAACCGGTCTAAATCTTCTTGAATTAATGTTACATCAACATTTGAATCTACGGATTTAAATAATTTCAAATCATCTGCAAACATCAGGAAATCGCAATTTCTAAAACACTCTGATATATCGTTCACAAATATATTAAATAACAAAGGTGAACAGTGAGCTCCTTGGGGTACTCCTGATGTCACATGAATTATATTTGAATTAAAACAACCTACTCTCACCTGCTGTGTGCGATCTCTTAAAAAGCTATTGAACCATTGTAAGGATTGATGACTGAAGCCAAAAGCATTTAATTTTCCCAATAACATGTTATGATCTACTCTGTCAAATGCCTTGGAGAAGTCAGTATAAATAGTATCCATCTGACTTTTATTCTCCAACGCGTTTAATATTTTTTGTTCAAAGAGTACTAAATTTGTTACCGTTGATTTATTCTGAGAAAATCCATGTTGATTGTGTATTAGACGCTCTTTACAATAAAATTTTAATTGATCGTGCAATAGTCTATCAAAAAGTTTTGGTATAGAGGATTGTTTACAAACGCTTCGATAATTTGTTATGTCTTGTTTATTACCTGATTTAAAAATTGGACAGATATAAGAGTGCTTCCATAAAGTTGGGAAAACTGATGTCTTTAATGATGACTCAAAATATAATAAATATAACAACTTATATGTGGTGACTGCCCAAAAACTTACATTGGTCAAACTGGTAATACCTTTAACAAACATATCAGAACACAAAAGGGCTTTCAATAATAGAAAAACAGATTCTATATACCCACTTCACCTTCTAGACTAGGGGGTCACCAATTGGCGGACCGCGGTCCGCATCTGGACCGCAGGCTAGTTTTGTGCGGACCGCAATTAAATTCAGAATATAGTGTTTTACAATTTTGAAAATGTTTGACCATGAAATTGTGTACTATGTTTGGCTCAACTTATGTGTGCGAAGCCGCTTTTTCAAGAATGAACTTTATTAAAAATCGGTACAGATCTCAGCTAACAGATTGAATATTTTAACTCCCTAATGAGAAACAGTTGCACTAAACTCATTCCAAACTTCATAGTCGAGGAAATGAAGCATTTTGGCTCGCAATTTTTTCGTCCAGCATGGATTTACTTGAAATTTTCACAGAAGGTAGGGAATAGTCCGAGGATCATTTTCTATATCATGCTGCTGTACGCTAAAACCTTGGGGGTAGTTTCCACCCCATCTCGGGGGTGGGAACTTTTTATTACATTTTAACCATGTAAATCGATGAAAAGAAAAAAATGTTTTTTACATTTTCTTCGTAAAACTAATATTTTTCGAGTTATTCGTGGTTGCAAGTAACAGTTTTTCGACGGAAAGATCGACTTTTTTAGAGGGTTTTTTGAGAATAATTCGAAAAATGTGCATTAAATCAAAAAAACTGTAGACATCAAAATTGTATCTTTTAGTAACTCAAACGAAACTGTTTTTCTATAATATTTTTACGACTAATACAAACCGAGATACGGCATGTTAAAGGTTAGCTTTTTTCGTCAAATGCGTAATTTGAAATAATCAAAGCAAAATAACGGGAAAACTTTGCATTTTTTCAGGAAAACTTACATGATGGTTTTTCAAGTATACAATAAGATCTTTCAAAAAAAATAATAAAAAGTTTCTATCATAAAAATTGAGCAACTTATGATCAAAAAAGAAGTCGGTACCTATTTTTCTCTACGAAAAAAACAGTGAAAACAACCCCCTACCTACCCTTGTAACTAAAAATTGGTCTTCGCCTTTCTGTAATTCCTATTATATTTATATTATCAATACACCCAAGAAGTTTGACCTATTTAAAAGGCCTAATTTTAGAAAAATTGTAGTTTAAAAAAAATTGTGATTTTTTTCAATTTTGCATTTTTTATCATTTTCTTCAGAATATCTCCGAAAATACTGGAGATACGAAAAAAATGATAGACTACTAAATTGTAGCTTTTTTAATATATACAATTTCCTTATGCATAGATTTTCCTTACAGTGAACAGTTAGCGAGATATAGCTGTTTAAATCATCTATTTACGAACAAACATCCCCTTATTCGAGCCCTTTAAACCCACTTCAATTAAAAATTAAGGGATCTTACGGGATTTAATTTACACAGTCTTATTACTCTTCAAAAATCCTACAAAACTGTTATCGAAAAAACTTTCTATCGCCCAAAATGAAGGAGCTATGTTTATAAAACTAATTTTTTTTCGAAAAATTCGAGTAGTCCCCTTATAGAGCATTTTCAATGTACTTATATATTACCACAGAGCCGGTTCGTATACGGGATGACTAAAAAGCTATTTGTGTGTGTATTTTTATATATCTGTAAATTCGTATTTTTGTGTAAATAAATGTTTTTGTAATTCTTTAATTCTACTTTTTTTCTGTATAGATCTATTAAATTGTCTACTTATAAAAATTGCAATGTTATTAAGGATGGTCTTTAAGAGTTGAAATATTATGATATTATATCCTAAAGCATAAAACAATCATTATTTAACCAGTCAAGACCAAATTTTACCTATATTAAAGTTTACAATGTTTGTATATAATTTTTGACAATAAGGGTAGTTTACACACCACTAAAAAATAATCAACGCCCTTGAGCATGATATAGAATATGAAGTACAGGGTAAGATGATCCTAACCCCCAAATTTTTATGTAAATTGATGCAAGCCGAAATTATTCTTTTAGGATAAGTAAACTTTTCATATATAGCTCCAACAAGGGTGGTTTTAAGGGTTGAAAACATTGTGATATTATATCTTAAAGCACAAAAAAAATCATTATAGGTCTGGATCCCACGTATGAAAAAAAAATTGATTAATAGCAAGCTGAAAATTTGTTAATAGCTTAAGGGTGTCTAGTCGGATAAAACTTTGATATATGGGAACACTGGAATAGGGGCAGTTTTAATTGTGGGAAACAGCTTAAAAATTTGGAACGGTCAGACTACGAAAAACGGCACATTTATTTTGGTCCGACAGAATAGATTTAAACTCTCCGAACAGAGATTAAACTCTCATGCAAAAAATCAGACTGCTATATATCACCTGTCATAATTCCTGTCATTTGACATATTTTACATGTTTCACTCATTAAAACACCCCATTTGGTGATAAATAGCAGTCTGATTTTTGCATGAGAATTTAATCTCTGTTCGGAGAGTTTAAGTCTGTTCTGTCGGACAAAATACATGTGCCGTTTCGTGGTCTGACCGTTCCAAATTTTTAACCTGTTCCACAATTAAAACTGCCCCCTGTTCCAGTGTTCCCATATATCAAAGTTTGTCCGACTAGACACCCTTAAGCTGTTAACAAATTTTCAGCTTGCTATTAATTAACTTTTTTTTCATACGCGGGATCCAGACCTATTATGTAACTAATAAGAAGCAAATGTTGACAATATTAAAGTTTAAAATGTCATTTTATAATTTTTTTACAATTAGGGGGCTGGTTTTCACCCTTAAAAAACCAAAAGCGTACAACGGCTCAATATAGAAAATGAACTAGAGGGTAAAATGAGCCTAATCCCAACTTTTTGTACAAATCGATGCTGGACGAAAAAATTGCGAGGTTTTGCCATTTTTCCAGCTTCATTTCCTCGACTATCAGATAGGTTGTGCATTTTTTTACATAAGAAATAAATTTTTTCAAATAAATTCAAAATCGTCTTTTTGCCTCGAAAAATGCATTTTTAGGTTTCTTGGGCAATTTTAAACAAAAAAGGTCTTGTAATTTTTCTTAAAAGTTGATAGTTTTCGTGTTATAAGGGATTTAAAATCTGAAAAATGTGAAAATAAGCATGCGCATTTTCAATGCTTGAAAACTCATGTGTAAATTATTAGTGTTCAGGTTGACAAGTGTCTAAATTGAAGCATATACATTCAATTTCAAGATCCTAACGAGTAATTAGGGGATATTTTAATATCGACCGTTGTTTTTTAATTGTTAATCATCGCACGACTCGCTTGGTGTGTCTATATCGCAGATATTGGGACCGTGCAAGTTCGGCAAAGCGACTCCTATTTCTACGCTCTGTACTTTTACTCGCACTTTTAATTGTATTGGCCAATTATATTAGTCCTGGTTACTGGATAATTGTCAAGGCCATAATCCAAAAAAAATAAGAAGAAAAAATAAGATTCAGGTTATGTTATGAAAACGAAACAATTGTATGTAATAAATAAAATTAGTTATTAAAATGCAGTACTACTGCAAGCAAAATACAATTAATAAAATTTACCTTTATATAATAATTACACATCATATCAATATTGTGGAGCAATATATAATTTTTCTGCTTCAATGACACAAGGTATTAAATAAACGTCAATTTGACAATTTCAATTGACAATATGAATTATTTAAGATAGTTGCAATATTTCTCCGCAACTCGCGCACGGTCGTTTCTCGTTTCCCTTCCAAGTACTTGCACACCGCGAATACATATTATATTATGTATGTACTTATGCGAAAAATTCCCAACAAATACTTGACATTTATTAAAATTTTATAATATATTATTGAATATAACTTGAATGTTTAAACTTTAATTTAGGCACTTGACAACCTCAAAAATAATAATTTACACATCAGTTTTCAAGCTTCAAAAATCCATATTATCGCATTTCTCAGATTTTAAATCACTTAAAACTCCAAATTAACTTTTGAGAAAAATGACACAAGATCTTTTTTGTTTGAGATGACCCAAAAATGCTAAAAACATTTTAGGGGGCAAAAAAGGTGATGTTTTGAATTTGTTAAACAATTTCTGCCCAAAAATATTTTAAAGAAGATATTTTTTAACAATAATCCACAAAGAAGCCGAATCAGAACAACCAGACAGGTAGTGTTAATTCCGGACCCCGGAAGTGTCATAGGTTTTCGAAACGGACCCTCGGGGAACATAATTGGTGACCCATCTTCTAGATTCTAGACCATAATCATTATTTAAATGGCCAATTTCAAATTCTCTATATTCAAAATAAAGGCCTTAGAATAGTATATATCCAAAATATGTAGCGACTATACAATTGCTATGTTTAATTACCAAGAGGAAATGAAAGTTTTAAAAACTTTAAAAAATGATGACTCCATAACAATCCTACCAGCAGATAAAGGAAATGCAACTGTAATAATGGATAAAATACAATATGAGGACAAAATTACAGATCTAATTACAAATGGACCTTATACCAAATTAACGAAGGATCCAACGAAGACACTGGAAAACAAAATTTATAAAACTTTATTCAAATTTAAAAATGATCTAACGTACTATCAAAGAAAATTAATGACACCTCATTACAGTAAGACACCACATTTTTATGGAGTACCGAAAATTCATAAAGCGAATATTCCACTTAGACCCATTTGTAGTACCATCAATTCTCCTTGTAGTGAGCTCTCAAAATTTTTATTAAATATTATAAAACCATTTGCAAATAATAATGACACATTTATAAAAAATACACAACATTTTTTAAACAAATTAACAAATATTGAATTTAATCCAAATAATATTTTAGTAAGTTTTGACATAAACAGTTTATTTACAAATGTGCCATTAGATAAAACTTTAAACATAATTAAAACGAAGTTAGAAAATGATAATACATTGACAACTAGGACAAAACTAAATGTATCAGCTATAATGGAGTTATTGACATTATGTACTAATAATACCTATTTTCAACTAAATAATGAATTCTATAAACAAAATTTTGGTCTAGCAATGGGCTCTTCTTTATCTCCATTATTGTCTAATATATTTATGGAGGATTTCGAAACTAATATCATTTCTAAACAAAATTTAAAACCCACAGTATGGTGGAGATATGTAGATGATGTGTTTTCAATATGGCCTCATAGATCAGAATTGTTGGATACATTCCTGAATATTATAAACGATCAAGAAGAGACAGTAAAATTTACAATGGAAAAGGAATACAATAACACTTTACCTTTCCTCGATGTTTTAGTCTCAAAGAAGGATACTGGATATGAGACTCAAGTGTATAGAAAACCAACACACACCAACAGATATCTCAATTACAAATCAAATCACAACATCAACGTTAAAAAGGGAGTCATTAAATCCTTATATGATAGAGCCAAAATTGTTCCAACGAAAATTCATTTTTAGAAGAAAAACAATTGTTAACATCTGTTTTATTAAAAAATGATTATCCTTTATCGTTTATAAATAAGGAATTGTCAAGATTGGATCGAATAGAACAGAACAACTTAGAACGGGATCCTACAACATTCACAAGAAATAATACGAGGAAAATAACAATACCATATATAAAAGGACTATCCGAGAAACTTAAAACAATAGGAAATAAATTCAACATTTCAACAACATTCAAAACAACAAACACATTGAGATCTATTCTATCTAAAACTAAACCTAACAATGAACAAGAAAGAACAAAGAATTGCATTTATAAAATACCTTGTGAATGCGAACAATTTTATTTAGGTGAAACATCAAGACCATTAAACGTTAGAATAAGTGAACATCAGTCTTATATTAAAAATAGAGAATTTGATAGATCTCAAATATGTCAACACGCATGGGATAATGAACATAGAGTTCAGTGGAGAGATTCAAGTATAGTCCTGAAAGAATCAGATAGTAAAAAGAGAAAAATCAAAGAAGCGGCTCTAATTATGCTAAATGAAACCAATTGTGTCGCAAATTCCTCGGTAGAATGCAGTAGGATTACCCATACTGAAAGAGGAAGTCAATAGAAAGAAAATACCACGATTAGTAAGTCAATAACATATCGAGTTAGTACAAATTTTATATTTTAGTATTACTTATTATATATCTATGTATTATTAATATTATTTATAATTTAAACATATTTAAGTCAGAATTTGATATTAGTTTTTTGAAGGTAAATTAAATGCAAGACCAAATACTTACGATGTCGGGATAGTATCATGAGGTTTTTTCCTGGTTTTCCCTCGTGATTTACTATGAAGTCTCTAACGCGAGAATTTTACTATCATCGTTGCATTTGGTTGTCTTTTTAAAGACAGATCACATGCTATGATTTTTTTTGCGACGGATATTCTTGAGTTGGGATTGATTTCATGTAATCGAATGAACTATCTTTTAGTAAAGTCGTCCCAGGAACGCAACTCATAAATATTGGCGAGATCATTTTAAAGTCTTCTACTTTAAAATGTATAATATACGTCTGAATTGCCAATATAAATGAGTCAGATTAAATAAATTATTAGAAGAATTTTTTTACTTAGCAACAACATTTTTGTTTATTTTAGAAGTATTTTGTATTTTGACAACGAAACCCGATTTGGGCTTCGAAACGTTAATAAATTCATTTTTTTAGTAAAATTGTGGCTCATTTCCCATAGAAAATAGTTAATTTTAATTACCAAATTTGTTAAAGAAAATGATTTATACCAAAATGTTTTTTAGGTGGTGCCAAAATTAGGTAACAGAGGACGAGACCTCCTTCAGAAGTTATTAGTGTGCAATCCCATGGGTAGGATATCTGCAGATGATGCTATGTCTCATCAATATTTTATTGACTTAAATCCATCTGTAAAAAATGATAGGTGCTAGTTTTTATCTCAAGGAGTGTTTCAAGTCAAACTCAAAAAGATCAAAGGAAGAGGCTTTGAACTAACATTCTACAATCCATTCATTTGCACAATAACCGATGACATAAGTGCTGAAATATATATAAGTGCTGTTGTTAAAAAACAGTGTGATTGAAAAGTAAAATATTGTAAACATTATTGTTAGTTTTAAAATAATTTTTCTACAATATTTGTAAGAAATTTATAATTTCTAGTCATTTTGTCCTTCAATACGAATTATACTTTATAATATTGTGATCATAATCTGTAATTATTTTTAAGAGTAAAAATTATATGGATGACCTAGTTATTTTTCTGTAGACATCATTTTAAACTGAAATTTTCAAAAGATAAAGACAAATACCTAATAAATAAGACAAACTAGATAAAGTTACTGGAAAATTCTACAAGCTATTTTAATCGTTTACACAGCCTATGACAAGGATATGCCTTATCCTGAATGTATTCTACTTAACATCACATTAGAGAAAATAATTAGAAGTCAGCACAAGAGGGACAATGATAACAAAAAGGGTACAAATACTAGTGTTTGCAGATGAAATTGATATTCGCGGTGTGCAAGTACTTGGAAAGGGATACGCGAAACGATCGTGCGCGAATAGCGGAGAAATATTGCAACTTTCTTAAATAATTCATATTGTCAATTAAAATTGTCAAATTGATGTACATTTCATACCTATTGTCATCTAAGAAGAAAAATTGTATATTGCTGCACAATATTGATATGATATGCAATTATTATATAAAGGTAAATTTAATTAATTGTATTTTACTTGCAGTACTTCATTTTAATAACTAATTTTATTTTTTCTTCTTATTATTTTTTTTGGACTATGGCCTTGACAATTATTAAGTAACCAGGTCCATAATATGATTGGCCAATATAATTAAAAGTGCAGAGCGTAGAAACCAGGTGTCGCTTTTCCGAACTTGCACAGTCCCAATAGCTGGAAGCAAAAGGGACATTACAGGAGCATTTATTCAATAGAAAGAGCAAAGGGCGATAGAAAATAGTGTTCTAAAAATTAATCAAATAACGTAATAGAGGTCCCGTCATTTGGGAAGGCACTAATTTGCATAATATGCAACATAATATGCATAGATGCGCCATAATATCGTCCCTATCATTTCCAACTATCGAATGTGAAAAATCGGGTTTTTCAGATTCGATACCTTGCCCTCGCATTATACGTGATACATCTTGTGGCAAATTCTCGTTATTGTAGCTTGATTAGGAGCGCGGGAAATATGCTGTTTAAACCATCGAATATGAACATTTTTTCATTTGATTGGCTGCTAACTGACGAAAATGGTTATATTCGATACTTTTGTTTTGTATAAATATAACTAAAGGTATATTTGTACAACGCTAAATGTCGAATGTGTCACATTCGTTAGTTTGTGTTGTAATTTATTCAACAGTTATTGAAGTTATTCGCAGTGTGCAAGTACGCGAAACGATCGTGCGCGAATAGCGGAGAAATCTTGCAACTTTCTTAAATAATTCATGTTGCCAATTGAAGTTGTCAAATTGACGTACATTTCATACCTATTGTCATTTAAGAAGAAAAATTATATATTGCTTCACAATATTGATATGATACGCAATTATTGTATAAAGGTAAATTTAATTAATTGTATTTTGCTCGCAGTACTGCATTTTAATATATATATATATATATATATATATATATATATATATATATATATATATATATATATATATATATATATAATCCTAAACCCATTTACCCTAAGGTGTCGGGTGACTGCATTTTAATAACTAATTTTATTTACTACATACAATTGTTTACGTTTTAATAACATAACCTAAATCTTATTTTTTCTTCTTATTATTTTTTTTGGACTATGGCCTTAACAATTATCCAGTAACCAGGACCATATGATTGGCCAATATAATTAAAAGTGCAGAGCGAAGAAACCAGGTGTCGCTTTTCCGAACTTTCACGGTCCCAATACTTCTTTAGGCGCGATTGAGGGTGAAATTTTATTAATCTGCGCGCATGCGCACACAGACAGTATGGAGTTCGTTACTAAATGTTTTAATTTATGTATGAATCAGTCCAGAAAAGGTGTGGAAAGGATATATTAGTGTTTTTAAATATATTTTTCTATAAACGTGTTAAGAATGCAATTTATAGCACTCCATAGGAGCGTTAAAATGCTACTTTAAAGCACCAGTGCTTTAAAAATTTTAAGGCACTGCAGTTAAAAGTGAATTGTCAAATTGTGAGACGTCAAAATATTTATATTTCATTTATTAACATTAATATTAATAATACAACTTGCGCAATTTGAAAAAGGTGGTTTAAAAGGTTTTTTAAAATTTAATTTAAACTGTATTATTGCATTTTTAACACGTTTGTAGAAAAAAACTATTAAAATTTGTTAGAATATACAAAAATAAAAGTATATGTTATTCTATAGTTGTTATGATTTACGTATTGACAGTATAGGCAGTTTTGATGTAATGTCAAGAAAAATATAAAAATGGAATGTCAGTCAAGTTCAAGTAAAAGTTTTTGTAGGTATTGTCCTGTAATTGAGAATGAATAAATTATAATTGTTGATATATAAGACGTTTGTAGAAAAAATATTGTATGATATAGGTGTTAAAAAGTACATTTTTAAGGCACTCATGTGAATTGCAGAGTGAGCGAAGCGAATCTTTCATAAGTGCCTTAAAATTGTGCTTTTAATATTTATATCATAAATAACTATTATTATAATTTTTGTGTATTTGGATTTGTCTACCTCGGGAATAAGATAATAAGTAATATTTAAAGTATTTTATAATTCACTTCGTTTGTTTGTCACTATGTCTAAGAAATCTTGTAGCCCGTATAAACAAAAGGGTATAGCTCAGTGGTAGAGCGTTGGGCTGGAGATCAAGAGGTCCCCAGTTCAAATCCTAGTGTTTTCTAATCTTTTTTTTTTTAATTTTTGGTATTGTTTTAATAAAAATTTTTGGAAAGTAGTAAGTAAAAATTGATTTAATTTTTAAATAAAATACAAATAAACTGTCCGAAAGTATATTTATTTCATTGAAATCATATTTAGAAGTATAACTTCTTACGTGCGTACAAAGTACACACACATTCTTTTTATTTATGTTGTTCTGAAGCTATTTTCTTGTGGCATTTTTGCAATTAACTAGTTTTTTATGGGAAGCCACAATTTGACTAAAAAAATGATTTTATTTGAGCGTCGAAACGTTAATTAAATCATTTTTTTAGTTAATTGTGGCTTATTTCCCATAAAAAACTAGTTAACAGTTATTTAATTTTAATCTGTAAACTGTCGAAAATGCTAAACTGCTGAGAAGAATAAAATGCACGTGTTTACAATTTGTGCGAATTTTGTTTCAGTATCGCTTCCAAGAAATTCTTGTGAGGCAGTTTATGATTTTATTTTAACGGATTTTCATTATTTGATTATACAGTTATTCGCTATTATACATTCGCTACTTTGAATCATCGGACCGAAACAAATCTTTGATTAATACGAAAAGCAAAGTAACGAATGTGATATTTTGGAAAGAAAAAAATGATAAGCAGTTCAAAGGGCCTAGCTGGGTAAGATGATGAAAAGTGCCCCCAACTCGATTCGAATTCCATATAGGTCATCGTTTAGCATATATAGTGAAACTAACTTTCTGAAATTTTTAGCCCCCTAGGTGGTCATGTCACCCACCTAGAGCCTAATTAGGCTTTTTAAGTTTTTATTTTTAATCTTTAAACTTTACTTAAGTATGTCGTTTTTTGTTATTTTGTCGCCTCACCTAGGGATAGCGGTTGTTAACACCGGTTTTCGGTTATACTGTTTTTTTTTACTTAACCTAGTGGTTATTAACAAGTTTAGCTTTAGTTTAACCTAACGGTTGTAACCGGTCCAAAACTCGGTTGCATCGCACTTTAACTTTAATCTACATTCCATCCAACTACCTGAGAGTTCGACACTATCACAATTTCCCACAATAATTAGCACCAAGTTAGTGCTTCCTGCATGGCAGCAGCCCCGGCTACAAAAATAGAACAGCCATCAGGAATTCGATACTTTTCAAGCTTAATTGTGGTTTGAAACGAGTAGGTACTTTTATCAGTTCCATATGTATAAATTATTGTTAAATTTTCCCCTAATTTACTAAGTATGAATTTTTAAGTCTTTGGAAGGATAAAACTAGAATAAAACAACAATGTTTTCATTAAGTATATTAATAACCATATCTACAGTACGCAGCACATTAATAGAATCATCAGTAAGATAATTAAAGCTAAGGAATAATAAATATACAAGATACACAAATTTGGCCGTCAGTATCTGGCACACAGAGATTTATTTGCATGGCAATTACAATTTTCCTATATCGAAAAATGTACTAGGTAACCTAAAGATTCTAATACAAAATTTAGACTTTATTCATTATTACATATACGGCTATTTAGGGTAGTAATGTTTTTAGCATTTTCGATTGCACAATAAAATAATGAAGATAAGCAAGGTAACTCGGAGCGCAAATTGCTTATCTTCCTATGTGAATCCCCATAAGAAAACCTAAGGTCCAAAATAGCAAATTGATCACAAAGCCGATGCCATGACTTGATGCTAACTTCAAGCTGTCGAAGTTTATACAAGCTAATGGACATCCTAAGTCTTGACGTTACAAAATTGGGAGGAGCTTATATTGGGCTCCAAACAATTTTGTTTATAATGTTAAACACTCATAAGGAATTTTTAATTTATTGTTTACGTGGTTTGTGTGACAAAATAAGACTTTTCATTTAGGTATTTAGTTAAAGAAACGTGCCAATTAAGAGATTTTTATTCGTTTTTGCCCAGGTGAGTTAATTTAATGCAATGATTAGAACGTAAACAGTTTTGAGGTTATGTTTATTTTCAATCACTACGGAATAAAAACCACCTGAGCAAAAATGAATAAAAATCTCTTAATTAACACGTTTCTTTAACGAAATACCTAAATGAAGTCTTATTTTGCTACACAAAGCACATAAATGAAAAATTCCTTATGGCCATTTAACGTTACAAACAAAATTGTTTGGAGCCAATATAAGCTCCTCCCAATTTTGTGACGTCAGACTTAGGCTGTCCATTGTGAGTCAAGGTGAAGTTAGCGTCAAGTTAACTTTGACAGCGTGAAAGCTTCACAATGAAGCGTGAAGTTAACTTCAAGCTGACTTGATTTTCTGACAAGTACTTCAATTCCTATAAGAATTGAAGAACAATATTCTGTTGTTGATGAAGATCTCGCAACGTGTGAGGATTCTATTGAGAAAAATATTTTAGAAAATATCGTCAATAGTCAAGATAGCGACGATAATTAGGATGACTGCCTGAAAGAAAATTGCACTACTCCGAGTGTAAATGAAGCTTTCAAAGCTGCAGAAGTGCTGAATGTGTTTGTGTATTGTTGTGAAGTTAACTTCAAGCTAACTTGGAGATAGCAGACTTTGCTATTTTGAACCTTAGATTTTCTTGTGGAGATTTACGGGGGAAAATGACCAATCTTGCGCTCGGATTTACCTTGCTTATCTTCTAAATACATTAGGTCTCATCTTAAGATTAATATAACTTATGAGGCGTCCATTAAATACGTGAGTAGAGTTAGAGCTGAGAGTCAATTGTTACCAATAGCAAACTGTTAAATCTTACCTTTTAAAGTAGAATAATAAAGTAGAATGGTCAGAAAATTGAAAGAAGAGTAGTCAAAGAATGATCTAGAAACACACAGAAAACAGAATACCTAGCAGCAACAGAAGAAGCAGTAAAAAGCCTTGACGTAGACGAAGATCGACAAATAAAAGGGACAACCAAATTTAAATACTTTGGATTCATAGTTTCAAGGAACGGAACAACAGAAGAAGAAAAGTTATTGCCAGCGAAATGGAATATTGGAGGAGAAGTTGCAGAGTTACAAAAATAGATAAAATCAGAAATGAGGAAATTAAAGGAGAATTGGCGTAACTAAGAATTTTCTGGAGTATATAGAATAAAAAAAGACTAAATTCGTATGGGCACATTAATTAGAAGAGCAAATAGGAATAGATAGATACCGAAAATAAGAAATTGGAGTTCAATAGGGAGGAGAAAAAGAGGCAGACAAAGGAGGTCATGGAGGTATGAACTAGACGAGGAAATATAAAAACGAGACTTACAGGAAATATATCAGGAAGTGTACGAGATAATTCTTTTTTCATGCTGTTAGATATTAAAAAATGCCGTATAGAATAAATTTTTATTAACTAATTATTTAGTATAAATTCCATGAAAGGAAACGGATCGTGAAGAAATTTTAAAAGTTTACTGATATTATTCTTTATATTAGTTAACTTAAGATAAACCTTTCGCTGTAGACGATCAAGGATCAAAAGACTACCTCACGTAAATAATGGAAGTGCCTTTATTTAAAGACGAACAATATCTAAATAAAGGTTAGTAGTTCTTTTGACATTTCGTTTAACGGTATATAAATTATTAAATTGTAACTAGAAAAAAAGCTTAATAATATATTCAAAGCTTAAGTATACCAATATTTTGATTCAAATATTACTTCTAGAACGTTTTAGTGAATCTTCAAAAATTATTTCTAGTTCTGTTTAGTGAATCAATTTCTTTTTATTTTTAAAGATTTTCTTTGGAAAGAAGACGTGTTCATTTCTTAATGACGACTTTGTCAAAAAGCTGTAGTTTAACAACCTAAAATACATTGCACTACCATCATCTAACTCTTATAAAGTCGATAAGTTAGTGGCAGATGTCTCATTTTTTGACAGTATTAAACATTTTTCATTTGTGAGTTATCTAGTGGTGACTTTATCTACTAAATAAAATTTAAATGGTTTGTAATTGAATAAAATGACTTATCTTCTTTAAAAATTACCTACTATTCTCTGTGACCTCTATCTTATCTTCTTCTCACCAGAGAGGATACAATAAAAACAGAGGAAATATGGAACAAAACGGAAGTAGAATAGTAAATTACACAAATACATAGCCCTGCAGTGGTGCGGGCATGTACAAAGAATGCCAGAGCACAGGTGGTGGAAAAGAATATTGAGAAAGAATAATATTGAATATTGAAAAGAACGAGAAAAATTACTATTTATAGTTGCATTCTAGAACCACGTTCGTCTTCTTTAGGTGCCGTGTCCTTATTCAGACGTTGGTCGTCATCATGTTTACGAGTTTTTGAAACCTCCCTCTATCGGCTGATGCGCGAAATAATTCTTCTACCGTGGAACCACACCATTGTCTAATATTACGCAACCATGAAAGTTTCTTTCGAACAATCCATGTCTTTCCCTCCACTTTTCCTTGTATTATAAGATAAGGCGAAGTAGATGGTATTTAGGCCCTCTAATTATATGGCCGAAGTATTCTGTTTTTCTCCTCTTTATGATGTTTATGACCAGACGTTCTGAATTCATCATATGTGGAGAATACAAGGAGGAATAAAAGAGTAATGTTTGTGGCGCAGTTTAAGTTGTATATAATTTTCGGGGAACCTGACGTAAAATCCATTAAGATAGCACGCTTTAGATGTAGATGGATGGGGTATGTAATCTGGCGAGATGAAGGTGCAACAGTTAGAAAAATTTTTGACCAAAGAGGGCCGATGGGATAACTAGCCAGAGGAAGCCAGACTTAGGTATCAAGACAACTTAAGAGAACGGTTTCAAATCTACTGGAACTGGAGCATGGATAATGGTTGCCAGAGACCAATGGAGGAATGTTTTCAAGAAGGATTTGACTCATAATGAGCTGTGATGCTCCTGATGATGATGATAATGATGATTATCTCTGAGTAATTGTAAATTACGTTCTTTATGTAAAATAAATAAATCAGAACGTAGTAAGTTCGTTTACATAATATATATTTTAATGAAGCCTCAATAAAAAGTGAACTGGAGGGTGGATCGAAAATGCTTTTAAATCATACATGCATGATACATTTAGCATGTTGGTATTAGCACGTTTATTAGTATGAGACCGTTATCAATAATAGATACTTATAGTTAATTCAGATTATAATTTTTTATAACACTCCTTTTACAGATATAATGGAGCTGTCGCACATGTTTACATGAAATATTATTAGGGTGAAGCCCGGTTCACATTATTCAAATAATATTCCAGTATAAGGATCGAAAACAGCGCTGGATTCGACCGATAATAAAATTTTGCAATAAATTTTACTTTGTGAATAAAAGAAATTTTTATGAAGAAATGGTGACCACAAGTTATACAGGAACGGCGAAAAAAATGAGTATGTAGGATGAGTTTTCAATAAAATCTAATAATTATGATCCAAACGAAATACAAAAGAAGTTACACAATTTAAATTTATATTCTCGCAAATCTGGTGTTTTACTAAATCTAAAAACAGTCCGAACTACACAGAAGACATTCGAATAAAATTTTTGAATTGCTTTGCATCCTCCAACCGCAACTCATTTATGAAAGCTTAACCGGCTCCAAAGTTCATTCGATGGTCCACTCATTTTCTCATTTAACACTTCTTTTTTTTTTTTCGTGACGCGAATGCATTTTGACGAATGACAATATGTATAAGCGCGATAAAATCACACAGTGGCCTGTGTGTTGACTCTCTAGTGGACACAGAATATGGAACTTGCACATTTTTTTTATTACATAATAATGTTCAGTTTTGTATAAAAATGAGATTTCCAAAATTTTACGCTTCAAAAACTCATAATAACTTAGAAGTACAAATTTAAAGTCTTCTGTATTTTAAAATAGTTCAAACGACCCGTGACGTCACACAGTATGGTTCCGTTTATGGTTATAATTAGGTATATTCTTCTTCTTCTTCTTTAGTCTATTGGCCTCCACCTTCTTGGGTATACATACCTTGTCGCGAAATAAAGGAAAATATTTATATTCTATTAACATTTATCGTATGTCATTGTAATAATATATACCAGTTTGTTGACATTGGAGTTTGATATAGTTATTGAAGGAAAGGAAAGAAGGTTTACTACGGAAAATAAAACCATTTTGTAAAAGTACAAGTTTTCTATGAATACTTCAAACTATCAAAACAATTGTAACATCACATAACTGTATTTTCTACTGACGTTTATAACGTCTAATTTAAAATTTTGTTAACTTTGTTGGAAGAATGTAAACATATAAACGGATGACGTCACGACGCGTTTTGGGCTGGCTTGTATAATTTGAATTTTTAATTGTCTTTAGGGGCCAAACGAAAGCCAAACAAAACTTTTTTATCTTTGATACATGTTTTAAATTATGTTCTGTTGTGATTTATAACATTTTTTTCAAATTTAAAATTTTATGCAAGTTCCCTATTGTCTTGGTCTCGAGACTAAAGTCACCAGCGAGTCTTTCATGCCGATCTCGAGACCGCAAGTGATCTCCAATGGACAACACCTTGAGACTAATCTCGAGATTTTATCTCAAGTGAACAGTTAGCTTTATACAGAGAATGAGTGTGTCTACAAACGATTTTCAACGATTGGTATAAAAGAAACAATCATCGTTTCAGTTCAGCGCTGGTTACAATCGCTGAAATGGAGTGATACTAGAATAATGTGAAGCAGGATTAACATTATAGTATGTAAATCAAAAATATTATTACCATCAAATGATTTTTTGGTGAAAATGCGGCGATTGAAGTATTTTGTCGGTCATGTGTTAACATAATAGTTTGAAAGAATGATGACAAAGGGAAGGATATGGTTTGAAATCACATTTTTGCGATTTTTTTTGACATTATAGTAAGATTATTTAATTTTTAAATTAAATAAACATATTGAGTACAATTCAAAGAATTTTCAAGGAAAAATATTGAAAAATACGCCAACGGTGGCAAATTTTTATTGACACCTCAAAACAAAATGGATTTTGCAATGGTCAGCAGAACTCGTCATTGGACCACGTGGAACAAAAAAATTTTAAAAATATTTTATTAGCTTATAAGTTTCTCGAGGTAAGGCTGGTAACTTTTTTTAATTTTAACGCTGTTTGAGTTTTTGGTACCAGTCTGAAGTCAAAATAACGAAATTAAAAAAAAAAAAGATGAAAATCTACATATTTATTATTGGTAAACAAAAAATATCTCGACAGCGTTACTACACTTATGTCTAAAGAAAATATATGCAAAATTTCAGGTGGATTGGCCCAGTAGTTTTGAGTTACAATGTCCACCGCTTGTGAAAAAAGTAGTTTTAAGAAAAACGAGTTTAAAGTTTTGACAAATTTTATTTTTAATTTCTTTTTTGTCTGTCAAATCGTAAGGTAATGCACACCGGAATATGTTTTTGAATTGCGGAGTGATTTACAAAAAACAAGGGGAACAGCTGTTAAACGTTTCTCACTAGGCTCAAGCGCGCTGGCGCAAAGCGAGTAAAGATAGGGATATTCAACATGCTGTATGTCTAATCTTCGGGCTCAGCTGGAGACCTATCGTTTGTTATTGGAACACCAAAATGCACTTAGATAATTTATTGATATAGACCGACACTAGGGGGGGGGCTCGTGTCAACGATGACCCAAAATTAGCTTCTATAAAACTATGATATTTCAGCGAGAGGGGGTAGTCTCATTTTAATTTTCATCCAATATCCCCAATTTTGATCTAAACATAGAGTCGGACATCGAGATCTAAGGTTACGGTTGGACGAATGTTACATTGTTCTTAAACTATTGATGTATTATGTTATAACTATTTTATCTTTATATTATCATTGTTAGCCTTGCTGTACTGACGCCTTGTTCGGATTTTGTGCCGTCGGGCAGTATGTTCAATATCAAGTATTCATAATTCATATCCGACATTAAACAGTATAAGTTTATCACCCCGTAGATCACATGAATAATTTGTTATTATATTTACACGTGTGGACTACTAATTTCAAAAATGATTTACCAATCGTAAACAATATAATTTGGAAATGATACAAAATCGCTGATTAAAGTAAAACTAATTACCTTTGTTAGATACACGAAAACGGGGGCC
Organism: Diabrotica virgifera virgifera; assembly: GCF_917563875.1. Taxonomy (NCBI): domain Eukaryota; kingdom Metazoa; phylum Arthropoda; class Insecta; order Coleoptera; family Chrysomelidae; genus Diabrotica; species Diabrotica virgifera. The sequence continues at coordinate 21,109,728 of NC_065448.1, forward strand.
TCGTGTCAACAATGACCCAAAATTAGCTTCCATAAAACTATGATATTTCAGCGAGAGGGGGTAGTCTCATTTTAATTTTTATCCAATATCCCCAATTTTGATCTAAACATAGAGTCGGACATAGAGATCTAAGGTTACGGTTGGAGGAATGTTACATTGTTCTTAAACTATTGATGTATTATTATGTTATAACTATTTTATCTTTATATTATCATTGTTGGTGGCAACAACGCATTGTGCGAAATAAAAGTGTTAAACATTTTCACCAGAGTTTATTCCGATTTTTGAGGTAATAGTGCGAAATAAAATATTAACTATATGCGAACATTTGTATAAGGTCATAAACTATCTAAAGTGCAAAAAATAGTGGCAAAAATCGGCCTATAAGTAACTTATAGAACATTTTATGTTAATCAAAACAAACGACATTTTATAAATTCCAGTTCTTTTGACAACAGATAAGAGAACAAGTCTTGATCAAATTAAAAGCGACGTTGCCGGTTTTCCAAAAAGTTTTAAAAATCCAAGAAAGGAAATCAATCAATTAATAATAAACTAAGTAAACAAGATTTCGAAGTAAAAAGAATTTTAATATATTTAAAGTCATACTCAATTATTGCTTGAGAAGTTCTAGAGCCTTCGCCGGGTCGACTGGGGAACTAGAGCTTATCGCTTGCTTTAATATAGAGTACAAATACATAAAAAATGGTGGATAGTGATAATGATTACACCTCAGAAGACAGTAAAAAGAGAAGTCTAGAGATAGATGCAGACAATATTTTTAACAAGAGCAAGAAACTATCCAGAACACCAACCAAACAACAGAAAGATGAAAACAAAATTGATCAGCTTTTAAAAATGATGCAAAATTTAACAGATCAAACACAAAGTTTAACATCGGAGGTAAAAGGAATAAAAGAAGAACAACGAGAATATAGAAATGACCTCCGAGAATTAAGAAAAGAAATAAATGAATTCAAACAAAGTAACCAACAACTACAAAAAGAAAATGATGAAATGAAACAGGAACTAAAGATAGTGAAAATGAAGGTAGAAAAGTTCGAGAAAGAGAGAAAAGCTAACAATGTTATTGTCCAGGGTCTACCGATGGATACAAATAACCCAAATGTAGTCAATGAGGTTATGGCAGATTTCGTGGAAAGAGAATTAGGTATTAAAGTAGAAATAGAAGAAGCTTATAAAATAGGGGACAAAACATGTCTTGTAAAACTAAAAAACAAAAATGAAAAAATAAAAATTATGAAGAACAAAAACAAACTAAGGAATTCAAAGCCGGAAATATATATCAATAACGATCTAACGCAAGAAGAGATGAAAATACAACAAGAAATACGGAGAATTGCAAAATTTCAAAAAGAAAACGGTAAGAACACTAGAGTAGGTTATCAAAAATTAATTATTGACGGGACTGAATGGAAATGGAACAAAGAGAAGAATGAACTGGAAAGGGCAAAGCAGGACACGCCAAAAAACTGATAAAAAAACAAATATTGGATACAACACAAAAAACGGACACGAAAATGGCAAAGGAAAAGGACCTGAACAGATTAGATAAAATAAAACATACGAACACAAAAAAATATAATAAAAAACCGAAAAAATGTGATCAACTAAAAATAAGTACGTGGAACATCAGAACAATGCTTGAACCAGGAAAAATGCAGGATATCGTCTCAGAACTAGAAAGATACCAAATTGATATTGCAGTGATTCAAGAAATCAGATGGGCAGGTCAAGGAGAAATAAATAGAAAAAACTACACACTACAGTACTCGGGACATGAAAAACAAGGTCAATATGGAGTTGCTTTCATAATTATGGGAAAAATAAAAAATAACATTATGCAATTTAAACCAATAAATGAACGTATGGCTTACCTGAGAATTAACGCCAAACCATTTAATATATCAATCATAAACGTATATGCCCCAACTGAAAGTGCTACTGCGGAGGAAAAAGACAAATTGTATGAGGAACTCGAACGAGAAATGGAGAAGTTACCTAGAGAAGAGACAATACTGGTAATGGGAGATTTTAATGCCCAAATAGGTAAGGAAGACTACATTAACCAAGTAGCAGGTAAGCACACAATACACGAAAAAACTAACGACAATGGCCAACGATTATGTAATCTAGCATCTAGTACCAATATGATTATCGTTAGTACAAAATTCGAACATCCCAAATACCATAAAGTGACGTGGATTTCCCCAGACCAAAAAACATGGACACAAATAGACCATATTCTGATTACAAGAAGGAAGCAAACATCGGTAACAGACGTGAGGTCCTACAGAGGTGCACATGCAGACACAGACCATTTTATGGTGACTGCAAAAGTAAGACAAAAAGTCAAAAGAACACTAAAAAACACGACAACAAAAAATAAATGGCACGTAGAAAAACTGAATACTCCAGACATAAGGATTAAATATGCTGATGACATGAACAAAAAACTGAAGGAACAATCTAAACCTACAAAGGATATAGAAACAGAATGGAGAAATATAAAAAAATGTATAAATGAAACAGCGGAAGTACACGTAGGGATAAAAAGAAACAAAAAAAGACAAGAATGGTATAATGAAGAATGCCATAAAATGTTAAAAAAGAAGGTAGAAATGAGACAAATGTGGATAAGAACAAATAGACAGGATTATAGGGAAGAATACAATATAATAAGGCATGCATGTAAGAAAAAAATAAGGAAAATTAGACGTGAGTGGTTGGATGATAAGATAAAAGAAATAGAAAAAGAGAGTAAGAACAGAAACACAAAAGAATTCTATAAGAAAATTAGTGAGCAGAACAAAACGTTTAAAGGAAAGATAAAAAGCATAAAAGATAAAAATGGAAAAGTATCAGAAAACGATGAAGAGTATAAAGAAATTTGGACTAACTATTTTAAAGAATTATTAACAGAACAACAAGATCAAGACCTAAATGAAAACAGAGGAGAAGAGACAATGATGTTAGGAAACCAGCTACAAATACCAACAAAAGAGGAAGTTGAGGAAATTATTAATAGCAGCCGTAATGGTAAAGCCTCAGGATCGGACTGTATCAATATGGAGCTTATAAAATATGGTGGTGAAGAATTAAAAGATAGATTATACAATTTAATAAAAGACATATGGGACGAAGAAAAAATGCCGGAAGAATGGTACAAAGGACAAATTATCACGATTCATAAAAAAGGAGATCAACAGATGTGTAAAAACTACAGAGGACTGACGCTATTAAACACAGCATATAAAATCATGTCCGCCTTAATACAACGAAGACTGACCGAAGCTACCACGAATATCATAGGACACTATCAATGCGGATTTGTTAAGGGAAAGTCTACAACAGATGCCATACATACAGTTAAACAAATTATGGAAAAAGCTCATGGATATAAAATAGAAATTGAACTGCTTTTTATAGATTTTCGACAAGCATTTGATACAATAAATAGATCAAAACTAATGGTAGCTCTGAAAGAAATGGGAATACAACATAAATTAAGAAGATTAATACAAATGACAATGAGTAGAACTGTAGTTAGTATAAAAACTCAAGTAGGCGACACAGAAGAATTTGTCATCAATAAAGGGGTGAGACAAGGAGATTCATTATCAGCAACTCTGTTTAATCTTGCCCTAGAATACGTCGTCAGGAAGATCAACAAAGGCACCCTCCGAACGAGAGAAGGACAAATAATAGCATACGCTGATGATATTGTGCTAATAACAAAAAATAGAAAAACAATGGAACGAATGTTAAACGAAATGGTAACAGAAGGAAAAGTAATGGGATTAAAAATAAACCAAGAGAAAACCAAAATAATGAGATTTGACAAAAACTTTGAAAACAGAAAGGTTAGAGTAGGAGAATACACTTTTGAAGAAGTCGAAAAATTTAAATATTTAGGAATATTAATAACAAACAATGGAGAAAGAGAAACCGAAATCAAAGAAAGGATTATTACAGCAAATAAGAGCTTCCATGCAAATAAAAAATTACTTAAAAATAAGTTATTGAGTAAGAAAACAAAAATGAAAGTATACAAAACAATAATTCGACCGACGATGATGTATGCAGCCGAAACTCTTAGCATGACAAAAAAACAAGAGGAAAACCTTAGAATACAAGAAAGAAAAATACTAAGAGCAATATTAGGACCAATAAAAATAAATGACAATGAATTTAGACAAAGAACGAACCTTGAGTTACTGGAAGAAATTGAGGAGGATATAGTATGTAAAATAAAACAGCAAAGAGCAAAATGGCTAGGACACATATGGAGATCCGGATCAACTACGACGATATACTCAATATTGGAATGGACACCAGCTGGCAAAAGAAGACGTGGAAGACCAAGATCTACATGGTTACAAGAAGTAGTAAGTGATCTCAACAATGCGGGCATACGACATTGGAAAGGGAAAACCAGAGACAGGAAAGAGTGGAGAAAAATAACAGAGAAAATTAAATAACGAACATGAGGACTGATCTACCTCAAAACATAGATCTAGAGAGCGTAAGCGGCGTAACCCCTAAAGGGGTGTTTAGCCACTATATATATATATTATCATTGTTAGCGTTGCTGCACTGACGCCTTGCTCGGATTTTGTGCCATCGGGCAGTATGTTCAATATCAAATATTCATAATTCATATCCGATATTAAACAGTATAATTTTATCACCCCGTAGATCACATGAAATAATTTGTTATTATTTTTACAAATGTGGACTACTAATTTCGATAATTATTTACCAATCGTAAACAATATAATTTGGAAATGATACAAATTCGCTGACTAAAGTAAAACTAATTACCTTTGTTAGATACAGGAATACGGGGGCCTCGTGTCAACGATGACCCAAAATTAGCTTCTATAAAACTATGATATTTCAGCGAGAGGGGGTAGTCTCATTTTAATTTTCATACGAACCACATATCGGTACATCCACGACTCCCCGGGGTTCAGGTACCCTAGTGTCGGTCTATATCAATAAATTATCTAAGTGCATTTTGGTGGTTCAGTAACACACGATAGATCTCCAGCTGAGCCCGAAGATTAGACACTGTATTTGTGGTAATTTTGCTTTGATCAATCAAATTTTCAGAGAGTATTATTGAAGTTATGTACATACTTTCATTTAAAATAATAAAAAAATCGAAATTTTCAAACCATACCCCTCCTTTAATAAATTGTATTCAAGGTAGAATATTTTAAACAGCAATAATAATTTTTTGTAATGTACTTTTTCTAAAATTTACAGAACATTTCTCGTAGGAATTACATGGATTTTACGAAGCTATTCCTTCATACGTATTTATAAGAAACTAAATAAATTATTGTGAAGCATTATAATAACATATCTAAAATGTGTGATATACGGTACTAAAATTAAGTCACGTTAGCCTATAAATATGTCTTTAAGCGGCCCTAGAGGAGCAGTATCAACTTTCATATATTTATTTTTTTTTTTACAAATAAAAGGCAGATATAGAGCACAGTTATTTATTATATACACCAGAAAACTAAAACAATAATAGACTGTTTTCAATCTAATAGCACATAAAATAACACCACAAATAGTACTCTACATCCCACCAGATTGAAAAAAATGGGAACCTTCTCTGGTTACACCTCCGAGGCTTCTAAAATTTGCAAGCTATAACGGATGCTGAGACTAAAGAAGATGAGGGAATTTTACAATTTATAATTCACGTCCCATCTGCTCAGCGCCGTAAAGTTCTAACGAGAATAGTTCCCTTAGTACTCCAATCAGAGCAAATATGTAAATCAAAAATGAATAACCATTTTCAACTTCGTTGCAACACCAGGGACGTAACTAGGTTATTCAGCACCCGGGGCAAACACCTATTTTGGCGCCCCCCCACCAATTGGACTGAAACTAATTCCTTATAACTCCTCTTAAAAAGTGTAGTGTGTCCATCGGCACGCTACATTAATACTATCTTGATCTTAAAATACTCAACCTCAAGTTCAAAGTATATAGGCCTAAATATATTTGGTAAATAATAGAATACGTATTTTCAAAAACAAATAGTTTATTTCAAAACAACATCATTTATACTAAAACACTTAAGATAGTAAATTATGTACAAGTAGATCAAGTATTAGATAAAATTATATAAAATTTAACTAAAATATTGATTTAAACATTTAATTGTTCTTAGAATTTAACTTTTCGGGCTTTTCTTACAGCAAACGTACTGACAATTTCACTGAAGAATAGTTTTGAGGCTACCTTGTGCTCAATGGAAATAATCCCTAGGTTTGTCAGCCTCTGTTGCCCTGTCAAATTCCGTAAATAATTTTTTATTATTTTAAGTTTCCTAAAACTCCTTTCAGTCGAAGCCACTGAAACCGGAATTGTCAAGAAGATTCGTAAGGCAGTCATTATGTTTGAATATACATCCTCCATTTTGTTCACACACAAAAATTTCAGAAGATCAATCGAATTGGCTGTTTGGATATTTGGTACTAACTCCAAACCATGGTATTTGAAGTCTTCTTTATATGTGGAGGCTAATTCGATTGCTTTAGCCTTTAGGTCATCCCCACTCATTGTTCCAAAGCTAGCTCCGTTGAGAAAACCAAACAAATGATTTACGTCTTGAATAGAGTTGAATCTTTCTCTGAGTTTACAAAGAATGCGATCGACGATTTCTAATAGCTGCTGTTGAAATGTCTTCTCTTCTGAGAATTCAGGTGCTTCATCTTCGGCATTCTCATCAAACATGCGCTTTTTTTTCTCTTTCGAACTACTTTGAAATGAGGATCAAGGCCAAGATTGTTGCCATTTCTTTGGCTTCTTTCATTGCAGCGTTTGAATAGTTTGCCCTTTCCGAGTCTAGTTCAGAGATCAATCGACTGATGTGTTTGGCCGATCTATCTATGGTAATATTCTCCACTTGTAGGAGTTTGTTCACAATGTCAATGCGGGTCAATTGCTTGTACCAAAAACAGGAGAGAACTATAAACTCAAACTGCTTGACATTTTTCAAAAGATTAGTTGCTTCATTTTTTGTTTCATCTGAGGTAGTTAGGCTGGTTCTGAGGTCATTTAAAGCATTTATAATTTTACTTAGATGCTTGTATATAACTTATACAGCTTCCCTCTTAGTCGACCATCTGGTGTTACTTTGTAGTTTTAGAGATAGAGGGACATGTTTTAATAAAACCTCCCATCTATTGGTGGAGGAAGCAAAAAAATTGTACAAGCAGTTAAGAGTTCCAAAGTATGACTGTACCTCTCTGACATACTAGCAGCATTTGCATTTGCTATAAGTAGACTAGCCATGTTCGATGTACTTTTAAGCCATTAGGCATAATTTTTGTAAACCACTCTTTAGTCCATTGTCTCCCATCTCTTAAATTATTGTTAAGATCAGGTTCTATTTTCCCTTCATTCAATAATCCCGATACGAGAAAACATCTTTCTGCACCCGAAATGGTATTAGGCCACTTCCCCGGATCATTTAGATCAATAGATTTAGTAGAATAACCATGGGTTGGATCAGTTGTCAAACTCGTAGACGTACCATTATTATACTCTTGCTCTGGTTGAAACACCTCTTCACCCTCGACGTCATCCTGGGTGACCGTTGGTACAACTGGAAGTTCTTCCAGCTGAAGATTTTCCGTACCAAGATTAGCATTAGTTGAAAACACGTCTTGGACTGCATCAGCTGATGACCCTCCATCTTCAAAAGTCGTACTTGTACTGCAGCTGCATTACAAGCTGCAATTTTTATTAGAAAAATATGTGGCCGTGTTGGCGCCCCCAACAACTTGCGCCCGGGGCACATGCCCCGCGTGCCCCCCCCCTAGTTACGTCCCTGTGCAACACGAAACTGGTTATTCATTTTTGAATATTGAAAATGGTTATTCATTTTTTATTTAAAACAATAATAATCAGTAAAGAACCAATCAGATGTAGAATAGATTGATGGCATCAGTACTGAACAAGTAATAGAAATAAAATATTTTAGAATTACACTGTTCAGCTATGGAGACCTGGACAAAGATGTGAGAAATCAAGTAAAAAAGGCAAATAGACTGACAGGATGCCTTAATAACACTATATGGCGAAACAGACATATTAACACTGAGATGAAGTCAAGAATTTATAAAGCCAGTGTAAGATAATGATGACTTATGCATCAGCCATAAACCAATAATGACTTATGCATCAGAAACAAGACCCGATGTAGCCACAACACAACGACTAATCTCCTTCTCAGAGGCATCTTTCAGAGTCACAAGTGACAGAAAAAAGGTAGGTCCGTGATACATACACATTTATAATATTTATTCCAATTAAAACTTTAAAAAGGGGGTAAACCCTGTAGTTGGCTGTATACCTTCATTATAACAACGTGGAATGAAGTACATAAACACTTCTGTTGTATGTAGGCATATGAATTTATTAAAATTCTTAAAATTTATCCACAAGGGAATGGAAGTACAAAACGTTTTCGGTCAAACTGACCATCGTCAGTGTTAACCTTGAGTTGAAAGTTGAGGTAATTTAATTTTCCATAGTGGTTGCATATCCCCTTCTTCATTAATTTAACTTGTATTGAGCTCCTGATGTTTGGTGGTACATTTTTTGATGTTTTAAATCTTCAAAAATTTGGAATAACTTTGTGGTTAAGGCATTGGGATATGAACCATATATCCAATTTAGTGTTGTTCCTCTTTGTAGCTAGCCGAAAGTACTTAAAAGCCAAGTTGACCATATCGACATTAATTAAAACTTTAAAAAGGGGTAAACTCTACTTGGCTGTATACCTTCAATATAACAACGTGGAATGAAGTAAACACTTCTGTTTTATGTATATGAATTTATTAAAATTCTTAAAATTTATCCACAAGGGAGTGGAAGTACAAAACGTTTTCGGTCAAACTGTCCATCATCAGTGTAAACGTCCAGTGTACAAGTCGTTGTAACTAGCCACTTCAATAGGTGTAAAAACTTCTAAATTACAGTATTGTTACATTCTATATTAAAAAGTAGTCGACATAAAGTTGATGTCTTAAGATTTTAAAGATCATATGTGAATGCATTTCATCCTTGCTTGAAAATTGCACAAGGTACTTGTGTTCTAGTGAGAGGTTAACGACCAACAAGAGTTATTTTATAAGTTATTCCACGTTGTTGATAGATGGCGCTATAATCGGAAAAAAATATTTAGGTATTTACCCATTATTTACCTATTACATATCTATACGACTGTATTTTAAAGGTCTTCTCAGTCTTTCAGTGTCATTAATGATGTAATATATGATTTTCAGAATTTATAGAATCATAGCATGACATTTTAGTTAAATCTGACAGTTGTCAGAATCGTAATCGTAATTTGGTATAAAAACAAATCAATTGTGTTTATTTCATTTATAAAAAGGAACGTTGTTTGATTTATGTAGTCTTATAAATTGTACAGATTATAATCGTATAGATAATACATAAATTATTTTTTGTTCTATTATAGCGCCATCTATCAACAACTAGAATAAATGATATAAATGATTTTAATCACGGACGTACCTTTTTTTCTGCCACTTGCAACTCAATGCGTTAAATAGAAATCAAAAAACTGTGACGCACTGAAAGATGCCTCTAAGAAGGAGCATACTAGAAACGACAGAAATGAGAGTACTGAGAAGGATTAAAGGAAATACACTGAGAGATCGAAAGAGGAGTGAAGACATTAGAAGAAAATGTAACTTACAGTGTATAAACGAATGGACAATAAATAGAAAAAAAAATGGAATAACCACATAAGCAGAATGGGAAAGACACGTCCCAAGTAGCACAATAAAAACATTTTAGTTTTATTTAAGGTTTATAAAGGTTTTATTGTGGTAAATAAGAAGATAATGGTTTTAAAGTTACCTTGTAGATGTACCGCCAGAACTTAAAAATTGTTAAGCATTTGTCACTAGTTTTAAAGTATCTAATAAGAGTATCAAATAAGACTAATTAATCTTAATAGATAATTTGTCTTATTGTAGTTTTAAAATGGTTTATTTTCAGTTCACTTTAAAACTAATCAGTTTTAAAAAGAACTTCCGGACTGTTTGGTTTTATTAGATTCTAGTTTGTGACCTTTTAGTCTTATTGCAGTTTTAAAGATTCTCCTAATACGACTAATAAAACCTATTATTAAAAATACTTGGTCTCAAGACTATTATGTCAGTAAAACATATGCCTTAAAACTATTTTTTAGTTTTCTTTAAAGTTGCTTTCTTAAAAGCAATTGGTAGGCTATATTAAAACCAAACGCTCTTAACTGAATCAATTTGGTTATCGTAAAGCCTAAATTATGCTTCTTGTTAGAAACAATAAAACTAAACTCATTCCCTCTTCTTTCATGTCCAAAATAGTCGGCTATTTGTTTTAGAGCGAAACAGTGGTGTAGTGTGTTGTAAAAAGTGGAAGTACAGTTAGTATGGAAGAAATAAGTCGCAAGTACTTAAAATATAAACGAACTGGTCACTTTAAAAGAAAAATACAACATACACAGCACTACGACGCCTCGATTTTAGGTTAGATTCACATTAAAACCGAGTGGCATTATTGACAGCAGCATTAAATCTAAACGGTTTTAATTCCAAGGCAAACTTGCTTTTATGTAGGATATATGCTCTTGGAAAGGTATAAAATAAAACCATTTGATCTTAACAATTCTCTGTCGATAGACTAAATAGTTGTATTTGGATTTCAGCCATATTGCTTTCTAGAGATGCTGAAAGCCATGATAGATTACAATATAAGGCTTACATAAAAGTTATAAATAAGCGACTTAAAGACATAAATTCGATTTATTTTAACATTAAAACATTAAAATTGTAGATACAATTATTTCTCTTTCAAATTAATATTTTTCGGATTTAAATTTTTTTATTACTTTTATTTTTTAATTGCCAAAAGTCAGAAATTTTGGGGCGCGTGAGTTATTATTTAGACCTATTTTTGTTAAGATTATCAATAAAGTTGGGTGCGCAAGTGTTTTTCTACCTTGACAGACCGAAATAACCAAGTAGTTTTTATTATTTTATGGTTACAAATACGTATCTATCGATCATAACACATGTAGAAATTTATTGGCATATAGGCCCTATGCATATACTATATGGCAGGGGTGGCCAAACTGCGGCTCGCGAGCCACATGCGGCTCTTTGAAGGATTACTTGTGGCTCTCGATTGTACCCGAGTTATTTTTCAATTTTGTATTAGATATGATTTAAAAGAATTGAATCGTTTATTTCTGAAAGGGGTCAAGTCACAAAAACCTGCTTTTGAGAAAAACAAAAAAAAAACGTGTTTACATTCAACAAAAATTTTATTTATATAAAATAAAAATTCTCACTAATAACCTGTAGTGTTTGTCAAAAAGTATTTTATTTTTCAAAAATTTATCTTGTTAATTTGTTTAAGAAAAAAATAAATAATTTTTTGCACTTGGCCCCTTTCTGAAATAAAGTTGGTGTTTACATTCAACAAAAATTTTATTTATATAAAATAAAAATTCTCTCTAATAACCTGTAGTGTTTGTCAAAAAGTATTGTATTTTTCAAAAATTTATCTTGTTAATTTGTTTAAGAAAAAAATAAATAATTTTTTGCACTTGGCCCCTTTCTGAAATAAAGTTGGTGGTTACACAATTTTTAAGCAAGGATTCATGCGTTGTTTGGCCCCTTTCTGCACCAAACGCTAATTTCTCTGCGCTGCCAAGGCAACACTATGGCAGCAATTGATTCCTTTCTGCAACAAAAGCTGTATTTACGTTTAAATTAAAAAATTCCACCGAAAACTCATTTTGTCAAAATTAGTCACTTGACCCCTTTCTGAAATAAACGATTCAATTATTATCGTTCCATAATATGTGTTTCAAAATGTCTTTTAATTTACTGACAACAAACATGAAAGACTTTGTAACAAATTCCATTTCCATCCAAGATAAGAATGATATGACACATCGAAAACTGCGTTAACGAACATTACATAAGAGTGGCGCAATGTAAAAGTCAGTAATCAACCGAATCCAGACCGATTTTTGTATAACTCTTGCTACAGATGTAATTTGTAATTTGTATTAAGTATACATTTTGCATTTAAGTCATTTTACTCGACTTAGAAAAAATTTTTTACCGTATTATACTAGAAAAACTTAACGAGTAGGTATATAAACAAGCCGGAACGAATATTGACCGAACTCCAAAATAGATTTGAAGACTTAAAATATGTTAAATCGTCTCTTCATTGTTTTTCCGAATTCATTGGAAATGAACATAGTTCATAAGGTGAATTTTTTATTATTACCAATATATGACCCAAACAACATCTGGAGAATTAAAATTAATAGAGACGCAAGAAGATCAAGCTCGAAAATAAAACTATAAGTCGACGCCGAATATCGAATTTTGGAAATTTGTACCAGAATCCAAGAAGGTACCCTAAAAAAGAATGCTTGTCGAATTATTTCCATATTAGGAACAACGTACTTGTGTGGACCATTTTATTCCATTTTATAATTCGTGAAATCCTAACACCGATCAATATTACCTAACCAGCATCTAAAAGAATTACTGAGAAGTCACATATTAATCACCAAATTCTAAAGAATTATCAAAAGAAGGAAAACAAAAATGTAATTAAGTTTAAATATTTCGTAATTGTATTTCGGTTTTCAGTAAGTAAAAGTTCTGTTAAAAAAATTGTAAATACCTTCCATACATAGATACTTTTTGAATAAGTATTTTATTGCGGCTCGCGAAAAACTTCAACTTGTGAAAAGTAGCTCGGACTATTAAGAAGCTTGGCCACCCCTGCTATATGGGTTTAAAGAATCATTTAATATGGTAAATTGTCTTTAAAAGTGTCCATTTAAGAAACCTTTTTAAGTTTGCTATAAAACTGCCTGCACTTAAAGTGTCTTTTAACATGGTTTTAAAAGCATCTTCACAGCAGCTTTAAAACCAGTTGCTTAAGAAAACAAAGTTTTAAGAAGGTTTTTATTTTTGGTTTTATTGACCTCTTTCGGAGTGGGCCCTTTTATACTGAAAGCGGTTTTATTGCAACCTTAAGGTTTGCTTAAAAACCAAATGGTTTTAATTTTAGTTTTATTCTACGGTTTTAAAGCATCCTTAAAAGACTTAATAAACCCGTTCGGTGCTACTTGGGGTGTGGTCAAAATATCAAGAGATAAGAAGTAACGGCCGACCACGCAAAACCTTCAATCCGCAATGAACAAGCAGAATTGCTTATAAAGAAGAAGAAGAAGTTATTTATTAAATCTTGCCCAATTACTTTCGCTGTCAGAGCATCTTTCAGGAGCATTTTTTATTTAAAAAATGTGCAAGTTTCTTCCAAAAACAAACTTTAATGCTGGATAAATTTTCTTGCCTGAAATGTGAAGGAAAGTTTATTATTTTATAGAAAAAAAGATGTACCCACCCTAACAAAAGCGCCATCTCTCGTAGAATTTTGAAACCCATTTGTCCTTTGAGCACTAAAGTTTTCTCTCGGTTTCTTTTCCTTTTGTAGCCATATTTTGATGTTTACAATAAAAACGTAATTGAATTAATATTGTGCACAAAAAAGTTTATCAAAATTTAGAAGAAATTTTCCAAATCTTTGTGTTCAGTCAGTAATATTGTAAAATATTCCTTTTTGTGTAATATTATTATATTGATGTTAATACTGATCATCATGGGACGCTCAAACAGAATCATTAAGCCTGTTATATACAAATGTAAAAGGATATAGATTAAAGCGGTGCAAGAAGATATGGTACAAAAATATATTAGAAGCACAGTTAAATCAACGGTTGTTCTTCATTTCTTATCAACGAAAACTTTTCGTTTATAAATTCGCAAAAGTGTGTGTGTTATTGCGTTGCCGCTCCTGTAATACTCAGATCAGATTTATCGATGGATTCTTATGTAGTTTTTTCTTCCGAATCCAAATCTGAAAACGGAATTTCGATATCTCTAACCGTCTTCGAGATAATCGACCTCAAAGTCTAAAATGTGACGTCACAATCCATTTATTTTCTGCCGACACACTACACCTCAGTTGAAATCGTTGATAGTAAGTAGGCTGGTTTTTTAATCTCGATTTGTTAAGCAAAGCATTTGAGTTTGACACTTCGTGAATGTCAAACTAAATTTTAAATTAAGTATTAATAAAATATCAATGACATTTGATAGTGAATTTAATTTTTATATAAAATAAATAAGATGTTCAAAAATACAATTTGAGTATATTTTAAAAGCAATAATTTATTAACAGCTTTAAAAAGGTTTATACGAGTATACGGCCTCCCATTTAATGATAAGTGGACTGTTCCATTCGTTATGAAATGAAAATTGTTATTATAGTCGGTTCGCTAAACTCGACACAACTGGCTAGTGATTTTAGTAGGTAATTTTTTTGTTTTTTGCCAATTTTGCCAAAATTAGCAAGATTACTAATTATTTAGTACTTATTAACTATTTAGTCATTATTTTTTTTGCCAAATTGGCAAAATTATTGACTAAAATCACTAGCCAGTTGTGTTTGAGTTTAGCGAATCGACTATATGAAATAATATTGTTTGGAATAAAAAATTATGGTCTGATATGTGCAATTACATCCTTCTAATGGAAAAAATATTTGAAGATTTTTCTCAAATTATGGATACCAACAACATTTTCATTTATAACTCTTTTATTTTTAATTTGACGAAGAAAAGTTATTCTTCATAAAAAGCTCTTCATGCTCTAAGATTTATGATGCAAGCATCATATATAAAATTTTATTAATTTTATACGAGGTATATAAAAAATATGAATTTCGATCAAGAGTAAAGTGCCTTTATAGTTCATAACATTTAAATTAAAATGATATAATTGCACATTAAAACATAATTATTAATTCTAGGCAACTTTTCATAATAGCAATTTTCCATATTATGAATTAAAATACGTAAATAAACAAAGTTTTCGTTATGATAATGCTCGCATTTTCAGCTTGTTTTTTACTAGATTTGCTTTTTGTTGTTACTGAGGAGCTGAAGCTGTAACTGCTACAGGGAATATGTATAGTTAGTAAAAAAAATACGAAAATAAAGAAACAAGTGACTTGAGTAGCAAAGTGATTATCATTATGATATCTGTACGAAAAAGGAACAACGAAGCGGTGTCATTATCAGTGGCGTACTGACCAGGGCCCGGGTCCCGCAGGGGCCCGCTCTAAAGCGGTTTTTGCTTCTTTTGTTTCTAATTCAATGGGGACATTTTGAACTACACAAGTACACACTACGAAATGTAAATGCTTAATAAATTTTAATTTTTGTGTAGGTACTTATTAATAAAAACGAAGAATAACAATTCATCAAAAATTTGAAATCAAAATTTATTAAGAAACACAGGGAACGCTTTTGTAAGGTACCTTGCTCGTTTTACCTGCTTGCCGAAGTCCTTGTTTAAAGACTAACCGCCGGTGCCTGCTTACACGTGCTAACTCAAACACTTGTATTGTAATGTATTTTTTACATTAGCACGATCCATGAATAAGTTATAGGTAAACTACAAAGTTGCATAAATTCGGAAAATGAGATATTCAATGCAAGTTTTATACGGTGGGTCACAAAAATAATTCCAATACAATGCGGGTGGGCCCGCATCCCAATTGGAACCAGACAGAGCCCACTGATCTATCGGTACGCCACTGGTCATTATGGAGTATGTAAGAGTCCCGATAAATAATTTAAAGACAACACATTTTTTTAATTTTCCAAAGCCAAAAATTGCTTTGTAAATAATTTCATACATTTGTCATTTTTAGCTTTAGTATGTTATATGATCTATTTTAATAATTCATCATCATGGCATATATACTCCTAGCGGAGTGACTGCTGCTCTCTTAGGGCTCTTCCAATTCATCTGTCGCGAGGAATCAGTCCGCATTTTGGTTTTACAATTTCGGACCTATCTTCTTAAGGTCCGCAATTATCTGGTAAAGGTGAACGGCACAAGTTATCATCTTATTTGGAATCTCACCTTCTTCTTCTTTTTGTATAAACATGACTGTCTGTTTTTTCAATGTGCCTCTAATAAGTTGTCGTTCCATCGTTTTCGTGGTCTTCCCACTGATCGTCTTCCTATTGGGGAACCGTCTCTCGCTGTCCTGACTACCCTATTTGTTGTAATTCGGCTTATGTGGTCATTCCATTCTATTCTTCTGTTTCTGTTATTAATGTTATACACCTTGCATCTCTGTCGTATATCTGTACTTCTAGCTCTGTCCCACAGAGTCTTACCATCGATTTTTCGAAGGGTTTTCATCTCCGCTGTTTCGAGCAATCTTTTTGTCCTCTCTGTGTCGGGTCTTATTTCTGCCGCGTATGTCATTATTGGTCTGATGACTGTTTTGTAAATTCTGCCTTTCATTCCTTTTCCGATATTTTTATTTCTCCATAGTGTCATTCAGGCAACCTGCGGCTCTGTTTGCTCTATTCACTTGAGCTTCCACTTCTGTTTCGAGCCTTCCGTAGCTAGATAGTGTGATGCCTAGATATTTAAACACCATCACTTGTTCAATTATCTGACCTTCAAGCTCCAATTTACATCTTATCGGATCTGCTGTTATAACCATGCATTTTGTCTTTTGTGAGGAAATTAACATGTTAAATTTTCTGGCGATTATGTTGAATTGGTGCAGCATACGTTGTAAATCATCTTCACTTTGAGAGATTAGTATTGCATCGTCCGCATAGCAGATTATTTTAAGTTGTTTTTCTCCCATTTGGTATCCTTTTTTAGTTCTTACTTTTTTTATTATTTTGTCCATGATCAGGTTGAACAATAAAGGACTCAAGGAATCCCCCCGTCTTATCCCATTGCCGGCTTCAATTGGGTCAGTTAATTCATCGTCCACTTTTACTTTTATTGTTGTTCTGGTAGATGTTTTCGATCGTTTTAATTATTCCTAGAGGTACCTCTCTCGAGTATAACAAATGGATAACGTCCTTTAATGTACCCTGTCAAATGCTTTCTTAAGGTCCACGAAACATAAATATGCCGGTTTGTTGTATTCCAGAGATTTCTCTTGAACTTGCCTCATTATAAATATAGCGTCAGTGCATGACCTTCCCGACCTAAAACCTTGTTGTTCTTCTGCTAATGTTATAATTTCATTCAATTTGTTTGTTATACTACATTCGCTCTCGCGAGATTTTTTTTGACACTGACGTTAGTAATTTCTTTTTTGAAAAATTCAGTTGTCAGAAGTGACTGGAAATTACTACAAAACCAACGCACCTGCTCATATCCAATATTATTATTAGTAAACAGACATAAAAATAACATAAACCTTACGCCAATCAATATTTATTTATTTAAACCATTATAATGTATTGATAGCAAATGAGAAAATTATTTATTGTACAAAATAAAAATATTTTGTAGAAATAAACTTCACAAAATTTTATGAGATTAGTAGACACTCCCACTATTTCTAATAATTCTTTTTTTTTTAATGAAAGATTAAGTTGATTTGAGTTGATTTTAGCAGTTAATAGTGTGAGGTAGGAATTTTTGTGTTGTACGTTTCCTATTCCGAATGTCTCAAAAAAAATCTCGCGAGAGCGAATGTAGTATATCACTTTGGTTGTTAATTTTAATGTTGTGTTTAATAAGTTAATTCCTCTGTAATTCGCCGGGTCCGATTTGTCTCCTTTTTTGAAGAGAGGTATTAGGATGCTTGATCTCCATTCTTGTGGTATTCTGTTTTGTTCTATTATTTTTTGTATTAGTTTTAACAGTTGTTTAGTTAGATATTGTCCTCCGTACTTTAGGAGTTCGTTCGATATTCTGTCCTCTCCTGGCTATTTTCTATTTTTTAATTTTCTTAATGATTCCTTTACCTCTCCCTCCTCGATGTTTATTTCTTCGTTTGTTGTAACTTCAGGTGTTTCCTTTAGCAAATAGAGATCGGAAGTAGTCTGCCCATGTTTCCTTCTGAATGTGTTTCGCTTTTATTAATTCGTTCATCTCCTTTCTTTGCCCTCTGATCATTCTCCATACTTCTTTTTGTGTTCCGTAGAAGTCGTGTTCCATTTGTTTTGAGAAACTCTGCCAGTGCTCCCTTTTTATTTGCCTCACTAAAGTATTCGCTTCGTTTCTGATTCGTTTGTAGCGTTTGTATGCCTGTTGTGTTAAAGATAAAATGTGAATCTCACCTTGTAAGGGATAAATAATATATTTTTTTAATTTCTGCGCCCAATTAACGATGATATTTTTCAGATTTTTATGATAGGCTGTAGGCTGCGCCCAATTAACGATGATGTTTGTCAGATTTTTATGATAGGCTGTAGGGTTCTATAGTTCATCGGATTTGGCGACTGCTCAGAATCTGCTGATAGCGATAGAACAAAAGTTTTCATTGGAACATTTATTTGTGCTACTAATATATTTAATAAATAACTAAAGTATCGACAAACAAATCAATATAATGTCAAACAACATTAACCTATAAGTCAAAGTAAAACAGCATTGTAATTAATTTTTTATGTAATATCTAAAGTATATATTTATAGTAAAATAAAGTAAAATATAAGAGAAAAAAAAACGTTATTCTATCCGTTTAAGAATCAAAAAGTAACATCTCTTTCAAGTCTTTAAAGGACTAGCTTATAATGACTACATTGCAGGCAGGTAATGAGTAACTTTATCGAGATCTGAAGCTCATTTGTTAAATAACTCTAGTATAAACAGTCAAAGATGTCAATAAGAGTCTTTCAACGGACGAGATAATTAAGATCGATAGAGTATTCCAAAAATTTTTATAAGCTTTTACTCAGAAAATAATGAATATTTTAAAATTAATAATAAGAACTATCAGAAGTGCTGTGTGAAGAATGTGCTGATTATATAAAAATTGCCAATGAAGCTAGAATTGAAGCAATTAGAATGGATAGAGGCTAGCAAGCACAAATGAAGATATCTTATTTCACCTTCAACAGTATATGTGTAATAAACATAATTATTGCGCTTATTTTTTGGGATATCATACATAAGCTATGCTGTATAACTTTTTTTAATGATTGCTTTTTATTCAACTTTACAAGTAACCAAGTAAATCACTTTCACGATCTTTGAGAATTAAATGACAATCATAACAAGAGTCCAAAGTCCTGCATGAGTAAAGAAAAAATATTAATACAACAGTTCCATTAGTTAAAAAGTGTTACGAGCATAAAAAGGAGCCAAAAATGAAGAAAAAGCCCAAAAAAGTTAAAAACGTCATTAATTAAATCTTGTATTAAAGCTTTTTTTGACGATTTGACGTCTTTTAACTTTACTTAGATTAAACTAAAAAGGGGTAGTTCCCTAGATTGGCTGTATGAAGTAAAAACCACTTCTATGTAATAGGTATATTTACTAAAAGTTTTAAAAATCCCAATGTTTTGAATAAAATATGTCCAATTCAGAACGTTTTTGGACCTATCAGTCCATCATCAGTGAATCTAAAATTGAGAAGTTGGTTGAAATTTTGAAAGTTAAAAAATGTGGTTATGATTACTTACTCAAATACTTGCTAAATAGCCCCAGAACCAAACAATGGTTGTAATTATAATTCAATCTACATTATTTTGAAGTAATAGCTTTTTCAATATTACTTCAAAATAATGTAGATTGAATTATAATTACAACCATTGTTTGGTTCTGGGGCTATTTAGCAAGTATTTGAGTAAGTAATCATAACCACATTTTTCAACTTTCAAAATTTCAACCATCTTTTCAATTTTAATAGTGGGATTACTTATTCTCTTTTAGATCCACTGATGATGGACTGATAGGTCCGAAAACGTTCTGAATTGGACATATTTTATTCAATCCATTGGGATTTTTAAAATTTTTAGTAAATATACCTATTACATAGAAGTGGTTTTTACTTCATGTTACGAGTTTCTTACTTAGATTCTTTTTCGTAGGCGAAGGCATTTTTTTGTCGTTTTTGTCTCATTTCACGTACGTTTGGCGTCCTTTTTTTAGCGTATATGTCGCATTTTTCGAATATTTTGATACATTTTCGACGTGTTCGACATTTTTTGGCGCTGTTGCCACTTTTTCGTACGTCAACTCTTTCAACGCATTTGACATGCAACATTTTTTTACATTTTTTAAACCTTATTTTGACATTTTCCGTTCACGATGACAATTTTTAGACTCTTTTGGATACCCTTTAGACTTGTCACGATTAACGTTCTTCCTACGACCATTGTCAATACTCTTTCGAAGCGTTTGATACTTTTTCCACGCTTTTGACGCTCTTTTTGACGATTCTTCGACATTTTTTCATCGGTTTTACCACTTTTCAAAGCTGTTTTCTCCCATTTGACGTTTCTTTAACTTGTATTAACGAGTTCACATGTTTTTTTATTTATTTGTTTATTTTCATCGCTTTTGAAATAATTTCAATGTCCTTCCACTTTTGGTCGCGTCTTACATGCTCTTGACATCTTTTAGCCGCACTTAATTTTTTTTGTAGACTGTTAACAAAAAAACTGCTTCGAAAAATGGGACAAATGAAAATGTCAAAAACGTCTAGTCTTAAAAAAATACGTTATACCAAAAAACATCAAAACATATTACTGTGTTAATTACATTTGCTATTTGCTCAGTTAGTTTTTAATAATGTACTATGAATAATCGAAAGCACGTTTGTTGAATTTAAAAACGGTGAAGGAAAACAATAATTCTAAACTGATCTGAAGCTAGAAGCGTCTTCATTGTAGCTGAGAAATTGTAGCAGTGGTCACCGACTTTAAATACATTTTCAACAAAGTGTGTTTTCCATCATCCCGAAACTTTTACACTTTGGTCCTGTGAGCCGGATTCGAACCTATGGATCAATGTGTAAAATCGATCAGAAAAATACCACTGTTTTAGTTTTTGAAATATTTTATACAATGGCAAACTGTATTCCTTTAAAGAACTGTACATTTGCCCATTTAACTTCCTTCAAATCTCTTCATCGACTGAGTAATTCAATATATCTCAACACGAAGTGTTGTAGATTCTATTGCCAAGTTTCTGATATCAAACTAAAAAATATTCAGTGACTCCTGAGTAACAAACCGTACGAACTTTTTGGAACACCCTGTACGACTCAAATGACATCTTTAACCTACCTAACGTCAACTAAAATTAAGTGCCTCTTATTAAAATATCAAATAAGTTACAAATGGACAACAAAACAGGTATTTACATATCAGTTTATACACGTACTACAACTATGAATTTTCCAGCACTAGGAAGTAAAAAATATATGATATCTCTTTTCAATTGAGCTGACACACTTTGTTCACAAGTGTGTAAATCTTAAATGACTTATGAACAAATAATCAATACTACAATTAGAGCACAGGTCTACAACAACAATATTCTTGGCTAAAATACTCTTTAATACAATTAAAACCACACAAGAAATTTATAAGACTCTTTAGATATATGTAGGTGTCTTATACTGTATGTTTTTCTAATATCTACAATATTTTCAGATTGGAAGCTTCCACCACCTTTGACGTGCGCTAGAGATGAAGTCATTGTCAGATTCTTACCTTGAGAGGAACGTCAACGTTGTGGCTTGACGTGACTTTTATAAAATTTACAATATTAAAAGGTGTAAGAATTAACAAGCAGTTACTTGTTTGAGGTACTTTTAAGTTCAAAAGGAAGAATGTCAGCTGTATTGATGTATAAATAAGCTCAAAACGAATTATTCGACATCAACTATTACATTTGATGTCAGTTATAACCCAGTATAATTTTGCAGTCACATGTCACGTCAAGAAAGTATGTTCTTATAGATCGAGAGGCAGCGCTGAAAAATCTCTTTGAAATTACTAAAGCTAAATTGTTCACAGTTGATTACTGTGATTGTGTAGGTAGAGAAACATACTGCGGTCGGTCAAGCTAAACGTAGAACAGGGCTTATTGAGAGGGTATCAAAGTTGCTTTCCTACGAAGTTAATTAAATCCAGTTATTAAGGCTGAAAATCAGTACACACATTCTAAATTGAATATAAATAAAAGTTATTATAGTCGGTCAGCTGATGACGGGACAGGGCCGGTCGGTCGGCCCCAATGAATGTACAGGGTTATTCACTATATTTTGACCCCCTTGTAAACTGCTTTATTTACAGAATTAGAAAAAAATGTAAAATAGAAAAGTTATTCGATATTTTAATTACGATTTTTTGACATATATATCGTACTAGTGACGTCATCCATCTGGACGTGATGACGTAATCGACTATTTTTTTAAATGAGAATAGGGGTCGTGTGCTAGCTCATTTGAAAGGTTATTCAATTCTCTATACAGTACAATAAACATTAAGATCATTATTTATACAGAGTGTCCAAAAAATTTTTTGAATTATTAATTAAACAATTAATTTAATTAAAAAAAATTTTTGGACAACCTGTATAATTGATCATGTTATTGTTTATATTACTGAATAGGGAATTGAATAACTTTTCAAATGAGCTAGCATCCGACCCCTATTCCCATTTAAAAAAATAGTCGACTACGTCATCACGCCCAAATGGATGACGTCACTAGTACGATATATATGTCAAAAAATCATAATTTAAAAATCGAATAACTTTTGTATTTTACATTTTTTTCTAATTCTGTAAATAAAGCAGTTTACAAGGGGCTCAAAATATAGTGAAAAACCCTGTACATTCACTGGGGCCGACCGATTTAATGGATTTAATTACCTTCGTAGGAAAGCAACTTTGATACCTTATCAGTAACCCTTGTTCTACGTTTAGCTTGACCGACCGCAGTATGTTTCTCTACACAATCACAGTAATCAACTGTGAAAAATCTAGCTTTAGTAAATTCAAAGAGATTTTTCAGCACTGCCTCTTGGACTATTAGTTTTTATATCACTATCTTTGAAAATTGCCTCACAATTAATACTTTATGGAATGTTTTTTACGTTACGTTCAATTTTTACGTCACTACTATGTATGTGCTACTTTTAAATTTGGAACGTACTTTTCCACAGTTGGCATTTTTACTAGGGAACACCCATGAGATGTGTAGTTCTTTCCAAAATCTGGATTTTCTCTATTCATCTAGATAGAACGGATTATCTTCCATTCAAAAGCTGAAATATTAACCAGTGGTTGGGTTGCAGTTTGAGTATTTTGATGTCTTATAAGTTTGTTAAGATTATGCGGATGAATGAAGTGGAGATGAATCAAGAAGTACAGAAAGTAATCAGAAAAGATTTGAGAAAATATAATAACGAAAAATCCAACAAATGATACAGGCAAATAAATAAAAGCTTGAAGGTATTTCAAAGAAAATTAAAAACTGGAAACAGCCAAATAATCAAATTAAAAAACAAACAGGGTGAAATAATAACCAACAGGACTGAGTTGTTAAAAACTGTGGAAGATTTCTATCTATACAGTAGTAGGACACCGAAATAAAGATAAAAAAGACAACTGAAAGAACAATAGACAGTCAGACAATTTTTTCACATTTGTTGGATAGTGTTACCAAAGAATATATAGCTCCTAGAAGAAGCTTTTATATGAAACAGATGGTCACGTTTATAAGCAAGCTTGTTGACGAGGGATGTCGCGGCCGCAGTGCGGGCAGTGGTGAAATCGCGTAAGTCCGTAGTCGTTGTCAGGTCTATGCAGCTCCATGGCACCTACTCAGTTGGAACGCAAAATCCTATGCTAGAGTATATATCCGTTGGTGTTACATATATTTGAAGAAATACTTAAGATTTTTCAGAAAAAAATTCATATGCACGTCCTTACTGGAGCTCACCTATTGTAATGTGGCCGGTGACAAAAATCGCATATGTGCCAAGAGTACCGGTTACAGCGTATTAGCAACTTATTGGAGATGATTATCATGGGCCACGTTACAAAACATATTAAATAACCATATTAATAACATTAATAACCAAATAAACATATAAATGACCATATTAAAAAAGCAAATTTGTCTTGCTGGTACAGACTTAGGATATAGTATGATAAAGATACGGCTTTGACAAAGTTTGCTAGTATATAACACACATGGGACGGATACTGGAAGGATGTACAAGGTTATGCAGTATGTCCCTGTAAGTTATATCCATATGGAAAACTTTTTTATTATTAATTTTACGAAAAAAATTTATTCTTCATAAAAAGCTCTGCATGGTCCAAAACCTAAGATTTAACCATCAAATATCAAATTTTTTGAATATTATACGAGGTATGTCAAAAAGTTTGAATTTCACTCAAGAGTAAAGTAGCTTTATTTTTCACAATAATGAAAATTGCTATTATGAAAAGTTGTTTGGAATTAAAAACTATATTCTAGTATGCAATTACATCGTTCTAATTGAATTTTTTTTTTTTTTTGAAAAATTATGGTTAACTAACATTATTTTCAGTTATTTCAATTCAGACAACTCTTTTATTATTAATTTTACGAAAAAAGTGATTCTTAATAAAAAGATCTGCATGGTCTAAAACCTAAAATACAACCATCTTATGTCAAATTTTATCAATTTTATACGAAGTATGTAAAAAAATATGAATTTCTCTCAAGAGTAAAATACGTTTATTTTTCACAATATCGAAAATTGTTATTATGAAAAGTTATTTAGAATTCAAAACTATGTTTCAGTATGTAATTACATCGTTCTAATTGAAATATTCTGAACTATGAAGGTAAAGTTTGTTTAGCAGTAAATGGTTGACTTCAATTAGTGCGGTCATAAATATTATTAAATTTATCTGACTTGGCCCATTGTTAAGACCGGTCCGGAGCGATAAGCAATCGAGGTAGACAGAGTTGGTCTTTTGACAATTAACACCGACTAGACGATACTCCTATAATAAAGCAAAGGATCCACAAAATTTACAATAATTACGACGACAAAAGGAAAAAACTGATGTAAAATATATTGCTTTGCCTTATATACCCGAAATTAATGTTTTCAAATGAGTTTTAAAATAAATTAAATCCACTTTAATTGCTAAGATTATAGAAAAACAAACATTCAAACATATTTAAATTTTACCTGAAACCGGGCCTTTTATACTATTGAAGTACCAGTACAAGTATTGACCATTCAAGCCAACCATTTACCGCTAAACAAACTTTACTTTACTTTTGATCTAAATTTATCTTTTTTGACATACCTCGTATAAAAATTGATAAAACTTGATATAAGATGGTTGTATTTTAGGTTTTAGACTAGACCATCCAGAACTTTTTATTAAGAATCACTTTTTTTCGTAAAATTAATAATAAAAGAGTTATCAGAATTGAAATAACTGAAAATAATGTTATTCATAATTTTAAAAAAAAAAATTATTTTTTCAATTAGAAGGATGTAATTGCATATTAGAATATAGTTTTTAATTCCAAACAACTTTTCTTAATAGCAATTTTCAATATTGTGAAATTTAACGATACTTTACTCTTGAGTGAAATTCAAATTTTTTGACATACCTCGTAAAACATTAAAAAAATTTGATATTTGATGGTAGAATCTTAGATTTTGGACCATGCAGAGATTTTTATGAAGAATAACTTTTTCTCGTAAAATTAATAATAAAAAAGTTTTCCATATGGATACAACTTACAGGGACATACTGTATATTTAAAATATCTGCTAATTCAATCTTATACACATGTTATAAAGACCATCTAATTTTAGACAGTAACTCCCTCCTTGGCCTATAACTTTGTTTTAACTACGTACACACAAAATTTGTAGCATTGTAACACTGCCATGCTGTATTCTACACTAGTTTTCATTAACAGATATAGACACTAACATTCTGTATAAGGTAGTGTCTATTTTTGCATTAAAATAATATTATGTGAACAATTAGAGTATCATTATGACATTAATACATCAATTCTAAAAAACTATAACTAAAAAATATACGAGGTATGTTTCAAATGCACCCGATTTTAGTTCAAAACTTTGTGTCAAAATGTTCCAGCGGCCTCTGTAAGGTACGATTATAATTGCTAACATTTCATCGCAGTTAGTAACATGAAGTGTCTAGTTTGTAATATAATGTTTTTGTTTGCATTATTCTTCTTCTACTACGGCACTACAGCCCAAATTGAGCCTTGGCCTCTTTTATGCTCCACCCTTGCTTGTCTGTGGCTGCTCTTCTCTATACACGGACTCCTAAAAGGGCTTGTGCGTCGCTGTTTACTGTGTCTTTCCAGCGCTTTCTTGGCTTTCCAGCCGGTTTCTTTGCCTGCTCAGTGCTTAGCATTCAGTGCTCTTTTTGATAGCCTATCCTCTTCCATTTTTATCACATGTCCGGTCCATTGCTTTTGTTTGCATTCTTTGAAAATGACAGCGAAATGTGAGTAACAAATATGGATTAAATGTGGCTTCAGAAAGAAAATCGTCGTTTTAACCTGTGCGAACTAGATGGCAGTCTTAGAATTCCGAAAACTTGCGTTTCGACAACTCTAACTAATAATTTGGGAATAGTTGACGTGTGTACCAAATTATTGCCAAAATTTCTCACGACAGAGCACGAAAAGATTCCCTCAAGTGGCTCTGTACCTCTTTAAAATGGTCGGCGATGATCAAATATGCCAAAAAAGATCCCGTAACAAAATAACAGCGGGATTGATTGATTATTTCGACAATATTTTAGGATTCAGGAATAAGGATTCAGAGTAGATAACGCTTCTAGCTTAGTCAATCAGTTTTTGAATTGTTGTCAGTCATCACCAGTTTTGAAAAAAAAAATAATAACATCTATTTTTTATTATCCTAAGGTGGTCGACGAGTATGTCGTCGTGATCTTTGGTCCCTCGAGCCGGATTACATTACAGTTAAAATATTATAAAATATATGATTATCGTAAGAATACAATAACTATTTCGCAAAAATACAAACACTTACAATTTATTAATCAACTGTATTTTACTAAAATTGTTAAAATGTGTGTTTAATAGTTACATAGATCCGATTCAAAGGGATGCAGCTGTAGTATATTACAAAAACTAATGAATGCTAGAGAATGCTTCAGTGACGTAAATAACTAACGTGAGCATGTTGTTGAGTCGAATAGGTGTTCCTTCAAAGTATCTATGCCATGAGCTAGATGGCAAAAAGCATTACGAAGTTTTGAACGAAAATTGTATGCAATTTGTTTGAACAGACCTCGTTCTACTCCAATAAATTAGTAAATAGTGGTTATTAATTGTATAAAAGATATAAACCATGTAAACACCACACAAAGGTTTGTTTTGTAGACCTATGATAATTGTCTTATTCAGTTTAAAGCTTTTATATAGGGTACTAGCTCAAATTCTCATAAAACCAAGCTCTTTTAGTCGGTTTCCACAATCTTGTACCCCAAAAACTGCGTCGTTCAGCCCGTTTCTACATTTATACAAGTTCATACTACCATTTCACACAAATTTGCTAAAAACTGGCAAATATTCAGCAGAAATACCAAAATGTTGGAAGAACTTTAATAGGTATATATATAAAACGTAACAAGATCTAGGAAACAAACTGATAAGACCTACAATTCATTTATGTGAAATGAGCTGGCTATTTGCTATTATAAAATCATTCTTTGCAACGTATATTTGCAGGAAAATTCCAAATGACGATTATCTCTCGAGCAACGTATCCACCAAATCATTTCAGTTCGTCTAGAATTCCCTTCAACTTTGAAGTTCGTCCTTGACCGATACAGCTGCTCTGTGCTTCTCTATGTAGCGCTTCCTGGCTTGGTGTCTCATCTGTTCCTTTCTTCTTTGGAGGATTTTCTCACGTTCCGTTGAGGATTTCGAGAAGCGGCTACCCAATGGTACTGTGTCTTCCCTAAAAATCAAAAAGGTGATCATTATCATTTGAAATGGTATTTAATATGTGGGAACTTATGAGGAAGAAGCCTTTAAGACACATGGACTCAATGATATTGTCATTTATTTGACATTTGCTGTTCAACAATGTTGACATTATTGTGCAGAGTTGCAGCCAACAAAGTTAAGATTGCTGTGGTGGTAGCCAACCCCCGATAGGAGACGGTACTGCAAGAAGAAAAAGTCATTTATTTAACACGCTATTTAGTATTTTAAGAAAGGAAAAAAGTGAGTCCTGAACGAAAACTTGGGTGTCAAAATCTCAGCAAGGGTAATGGCACATTTGCTCCCAATAGAGTCTACACGCAATCATGTGGTCTACTCTACTTCGGCATTTTTTCATGGAAATTCTTATTGGCATTATTATTTGCATCTATATGTTCAAACTTATAAACGGAGAACGATTGAACAACATAAGATACGCTGATGATACTGTCATTTTTGCAGACAGTCTTGAAGGTCTGCAGGCACTTGTCTCCAGGGTGGCAGAAGTAAGTAGCAGGTTTGGACTTGATTTTAACATTAAAAAAACTAAATACAGGGTTATAAGCAAAAATAGGATACCACCTGGTCAATTACTAGTTAACCAACAACCTATAACACAAATCACCAACTTTTGTTATTTGGGTGCAAACTTAAATGAATAGTGGGACCAATCGACGGAAATTAAGATAAGGATCGAGAAAGCAAGATCAGCTTTCGTCAAAATGAAAAAAATCTTTAACAGCCACGATATAAAATTGGAAATAAAAGTTCGTTTACTAAAATGCTACGTATTCTCCGTTCTTTTATATGGCGTGGAGTCATGGACCTTAACTGAAGCATCACTGAAGAGACTCGAAGCATTTGAGATGTGGTGCTGTCGACGCGTGTTGAGGATTTCCTGGATAGACAGAGTTACCAACGAAGAAGTTCTACATAGAATGGGTAAAGAGCGCGAACTAGTCGTAACCATAAAACGTCGCAAACTGGAATACCTGGGCCATATAATGCGCAATGAACAACGATATGACCTACTTCGGACCATACTTCAAGGTAAAGTGCATGGAAGAGGTCCAGGACGAAGAAGAATATCCTGGCTGCATAACCTGCGAAAATGGTTTAACTTAACCACTACCGGACTTTTCAGGGCAGCAGTCAACAAAGTCAGAATAGCCATGTTAGTGTCTAACATCCGTAACGGATAGGCACCACAAGAAGAAGAATATGTTCAAACTTTTTATTCTTGGTGTGCCTATCCGTGACGAATATTGTCGATCATCACAGCAATCTATCTTGTCTCTAGCAATGCAGAAAAACTGCACAGATGTTGTGTTGAATCAGGTTCTGAGGTTCTTCAACCAGGATGTTCTTCTTCTTACTGGACCTGACTTTCTCTAACTACTTTAATACTAAGTATCTTCCAATATAACCACATCTCAAACGCTTTCAGTCTTCTGCACATATCTTCGTTAAAGGTACACGATTTATACTAAGAGAGAGGATATGACTCTTGAAGAAAGTCCTCACCTATCTTGAAGAACGTGGGTCTAGCTTTTCCGATGCGCGCTCTTTATCTTCTAGTTGTAGGTCAGTTCTTTATTTATTATTGTACCGAGGTAGTTGTACTACGTCATCTTTCTACTGGGGTTTGGTTGATGTAAAAGTAGACCTTCTGTTATCTTTTTCTTATTTAATTATCATGATTTTGGCTTCTTTACGTTTATATGGAGCAGTGGCGGCTCGTGACCTCAGTATGCGGGTAGGCTACACATATACTTCGGGTAGGCGACAAAAAATATCCTACAGTTTGTAATACATTTTGAGCCGTCTTGCAATACTAAATGCAATCTATGAGCGCAACAATGTGTAAAAATTGCTTTTGGAGCATCTACTTTAATTTTTGATTGTAATCCGTTTAAAGAGCCAGCCATTACACTTGCACCATCGTAAAATTGAGCAATTAATTTATTTTTGTAATCATATGGCTCAAGCACGGTTGAAATTAAACTATATAGAGCGTCTGCAGATCTATTATCGCTAACATCAAAAAACCCTAAAAATCTTTCTGTTACCTGACCAACTTTGTTAACAAAACGGATTGTTAAAGTACACTGTGATTTTTCGGTTATATCTGTAGTATCGTCAGCTAGTATAGAAAAAAATTGACTTTCATTAATTTCTGTTGAAATTTCATTTTTTACGTAATCGGCAAGACAATCTATTAAATCATTTTGTATTGTTTTTGACAAACCTGTGAACACCCCTTCTATTTTTTAACATGATCCTGGATTTCCTGATCGCGTTTAACTACTAAATTAAAAATTTCTTTAAAATTACCCATGTTTGAAGAATTATGGCTCTCATCACGACCGCGAAATGTAAGTTCTTGTTTTGCTAAAAGAATTGTAACATCAATTTCTTCAACTTCTTCAATCTTTTTCAACTTCTTCATTATATATCTTATTAGATAGAGAAATATGTCCAGCGAAAGCACTGTCAGTAGTTTGTTTATTTTTTTCTAACCGTTTTAAATCTAAGCAAGTGTTTAAATGTTCTTTCGAAGATTCATGTTTTTTTACACTAGCTGATAAATTTTTCAAATCTGAATATCCCTGACTCACCCAAACATTTTGCTTCAAATTTGAGAGCAACAGACAAGGCCAACAGAAAAGTGAATTTTTAAAATAACTTCCGCTTAGCCATTTATGATTTTCATACCATATTGTTTTAAACGATCTCGAAAATGGTTGATTGTCTTTTGTCTTATCTGTGGATAAAATTGTTAAATTTTGTAAAGGCCGGCCCATTGAAATAATTACTAATCTTTCTTGATTTTGGCGCCTTGAAAAAGGCGTCTCGATCAAACTGCATATTACATCGTTTAAAATATTCATATTCGATGACTAAAGTTTTTCCACCAATAAAACTAACACACCTACGTTTCAACAACGTCAAATATTACTTATTTTATTTATGTATCAAATAATAATTTACTATTCGAATAAATCGATAAGTTAACAATTAACCTCGCTTTAAATTTTTAATTATCTATATAATCTAATAACACATTATTCAGTTTTCATAAACAAATTTAAATTGTCCTACCTAGTTGTATTCAATACTTAACCTACTAATAACAGCCAAAATCAAAAAACAATTATTTTAAAACAGTTTCACAAGACACAAGAGAAGCAACTGATAAAATTTTGTAGGCCCGGCTATAAGACTCTGTGCCTATCCGCCCGTTCGAAATCGTAGAATACGGTCGCTACGAGCAGACCTGCAGCAGGCCTGCTCGCGTAAACAGAGAGAGATCGCACGTCAATTCGGTGTTGGCGTCGTTCTATTTCAGGCTACGTTCCCGAGTGCCTGACCAAGGAGAATATAGAATCTATACAGTACTACTGATACTACAAGGAGCGTACAATAATTATAACTACGGAGAAAATTTTTTGGATATTTTTAAAAATAATTTGGATAATTTTTGCTATTTTATTGTAGATATTGTGTCAAAATTTATAAATTACAATTTTGAAATAAGTAATTTATATTAACAATTTATATTATTGTACTACATTTGAAGAGGGTAGGCGGCGCCTACCTTGCCTACCCCGACGGGCCGCCCCTGATATGGAGTCCGTACTGTTGACTGTAATACGTGATTCTGTTCATTCAGGACCTGTCGTAAATACTATGGTGTCATACCGTGTATCTACCCCAAACAAGTTCTAATCTCCCTAGTCAGGGTCCTACACGAGAACTTCCAGCTCAGTAAGGCAGCTTCCCCTGAACAGAATAGAAAAAACACTACCCAGACAAGGGAAACCCAAAAAAGTGATTTTGAAGACGATCGAGCCCCGAAGAAGATTACTTGGAAAAATACTAACTGGGGTTTGTTATTTATCGTTATTAAAACAGTTGAGCAAATAAATTGACGCTTTTGGTTAGTTTTCCACTTTTTTCAGTCTGTTATTAATTTGTTCTCTCCGGCCTATTATGTCCATTTATTCGATGCCGCTCTAGGCCACTCTACGAACTCCTTTTCTAAAATATATATTATTCTTCTTTTATCAGATATTTACATTTAGTCAGTAGTCGTTTATTCTTCTGATTCCTTTATAAGTATTAGTGCCATCTCGTTTTTCTTTGTGAACAGGAAACACTATTGTAGTTTTTTAAGTATTTGGTCTTTTACAATGTATCCAGTACATTCAGTGTATCAGATGTAATTTTAATAACTTTCAAT
Organism: Diabrotica virgifera virgifera; assembly: GCF_917563875.1. Taxonomy (NCBI): domain Eukaryota; kingdom Metazoa; phylum Arthropoda; class Insecta; order Coleoptera; family Chrysomelidae; genus Diabrotica; species Diabrotica virgifera. The sequence continues at coordinate 21,141,937 of NC_065448.1, forward strand.
ATTTCTGTATTTCATATATCTGATGATGTGGCTTAGAAGCATCTTTTTAATGAGCTTTTTCTATTTCTATTTCTTAAATCATCTGTGGTTTGCGATCATCTTGGTAGTATTCGTAGGCTGGGTAGTCTTTATAGAGCACATGTAAGAACAACAACAAAAAAAACACAGAGAGAGGATGGAACCAATGTAGGTGACCTAATGTTTTAATCTTCGTATTGCTCTTATTTTGAAAAAATAGGCTTTAAAAACTTCTTTTTTCAAAATATTTTTTAAACCAACTTATATGGGGTTGAAATAAAAGAGCAATCTGTAAGAAAAATGAATGGTAGCCTATTTCTTCGAAAAAAAAACCAAAGATTTCGGCACTAAATCATAAATCATTATCACTATTGTTCTAACAGCGTGAATTTTTCAATTATGATACAATTTTCAATACAAAATTCTTCAAAATCGTCGTCTTCAAAACTCACAACTTCCTCATATTGTATACTTACTACTTACTCTCTGCATGATAATCTACTAAATTGTGATAAGAGCATAAAATTGTGTAAATGAATCAATGAAGTGTAATGGATATTGAAAAAAAAAGATCCGTGTGTCTCAGGGGGTGATGGAGGGTGCTATGTTGGGCGTTTCACTACGGGACATATCAAACCGCCAGCGCCAGCTACCACAAAGATCAGGAGTAGCTGATGCAGTAGAGATCAAGACATGATGCCTACCGAAGCAGAGGTCGTCGACCAAAACGTTGGACTGATGATCTAAAACACTGTCATTTGATGCAAGGTACAAGATCGAAACAGATGGAAAATTATGAGGGAGATCTGTGTCCAGCAGTGGACAAGCGAAGATTGAATGATGATGAACGAATATTGTAGAAAAAATGGTATATATACTTACACTTCAACGGTGTCATTACTAAACTCATCCCAGTTTCCCGTACTCGGCTCAGGATCGTTAAAATTAAGCAAGGAGATGGGATTTCGGCTGGCCGACTGCTCCATGTCTAAATCTCTAAACATAGGTGGCGCCACCAACCTTCCGTCCAATACGTTTTCAATGGTCAATTCGACTGAGCGGGTCACTCTTAAGTCTTCGATTATGGTCGGTATGGGAATATGGGGAAATAGAGTCTGGACTTGTCTTGCCATCGCGTCTAATTGGGAATTAGAAGCGGAGATGTGGTTTTGACGTATCGGTTGGGCGTTGCTGACTTCCACGGAGAAACTAGGTAACCAGGATACATATCTTGAACCTGTAAATTAACGTTGTGTAATGTTTCATTATACAAAAAGGCACAAAACATTGTGAAAACAAGAGTTTACAAATACATATATTTTATAGATGAAATACACTCGGGTGCAAAAAAATCGATCCACTGAAAATTTGCTCATATTTGATGTCTCGAATTTCCTAAACCTCTTGTCCGATTTAAGTGATTTTTTTACCATGTTATAGCCTTATTCATTATCAATATCGCTGTAATAATATTGTTGTTAGACAGATAAACTGTCATTGTATACCGGGTGTACGAACCAAACTGTGTTTTTTTCTCAAAGTTCGCACCACTCTGTGGATTATTCTAGCATTTATAAAATACTGAAATTAAAACTCAACTATAGCCTCAGGTTTTCTCAACATTCTGTTTTTAGATTCATTCGCTTATGTTGGATAATAAAAAAGTTAGGTACTTTAACATCTGGCCATGTTCGGCATCAGTACAGGGTGTTTCTAAATAAGTGCGACAAACTTTAAGGAGTAATTTTACATGAGAAAATAATGACAGTTTGCTTTAATATGTCCGCAAACGCTTCGTTTCCGAGATACGGGATGTTCAATTTTTGTTTACAAAATGACGATTTATTTACTC